>NC_061529.1:9440000-10040000 GCF_022379125.1 Scophthalmus maximus
ATTTGCACATCGAGAACTGTGTGTGCTCGTGATTTGATGTCACCGAAAAAATATCCTTCGCACACACAACCATGCATGTCAGCCACTGACCTACCCATGTGCCCCCAGTGAGCCAGGCAGCTGCTGCGTTTGCTCCCAACTCTCATTACGCTCTCTATCCCGTTGCAGATCAGCCAAGGTGAAAGACACTCATGTGTCATCCCGCAGTTGTCCTGTAATCATTGCATGGTGGTCATTACCCTCAAGATTATCCTAAGGACTGTGTGTGGAGAAGAAGGGGGGGGGGGGAAGCCGTGGAGGTCGAGGCGTTGATTGTTTTCCGTCGAATGATTGTTGGAAAAAGTGTTGATTATGACATATTGTTTTCGGTAGGAGTCATTTGGTTCACAAGGGATCTGCCGTCCTCTCCAGACAGACTTGACACAGCCACAGGCGGGACAGACTGATCAGTCCTCACCTAAGCCTCCCGTCAAGCAGCTCTTATCAGTCCCTGGCTCCTTTACCCTTCCGAAGAAAGGGGCGTCTGCGCAAAATTAAAAGAGGAGACAGGGGAGTTGACTTGTGAATAGCACAAAGAACGCCACAAATCCTGGTTTCTGGCGCCCGGAGAGCGCTGGGAGAGCACTGGGGGGAAGAGGGCAGATAAAAGCAGGGCTGACTGAGCTCACCTCCCTGTCTGCCCGCTCCTGCTTTTTTTTTTATCATTCGAGGAGATCTGAGCCCGTCTCGGGCCCCTGTCTTTATTAATATCTCAAGAAGAGGAACAACAGTCTGTCTCCTGATTTGTTGCAAAAGCACAGTGCATTGGGGGAACTCATATGTGGATTGCTGCTATTTGTAGACACAGGAAGATTAGACAATTGCAATGGTGTTTGAATGGGGCGACATGAAGAAAATAAGCCAATGGTGGTTTTGTTTGTTTTTTAAATCAGAGGAGATGCTTCGTGAATGGCGGTGGCATTTTGGGGCCATTGTTTTGTCACGGTCGAGATGGCTTCCCCACGCCTTGGCTCAATCCCCGCCGGTTACATCATTAATGAGCCAAACAGAGAGGCTGTGTGGACAGGGCAGGTTGTTGTTGAAGTGATGGCAGAGCTTGTGGCACAGTAGACTCTTATTCCAGAGTGATCTGCGTCCATTTTGGGGGAGAAGAAATCAGCAAAAGCAATATTGTGGTTGTGAGGTTTACGAGAGGGCCACAGCAGTGGGCGGACAGCGGACGCTGTAGTGTGTGTAATGTTTGTCACAACACCACCATTACCTGGAAAATCTAGCGGCCTCAGCAGATTACATCACAGGACACTCGGTGAAGGTCACAGCACACTGGCAGATGAATGTGTTACTGAGCAGCGAGTCAAGGAATCCTTCACAATTAACCTCTCATGTTCAGTCTGATGCTGGCATTTTAATACATCGAATTTGTTCATTTGTTCATTTATTTGCACCTTTATGTTAGGCCTTCAATGATGACAAAATTAATCGCCATCCATTGGCTAAATTTTTTAATGTGAATATGTTTTTTTCTCCTCTATGACAGTATACTTAATATCTTCGGTTTGTGGACAAAACATATCATCTTGGGGTTTCGGAAACATAATCAACATTTTATTATTATTATTTTCTAATCGATTAATCGAGAAAATAATCGACAGATTAATCAGGTAAAGAAAATAAGTGTTAGTTGCTGCCCTGCTAGTGTTTAGAATGTATGGATAATCCATCCATCAACCTTCTCTTGATAAGTGCCTCCTTGGCTTCAGTCCGACATTTTTTTAAAACAGGATTTGGACGTTAGCACTTCATAACACGCACAACAGAGGCTGCGTCACAAAAGCCGCAAAGAACCGCTGCATTCGACCTAAGCCTTCCCTCCTACACACAGATGAGACCGTAGTAACACTGACACAGTCACACACTCATCAGTCACACACTCCAACCCCAACAGTGAGTCAGCGGACTCGCAGACCCACGAACACCTCTGTCAGCAAACACACACACACACACACACACCACTCCTCACCGAAGAGGTATGGTGAAGTTTTCCGTCCACCTGGGTCACTTTCTGTTTGTCCTCCTCGCTTTCTTTTTATCTGTGGCATTTGTCATATGTCTGTTCTCAGGCTTTATCATAACAGAAATAACACTTGTTTTGAGGAAGGAGGGGATATTTGATGAGTAATCTGCTATTTGTAGTGCAAAACTGGAGCGTCTTGCTGACATCTATGAAGTTCTCATTCTTTCCCACAGCCTCTTTTTATATATACAACGTTACATAACATGTTGTTATTCCCTTTTATTTGTGAAGGTTATTTTGAGCATCAAAGCAGCAAAGCAAGGGACTAACGACCGTTCATGCTCATCTAACTAGAATTTAAAATGAATGTGAGCCCAGACTCGCATTTAAAAACAAACAAAAACAACACACTGCTGCGGTGCACTTCGACCAGTTGTTGGGGTGAAGGCGAGAGGCAGAGGAGCAGCGGCAGGACGGACAGGATGAATGTCGGCGGCGACGGTATCATGTTCTGTGCTGGTTGGAAACAGATCTGCATCTTGGCAAGGTTGAGCGATCCCGGGCCAGAGCAGCGGGCTCAGGTGTGCCTGTTCCCCCCGTCTGGGCACCAGGCAGGTGGAGATGGGCAGCTCACATTGGCCTGAAACCCTAGAGAAGCGCTGTGGCTCAGGTGTCGGGTAGAGGTTAGCGCTGTGTCCGTTAGGGTGACGTAGAACAAAAGGACAGACTCCTGTGGGGGGTGTCTGGTTACCATGTGGTCAACACAACTATGAAGTGATAAGATTAGATGCACAGAAAAAAAAACGTCCCGCAGTGGAATCTGGGGGCCCACAACTCGCTAGTGTGCGTCAGTGTCGTACAACGACTGGCCTTTGTTTCCAGAAATCACAGGTCAAACATGATTTTGCTGTCAGAATTTCCAATGGGATTTTACAGTGGTGCAACACAAATGACTCTGGGAATAGCTTAAAATAGAAATGACATTATACCTAAAGGCGGACACAGTGTCTACAGCCCGCTGCGAGGGAAGGTGAACTTTATTAATGTGACGTAAAGTAGTGCCTACAATAGTGCTGAAACGACTAGCCCGTCAGTGGATCCACAGCAAAGTAATTGATTCATAATCAATTAATCAATTAGTCATTTATAGAGCAGAAATGACAAACATTGGCTGGAATTGTCTGAAGTTGAATATCACGGTGCATAAAAATGAGCAGTTACAAATAAAAGTCCTGCTTTAAAATATGTATTTGAGGCAAAGTAAAAAAGCACGAGCATGTCAATACACCACTGGAGAACTGTCCGCGTCCGAGACGTGCATGACGTTTGCAAAGCCGTGCAGCCACGCTCCTACTCTTGTGCCTGTGACGCTTGATCATCCCTCCAGCATTGTGCTGCCTCACGACGACCAAGGTGAGGCCCTGAAGGAAGAGACAGCACGGTTCTGAGGAAAGAAAAAGAAAAAAGAGTTCATCTGTCCATACGCTTTGCTGGCATAAAAAGTATTTTAGCCGCCTTATGTAATAGGTAACTCTTTGGATTACCGTCGCCTTTAAAGATGTGAGTCCGTGTAGTCGCCCGTGTGGACATACTTGCATGTTAAGAGCGTATGTGTATGTGAGTGTGTGGATGTGTTTTCGAACGGGGCCAAAGTGCTGCTGACGAGGAAAAGCTCCCGCCTCAATAAAAACCGTAATGACCACATTGGTGGTAATAGGATTAATGTGTCCCCACATGCTGTAAACTGATTTCAGTCTCCCTGCCATGGACTCGCTGTCCCGGAGGCAGCGGCAGTGCAGTGCTGCAGCGTCGTGCCCCCCCCGCTAGAGGTATTGATCCCGCTGTAATAACACTCGCCCCGCTCACATGCCTCCCCGGTGCTTACGCAGACCCTCACAATGCAAACAGGGCTATTAATCACGAGTTGTTTTCGTTGTTTTGTAATACTCGGGATTTGCCGCTACGCTGATAGTAATAGCCGCTTTGACAGAGGCCATGATTGCATGTGTGTCATGACTGTCGGGTCACCATACACACACACACACACACACACACACACCCTCAGAGTTTATCCAGCGATATTGAGTCTCTGTTTTTCCTGTGGCCGGCCATTACATCATCCTCAGCAAGTTAACTATAGGTTACGGTCTTTCCTACTGCTGGACCACGACTTCCAGATTAAGTGTAAGGCCAGAGTGCTGCGTCTGAATTATGGTTGTATTTACTCATCGTAGATTAAGAAAGTTAAATCCTGTCAATCTTTTGATATGGACATTTTTTCTCTGAAGCAATGGAATATTAATAACTTAATAACTCCAGTGGGGACTAAAATTCTAAATGAGACAGTTGCAGATGTGATTTGCAACGGACAGCTCCAATATTCTAACGTCCTCGTCAGTGTTTGCCATATGGTGTGTCGGGGGCAAAAGCCTCTTGCAACGTCTGAGTCTGGTTTGTTTGGATCACTCGACTGTACTTCACTTTACTTCTCACCTGTGGACACTGTGCTTTTTGTCATGGTTCTTGTGTAGGTGGTAAAGGAGGTCAGTGCCATTTGAGTCTGTTGTGGGGACCAATCTGCAGCATGATCATAAGTACAGTTTCCTTGTCCGTGTCAGACTTTTCATACTCAAACCACGTCCATGCGACAGAAGGAGCTGCTCTTTAAGCTTCGTCTCCTGTTCTGAATTACTCCGTTTCATGTCATATTCACTCTGCACCGTGTTTGTTTGTGTTGCCTCCAGTGTAAATTTCCCGCCTGCGTTAATGCTGCGTGGAAGAATGCAGAGTGCAGTCCAAATTACAAAAAAAAAATTGCCGTAAAGAGCATGTGTTGTGGCACAACAAGGATATGAAACAAGAGACAAATTATATATAAAGCTACATATAAACAGTACATACATTCTCATCTCGCCTAGTCCTAGTACCTGTCTAGCTCTGGTACTTTTGGGCACTTTTCAGTTTAATTCCGAACCAAAATAACAGGTGCCTTGGACCACTGTCTTCGTGGTTCGACGACTTTATTTCTGAACGACAAAGACGATTATTTTATGTATTGGAACTATACTGTCAATACGCCGCCTGGCGTTGCCGGTAGTAAAGCCACGTTGATAATACAGTGGCAACGACATTAACAAGAGAAATCCCTTTGTTTATTTCCTCCATTGGAACAGAAAGACTACTATCCTCAATTGACAACACGTTGACGTCAGTTGCTCGCCAGTCTACAAACCAATTCATGTCAAGTATAGGTGGACGCAGCCCACGTTGGTAATGACGGCAGGACGTACGTACGTCTTAGTGCGCTCCCTAAATTGCAATGTCAAACCAAAACTATCCGGATCAAATGTTTACATCGAACAGCCTGGTCCAAACTTTTAGGGTGTGAAAACGACCCGGAGTCCTTCACAGGTCTGACTGAATCCTGAATGCAGTTGAACTTCTGTGGATCTGTACCGGTGGTTAACCGCTCTGAAACTGGTTGATTGGGATGTATAGTGTATGTGCGTGGATCTTCACTGTAGAACGAGGCTGACAACCTGATAAACGTGAGGGAAACGCCTTCGCACTCTGAGTATTCGTTTTACTCCGCTGCAAAAAAAAGCTCTGCCGTGTTTTAAACACGATCCGCTTTCATCTCCCGAGTGATAGCTGTAACTGCAGACAGGCATAACTGCCATGGAAAGTTGGCTCCGGTTTTATGGAACAGTCATGGAAACAATATGGAGTTGTGATAAACAAAAATGTGCTGGAACAGACGTGCATGCAGGTATTTTTCATCTGGCTCTGTGTGTTATCTCCACAATCATCCTGCCTCGTCCGACCTCATTAGACCGGTGTGGCCCTTCAGGGAGGACAGTGATTCAAAGTGACGGTCCGTACACTTGAGAAATTCATTTTCTTAATTATTCCAACAATTGTTTATTTTCAGTGTAACACTGTCCCTGACTCACCCAGAGGCTCCGTGGCCTAGATTGTTTGTTTTCACCCAAATCCCGTTCAAGCACGAGGGGTCTGGATTAGACTGTGCTCAAGCGACACACACGTGTCACCGAGCAAGATGAGCGATTCACCACAGAGAGAGAGAGAGAGAGAAACACACTGAATAACCCTTCTTTACATCCCAATTAGGCTCGGTTAATCTTTTCATTTTGTCCCAAAATACCAAAATAGTGTAATTCAACGCAGACCTGAATTAGATTGTGGATTGCAGCCGTGGATCGTGGTGTCCAGAATAAGTACTGTACGAGCTTAAACGAGAAAGCAGATCAAAAATAGAGCATGTGTCTCTGTCAGCGAATTGAAATGCTTCGGCTGCAGATTTTTGTACGGACAAAGCATGTTTGTAGATACTCTATCAGGGCTGACAAACAATGATTATTGTCATTACTGTTTAATCTGCACTTGATTAATCAGATGCTGTTTTGTTTTTCTCCCCGAAAGCAGAGCACAATTTTGAAATGACTTGTTTTGTCCAAAACCCCAGAGATATTCAGTTTACTGTCACAAAGACTGAGAAACCTATAGCAAATACTTATATTTGAGAAGGTAAAAGCTGTGCAGCGTGGGCATTTTTTTTCTTAAAAGAAGAAAAACTATTACTTAATGAAGGTCCCCCCCCCCTCTTTTAGATGAACTATACACGACAAGCATTATAAGACCACTATGTGCAGTTCACTCACGTTTGGCAAACGGCCTTTGTTCTTTCATTTAGGTCGGGACGATTAGTTCCTCTTGGTTTTATGTTTGCATTGTTCGGGCACGTGGACGACCAAAGGGGACGGAACATGTCAGTGTGTTTCAGCCGAGGTGACGTGTTCACTCTCACCGGTGACGGGGAGCAGCTGAATATGTGAGACTGACTCACTGTAACTCCCGAACGTGCACAGTGGGCTGCCAGAGACAACAATGAGCGTCGATCGCATGTAGGAGAGTCTAGTACTTGAGTCAAATCTTCGGGGGCCCCTGAAGCTAGATTCACCTTGACCTCCCGAACATTGTAGTCTGATCACTTGCTCGAGTTGGCCTTTCACGTACGATGAACAGCAAGCGGGAGATTGTCGCCAGTCAGACACGTTCAAGAAATCTTCTGTGCTCTCTGGGCAGCGCATGCAGGAGGCAGGAGCATTACCATGATTCCGCTGTGGAAAGCAGTGTTTTTGTTTACAGTCATCAACACGCCCACTCGCCCGCTGTGACTTTTCCTGCTGTATTCTCACATGGGCTCACTTGGACATTTTCCAGCAGTATTTTTTTCACAGAGGGCAGGAGGGAAAAGTTACGAAAAAATGCCCGGAGCAACATTTGAGTTCTCTCATACAGCACCTCCGGGAAAAATTTCCGGAAAAATGTCCCTTTACTTCAGTGCATGTCTGACGACAGCCCGTGTGCTGGAGTTTGCGGTGCTCACAGATCAGGTCGGACCTGCGGCTCCCGCTAGTTGTCAGCGACGATCGCGACGCGCGGGAGAAATTCGATCCTTTCCTTTGCGTAAGGAAAAACACCCGTGTCACAGTGGCGTGTCACAAGGTTACATTCCCCATTCCGCCACTTGACTGGTTCAAAGAGGTCGGAGGTCGGAGGCCGATGCCGTGCTCACCACTCGTTCGTTCCTCGGCTTTTTTTTTATCGCCCCTCCCTTTCTTACTGCCCCGTTGCCTTTGCACCCGTCTATGTCAGTCGCCGCTGTTTATTGTTCTGGCCCCCTGGCTTTGGCCCCGATGAAGCCAAGTCGACATCACCCGGTCAAGCCGCGCCCGCTCACTAAGCCCCACTGATCTTTTGTTCGGATGGTTGTGTGTCAGGCCCGCTCGCTGGCGCGGTGCTTGCTGCCTCCCCGTGTCGCTCGATGTGAGTCATGCCTGCAGTCATGTCCTGTTGCCACCGCGATGACAGCCTTTCCATTACCGTCAGGAACATAACTGCCTCATTACCCGAGAGGCTGACCGTGAAAGGATAGCCCTGCGGCCCCGCAGTGGAGTGGCTGCAGTTCGCCATCGAGCTTCACATTTCTACACATCGCATTTTTATTTTCTGTGTTGTGTTATTTCAATTTCCTTTTCCCCTCTTTTTGGACAGAAAATTATTCATTTCACTTTTCCTCCCATATAAACCGTAGAGTAAGGTTTCATACTACAACAAAACAACATTGGTGGATTGGTTTAACTATTAAAAAATACAATTTGCTGTTAAACCATTGTAGTATTTTCATTTCCATTGACTGTGGCTCGTCGGCGTCTGCTCATTACGGCGGTCGCTCCCAAATTTCCTTTCACTTCCTGCTACCGGAGGAACCTCCTGAGCCGTCAATAGGACTTTTTTTTTTTCCTTAGAAGTAAAGTGGCTCACCGAGATCTGTAGAAACTGAAAAACACGGTCTAAAAGATGTAACAAGAACATTATCAGCTTATGAAATATCAGATTTTTTTTCTCCCAATTTCAGATAAATTGGTGAGCCGTCACGGGTCGTTTGATTGAGTGAGTGAAATCTGTCAAAATGAAGACAAAATGATCTCACGCCACACGTTGCACATTTGGTGAAACTTGCTTTCTGCCCGTTGAGGTGCGCCCTGGATGTTATGCAAAGGTGACACGGAGAAAACACGCAGTCAGCATTAAGGACCGCACTCGCCACCGTTTCAATCAGGACGAGTTGTCGGCCACCTCCTCCGTTTCACTCCTTCCACCTCCCTCCACATTTCTGTTGATGTGAAAACAAAAAAGCTATGAGTAAACTTTTCCGCCAAGGGAACGTGAGGGTGAAGTTAGGCTCTCTTTGTTTTCTCTCCCTCATTTGTTTTCCAAATATGGCGTGCTCCCTCTTGTTTTCTGTTGCCTAGCTACCGCATTTTGAGATAAATCATATTTTCACCGGGCCTCTTCAGTAGACGTTGTTATCCGCCTTGTTGAGAATGAAAAACAAGTACATGCTGTTCCCCTCTCCTCGCTCACCTGTTGTCCTAGGCAGTAGGAGCAGGTGCCGGATCAAATCAAGCTCTGTGTGTGTGTGTGTGTGTGTGTGTGTGTGTGTGTGTGTGTGTGTGTTTGTGTGTGTGTGTGTGTGTGAGTGTGTGTGTGTGTGTGTGTGTGTGTGTGTGTGTGTGTGTGTGTGTGTGTGTGTGTGTGTGTGTGTGTGTGTGTGTGTGTGTGTGTGTGTGTGTGTGAGTGTGTGTGAGTGTGTGTGTGTCCGTGCGTGCGTGTGTGATTAGAAGCAGTCTATATCTGCTGACAGTCAAACCGTCGTCCTTCAGCTGTGCTCAGATACTCATGGTGCTACCTGCTCCATTATTTGACGACGCCCGCGCATGCCCCCTGTGCATGTGTGTGTGTGTCTAAAGAAATACCCCCGACACGCACAAAGAGAACAAAGGGAGTGGGTCACAGCAGGGAGCATTGCGATGGCAGATGAGCAGGCCACTTTTCAGTCCTGTGTAACTACACACCCCGCTCCTCTTCCTCGTTTCCCCCTCCTCCTCCTCCTCTCATTCCCTCAGGATGTCCGCTCATAAAGACCACATACATTAGTGATCAGCACGCTCACTTGTTGCACACCAGTCGGCCGCAGGGTGTATCAGCATCAGTGCGCGTGGGGTTAAAAGAAAAAACTGTACACGCTATTATGGAACATGATCTTAGTGCATTCCCACTTGTCTGCTCATGCCAAAACATCAATATAGGTTAAAGGGGGGTGCGTGTGCGCGCGCGCGTGTGTGCGGGTGAAAGATTACCTGATCAGTTACCCCACATGGAGTTTGATGACATGTGGGTCACAGTAGTCGACTACGGCTCATGGAAAATTCACACAGCACAAAAGTCAAACAAGTGCTTTGTTGTCGGACTAATTCAGTTAAATGTGGAGTAAGAGTTCGTCAAAGTCTGCGTCTCCTCTTAGTCTTAGCGCTAATCCGTCCGTTCTGTTTGTGTTGAAAAGAATATTTGGTGTTTCAATACAGACAAAGTAAGTCGGGCCGAGCCACACAACACCATTCCAGCCAATCTGCAACAGGGGGCGGGGCTTGTTGCGGCAATGCAAATATCAATTTTTCTGCCTAATTCCGTCTGCCTGCCTGCCATGGACGGTGAAAGCTGCAGTCTATAGGTAATTGATGGGAAACACTGGGGTGTGTTTCTGGCACATGCTAACAGATGGTGCCGATTTGAGGATTAAGAAGAAGAAGAAGGAGGAGGCTGAAACAGATTTTGAAGGAGAGTGAATATTGGAGTTAACATTAATCAGGTGTCCAGAAACTCAACTTCCAATGAGAAGCATCAGAGGGGCGGTGCATGCTGTGCACGCCTGTTGTATACTGTGTCTACTAAATGTACACTAGATATTTTTGCATAAACGGCCCCTAAATTGAGCTGTTTTCAGACATGAACTTTTCCTCCAGAGTTTGGCCTTCACACATGACGAACGTAGCAGGAGGTTTTTCAAGTCAGACGCGTTCACACACACAGGCACACGCACACACACACACACACACACACACACACACACACACACTCGCATGCACGCACAGAAAGACAGGGCCCCATGCCAGGGCGCAGAGAAATGCGAGTGTTGCTCCATAACTGCCAGATGTTTAATTATGTTTTCTCGTATGCATAATGCAGGTCAAAACACAAACTGTCCATGTGACTGTATGAAAAAGGGCTTATCAGGTCACTGAAAAAGTTTCTGTTTCTCACATGTTAGCCTCATATAAACAACATAGCTCCAGGCTGTGTGTCCTGTGTGTTCCTCTGGCTTTAACCCGGTGGGGGGGGGACAAGAGATGGATCAATACACAGATCTGTGTTGCAGCGAGTGACTCTTTTACCTGTTTAGTGAGGTATTTGGACATATTGTTTCTTCTGCTGTGCACACACAATTAAAGGAAGGAGGTTATTTGGTTAGCCACCGTTTTGCAGTCGACTGTGTTGTCTGTGGGGATGAGAGAATCAATTTTAAATGAGCACACTTAACACTTGGCTGTCCCCGGATGGTGGTGAGTCACACTCTTCCCTCGCCTCTGTTGTTTCGGGGGATTTTTTTTGCATTCTAATTGCGAAGCTAGTCCCTAATTCTCCCCAGAATGCATAAAAGGAGTTAAGATATTCACACATTCCTGACCTGACCTCTTTCCCATGCCTCTGCTGTAGAATGCACCTTGTATGGTGCATTCTAAAATCCGGACTAAAAATGGCATCACGGAGTCCGAAGGTGAAGTCAGCTCTGAAGTTTGGCCAGCTCCCCCCGGAGGCATTTAGCACGGCAAGGCCAGATGCATTTCCATGCTGAGAAAAACTGGAAATGAAACGAGAAGCAAGGAGACGAGAGAGTGTCATTAGTGCAAGTGTTAATCTGCTTGTTCTTACATTGCAAAGTTTTACTACACACAGGAGCATAACTGTGTTTCACAACTCGGCCTGAGTCAGATTGGTTAATGATGTAGAGAACAGCATGTGTGTTAGAGGATATACACTGTCTCATCCTGACAATTGGTTTTTGAAAGATACTGAATATTATCATCTGTTTGGATACTATTTCTGTGTAATGCTTATCATTAGGTATATGTGGTATATAGAGCGACATTCTTAGGATTATTCATATTCAGTAAAATATAGCAGTGAGTTAAAAGAGTAGTTGATTGATGAAGGGATCATTGGAGAAAAATGTCAAACATTTAACACTTCCAGCTATTGAAATTTGAGGTTATTCTGCGTTTTCCCATTTCATTTTATATTCAAGTCAATATCTTTGAGTTTTGGTCAGAAAATGTTTCACTGTTTTCCGAAGTTTTCTGGACCAAACAGTTGATCAATTGACTGATGGATTAGTTATTTATTGAAAATAATTGTTAGATGCAGCCCTATAGCTATGCACTTATCCTTTTTTGTGTGTCTTTGTGATGGATATAGACATTAAAGCATTTCCACCCTTATATTGAAGTATAATAAGAGGTTGTTTTTTTTAATTACAAGATGCCAAACAAGTTGAGACCAGATGTATACATGCCACAATTTTGTATGGATCCGTCAAAAGGACACAGGACTGACAGGACACTCGGACAGAACCGAGCACTCCCTGCAGCGTTGACAGATATCTGGTGTCTCCCGTCACTGTTCTGTCACTTATCTCACAGCCGACACGCCGCATGTTCCTTCAGGTAACAGGCAGCCTTCCCTTCCTGGTGAGAGTGGCTGTGTCAGCTGAGCAAGCGGAGTGTTGTGGGAGAATTTTTTAGCTTTTGGTCTCCCATTGCCTGTAAGAGAAAAGACAATATATTCAGACAGAATATGCAACAGTAGAATCTGACTGATTCAAAAGAGACACTTAGCAGTTGATATTAGACTTAACCTGGTTTTAAATCGTTGCCTGAAACATATTTGTAATGCCTGATTTTTAACTGATGTGGTTTGTTTTTATCATTATCTTTTATGCTATATTTCTTAATTTTTATTTGTCTTAATTTGAAGTAAAGTTGTATTATTATTATATAAGTGACTGCACACGTTTTACCTCAGAACATGTGAATAAAATTGAATTATAGATGAGATTATTAAAATTCACTATGATGATAACAGTGACAGTATCACAATTCCCTTGTTATTTAAGGGAATGTTATAAGGTATGTTATCTAATATTGTTTTGTCTTTTTGCACAAGCCTTTAGTGCAAAGTGATGAAATTGTGTGATGATCTTACTGTTGCAGGATAAAATGCACGGAGCAAAAACTGAATGTACGACTAAAACAAAAAAAGCAGCAGTCAAATTAGGTCACGTCGTCCCTCTCGACTGGCACATTCACCCAATCATCCTTCTTGATTCTTGGAAAGCAGCCTCATAGTCATGTCTCTGCCTGTGCTGGGAGATGGTCGGCTAGGAGACAAAAGGATAATGCTCCAGATTATTAAGAGAGCATCTCTCCTGGCGGCCTTTTTCCTTTTTCCTTTCCCCCTCCTACTGAGCGGCTTGATTGAGTTCACAGCTGAGGAGGCCAGTCTGGTGGCCGTGGAGAGGACTCAGACACGTCGGAAATGTTAGAATATATCACATAAGCATTGTTAAAAACAAAGCCTGATGCACAAGAAGTCGTCAGAGACACAAGATTTTTTTTTTTTAAACATGAAAGTGAGATATAGAAAAGAGGACTGTGAGACCGACAGCGTCGGAGAAGACCGCAGGAAAATGACAGGAAGCTTAAAATCTTATTTCCCTATTAACTCCATCGCAAATTGAACGGCTGCAGAGCAGTTAGAGTCACGTCTGCTGCACAGAGAGAGGTGTCAGTGAATTTTAACCGCCAAACTTCAGCTCACCACAAAATGAGCCACCTTCTTATGAAAATGATTGCACAGTTTCTGTTGGATTTACACAAAACGTACCAACAATTTAGAAAAATGAATTTGAAGGTTTCTCTATACACAGCAACAAATGATATATTAGAAGATATTATTGACTAAGGAGATCAACATAAATAAATATAAATAAATAACATTTAATGATCTTAAGTATCTATGATGCTATAAAAAGGCTATTTGCTGGCTAAAGTGTTTTAAGTGAAGGTTTTTGCTTTTTACTCTGTTTAAGGTCATTGCATATTGAGAATGTTTTGTCAGTCGGACAAAATAAGCCATAACCCATATCAATTTCTAATCACATTTGTTCATGTTTATGTTTTTTGTCTTCTACAGGAGAGGTTCGAAGCATTGTTCAGGATCTACGACGAACAGACGACTTTCCAGATGTTCAAAAGCTTCCGGAGAGTGCGGATCAACTTCAGCACCCCAGAGGCCGCTGCCCGCGCTCGCATTGAGCTGCACGAGTCAGAGTTCAATGGCACGAAGCTGAAACTCTACTTTGCCCAAGTGAGTTTGAGTTTCGAAGTCTGGGAAAGGGCAGGCAGGGGGCCTGAGACGCGGACCATCTAAGGAAGCTTATTTACATGGACACTTATGCCCTTGTGCACCATTCCCTCTTACGAGAACACACACACACACACACACACACACACACACACACAAGTACACACAACAGAACAGGGTCAAAAACTCTCTCGTGACTTTCTCTTCTTTCTTTTTTTATCCTCTCTTCTCTGAGCCACACCTGGCTGCGTCCTCAACCCACCAATGTGCCCTTGTAAATCCCATCACTCATATCTGAACACATTTGATTTCTCTTTCTCTCTGTGCCTGTGCGTGAACAAAGTGAAGTGTTTTTCTAGTGCAGTCACAAAATAAGATGAGCATATTTGGTCAGTACTGTGATGAATTTGTTGTGCATAGTCACATACAGTCATATCTACGAAAATGAGATTTGAGTATAGGCCTGGGTTTCCTAATCTGTTGGTTGAAACTGGGCTGAATTAGTTGAAAAGCAAATGTTGGTTATGTATTTTTTTCAACAGCATTTAAATGACTATGTCAATGTGTAGAAAGTCCGGAAAGAAAACTGATAATTCAGCCCGGTTGTAGCCCAGATGTTCTATGTCAGATGGTCTTCAGACCTTGGAATTCACTCTCACATAGAAACGATGAGTCGTCTTGTAATTGACGGCCAAGTGCATGACCAGTCATGACCCCTGCTGCACCTCTCAGCATTTTGATATAAGAGGATTAACGATTTCACAGTATTGTAATTATGGCAAGTGGCGGCTATCAAAACATCAAATTCCCTCATGGGAAGGAGCCTGCGATTTGAGACCAAGAGACTGAAGCTGTGACGACAAGCCAAATGTGCTTTTCTAGCTCTTGAGTATCAGGATTACATTTATTATTTTTTTTGAAGTACGGGAACTTCAAGAGTTCACCCGATCTGACCCAGTTTGCACAGCTTCACAGAACATCAAGTTGATGTTGTCCCTTTGTACAGGCCCTAGGGCATGAAGCTGGGTTGCAGAGCACTATCCAGTATATTGAACCAGTGAATCAAGAGGCAGGTGTACAGAGGACAGTTCAATACATGAAATCATTTGACTGAGGAAATGTAAATGGCTACACACACTTGATCTCCTATTCAGAGCTCTCCAGCACTTATCAAGTGCCAACGTCTCTCCAACAGGTCCAGAATGGCGACGAGGACATTGACAAGTCGTACCTGGCCCCTCCCGCACCCGTCAAGCAGTTTCTGATCTCACCGCCTGCCTCGCCACCTGTGGGCTGGAGCCAGAGCGAGGACGCTACGCCCGTCATCAACTATGACCTCCTGTGTGCAGTAGCCAAGCTAGGACCTGGTCAGTACTCACTAAGTTCAATTATTCCCTTTTGTAGTATCCTCCATTGTGCACAGTACAACACTGAGGTCATTTCATTAATTCCTCGCCCCAAATTATCCAAATAAAAACAGGAAATCATTTCCAGCTCCCCAGCGGGTCGTTGAAGATTGTGTGTGTAGGAAGCAGTTGGCGAGGACCTTGTTGAATCAGCAGCCTTACATCTAAATTTACGTGATTGCGAATCTATTTTTCCTTCCATTAGGACTACCTGCCTTTATAATTTCATTAATGGGGATTTAAAAAATCTATATTTCTCCAAGTGAAACGGATGTCATCATAGAATTTACTTCTCCGGGGTCACTGTGCATTTAATCCTGGTCAGGCAGTAAGAAAAAAACCCAGTTTGAAGCCCATAAATCATATCCACCGTGCTTGGCCACCATACGTCGATGTCAAGGGTGCTTAACCTCGACTTGCTGCAGTCTGACATCTCCGAGGAAATACGCATCAAAGCCAGTATGTGTGCGTGTGTGTGTGTGTGTGTGTGTGTGTGTGTGTGTGTGTGTCTGTCTGTCTGTGTGTGTGCGCCACTTTGTGTGTTCACTAAATCCCACTGTCAAACAGCGATATTGATTAATCATCGGCACAACAGGTCTATCTTTGGTTTTCTTGGGGTTAGATTTAGCCTCACTGTTAGTATGATGTCATAGTCAGCATGTTGCAATCAAATGAATGTGTAAGACCCTTTTGTTATTAGATTCTAGTTTTAAAATGCTTAATCCACCTAGAGACAGCATTTTTAACCAACTAATTAAGATCGTTTTTGCAGTTCACCCCCTATTACAATT
Source organism: Scophthalmus maximus (assembly GCF_022379125.1). Classification (NCBI taxonomy): domain Eukaryota; kingdom Metazoa; phylum Chordata; class Actinopteri; order Pleuronectiformes; family Scophthalmidae; genus Scophthalmus; species Scophthalmus maximus. The sequence goes on from NC_061529.1 coordinate 9,456,059, forward strand.
TTAGCAAGTGTATTAAATGTGTAGGCAGCTCGGCAGAGGGGCTGTTAGATTTGGAAAAATTCAAGATCTTTCCCTGCAGCCTCGTTCCCCGGCAGCTTCTCTGCTCAGTAATGGCGCCTGTGTCCGCCCTGCCGACAAGATTTTAGATTGCGGCAACCTTTATAAAATGTCACCCAACACACATTGAAAGGTGTGCCCTGTCCACAAGGTCTTTCCACAGTTGTGTATGTGTGTGTGGGTATATGCTCACGCTGATGAAATGGGAAACATTTTGTTTAAGACTGCATTCAGTTGAACACAATCGTCTTTTTGCCATCATCAGAAGCGTGATTTAACTTTCCACGCACATCGCGCACAGTCCCCAGCCCAGAGGACCACTTTTGACACGCTCGGCTGTTACCATAGCAACACACGGCATCAGGAACTGGCTTTGTTCTTTGCCTCAAATACTGGCATCTGAAATCAGATAAGCGCCGGGCTGCGGCGCAGTGCGCTGACTCCCTCTATCAACTCCCTGTGGTAACAGCAGGACTCTATTCACCGTCCATCTCTGTGTTTGGCACCACAGTGAAAAGATACGAGACCAATTTCCTGCTGTCTGCCAGCTGTCGGATCTCATCTCCATGGCAACTGAGATACAATCCTGCAAGTGTGTGTGTGTGTGTTTTCAGTCCAAGTCGGCTGAGTTTGGCATCTGGACAAATGGCAGCACTATACTGAGGAATAGTCTTTTTGTTTTCTCTTGAATCCATGTCCTTGAACCTGAGAGCTGAACCGTTATTCAACTGACGGGGAAAAAAAGCAGCAGATTATTTGTTCCTATAAAAATGTTCTGAATTAAATAAATTGTCATGTAACTTGACTTTAAGTATTTTATCTATTTATTGAACCTTCATTATGTATATATAGATTTATACGAACATTTTCTGTTTTTACTCTGTTGAGTAACGGAATTCCGATCCTACTATGTACCTGTCTGGTATGGAGTTTTGAATGGCAATAAAGAAATCTATCTGTCTTTTTGTCTCACTATTAACAGTGGTGGAAGAAAATATTCAGATCTTTTACTTAAGCAAAACTAGACAACAAAATAACACAACGAGAATACTGTGATATGCTGTTGTGTTACAGACGGGGGTATTCATTTGTAAATATTTCCCGGGTAAAGCTTGCTCTTTGTCTTTCTCTCTCCATCCCTTCCCCCCTTGCCTCCCTCCCCACAGGTGAAAAGTATGAGCTCCACGCGGGCACAGAGTCCACCCCCAGCGTGGTTGTCCACGTGTGCGAGAGCGAGACGGAGGAGGACGAGGCGGCGCGGCCAAAGCAGCAGATCGTCCAGACCAGACGCCCCGATGAACCCCCCAAGGTCTTCAACTAGAGAGGCCTCCCCCCCCCCCGACACCGGCGCGGCCGCCGACCGCCCCTTAAACCCGCAACACACCTGCCCTCTCTCTCTTGTCTCTGCACTCACAGAGAGCGTCGACGCCCCTCATTTCAGTTCAACTACAAGCAAAAACAAACCAACAAACATTGCTCAAAAACGGTGTTTGTGGGGAGTGTGGCGATGGAATGAGGCGGCTTGAAGGGGATGGATGAGAATCACACACACACTCATCACATTCTGCGGACAGCGTGGGGAGTGGCGGGCACACTTGCCTCCACCCCACCAACCCCCCTCGTTTTCAGCAACAGGGGTCGAAATACCTGTCCCAGTGTAGGCACCTGTCACTTATCACACACACTCAGCTCTCATCGCGAATCCTGCTCAGTAGCCTGCTAGTTAATTAGCCTGTTAGCCGTACCTCTCCCTTACTTTCAGTCATTTGTTCAGTAACAAAGACATTTTTCTTTTTTTCTTTTTTAAAATAAATTGTGTTTTCACACGTGATATATATATATATGTGTCTGTGTTTTATATATGTATATATATACAGTATATATATATATATATATATATATCAATACATATAAACTGCACATATGTGTGTCTCTTATTTTCTTTTCCATCCATCTTCATATCTGGTTTGTCGCTTCAGCCTGCATCAAGATTGAGTGTGTGATGTTCCCACTCGTCTGCATGTATATAATATATTACAAAAAAAATACGTACAGAAACACAAACTACTAACAGAATATATCAAGAAAAAGGAACCTATTTAACGTCACACAGCACGAAGCGCCATATGTGACAAACAAAGTTGTAGTGGTTGTTTGACTCCCCCCCCCTCCCCGGCTCGTTTTCGCTTTTTGTCTTCTTTTTTAATTTTGGAGAGGTGTTGTTTTTTGCTAGACTACTAGATGTGTATTCTTACTGTGTATTTTATACCCCAACACTTTTGCATGCTTAGTTATTTCTGTAGATGAGGAGCTGAGGTGTGTTTTTTTTGGGTTTTTTTATTGCTGTTTGTGATGACAGGGAAATAAATGGTGTGACGCTTCTGACGCAAGTGCATATCCCCACGCAGAGTTTAAAGTGACGTCTTTTGGGGGGAAAAAAGCCTAAATGGGTTTTTGTATGATTGACGGTTCAGTCTTTGGCTTGAAGGCAAATTTGCATTTGTCGCTTTTTGGGGGGATTTGATGGATCAGAGACAGTTAATCCTCCTCGTTTTCTTCAAGGGGTTTTGGGATTCTGTTTTTTGGTCTCTGATTCTGTTTGTTGTAATTCATATCTTCAATGTTTTGGTTATGTTGTTTGATCAAACCCACTTTCTACGTGTCAGGTTTTCTCCTGAAACCTACTGCTTTTTTTGCACTGAGTATCTCTTGATATCTCCAAGCAATTGCGGGGCCCTCAAACGTCTCCTGCTGTGCGCCTGATTACTGCGCTGCTTTTCTCTGTAAATAGCTGGGCGTGGTATAGACTTGTGGAAATAGTCCTCTTAGATTTTGTAGTATACCTGGAAGCATTTTGCTGAGAAAAGGGAATATTAGGTAGCCTCATGAGATATCAACCAAAGCATTCACTCACCCCACATTGTCATCAAAGCCTAGAGGGATATTTCTTACTCAAAGACACTGATGTATATTTGTTAATCTGAGAGAGAACTCATATTTTCCCAACACAACTGCAGTACTCAATTATATTCTTATTTTATATTAATACTTTTTCCACGGTATGTTGTTCAGTGGAAACTCGAACAAATTTCCACTAAAAAGATCATGAGCTTCTTACTTCTTTCTTGTTTAACTCTCCCTCCAGTCCTTTATCAGATTATTGTGCTTCGACTACTCATCTCGTGAAATCATTCAGTGCTTCAGAAGCAACAGGAACACGTTTCTAACAGGGATTTGGGGCGTCAGTGGTGAGTCTAAACCTTGTTTGTCGTTAGGCAGCATGAAATCTAACTTTTTTTCTATATAACATAAGTAGACAAAGGTCCATCTGCATGTGAGCACTTTATCGTCAGTGTTTTGTTTGTTTCCGCGACATAAAATCTTTCTCGAGACAAAGTAGGAAGCACATTGCATTTCTTCTCTGTTTCTCCTCTTGTGTTGTCTCATTTATCTCAAGCTGAACACCTGGTTAGCCTTTTCACCAGCATATTGCAGTGAGTGAAACACTCCACTTCCTTTTTGCTAGGGTGAACCTTGGAGAATTTCAGGCCTTTTGGATCTTTGGACGTGTGCTCCTGAAAGACGCGTAGGGACGCAGCACAGTCACAGGTTTCGAAACGAGGCAGGAAGACATTGCAGAACAAAAATTAATGTCTTTGTTTTCGTGTTTGTCCACAAGAAACTTTACTCTTATCTTCTGAGAAAGTCAAACAGTTCTTTGAAACTCACCGTGGTGGTAGAGTGCAGTTTTATTGGCACTACAGTAAAGCTGTCGCGGCTATCTAAGCAGACGGCAGATTGGTGGAAGTGCCGAGGTGGATTATGATAAAGAGGAAGCGGTGGGACAGGAGGAAGGACACTTGTGGAGACTTTTTTACTCTGGTCACGATGTTTAAAACTGGGCGCATTTTGGTCACAGATGATATGAAGATGTATATTTATGTACATATGCCAAGTCTTTTCTTTTTCTTTTTTGCTGAGGCCAGTCCCGGTGTGCAGTTTGTTATGGCTTCTCTTTGCAATGTTGTAATGGAAAAAAAAAAATACAAAAATGTGTAACAATAAGTCCTGAAGATGCTCGTTCCAAACCAACTGTCATTGTGTTGTGTTCAACAGTTCAACGAGGACTCTATTGGGGATCGTCTACTGAAAAGGTCAATGATACAGTTTGTCACTGTTGCTCTGTTTCTGTCGAAATATGAATATTGTATCTTGTATTGTAGAAATCCAGAAAACAACGTAGCAAAACAAGCAATAATTTACAGTTGTATAATACCGTTGTCTGTATTTTCATGTTCTGTACTTACTTCTCGGAGATGGTCTCTGTCTCTTACAGTATCTGCTTCTATTTGTGTAGTATAATAGTCCTTTGTTTCACATACAATATACATAAAGACATATTCTTAAAAGCCATGTTTTGTTTTGTTTATTTTAGTGGATTCGTCACTTTACAGGCTACACTCAAAACCCAGAAACAGAATGTCAAGCTATATATATATATATATATATATATATAATATTTATTTATCTATTTTTTCCATTTAATTCACAAATTTCTTCAGAGAAACATTAGGCTCTTTTAAGGCATTTCCCAAATCATTTTGTTAATCTGAAGTAGTTTCGTGGATTTGTTGCTGTGTGCTAGCTGGAATTTAACTAACTTTTGAATATGTGATACAAAGTTTGATTATCAGGTCGCATATCTAAATCTATTATGTTATTATCCACTAAAACTATATATTTTGTGTGACCCACAATTAAGACTCAACTTGGAAAATGCCTTTTTTTTTTTTTTTATCCGGCTGCAGATAGAAATACCAACAAAACTGTAGGTTTTGCTCATCAAACTTTTTTGTTTTTTAAGCCAATAACACCAAACACCATATTGTTAACATTTTTTGCCTTGGCCTAATTAAATGTTCACATACTGACACTATGGAGTCTTACTCATATTAACAACAAGTTATTTTTTTTCTGGCCTTGTTCAATCGTAAAGACAACCACAGCAAGGTCGACCTAATATTATGGAACAGAGATCTGTAGTATAGATCCTATACTAAATGTCTCTTAAGAAGACCCCTCATTGAACTTACATGTGACTCGTTCAGTAAGCTACACTGGACGTGACATTTACAGCACGAAAGGCGTGTGGCAGTGCACAGAATGACTTGCATTTCAGCTGCCTATTGAATTTCAGGGCTGCAGTTTCCTCGTGTCAGTCATAGAGAAATGACAGACGACTGCTCATGAGACCTGTAAACAATGGATTTCTCTCATCCATTTCCCTCTGAGAAACTGCATGTCACTATTGCGAGGAGGAGAGGAAAACAAAGCCAAAAACGGTTTGCACATTGTCCCCTCTGATTGCACAAAAAAAAAGGATGTGTTGCAAGCACAGGTTCAAGGAAGAGGTATCTGTATAGAATGCCTTTAGTTATAGCATATAACCGAAAGACATAACTTTTGAGTTTTCAGTTTTAGCAAGAACATTTGACCGATTTGGTCCCAGCCTGTTTAAAACTCGGCATATTTAACAGTTTCCTGTGTTACTTCTAACTCGCTTCCCGTCTTTTCTACCGGAAAGCCTTTTCTGATTTTTATCTGAGTTGTTTGTTTTATTTTCAGTTATTTTAATGATTTGTTATCCTGCTCATTGTGAAGCACTTTGTAACGGTGTTTTTAAAAGTGCTTTATAAATGTGGACTTGGATTTTTAAAATCTGAAATGTCATTTTTGTTCTTTTAGTTTCTTTTTTTCTTTGACAAAATGTGACACACCCTCCAAACTTCCTGTGAGACATCCTACCCGGGGGAGATGGACGGATTTTGAGAGTTTAATATTATACATATTTCAAGAAATATAATATAAGAATTGTCTATTCAGGTCAAGACAATGGCCGACTGTCAGTATTTCACAGGTGAAGAGGAGCGAGTACTCACTGTGAGATGAGGCATGCCCCGGACCACCGGGTGCCTTCTTCTCCATGTCACAAAAAGCCCTCTCTTCCCGGTGTGGGAGACGGGGGAATTCCTCTTCACAATGACCCTCGTTGTTGAACGTGACGATACGTATGCAAACCTAAGGGTAGCGGATCCGGTTGACATGGTCCTCCAGGGCGTTGATGGGGCCAGTGCCTCCAGATTTCTGTTAAAGTTACTGTCCAGAATTACACAGCACCAACGTCCCAGTTGCCCACGCTGGAATCTTAAGTGATGAATTAGTCCGGAGCAAACAATGCAGGGTATTTATTTCTTTTCTTTCAGTAAAGTGGGTCCTCAAAAGTACACTTGTAGTTGAATCAACATATGCTGTACTTTGCTTCAGTCTCATAGAGTAACTAGCTAATCTTGTTGAAAATAGCCAATTAATCAAGCAGGTCGGCAATATCCTTTTACTCCCCTGTCCGTAAGTCATACATATAGATTGATTATGTTAGACACAAACCGTACACCTTGTCGATTCAAAATACTATCATATAGTTTTCATTTTATAATAAAACTTGACATCATGGTAAAACCATAGACTATATAAAAGAAAGTGAAGCTGATGATGAAGTGCCTTAAACCTGTATTCTCTGGACTGGCCAGCAGTGGGCGACTACATGGGTTGCAAAAAGAAGTCGGTTTTACTATAGAAGTCTATGAGAAAACGTTTCTACTTCTCACTTGATTTATTACGTCAGTAAACATTTTCCTTTATGGTCTCAATCTCTAGTTTCAAGTCCTCTTCAATATTAGAAGTATTGAAAATAGATGATTAAGTGTGGTTGACAGCCAGCGCCGTTGGACAAGCGAACATGGATTGGATAAACACAAACCAAATGTTGACAATAGTAAACAAAGTAAACATGATCCACCTGTCGTTTCACCTTCAATGGAATCAAACAATTTTTAGCACATTTTTAGTTTGCCGTGCACCATTTGTACTGGACTGGAACCGACACAATGCCAGGATGCCATTATGAAAGACGTATTCTTCCCTATGAAACTTGACCTCCAGCTCTCCGACTTATGTAATGGTCTTCCACGGCAGCCGAGCGCGGGGACATGGGGACACCGGTGCTGTGTGAGTACTAAGACCTGTGTATAAGCAGCACTTCCAGCCCTTCCATTGGGTGAAGCGGGACAATGTGTGCCCGAACGAATGAAGTTTAGTTACACTTTCTCACAAAGGTTCAGCGTCGACTTGCTTAATAGTCGTGGGCACTACCTCGCCCCAGGAGGTAACATGAGGCCCGATCCTGACGACTTGCTGCCTCTGTCTGGGGAAAGACTACACGGGACAGTGTGTCACAGGAGCTCGTGTGCTAGAAAAAAGAATGGGGCCGATAGTAGGGCAGTCGGAAAGATGAGCAAATTATTGCCAGCAAGAACATTTTGTTTGTTCGGTGGACAACTTTCACACAAATGTTGCTAAGTTTATTTCCCTATAGTAGAATAGAAAAAAAAGAAAAGGCTGTATCTTTTGTATAAACACACCCAGTACCCTTTGAACTGTACTTCACAGTTAATATTCAACCACACAGATAAAACACATTTGTGATAACATTGAAACCACATACTTCATCTGCACAACAACACAAAACACACACGCAAAGTACTTATTATTCTCCATCAATAGGAGGTAATGACTATATATATATATATATATATATATATATATATATATCTTTTTTATTTTATTTTAATGATGGCAGGATCTACCCTGGATTTTTTGGGGGGGTTTGAGATGTTCTTTTTGAGTCCGTTTCATCTTCTGAAACATCCTATCAGATGCAGACAGACAGACTCTGAGAGGCAGTAGTCATGGTGAGAGCCGAGCAGCGCAGACTGCTCTTTTGATCAGTGGCCATGGCACGCCTAAGCGACCTGGCGGAAGGACCTGAAAAACCAGCTGCCGCAGATTATTACTCTCAGCGAGTGAGTGAGTCAGTAAGCGAGCGAGCGAGCGTGGAGCCTCCTCCTCCTCTTCACATAAACACTCTGATTCCCACAGAAAAACTACTCACACACTCATTAACTCACACACGCACACACACACACACTCACACACAGGAGTCCCTGCTTGTTTTAAACTCTCGTGTTCTTGTCCGTCCCATCCGTTTTTTACCTGTGGGACTGTCACTTTACAGCAGCACCTGGGACTGTACATTCCTCTCTTGTGAGTGAAGCTCACACACTCCTCTGGACCTGCTGTGACCCTCGGCCCTCCACCGGTGGACTATGCCCCCTTCGGTCAGCTGAGGGAGGGGGCTCTGCGCTGCTCAGGCTCCCGGCCGGAGAAGGCTTGGGCTGAAATCAAAGAGGAGACGTGAGGTAAGTCACAAGGTTCATCATCCGCCTGTGGCTCCTTTTCTCTCTGTAGATTTGAGGTTTCCCCGTGAACTTGTGTCACTTGTGTATGTGTGTGAGTGCACGGTGGTTGTGTCAGGGTGTGTGGGTTGCTCCTGACAACATGGCGAGACAACCAGGTGAGTCTCCGGTGAAAGGGAATAGCTCACATTCCACAGAGCTGTGGGATTTATGAAATCTGCAGTTGCTGTCGAACCAGTGGAATTGGCACAGATTCACATCAGAGTGAGGAAGTTTCAATTCCACAGTTTCACTTCCCACTGCTGTGTGTGCGTGTGTGTATCTCTTCCTGATAAGTGAGCGTGTGATGGAGCCGCTGCACTTATCATCTCATCAGTAGCCACTACGTTGTAGGAAAATATGAGTGCTGTTTGTACAGTGCTGCTGCACTAATTCAAAGCTCAACGGTGTGTGTTTGCATGTAATGTAAGCGGACTGATAGTGACGGACCTGCGCACTTTGTATGAACAATAATTTGCAGGGCTTTTGACTATGGGGAGAGGTGTCTGCCAGGCTACAGTCAGCCTTATGAAGGCCACTGACTATGTTTGTATGTCAGCTCCAAGTGCTCGAGGCTAGATTAGGCTAGATTTTACAGTTTGACTGTAAAATGTTGCTGTAAATGTTGTTACTTGTATGCCTCTTTTATTTGTATGTCCCTATATACGCGGGCTGTGGCCAGAGGCATTATGTTCTCTGGTTTTCTGTCGGTTGCATCTTTGTGAGTGCAACGTCTCAGAGAGACTCTTCGGATTTGGCACAAAACAGTCGGCCTCCAGGATGAACTCATTAGACTTTGGTGGTCAAAGTTTAAGGTGAACTCACTAATCATGGCCAAAACACAAGAATTCAACACTTAATACCTAATATCTTTTTAGAACATATATTACATGACTCTGGACAGGCATGGACGTAAACTCAAACTTACAACTGCGAGTCGGTAATTCTACCTATTGGCATAGCTGTTTTAGATAGAGACACAAGACACAAAAAGACAAATGTAAAAAGGGAAAAATATAGCCCCAAACCATAAAATCTTGAAGAAAATAATATAATACTTGTGTGTATAAGTGCCATCAACAGGCTATTCCCTCAATCCAGGTTACAGGACATAATATCTAATTTTTTTGATGAAATTACATGTATTCCTCTTCAGAGTTTATCAAGTCACCAGAATCAGATCAGTGATCACTGCAACCCAACTCTGCCTGAGAAGTCCCACACGTTCCCACGAAAGAGAAACTTAATCTTCTGGCTCGCTTAGCAGATGATAAACATTCAGTTTCTTCTCTTATCATTTTAGCGGGCGATAAGTATTGTTTAAAAATCCTGCGAGCCTTAGAAAGCACACTGTGCTGTGCACACTGAGCATACCGACGGTATTCTAGTCTTTTGTATCAAGACAGACACACTTGTCAAACTTGGACAACGTTGGACAATGACTGGATCAGTCAGAGCCCTTTTAAAAGTTACTGACATGGAGGATGGCGTGTTTGTGCCAATTTTTATTTCTACTGCCACGGGAAGAAAACATTGTTTGCTTGAACTGTCATGCAAACCCACTGTATTGTACCGTTGATGACCGAGTGGTTTTCTTCGGCCCTACTTCATTTTTAAAAAGTTATACTTTACCCATCATGATATTTGTAGGGACAATGAAGCCTGTACTTAATTACTGAGTGTTGACTTTATTAAAGTCCAAATATCAACCATACTCCTATATTATTCCTTTACCACACACACACCTTTTAATTAATAAGCCGGTTGTTCAGTCTCTGACGTCACTGCATCATTCACGTCAACAGGCTACTGCGCGTCGTGCCAAAGACTGTCAGCGCTGCAGCAAATGACTGAGGTCGATTAAAGTCATAGTTAAATGGCCCTTTAAGGCGACATCTGGAAAAGGAGCGGCCGTGGGGTGTTTACTGTACGTCTGATGTGGTACAGATGACCTCTCCGCTGCGACTTCGCACCGCGGGGCCTCATCTCGCAGGCTGAAGCTGAAGTAATTGCCCCACCAGTGTCTTATGAAGCTGCTTCAAATTGACAGCTCAAATATTGACTCCCGACGTCAAGCGGTCGGAGGGCAGGCTGTGAATGTGTTTAACAACAGGAGACTGTGTCGTCCCTGATGGGTGGACGAGAACGTGCGCAGGGGGGGAAAAAAGATGAGTGGGTAAACAACTTTGTCAGGCGTTTCTTCGTTACAAAAAAAAAAAAGAAAAGAGGAAACTAAATTGTTCCTGTTCTGTGTCCTCTCTCTGAACAGACCAATAAATGATTTGTTTACTGAGGGGGGGAAGAAAGGATATTGAATCTGCTGTGCAGCTGAATCGCTGCGTTTCGTAGGACAACAAACAAACTATTTTTACAACGTGGAAGATATTGCGAGCAGAGAAAAAAAAAAATCATACAGTTACAAATTCCCTTTCCCCCCCAAAAGTTCAGAGGAATTTAAAGAAAATAATAACAATCTATTCAAATTATAAATGTCCTCTGTGATTTTAACATTGAGACACGAAGGGGAAATTCCACAATGAGGTCAATATTAACTCCTGCACAAGATGTGAAAGGATTTTCCTCAAATCTCAAATGAATGATTTAATAAATAAGACCCCACTTGCCACACTAATCCCTTCTCTGAGATGTGGAATTTGAGAATCAAAGCATCGCAATCACAGCAACTAAACACATAAAGTCTATAATGTCCTTCAATTGTACAGTGATGAAGCCAATTACTATTCAATGTATTACTTTTGATTCAGCACTGTTACAGAACAGTATTAATATAATAGGATCAAATCTTTGTTAATCATGTACCAAGTCTTGCTTACCATCATATTTGAATTTCCCCTATAAATAAAGAATTTGACTCAACAGATTAATGTCTAAGTAAGTCAGTTGGGGATTAACTAATGGTCATTAACTAATTATTATCAACTAATTGGTTTAAAGTAAATGTTTGAACTGGTGGAGTGAAATTAAACAACAAGTAGACATTGTTACACTGCCAGTCCACCCGTGTTGTATGTTCTCAGTCGTCAGTGCATCCATAGATGTGTTTATTTCGGCAGGTTGTTGTCATACTCCATCATCTCAGGCAGTCGTGCTTATGTGGAGTGAAACCAATTATTGTGAAGGATTGTGCTAGAAAGAATAGATGCCATCACCTCTGCTCGCCTAAAATCAGTGAAAGGCTGAACACAAAAATGTGCTTAACTGGTAAAAGGCGTGTCAACTGTAGCTGTTTCCTCAGGTTAGGGTTCTCCCGATCATTATTTCAGCTGTGCCACACCAAACCTACACCTAAACCTGACCTGCAGTCGGTTGGATGAATCACCCACTTCTGTAAGAACACCCCATTCTGTGGGAGTCGACACGCCCAGCCATCGCTGATGAAATGGCTTTGCCAGGGCTACAGTAACACGCATCGCAGTATCGAGAAGCTTTTGTTACTGAATATTTCCTGTAAAAATATTTATAGTTAAAATGTTAAAGATTAGCCGACTAATTATTTTATTATTCCTTATTAAAAACCCTCTAGAGCTTTATCGATCTGTAAACTGTCCCATCAGCTAGCAGCTCGCTTAGTGCAGGTAGCAGACAATATCGTCCCCCAGAATTACGACACTGAGCAATATATATTACTCGTGCACTTAAATGTATCTGCACATGGGTACAAAGTCCATCACGTATGTACATACATGAATCAGGTCTCTTTCATGTCGTAACTAAACTTTTGGTTGGATCTAATGTTCAAACGCTTCAGTTCACCCGTCAAACCTCAAATCTCTGCATATTTGCTGTTCATTTAAACAAAGAACAATTTCAGGTAAAGAAAACCCCAAAAACAACACCTTACGCCAAATTGTCCATATTGTGCACACCCTTTAAGCATAGCATTGCCAACATCAACAGCGTACAGTATTTTCCACCATGCGCAACAAAGCAGTGGTGCTATCAAAGTCATACAGATCAGTTAGCCACTTATCAGAAACTGTCACCTCTGCAAACAGCCAACCTGATATATGTCATTACTAATCTCTTTGCTTCAAAGTGTGTCAACACAGGGAGAGTTGTTCTGTAATATTTGCTGTGGAGCAGGAAGCTGGATAAGACGTGCGGTACGCCAGTACGAGCAGCGACTCCGGGCCTTTGACAGCCTTTAAATACGAAACTCGGATTTGACTTTTTCGTCACATTTCGGTGAGACAACTTTAAAATCCTAGTCTGTGTAATTTTTTTCCACAGATCATGACCCTGTGAAAAGGAAATGCACCGTAGTGTTCTCCATCTGTCAGGTGATGGGGGTCACATGAATGAGGCTGTAAATTGACATTTCACTGTGTTTGCATTGCAGCATGTGCACAGTGAGTCTATAGGTGAAATGTTAACTTTAACGCCCGTTGATGGTTAAGGCTATGTACACAAGCCACGTGTCCATACATTACATGTTAAAGAGGAGAGGAGCCTGAAAGAAAATTAAAAGCCAAAATATCGCGTACATTTTGCGCTGGTGACGTCATTTGGAACCAGAGTCTACACAGTATCAGTATTTTATCAGAGGAATAAACACTTAAATATACAGCAGAGTGATTAGAAAATACCTAAAATGACAGGAGCCATATTTTCGGGAAATTTATTTGACGTGTATTTTGACCATTCAGACATCAGAGGGGTATCACGCTTCTCATCTATGTGGAAGAAAATAATTAGGCCACTGTAAGTAAAGAGAAAACAGAGAGTCTGTCAGTGTGTCTTTCAGCAGCAAGGTGCCCCCCCCCCCCCCACCACCTTTTCATAAGAGGCCTTTTGTGAGAGCACCTGGTCCATACCTGAATTGTGATATTTAAAAAAAAAAATAGTTTTCAACATTCATAATGTTTCGCAGTAACTTCACAGGTTGTGATTTGATGCTATTGACCTGAAGGTTTTACTGCAAATTTATATGTCACAATAGAATAGTCCAACTTGGTCGGTGGCGAGGGATGAGTTGTGTCTGTTTGTGTGTGTGTGTGTGTGTGTGTGTGTGTGTCAGACTGCTCTTCTGTGTGTCAGGGTTTTCATTTTTTCGATACTTATTTGTCTGCTCGAAGCACCTGTTCTGGCTCGTGTTGTAATTCTACCAATAGCAACATTTGAACGGCAAATATCATAATGATACGTACACCATAAATGCACAGTCTGTCATTTCTCTGACAGCATAGCGAAATAATCCAGTTTACACCCTGCATGATTCTAGTGTTAGTCACTGAAGCTGTCAAATGAGTAATGGAAATAATGGAGCCCTGAAATAAAACTGAAAATGTATTTAAGAAGTCAATAAGAATTACAGAACTGCCCATAAAATAATAAAGGAAGCTTTACATATTTGTGACGAATGAGGTCATAAGAATAAAGATGATCATTGTCATGTGTGCCATCGTTTTGACCATGATGTTTTCCTAATTAATGACCACGTCTGAGTCACACTAAATTAACTCAGTCACCATATCTTCTACTCTTTGTTTTACGTCACACTATGTGAAAAGAGGATGAGGAACTCCCGCGATGACGCTCGCACGTTCCCATACCCAGTACAAGAGGACACTTAAGTATCAGGGACATTTCTAAATCAAAGGCTGAGTGGAAATCTAAATGTAATAATCACATGAAGACATGAAACACAGAATGACAGCAGGTGATGAGGTTTGCACGGGTTTTCCGTCTCTGGGTAGGTGAAGGCATGTTACCCTGACTCAGGGGAAGTATCGGTTACGGGGACAGCCCTGACCTACGGCACTGTGCAGATTGTTTCTTCTAAAGTATCAGGGATCCTCCTCAATGTGAGTGGATCTTCGCATGACTCATAACAATTGCAACACGGTAGATTAGATGTAGATCAAGATTACGACACCAGAGAATACATTTTGAATTGTTCATTTTGGATAACTATGAGTCATGGTTGCATTCAGCGGCCCGACTTCTTTACCAGGCTGTAAGAAGGGGCACATACCTCGGATGTAACCACCAGGTCCTCGTGGACCTCTTGAGACCCAGTGCTGACTTGGATTCTAATCCTATGAAACAAAACAAAAAAAACCTTCGGAAAAACCAATGTTCAACTTTCTGCTTAATCACTGGCAGAAATGAACAACGAGACCTGTACTTGACCTGTACATTGATCCTATGTTAGTGAAGTCGGCACTGAAAAGTATTTCGTACTTAATGTTCTGGTGAGGATCCTCGTTCCTGCGGTTTCTATAGAATATTTATTGATTGGGGCCTCTCCCTCTGCTACACATGCCACATGTCAGTCAATATTCTCATTTCCTCATTATATTTCTGAATCCTTGTTTGATCTGTAGCATGACTGCAAATGATTTTTTTTATCACATACCTGTCATTGTAACACTGTTAAACAGTGGTTTAACTGATTATTTCATTTACTAAAGAGTTGTTGTTTTTTTTTTGTCTTTGTAGGTTATTGCTGAAGATGCAAGCTCCAACTGTCTCACCTGGGACCAACACTACAGCAACTTCAAACACAACCACCGTCACAAAGTCCAAAGAACAAATACTCATCCAGAGTAAGGATGCCTCACCTTGTGTTCCTACTTGTGTTTTCTTCTCCCTTGCCTTCTTGAGTAACACATATGTATAGGGCACACTCGTGTGAAGGAGATGAGAAACCATCTGATCAATGTCCCCTATAGTGAAACTAATAATAATGTCATTAGATGATAAGCCAAGCCTCATAAATAATCTATTGCGTCATGCAGGCTTGTACGGGAGTGGCACCCATGCATTTAATAGAACATTAAACATAATTTTGTGTTCTGATTGCCTGTGAGTGACGTTGTTGCTAAGCACCAAACACCTACATGTGGAGTTAAAGCAAAATAAGTTGCACCGCGAGGAGCAGAGGCGTTAATGGCTCATTCCTCCTCTTTCTGTGTCTCTCAGGTTCTGGGGCAATGATTGCCATCATCGTCATAGGGATCATAATCATTCTCGCCATTCTACTGATCATTCTGAAGACATACAACAGGTAAGGCCACATTCTGGTTCGACGGGACAATTCCTGCATTCTGAATGTCACGAGCCGTCAAACAACAACCCTGCTATTTTTATCCTGAGGAAGAATAGACGCCTGCTGCTGCTTTTTGTTATGCATCTTATTATAAGGCTCCAGTACAACGACGGACATTCCCCTTTTATATTCCATAGTTTGAATAGTTTAGATTAATCTTGTGACCCCTTGAATTGTGCTGACCAGCAAGTTGGACTCGTTTTCAACAGTCCATGAGATACTGTATTTATTTTATTCAAAATAACAGTCCATAAGTATTGAGCAAAATTAACAAAAAAATAAAAATAAAAAGTACTCACAAGTTAGTTGCATGAGCTCTGTCTGTTTATTATTATACGACGTAATTATTTTCATTATGAGGCCAAATCGTGTGCGATGCCTTTTATTTTGTAGTTGGTCATAGTTTGAGCTGACAATAACAACTTTTTTGTTGTGTTAGTAAATTAATAACAACTCATCATATATGACCAGATAATGTGTATTGTGTGCTAAGTTTCAAAATAAAAAGTTACTATAAATTATAGTTTTTAAGCATTGAGTATCACAAAATGGAAAAGCTCAAGTGCAAGTTGCTCAGGTGTAAAGTAAATATGCTTTGTAATGTTGTGCCAATGTAAACCTGGGGGCAGGGCCCCCGATGGGTCATATCATACATTTGTTTTTTCTGTTTTTTCAGATTTTTTACAGAATGTGTTTGGTGTCTTTTGTAATTGACCACTGAAGTAAAAGGCCAAGCAGCAAACATTATATTAGACAGCTGCTATATATTTAAAGTATTGTTCACTAAAGCAACTATGAATGAACATTCATATAAATTTGCTAAATAATGGCCCACTAGATAGAACGTGAGTGATATGAGATTTGTTTTTAATATGGTCTCATTTTTGCCAGGCGGACACATGTATCCAGAGTCCTGGGAGTCAGCGGTGGCTCCAAACCTCTACCGAAGGTGACACAGTCCACGGTTCAGAGCAGCATGCCACTGAGCCCCATGGGAATCGACTCTGTGTCGGGCGGGGTCGCCAATTCAAACCCGGCCTTGGAAAACGGCTTCCGGCTGCCCCGGGCGGAGTTGAACAGCGTGGAGGGAAACCACATAGAGCAGTTCAGCACCACCAGCGGCTCCACTGTGGTCACCATACACGACACTCCATCACTGGGAAACACATAGCACCAAGACTGTGGTTTCGTCTCACAACAGGCATCGACTGATGCGTCGTCTTCGTCCGTGTGCACACAAACTGTGTGCCGACTGAATCCCGTGGAAACTCAATCCGAGACGACAGAGTTGTCACTGTCGGCCCTCACCAACTGAACCACTGCTGGTGACTGCATGGTTATACGTCATTTTGGTGTACAAACATACACAAATGAAGAACAAAACTGTAACAGAAACAGACACAATGGATCAAGTGAAGGATGCTGCATGATGGGAAGAGTTGTGAAGAGTGGCTTTTTGGTGTCAGAGTCAGTGTTCAGATTATAGATGACATTTAGTTTCCTACTGTTTTTTGTTGTGTGTTTTTGCTATTGTTGTTGTTGTTGATGTTCCATCACTACTAATACAATGAAGAAAATGTGTAGTAAAGACTGTAATGGCTTGAAATGTTGGTCTTAAATGTGTACATTTCTGTATCAAGAAGAATCATATAGGTTCATGAGTAACTTTAGAATTAGTATAGTAAAAAAATTGATAAAAAAGACGTTGGAGGCTAACTCATTGTGTAATAGTGCAATTCAGGATAAACGTTGATACAGCAGATTTATATTGATAGACAATACTATTCTCTCCGATGAGTTTTTGTTTTAAGATTAAGGAAAAACCACGTACATTTAACAGACCACAGACATATTTTGTGAAACATCTAGGTTGATGTGCTTTCTTTTCTTTTATATGCCAACAGATTTTGCACTTTATTCTCGTATTCTCCCTGTATTTGTATCGTTTGTGGCTCATTATTAAATTAAAATAAATGAAAATAAAATGTAATGTTTTATAAATGTGTCCTGCTTGTGATGTGTACAGATGATGGTATGACAAATGGTGATGATGTCTAAAAGGCCATAAGTGAGAAAAGAAAAGGTATATTTGAATACGTTATATCGCCCTCTGCTGGTTCCTCTTCGTCCTACCACAAAGGAAAAAAATTGCAAAGCTGCATTCAAGATGACTAAAAATGTTGCAAAAAGATGCATTTCACACGGAGGCCGTTGGTGTAAAATTGTTGTTTACCTGAGTTTTATTTTAATTCATCATAAATCGTGGGGTAGCTTTAACACGTATAATTGAGCCTCGTTATTTTGAGAAACGTTTAAAATGTGTTGCTTAAAATCAAAGACTGCTCTTGAATGCAACTCCGCGGCGGCTGTTTACTTCCTGTTTATATACAGTCTATGTTTACCTCACGATGGTGTCCGTAGGTGAGTTCGGCTAACAACATAATCCACCCCGATATTCACTTCACTTCAAATACTACATTTGTTTTTAAAGTTACAAAAAGGTATCCGCTTCATTTCCGGCATTAATATCACAAAACTAACACTATCACGCCAGAGCCCATGCGAAGGTAGGAAGCTAACTGTAGCTAACGTCAGCTGCTAACCTCGCTATTTATCCGTTAGCTCTTTCGCTAACGTCCAACAGGTGAGTTGTAGAACCTCACCAGTAGGTGATAGTAGCAGGATGTGAGGTGACAGGGTGATGGTGGGTGACGTGACTACCGTGTATCGCAGTGGACCTGCTGAGTCTCCTGCTGGTGTCGGTGCTGTGGGGCTGCACCAACCCGTTCCTGAAGAGAGGCTCCCGGGGGATAGAGACCGTGACAGGGGCCAACAGAGCGTCTCAGCTGCTGGCCGAGGTCAAGTTTCTGTTCCTCAACACCAAGGTAAACCCTCTGACACCAATTCAACATGTGTGATTTTAAATAGTTTGAATTATTGAATGGACTTCATCCTCCTGCAGTACCTGGTCCCCTTTCTTCTGAACCAGAGCGGCTCGTTGGTCTACTACTACACACTTTCCACCTCAGGTGAGCCTGCCAGCACTTTCGTCACTGACTGGTGGCACGTGGCCCTGTGGGGAAAAGCACAGGTGTAAATAATGAAATGAATTAGTGAATTTAATCAGGAACGTCAAAAGGTCTATCGTAAAAAATAAGGTCAAAATGTCTATAATAAAAAACGTCAAAATGTCTATAGTAAAAGTCGTCAACGTCAAAATGTCTATCGAAAAAAAAAGGCAAAATGTCTAAAGTAAAGAACGTCAAAATGTCTATAGTAAAAGTCGTCAACGTCAAAATGTCTACAGTAAAATCGTCAAAATGTCTATAGTAAAAAAAGTCAAAATGTCTATAGTAAAAAAGTTCAACGTCAAAATGTCTATAGTAAAAAAGTCAAAATGTCTATAGTAAAAAAAGTCAAAATGTCTATAGTAAAAAAGTTCAACGTCAAAATGTCTATAGTAAAAAAGGTCAACGTCAAAATGTCTATAGTAAAAAACATCAAAATGTCCATAGTAAAGAAAAAAGAAAAAACGTCAAAATGTCTATAGTAAAAAAAGTCAAAATGTCTATAGTAAAAAAGGTCAACGTCAAAATGTCTATAGTAAAAAACGTCAAAATGTCTATAGTAAAGAAAAAAGAAAAAACGTCAAAATGTCTATAGTAAAAAAAGTCAAAATGTCTATAGTAAAAAAGTTCAACGTCAAAATGTCTATAGTAAAAAAGTCAAAATGTCTATAGTAAAAAAAGTCAAAATGTCTATAGTAAAAAAAGTCAAAATGTCTATAGTAAAAAAGTTCAACGTCAAAATGTCTATAGTAAAAAAGGTCAACGTCAAAATGTCTATAGTAAAAAACGTCAAAATGTCCATAGTAAAGAAAAAAGAAAAAACGTCAAAATGTCTATAGTAAAAAAAGTCAAAATGTCTATAGTAAAAAAGGTCAACGTCAAAATGTCTATAGTAAAAAACGTCAAAATGTCTATAGTAAAGAAAAAAGAAAAAACGTCAAAATGTCTATAGTAAAAAAAGTCAAAATGTCTATAGTAAAAAAGGTCACGACAAATTGTCTATAGTAAAAAAGGTCAACGTCAAAATGTCCATAGTAAAAAACGTCAATATGTCTAGAGTGAAAAACGTAAAAAACATCAAAATGTCTATAGTTAAAAACATAGAGGGTTGACAGTTGACATTTAAACTTTAAACTGGCATGAAGGTGAATACATAAACATGTCAAGAAGAGCGGATACATTGAAGTGCAACTCCCAATAAGTTATTTTTGATACAGCTGATTTTTTAAATGTTAGAAAATGGTCAAAGAAAAATGCTGATCACATTTCTGCGTGAGTCAAAGATGATATTCTAACTGCTTTTATGTGTGTGTAAAATTGAAAATCCCTATTAAAATTGTACTATGATGTAACTTTACATTACATTAAATTCATTTAGCAGACGCTTTTGTCCAAAGAAACTTACAATAAGTGCATTCAACCATGAAGATATTACTCAAAAGTGCAAGAAATTAGTAATTACATAAACATTCATTAAATATGCAAAAAACACTTCAAATGCTATTTGTAATCAAGTGCAAGTTTTTGTTTTTGTGAGACAAGGAAGGGGAGAAAATCCTCACACCTGAGAATCTGCAACATGCAAATATTTGGCATTCTTGCTTGAAAAATTACTTAAAGCGTTTAGCAAAAAAGTTGCTGATATATTTTTAGTTGATCGACTGAAATGAGCAGCTTTGTTTTTTGTAAAAAAAAAGGGAAAAAAAGAAGGTTGTGTTAAAAGTGTTCCCTGATTTACACAAGGAATACATTTCCCTTTTCAAACATTGGTCTTGTTGGAACAAATAGCTGTGGTGTGTGTTGTAAATGCTCACGTTAGACTTAAATTTAACAGTCAACTTAACATTTCTTCATGGAGATTAATTTCCAGGTATTTATGTCTGTTGATTTCAAGATATTTTAACTGAAAAGAAAATCTCAGGAGCTTTAAAAAAATTGCATTTATTTTGAAAAATCACAATTATTTCCCAGTTTTTCAAATAATCATATTACACTTAATTGTTTTTTTCCTTGTTTCTCATTCAGAGCACAACATACTGAGTTTTGCATCAGACCATGTCTTTTTTGAAAGTGGATGATGATTTGTGATTCGGGCAGATATGAAGCTGTTGGCAAATAATCTTTGAAAGCCTTTTTTTAATGCAAATCTTATTTCCAATATTCTCTCACTTCTCCTCTTATCCAGAGTTATCACTTGTTGTTCCTGTGGCCAACTCTCTCACATTCCTCTGCACTCTGCTGACTGGCAAGTTACTCGGTGAAGAGTTTGGAGGCAAACGTAAGTCACAAAAATGTTTTCTTTTCAGTCACACAGCCAGGGATGTTGATTCACACGAAGGCAGATGCAGGTATTAAGATACTCCGAGCTTTAGGATCAAAGTAACATGAGGCTATTGAAACACATTTAGAGCTTTTACTTACTTATTTGACGATATCACATAAACAAGACACAACATACAAACACATTACTTCGCAGTTACATCCCCCCTGTCCTTGAAAAATACTTTACTGGTTGTGTTATGTCTTTAATTTTAAAAGTTGAATTTTCTGTCAAATCCTTCCCCACGCACCTCGCAATCTTCAGAGGCTGTCGCAGGAATGTTTCTCACCATGGCCGGGATCACTCTGTGTGTCATAAGCTCCATCAAGGACAAAGACACTGGGAAGCAGGATATGACCGAGTCTCTGCTCTGACAGAGATCAGGAGGACTGAAGCACATTCTTCCGAATATTCGGCAGGGAATGAAAGTAGAGAGTTAGAGCGGGACTTGAGCTGGCGATTTAGATTCAGGCAATGTCTCCTTAGAGAAACGGCTCTGTTGAATTGTGCCAAAATGAACTCGGTGTGAGCTTCAGAAGACCTGGTCTGAGACTCTCACACCAAGTTGGAAGGGGAAATGAGTTCACGTAGAGTTCACCCCAGAGCTAGATTAGATTTATGGCTCTCACATAGAAATCAGTGGTCGTTAACGTTGACTTTTAAGCACCCTGCTGTCCCGCCGTGGGACTGGCATCTGCAGAAAAATAGAGAACACGTTCAAATAAGTCTGGGGTTTAAAATGGTGTAAGTCACCTCCTGGTTTCTGTGGGACATTTGATGATTGGCAGGGGGATAATGCTGTTTTTCCTTGTAAATGTGATGTATTACTGAGGTAGATTCAGTGAAGCAGTAATGAAGGACTTAGTTGCTCTAAGTGTGAGTGAACCTTGTTTGCCCTTTCAACCATTCTGGACATGTTGTACAGTATTCAGAAATAATTCACATGCTTAGTAATATATTGTATATTTTATTGTCATGGTATTTAATTCACACAGAGCACTGTACAGATGACTTGTCATTGTTGCATCTATTCAGCTTGTCACGTAGCTGATATTTTATTAAGAAATTGTTGGCAAAACATGATTATTCGCCTTCGTTGTATGAATGTACATATTGTAAATGGAATAAATGTATACGGGTATTCGAAAAACAAAAACGTTTTTCTTTTTCATGGTCAGAAGCGGATGAGTGAAATTTCAAAAATGGTTTGATTTTCTTTTTCTATTTTGAATGACAAAAAATCTAATCACTAGAAAACTGTTTTGTCACATTCTCAGACCAGATGTCATTCACAGGGCAATAGACAACGCCGAAGTTAGCTCCCGATTCACATTTTGTGATTCGGCAGTTAAGGGGAAAGTTGAGGGAAATGCTGAGCGACCTGCCCTTTGTGGATAGCATAATAGCTACACAGAGAGGCCAAATACTCTACTACCCACATTCTATTGGTGAAAATGCAAAAAGAGTGACTTCACTGCTTTTTTCACCTCTAGACCACATTGGACCAGGTCCAGATAAATGACAATTCATCTGTGATCCGATGACTAAATGTAGCATGTGTATTGTTCTACGGATTCTTAATTGTCTCCGTTTAAGGAGGGAACACCTTCTGACAACACTGCGGCCCATCCATCCCCGATGACAAGAAAACAAAGGGATCATTAAGCAGTTAGCTCCACTCCCACCGCATCCTCCATGCAGCCAGCACAAGTTGTTGAAGCTGAAACTTAACAGCTACTTGTTGCCCCCCACCATTGACAGTGAGGCTGATCCATTGGCTTGGTGGAAACTCCACCAGGTCACCTATCCAAAACGGAGCAAACTAGCTAGGAGGTATCTTTGTATCAACGCCACTAGTTCACCCTTTTGGAGAGGCTCTGCAGCACACCAGGGAATGTGGTAACATCTCGTCGTGCATGTTTGATACCTGCCAAAGTTAACATGCTGGTATCACATGGCCCAGAACTTGCCTTAAGTAAATAACTAAGGTGGCAACTTGCCCTAAAGGGGAGATATTCCCCCTAGCACTATAGATCTCTGCACCTTGTTGGCCGGAGTCGAGACAATAGTTATTTTATATTTAAATGATTTCATCCCCCCCCCCCCCAAGATATTGTTTCATTTCAACACTGTATGTTAAGAATTGTTTTTGTAAAGAATTTATAAAACATATTTTTAAGATATTTTAAAAGGAGCAGGGGAAATTTAACTTTTTTGAGAATCAGTGGGCATGTGCTATTTAATGTTTGGGGTCTATGTTGGCAGTATACCAATTAAAGCAGAAAGACATAGAAACTGTAGAGCTAATATGCACAATTAAACGTTTGTTTTATTTATCGCAAGTCACATCGTCATCGCAGTATTGAACAATATTAATTGCACGTCGCAAATTTTCCAGATATCATGCCTAATCATAACATTCATTTAGCCACATGGGTCCTGCTGAAACACTAATTGCCTGGTTATCTGCTGGGCTTTGGGCCGTGGTCCTTGTGCTCATGTGACCTCCTCGATGAGTCTTCTGTGCTCGTCATTCACTGGTCGCCCTCGTGGTGGTTCTGTTCTACTGAATTTGAAGGGACATTGTCCTGTGGGCTATCCTGTCAGAACAATGCATGAAAACAAAGAAATCAAGCAGATATTTTCAATGGGCCTGGTCATGGTGATGTCGAATGTCGTGCACTGATTTTACGATATGAGGTGGTCGAACCCGCCTTCTCTCCGCCGCTCTTTACCTGAGAGTTGGGCGACGAAGGCCTTGAACATGTGCGCTTCAGCTCAGATTCCTTTTGAAATGGAAGACACATTGATTGTTGACTCATTTTTTCTGTGTCCATGTACAAGTAAATGTAAGCTGTCACTCATTGCTTCAAGTAGTTTGGAGAGTGTGTCGCTGTGTGTACCTGTATTTCACCAGCAGACTTCTCTGTCTGTTCGATACCATTTTGTTTAGGTGACTTTACCTTTTTTTTTAGAAAAAGAAAATGAACATTATATCCGAAAAAGTAAACTGAACCTTTCCCATTAGGACAAATGTATGCTTATTATTATTATGCTTATGTTTTGGTTTGTGTTTTATTTTTCCATTTTCAGAAGAAAATATGTCAAATATCCATCCCTCATATTTTATCTCACCTGTGCAAAATATAAACTCGCAATGGCACCATGGCATAAATACAGCATCTGGAATCTCTAAAATTTCCAAATTAGACTCTAAATGTCTTTTCAGTGTGTAGAAAATTCTAATTGAGAATGTGTGAATGTAAAAGACAGTTTTTTGCCACATTTTGTCATTTAGATATGAAAAGTCTTGTTGGGAAAAAAAATTCTGACTTCATGCCTACCTGCTGTGTGCTGTGCAGAGGATCATCTGTGAGTTCTTCATCCTCCACTACTTCTGCCACTCTCTTTGAAAGGACACGAGAGACTGATTTAGATTTAGTGCTTTAACCATGTACACTTACAGCAACTAATGTTTCTCCTTGTGTGATATTTTTTGTCATTTTACCACACACAGATATATTCATGTTACGTTAACCTGGTCAACAGGAAGCTCTGTAGCTGTATTCTCATCCTCCTGCACCACCTCGGCTCCTCGAACCTCCTCTCTCCTCTTTCGTGCTGCCCTTTTAAATACGCTGGGTTGGACTGTAATAAACATACATCGATACTCATTTTATACTCATTTTGAATGTGAAGACATCGGATTATATATATATTAAGTAAGATTTAATGTGGCTCCTAACCAGATCCATTACTAAGTGGCAATCTCATCTGTCCTCTGTTTTTGCGGATCTTGACCGGCCTGGCAAAGAACACAGATGCCTCATCTTCCCCCGGTCTCCTGCTCCTCTGCTGTGTGGCTTGTGGAGGTGCAGCTTCATCTCCTGTTGACTTCACCCTCCGACCATCTGACTGAGTATTACATATAGAAATTAACAGTTCCAATTTAGCACGTGGTGTGAATAAAATACACAGGAGGATTTTTTTATTTTCTTTTACCTCTGGGGAATCGAGGAGGGCTGAGTCACTGTACTGGTCTGCTGGACCACTTCCTGCTTTCCTGTTCTGAAAGACAAAATCAATGTCCTTCAACAGATTTGATTTTTAGTCAGTTATCTTCTGAGTACAGTCATTGAGACCTGTATACTGCAGTATAACATTCTGAGATTGTCTTTTATCTCTGCCAAGGAACTTATGGTAATCATTATGGTAAAAGGAGGTCTGCGGTCTCTGTTGTAAGAAATGAGAAATGAACTGACCTCCGTTCTCCTCAACACTCTTTTCTTTCCTGGGTAAAACCTACAAAATAAAGATAAAACATTGTTGTGTGAACAAAGTATGAGATAAAAGTGCATATTATCTTTTTGTACGTGCACAAGATGTACATTCATGCAGACTCACAGAGGACCCTGCATAACAATACCTCTCTGCAGCTTTTGAAACCAGCAGCTCCACATATGGAAGTTTCTTGAACCTCTCGGTTCCCACGGCAACATAGCAGTGGCCGGTCTCCAGCTCCACAGCTGAGGACACAGTCACTCCCTCCAAAGAACACAACCTGGTGAAGCATTAGAGATGTTTCATTCAGTGGAGTTCTCCTGCAGTTTGTATTGCACAATAAGTGCACAAACTGTATTTGTGTGTGTGTGTGTGTGTGTGTGTGTGTGTGTGTGTGTGTGTGTGTGTGTGTGTGTGTGTCCGTCAGTCTTACGGACCTGCGCACAGCTCCGGTTCGTAGGCAGACCTTCTCTGTGACCAGACTCAGGATCTGCTCCAGGTCCTGCCGCATGCTCCGAGGGATGATGAACCGAAATGGCGGACACAGGAAATCTCCATTACGGAAAACACTGAACACAAGCGTTAAGGGTTAGTTTACATCTCTTTTTCCAAGTCTGTCTCTCAACACTGGAAACTACAAGAGTTTTTGGTTACTACAATTGTTCCTGTCTGTACTGGCCATGACGAGATCCCTTCCCGTGTTATTCCAGTGTAAGACATATGAAACAGAATCAAGTGTCCTCGTTCAGTCACAAAATGCATAGTAATGTTCAGCTAAGTATGACCTGATGACGGCAATAGAGGAAAGGTCTGAAAGTCACCAATGTTTTTATGGGTCATTCTGAGGGGAACATAAATGTGTGAAACCTTTACCAAATGCATGGCAAACATGGCATTCAATAGTTGTTAAAAAGGTAAAAGTGTAAACATGCTGGTGGTGCAAGGGGGAAAGTCAGGGGATCAAGGTCAGCTGGAGTTATCCTCTGGGGATCATAAATATCTGTATGATATTTGATCTCATTCTAACCAACAATTGTTGAGATATTTTGCTGTAAACCAAAATGTTTTTGATAAAAGTGTCGTCACTTTTATCAAAAACATTGTTCATTTGGAAGTTGGAACTTTGAAGATATATCTCGTCACGTCCAGAATGGAAATAAGGAACAATTGCAGCAATAACTGTTTCAAAATACAAATGTAAATGTAAATGCTAACAGAATTTGAACCCATCCTTTAAAGAGAGTCTCTCGCAGATAATATCTTCATGTGTGTGTTTGCATGTGGATTGTCCAACTCACTGTATAATGCATGGTACAGGTATAAACTTCCTCCATTTAGCTGAAACATTTGGCCTCTGGATTATTTTTGCCTGGAGGGGAAATTCAGAGAATCATATGCATGGTACAGCTGAACACCATAATGTTGACATTTTCACAGCAATATTGAATATTCCCTCATCAGATTTGCATCATCCATGTCCTGCACACCTATTACGCTGCACGTCCACAACAGCAGAAATCATTTGTCCCAAATGTCTAATGACTGACTAACTATTCCGCTCATGTCGGCTCAAATGCCGCAGCCATGGAAATTGACGTCACTCTGCGACTTCTTCAATGACACTTTAACACGCCGCATCGGATCCGAAGGCTCCTCTCGGGAAGCTGTGACCCATGATGTCCCATATCAATGAAATCTGGAGCCAATATCCGTGTCTGCTTAGCTAGAATAACTGGGACAAATCAACTCAGAGCAAAAATAGACATTGATAATCCTCCCTTATAGTTTTTACTTTGAAGGGGCAGACATTTTTAATGCATTTACAGTGTCTCTGCGCAGAGAGGCCTGCCCAGACATGCACATTGCCTGATAACGTGGTGCGGAAGCGTTAACTCTTTGTTTCACCAGCAGGATCAGAATCTCTAATACAGTCACACTTCCTGCATCGCTCCACAGCAACCGCAACACAGGCATGTAAGACTTTAAAACCAGATAAGACAAATCTGCTTCCCACATGGCAGACACCCAAGGCACACACAGTTACTCACCACTCTTTTATGTTTTGCAGAAAAGCAACACTGATGGCTTAAGACTAAGAACACAATCTGCGTCTGAAAAACCAGGCGGCCGTTCTTGCCAGCCGGTCAGAAAACAAAGTGGCCACTTGTGAGCATGAGTGGCTGTGTGTGCGTCCTTGTGTGCGTTGCTCTGAAATCAATCTTGTGTGAATCTTGAGAGAGCTCCCGTCGGCATACACTAGCGCTGTGATCCTCATCATGCTCTGTGTTTCTTTCAATTTACAGGGAAATGTTTTCATTCGAGCAACGAAAGAGAAAAAGTTGAGTTCAGATTCATTCAGCCAATTTCATAATCTCTGACGCCCTCTAAGATTTACTGATCAACGATTATATCCGCCTGTAATTACTGAATCTAAATGTCACACGAGAGCCTTGAAAGGCCACCGTGGAATCTCAAAGTGACTGTGATGGACAGAACATCATTAGCCCATTATTAACGGTAATTTACATGACAGCCTACGACATCAGGGGGATGGTACGTGTTCAGAGTGACCCATGCACTCGCAAGAAAGTGCATGCAACCTTCAGTAACTAATGCCGACATAACAATGTGTCGTTACTTTTACAGGCACATATGACCTTTACTCAGTAATGGAAAAGCCTGCTCTCAGTTCTATATTTGATTTGGCAGGTGTTCAAAGCTGGATCGACTTGACATGGGCACAGTGAGTCCCGGTGGTGCATTCCTCCTGGTTAGACGGAGATTAATGAGTGATGGATTGTACTCTCGGCCTTGAAAGGAAGTGGCCCGCATGAGAAAGTGAAAGCCTACCTGGGTTTCTTCACGTGCAGCAGGCTGCTTTTTTGCTCCCACGTTCAGGTAGCTGCACATTAAGACAAAAGATACGATAAAGAAAAGCCCGCAACAACGTTTCATCTCTTTTCCAGACAACAAAACATCTGTTAGGGTTGATTCTAAATCTATGTTGATGTCTAATGTAGAGACAGTAAGCCTTCTATTTGAGGAACTGTACACCCCGGTATCTGTAAATGTCTTTTGTACTCACTCCAGTTTCTTGAACCTTTCAAAGCCAGCAGCAACGTACTGGGCTCCTGTCTGCAGGTCCTGGAGGTCCGTGACCTTGTGGCCCTGCCTTGGAGTGTACAGGGTCCTGACGGCGAGCGGCGCTCCGATGTTCTGGGTCACTTCGTTCAGAAAAGCCTCCATGGTGGCCATTTGTCTCTGGTTGACCACAAACCTCCGTCCATTGTAGAAGGGGTCACCGTTCCTGTACACCACCACACTCTTCACTGGCGGCAGGAGAGTTGTGGCCGCGGTGCTGCCAGCCATCTCTGAGTCCACACACACATTTAAAAAAGCTGTTTAGTATTTTCCAAGTAAATACACACACACGCACACACACAAACATACTGACCATTTTCACATTCACACTCCTAAGTTTTTGGGTCTCACTTGTTCAACAACCACACATCAATACAAAGACATGATCTTTGATCCGTACAAACGCTGCTCAATCACACGCCTGGTGGAAGAAGAAGCGGGAAAATCTCAGAATGTGAAGGCAAAGGTGAAAATCAGTCCCTCCTGTTGTTGTGGTCTGTCTGGACTCCCACTCACCACGTTCTGCTCCTCTCTGTTCCCTCTAACACACATACTACTCCACTGATGCCGGTGAGTATTTCCTTGTTGCTATGGCAGCGTGGCCAGCAATGACTGGCTTTGTGGGTCAAACCATCGGCAGCAACCACAACAAAAGACACAGACAGAGGAGGGGAGAGTGGGTGGGTCGCTGTGTTGTTAGCTCACTCAATAAGAATATATCATGGATATTAGCACTACCGAGCA
The DNA here is from genome assembly GCF_022379125.1 of Scophthalmus maximus. NCBI lineage: Eukaryota > Metazoa > Chordata > Actinopteri > Pleuronectiformes > Scophthalmidae > Scophthalmus > Scophthalmus maximus. Next base: position 9,485,093 of record NC_061529.1, read on the forward strand.
AGTGCAAGAACCAGAAGGTGACAGAGCCATTACTGCAAATCATCAGAGGCTTTTTAAATAGACAATTCAATTTCAAAATGAAGCAAACTTACAATAAAATAGGTTTTGGAGGGAGAGGCAATTGGATTTTATTTTTAGACTTTCAATGCTTTATCCTTCTTAGGTGACAATAACACCATAAGACAACAGCAGCTTAACAGGAAACTCTCGTGTGAATAATTGTAACGACCGCCTCCTGATGAGTGAGAACTCATTCATCGAAGTCCACATGGGAAATTTGAGCTTCTGAGACAAAACACAAACTTGTTTAAAGGCCAAGGATCCTCCCATGAATTCCTTTCAATAGATCTCCGTCCTACACAATAGTTAAATACCTTAACCTCTCGCAATTTATGCTATGAGGACAATATAAGTGAAACCACTGCACTGACAAAAACAACAGAGAGAAACCATTTTAGAAAAATATCATTTATTCTTTTTTCTTTAGATTGACAAACAACATATCCCATGTACAGGTTTTATTCAACACATGATAAATGGTTTTCACAAACAATTTCTTTACATAAATATAAAATAACTGAACTGTCAGGCCTCCCACATGCTTCAGGATACTGTTAGCCTATCCTTCAGAGACAAGTACTGTTGGGGAAGAAAAAGGGAAAATGTTAGTTAAATGTTTGTTTTCTGTCAAGTAACACCTTGTAATCTGAAAGGATCAGTGAGCACACTCCCATTGCATGACCACAAATCTAGAGAGTTTTTGGATTTTATCGTTGAGTCAATGAGTTGATGTCTCTAATGCCTCCGAGTTTTTTCTTGTCATTTTTTCTGTGAACAGCTGCATTTGAAAAACACTAGTGTCCATGAGCTAATCCTGCTTTCTTTGAGTTTGTATGCAGTTAACGCCGTTAAAGCCGTTTTCAGACATGAACTGTGGAAAATGTCCAGAAAATGAGGTCCAGACACTTTCCCAGTTTGCTGTTCACGTATGATTAATGCAGCGGGAGATTATCTGAGTCAGACGCGGAAGCAGGAAAATGCATGGGCTTCAGTACATGTCTGAAAGCAGCCTTAGTTTAGTATTAACTGTTTACCATTACACTCTCTGGATCTGCAGAATACATCATTGTTTAACTTAAATTGCAGGACCTGCTTGGTAAAGAGTCTGACTGCAAAGGGCGCAGGCAGTTGAACATGCTTATCTAATCTCTTAATAAGTAGACCAGACTTAAGCCTGAACCTTCATCATGTACGTTCATAAGTATAAATTGACAACTTGACACCCCCACTGACACAAATACTCACCATGCAGATATTTGTTCTGGGGGAAATGCTACTTCTTGGACCTATTGTAGTGACTTATCTTTCAGGCTACTAAATAAATTATGGCTCGCAGTAGAGTTAATTTTCTTGCAGCAGGAGACTGCCCCTGCTGAATGACCAGAAGGAAACAATACATCTTTTCCTTTCTCTGTCTCACCTTTTTCCTGCTGTCAATGGCCTGTTGTAGCCAGACCAACTCCATGGTCAGGGTGTTTCTATGGAGATGCAGGGCCTCCGGTGTGCGCGGCACCTCCTGTGCCAAGCAGTACTGCCGGGGACCTGAGAAGGAGATGGCAAATTCAAACTGATGATGAGGCCTACATCAGACGTGTGACAAACAGGACATGTTTAAACATTATTCACAAATAAGTATGTGTACATACATCACAAAGCTACTAACGATGGTCAAAATCCCTTTTCTTCTTCTTCTGTCTTTTCCCCCTTAAACAAGTAAAAACTTGTTGACAAAAAAGGCCATTTAAAAATGTGGACAGAGGACCATGACTTTCATAGTAAACAACTTTTGGCCTTTTTTTTAGACATCTACATGTGCTCTTCGAAACTGGGAGAGGCTTTTTCTCACACATTTTCTCATATGTCATAGGCTCAAATGACAGAGGAGCAAGATTTATGAAAAATAGGAGGTACATGGCACAGTCTTGTACCTCCTATTTTTCCTCTTGCCTCAAATTATTAATGACAGATAAGCCAGATACATTAAAAGTTTTCTCACTTCAAAACTTTTCGATACACACAAAATAGGCAGTGATCACTAGTGCCTTAGCACTGTATGTTCGCAGCTCTCACCTCGATGAGAGCGACTAAAGTTCTCATCCTGCTCCAAACTGCTCCAGAGGCTGGTGGAGTCTCCCGAGCTGCCTGTCGCTCTTCCCTCTTTATCTCCCCCCTGATCCCTCTGCCCAAGGCCCACCCCGCCTCCACCTGCATGGCTGCTGGGCAGACGGTCAGTGGAGAGACGTGCTTGGCCTTTGGTTCCTGAGTCATCTCTCTGTGCTTCTGACTTCTGCAGAAGGAGCGCCCGATCTCCCCCTCTCTCCTGTGATAAGGCTGCTGCTGGACTCTGGGGACTGGTTCTCACATCCAGCCCTGGATCCAAAGGCCTGCTGGCATCACTGCTGGGTCGTAGAAACAGTCCGCCCTGAGGATGCATGAGCAACAACAATAAAAAAGCATTGGAAACGGCTCATCAATGCCCCTTTTCTCTGAACAGCTCCAGGTACTTACAGTGTCTGTGAAGTGAGGAATGGGGATAACCGTGTCCCTCCACTGCAGGTGGGCCAAGCCTCCATCGATCTCTTGCACGATGTCTGTAAAGTCTTCTCGTGCGCGGCCGACTTCCTTTCTCACCGAATACCCACGTGCACGTGCCTACCGAGGGGAAGAGAGGACGAAGAGTAACGGCTGTGATAGGCCAATGCTAAAAGGAGCTATAGCTAGCATCAGCAGCTGGTTTCGAACGTTAGCTAAAGTAGCTAAACATACCAAAGTAGCATACAAACTAGTGTCTGTTAACGTTTGCATGTACAGAGACGACACGTGAGAGTTTACGCCTTCAAAGCAGGTGAATTAAATAAAAAGTATTACCTGGAAACGGGTGAGTATCGTCTCCCACGTCCCCCTGTCCATTGCTATGGCAACGCGAGGTCGCTACCGCGGAAAGCGGGAGATAAACTCGAACCTTTGATTTCTTTCCGGTGTCAGACTCAAAAAATAAAAGCACGTCCTTGTGAAATCTAACCGGACGCGCACGCGAGTTGACCGTATAGCCACGTGTGCTACTAATGCTTTGCTAACGTACAATTTTACAACGTAAACTCTGTGCAAGCGACCGAAATAACTCCGGAAAAAACCCGTCCGTTTGTGTGCGTTGCTATATTTTGGAAAGACGTTGAGCGGAAGTGACCCTGCCATTTGTTGTATTTTCATTTTGTAATGCCGCCGCCGCTGCTCGTCACATGGCACTTTATCTTCACGTTTCTCGCCGCAAATTGAGAACATGAGTAATGGTTCAAACCAGAGGACTTTGTTCCAGACTTGGGGCGCTGCGGTTCCACAAAATCAATGTGGTCAACCGAAAAAACGTGGCGACAAAGCCGCTGGACGGCGCAGGACAACCCCGGGCGACACGGCTCAGGTCGCTGCAACACACCCTCCTCCTCCTCCTCCTCCTCGCAATCCTCTGTGGGCTGAAATAGGTCAGGGGTCCTCACACGCACCAGAGACCCCGGTGGGGACAGAGGAGCCCACACCCGCTTATGCAGATGAAGATGACGATGATGATCTTATGGTGGTTGCTGTCTACGAGGCTGAGAAGGGCCTGCAACTTGAAAATGAAAATGCAAACTTGTTTCAAGATGACAACCGTGTGGGAGCAGAGGGCAGTGCCCTCTCTCCTGCCCCATCAGGTGGGCAGACATATCCAGACTTCCCTGGCTTTGACAGTTCCTCGGCTAGAGTATGGATCTACCCCACCAACTACCCCATCAGGGAGTACCAGCTGAGGATATCAGAGGCTGGCCTGTTCCAGAACACACTGGTGTGTCTGCCCACCGGTCTGGGGAAAACCTTCATAGCCGCTGTGGTCATGTACAACTTCTACCGCTGGTATCCATCGGGGAAGATCGTGTTCATGGCTCCCACCAAACCCCTGGTGGCACAACAGATCGAGGCCTGCTATAAAGTGATGGGGATCCCACAGGCGCACATGGCTGAGTTGACAGGTAACAAAATATTATAACACAAAAAATGTCTTTCGTATTCTAGCTAATTATTTACAAGACAATGTCGATCGATTCACAGGCAGCACAGCGGCAAAACAGAGACAGGAGGTGTGGAGGTCCAAGCGCGTCTTCTTCCTCACCCCCCAGGTCATGGTGAACGACTTGTCCAGAGGCACCTGCCCAGCCCTGCAGGTCAAGTGTGTGGTGATCGATGAAGCCCACAAGGCGCTGGGCAACCACGCTTACTGTCAGGTACACGAACCTTCCACTGCGGATCACAGCGCAGTTCAGTTTGATGCATATTGCTGGTTATATTTTACTTGCAAAGTCCCATTCTGATTGTGAAATCCTCATTAAAATGCCTTTAAAGAGATAATCCACCCCAAAATATAACTTCATTAAGTAATACTCACCCTTATAAACTTGAAAGTTGTTGTTTTTTCATCTTCACTCGGTGTATCATTTGGTTGTTCACACACCGGTGAAGGTGCTGGAGCTGTAACTGCACAACCTAGAATTGTGATTTGCGACAGTCGGTGTGACACTTAAATCATTATTTTTTTAGGATTGGGTTTGGAAGCTATCCATGTAATGTCTGTTATCATGCTACTAGTTCAATTTGTAAAATATAAATCAGTGAACAGGGTTACTTAATCACTGTAAAGATTGTCAATTGATTTTTTCAGAAAATTTACTGCATTAGGATTAATATCAATATTGTATGTATTGTATTTGAGGACTTTATCTACTTGCCAACTTCTGTTTTCTAGCAGAGATGCCTCTTCAGGTTTGCATTCTAACACTAACTTTACTGAATATTTGGTCTTTCCAATATGGTTGTTGGAAATGTCCTCTACTTGCTCTTCTCTCTGATTTCCAGGTGATCAGACAGCTCGGCACTCAGACTCTACAATTCCGCATCCTGGCCCTGAGTGCAACTCCAGGTGGAGATTCAAAGGTCAGAACGATACACAGCATTGTTGCCCCTTAAACATTTCTTCTCTCTCTCTGGTTCTAATGTGCTCTGAAAAAAAAATCTAAATTTAATTAATCGCAAATCTGATTCCATCATTTCTCTTTCACTCCATCCCTTTAGTCGGTGCAGTCGGTGATCTCTAATTTGCTGATCTCTCACATTGAGCTGCGTTCAGAGGAAAGCCCAGACATCCAGGCCCATTCCCACCAGCGCATCGTGGAGAAGATGGTGGTTCCTCTTGGAGAGGCCCTCTCTGCTCACCAGGCGCGCTACCTGCAGGTAGGCCCATGCAGTGATGCATCAGTCTGAGCAAAACACCTTTTTCCTACAAATAAACACAGTCAGAGTTTAACGGATTAAGGTTTTTTACTTTTTTGCCACAAGGCCAAAAACAAACAATGGAGCCGCACCGATTGCAAATTATTTTACTATTTTAATTCATTTTGACTTGAGGTTTGAGTATTGTTCATGATGTTTTCACTGTCAGAGTCATATCAGTTATAAATACAAAAAACACACATGCAGACAAGTACATTTAAACTTAAACAAAACTTTATTGTCAAACTTCCCACCTGTTGGACATATCATGATGTAACAGCATTTGTTTTTAGTGCTTTGCTGCCATCCTGTGGTTACTGTTTGCTGACTTCTGACCAAAAGAAACCCTCAACCATACTGTAATCCTTTTCTTCTGCTTCACACATCTTTCCCCTCACTGTGTGGTGTACTGCGTACTGCTTCAGTTCATATTGAACGAATGGATTTGTCTTGAAACCAATGTCCTCTTACACTTGGACGTCTAGCTTTCAGTGTTGGTAGACTGTCTGGATTATTAATGGACCCTACAGGCGAGTCTCTCCCCTCCGGGCATTGACTCGCAGCCTGTGTAGACTGTAAACGTACAGCTACAATTAATCTGTCTCAGCTGGCTGGACAGCTGGAATGTGACACCTGGATTTGAAAGTTTTGACCTGTTGAAAGTTCTTCCCTCCTTTCTGATTCCTCTTGGATTCCTGTTTGTAATAATAAGTCTGAGCTCTTCCTTTTTATTCTGCGGTCACTGTGCAGTCTTTTATTTTTCACATTCCACCTCCTGACTGGAAGGTATCTGTGTCTGCAACCTGCTTGTTAACCTCCATGTCCCCTCTGGCCTCCCTAACTTTGACCAGACGGCACACAAAACAGAGATATCCCTGTAGTCAGGTCTAATGAACATTAGTGCGGTTATTCGGGTGAAATTTAATGATTGTTGAGAAAATCTGAGAAATGAGCCAGTCATGCAGACGGTTCTCTCCGGGATTAGTTATGTGGTTTTCCTCCAGTTTTGCCTATTTTATCACAAGCCATTACAGAGAGACGAGAACTGTCCATATAACCGCTGAAGCAGCATTGTGATTTTAATGGGCATGGATGGAGGTTTTTCTAGAAGAATTAGTGTAATATTTTTTAGGTCTTTTTACCACCCAAAAGTCACATTCACCCATTCACACACACATTCATATAACATTTTTTCTATCACACAATTATTCATGCCCAAAGACATTTTGGCACGCGGACTGGTGGACCCGGGTATTCTAACCATCGACCTTCTGGTTAGGGGATGACCCTCTCTTCCTCCTTGGCCACAGATGCCCTCCATTACAGATATCAGTCATAAAGGATACAACCTGTGTTGTAAAGGAAACATTTAGGGCTTAAGATTAAGTGGTATTTCACGTAGATTAAAGAGGAATACCTCTCATTTATTTAAGCAAATGTGCTTACATTGTTGTTTTATACATTTATTAGAATATACTGTAATGTTTATCGTTGTCTCAACCTCAAATTCAGCTAATTAAATTCTTAATACTTCCAACTGTTTCCATCTCCCTTAGACACACTGTATACAGTGTACTGTTCTGTACTGGGAGAACTACTATAGTGTGTGTGTGTGTTTGTGTGTTTGTGTGTGTGTGTGTGTGTGTGTGTGTGTGTGTGTGTGTGTGTGTGTGTGTGTGTGTGTGTGTGTGTGTGTGTGTGTGTGTGTGTGTGTGTGTGTGTGTGTGTGTGTGTGTGTGTGTGTGTGTGTAAATCTTGTGAGAGGTCATCTTGTTACTATGCTCCAGTAACTGAGCACTAGTTCTTCTTATGAAATAAGCAAGGCAAAGTGTCACAGAACAAAGGAGGGTGTGACCAATTATTGTTTGCCACATTTGATCCCATAAGAAGGAATCCCTTCAGGGAGGGAAGCGCAGGGATTAGTCTGAAACACAACCCGCGGTGCTTGTCTCCGCTCCGTATAAAGGACGAGTGTGAAGCTGGAATTGCTTAGTTGTTACATTAGTAGAAATGTAAATTGTCAAATCTTTTTCAATAATTCAGCTTGGATGCATACTCAAGGATTAGATAGGATATCAATTGGTTCTCTAAAAATGTACAGGATTATCCAGAGTACCACATTACTGAATATAATTTATTCAATGATATTCGTGCAACAATACCCCCATAATTGTTTATATCGTGTAGTGTGTGAACAAGTCCAATAAAACCCAGCATCACTGTAGATTTCGAAAGACAGGATACGAGCACATCTTTATTGAACAAAGAAAAACCACAGTAGCTCTTGTTGTTGCACTTGAACGTTCACAGTACTGCACTCTTGCGAAACACAAAAAAACAACTACACTTTAAGCAGAAAAAAGGGAACACAAATTAAACTGTTACACTTGATGTTCCCATATAACCAGGCTCTTAAAGGGAAAACAAACCTACATGTATCATGGCTTTGCAAGTGTTTGCACACTATGGTTGTTGTCATAGATCTCTTCCATCATTAAATGCAAAATTCTTCGGATTTGGACTTAAAGGCTGAGCAAACCTTGCAACTCAATTTATTTACATTCTTGTGGTTTAAGTAAGATTAAACCAAAATTCCTCTAAATTTGAGCTTTTAATAGGCCTCAACAAACCTACCCGCCTAAGTATTTCATCACCCTGTCCTTTAAAAAACGCCCACACAGTTATGATTTGGCTAGTTCACCTCCAGTTTTATTTGACTGGCACCCAAGCAGTAAATGTAAATTTCCAAAGCAGAAAGATTCCAATGTTAATGTGAACTCTCATTGTAGCTAGTTTGCTTTATTATTATTTTTGAATTGTACTGGTACGTTTTATTTTAAAATATAGCAAAGATAGACATACATCCTTCACTTTGACTACAAAATCTTCTTATCTTGGTGATAGAACATCAAATACAGTTTTAAGTAGAACTTTTTTTTTACTGTAGTCTAACAGTGTGAAAGAGTAAGAGTATTATCACAGTAGAGGTATTCTTTGTGGTCTAATTTTCTTGGTTACACTGTTCCTACTCAGAAGCAGTGGTATTTGCTATACAGTAGTGAATGCAAACTCACTAACATTGACACAGCGTAGCAAGTAGAAAGAGCATGAGAAAGAGGTACATACAATTCCTGCGTGTGAATGTGCCTTGAATCATGAGGAATGCATTGATTTCATCACATTGTTTTCTCGCAGAAAGAAAAGAATGTATATATATATATATATATAAGTACTTTATGATTGTCATTCAGCAGTTGAATCGGTGAGTTTTCAGCGTTTGGTTTCTGTAAGTGTGACATTTGTTTTCACCCCTCCCTGTAGCTGTACATTCATGCACAGAAACACACAAACAGGTTACATTCATGTGCATCTGTCTTCTACATTACTGTCACCTTTTGTCTAGAGCAAATTCATGGTTCAAGCCGCCAGTTCTGGACTGGATGTTGTTTGTCAGGTTTTTTTTCACACTGTCCCCACCTGTAACTGAACACACCTTTTAACTGGGTTAGGTTAGTGGCCCAGTAACTGTAGTAACTGGCTTGTTGGTTGCTGGTTAATATTGTAAATATTGCACTTATTGTTAAAGCAAAATATGCAGTGTGTTTGGCATCACATACTGTAGATTTGGGACCTGTATTGAATTTGAACAGCAGATCAACAGTGACAGAGTTGAAATTGTTCCAGAAAGCGACAGAGAAACTGTTTTATTCTTCTTTTCTTTCTGTTGTGATTTGAACTTCAACCCACATGACAAGGCATTGCAGCTGTGCAACAAAAAAAGTTTAATAAGACTGCATATCCTCTGGGAGCCTGTTTCCACCGTGGAAAAGACACGCTGTCACAAGTTTCTGGCGCAATGGTTACTATGTTCATGGAGTGCTAAGAGTTAAAACTATTTCAACTTTAACAAGAGAGCACTGTGCTTAGGAAAGGGTTTAGTCATCTAAGTGTAGGAGCGGGAGATGAATGCTACACTTCACCTAAGCATTTGAGTTGTGTCCATGAGCGTATGGCAGTGATTTGGTTCAGCTGTTGTGGGTGAGTTGAGGATATCTCTAAATGAACATAAATGAAAATTTGCTGAGGTTTTGAGTCATGGGTTGCCAAACTGCTCTGGAGTGTGATGAGCTGGTGGTTGTTTCAGGTAGAGGTGGTAACTACAGAAAGTATTACACCTGAGGCTGTAGCTGAGTTGGGGCAGTGTTAAGGGAGTCTTTATCAGGCTCAAGGTCACAGATACGGAGGCTGCCTAAATCCTCTCGTCCCTCAGCGGCGCTCCAGGAACCAGATCTCATTCTGACGGTTGCTGTGAGCAGGGTTGGTGTAGCCGGCCACGATGAACGAGTCGTTGACGCACACGCCAGGAGATTCGAGCACCTCTGCCATGGCATTTATCTGATCAATGATGGTCACTTCATTGGTGGGACCGGAGAAGGCCCTGGAAGCAGGGGGAAAAAAAACATGTCAACCATTAATCTTCACCCTATTGATCACTGGAGGACAGATTTAGAATCACGGAACTGGCAATTTTATTTTATTCTCTACTAACCTTGTGTACACAATAGTGCTGGGCCAGATATCTATGGTGATCTCGTTGTCCTCGGGTTGTGGGGGCTGGGCCTGATGCTCAGCAGGAAGGTAGTACGCCACAGTGACACCATTGGAGATCACAGTGTGGCTCTCATCTGTGTGTACCACTGTCACGATGGGGATCGTCATGCCCAAGTAGTCACCTAAAGTAGATGAAGAAAATGGCAACTAGCATTTATTATGTTTTTGGGCTGGCTTGAAAAATGTTTGTTGTGGAGACGTTCTTCAGAAATTGAAATGGATGATGAAGTTGGGATTCAAAAGGCCACAACCTGATTGCATAAGTTGAACGGTCCCTTGCTTGTTGACTTACCCAAAGAGTTCTGCTGGCAGATGTATCTCATCATCCTCATGAAACCATAACAGATGCTCTGTTCGTAAGTGTCCTCACACATTGTTATACAAGCCCAGTGGCCCTTTTCATATTCGCGTTTCTCATAGAGCAGGTTCCCACACTGAGAAGGTACAGATGACAAAATACATAGTTAGAATTTCAACACTTTATGAAAACTGCGTTGAATTGAATTAAATATCCTTATGAAACAGATAATCTGTAACATGCTGCAAACTCTTCTGTTAAAAGTGGAGAATGGTATTAAAGTGCCAGCAAATGTTCTGACTAATGGGAAAATAATTGGTCTATAAAACCTAAAACACTTTTACCACCCCAACCTCTGTTACTTGCTGTGCCTCAAGTCGGATACTTCAGGGCACACACACGCATGTAGTACACTGTATACACAGTATTTTAAATGGGAGAAATTAAGGAATTCCTATTTGCTGTCTTAAATTACAAAACTGTTGCACACTCACTGGAAATGACTATTGCCACGATGATTATTGCCTGCCAAAATATCTGCATACCGCTTTTCTCAACTGAATTAAAAATGAATGTTTTATTTCCTTGGGTGTGCCCAAGTTTTAGGCGACATGGCAATTATGCCGCCGATAATGTGAAGAAAGTTTGGCGAACTGAGACAAAACAATAGTGTTCTCTGTATGCGCACTGTGACCAATGCAGCTCAGGTGTATGACTCCCTGTCTCAGAACCGTTTGCAGTCAACGTGCTTTTCCTTTTACAAAGCAGTGAAACCTGCTCTAAGAATAGATTGCCATGATTATCCTTTGTTTCACCTGGGTGTCCAGCCAAGTTTGAATGAACTAATTAACTCAAGTTAAACCAATTAGCCCTCTTTATTTATACAGTGCCCTAAGGAGTTTAAAAGGCTTTGTGTTGAATCACATGATCATTTTGTTGAAAATAAATAGCTGACCCATGCTCGCACAGAAGATCTCCATGTGATTCTAGACTGACAGAGATGCTGGTCATGCCCTCAATCTTATGTTCATAGAGAGGCCTGATCTATTTGATTTGTGTGCATTACAGGGCACTGACGTTTGTAGACAAGCTGTTAAGTGTGCCGCTGTATTTTGTAACCCATTGGTCAGAACAATAAATAAAGGGTGTCATGCTGACATAAACTGCAAACAAGCATAATTTCATGTACTGGACACTAAAAGAGGCTGTGGAGTAGACGGTTCAGAAAAACATTTGATGTCGTCATGAAGTTCTGTGCCCTCGTTGATTCGTAGAACTCAAAGTTGATTTTATAGGCTACACCATTTTGGATATTTTGCATTGCTGAGAGCTTCTTGCATCCAACAGTTGACTGCTCTAGTAGTACTCTCAGGTAGATTAAGGTTTCCAACCTGCTGCTCTTCAATGATTGGCTTGTCATGCAAGGTCTACATTTGAGAGATCTAGCCCAAAGTGGAGGCATAATTGTCTAGTGGTCTGAGCTTTTCCCTTTTCATACAGTACATGAAATTGTGTAAGTAATGAATACATAAATTGTCCTGGTTAACACAGTAAAACTTTATAGATACAGTACCTTCTCTCTTTTTCCAAGGAGAGTAAAAGGGATGTGTTCTCTCTTGCTGCGTCCTTGGTTGTTGCTTGTTAACTGCTGAATGGGTTCTGCCATATCTGTCAACAGACAAAAGAAAAAAGTACTTGGTCAGTTAAGACCACGGTCCAAAAATGAAAAGGATTGTTGACATGAATAAAAAAAACATTTTCTGAATGAAAACAAATAATTTTCTCTTGTTTGTTTGTCCTGGCATGTCCCTATTTGACGAGGACAGCCAAAACTATTCCTTCCGAAAAAGATGACAACTTTTTACAAAATGCAATTGTGCCTCTTTTTTTTGATACTGTGTGTTTGGGGCATACATGTTAATACCATTAACATATAGTAAGTTGAATCTGTTTCCAACCTCAAATTCAATTTTCACATACTTTCGAAAATTACATTTAATTCCACTCATACTGTATGTTCACGTGCAGTGCCTTCTCTGTAATCCATGTAAAACACCCTCACTTCCAGTAATCTGCTGGCAGGTGATGTCTGTAGTTGTCTGAGAAAAGGCTGCCGGATGGGCAGTGCGCTGTTCCTGGTTGTTGCAGAGAGTAATGTTTATCATAGCTGATGGAGTGAACACTGACTAATGCCGCCCAAGGCAAGATATAGACCGGTTTTAACAGAGATGTACTACAGTAGTAGCTTTGCTGCATTTTATCAGCAATCACCCTTATTCTCCAACCAAATGAATCCAAACTGGTTTAAGATCAGATAAGATAAAACAACAGCATTTTGTTCCATTGTTGAACTGTCAAAACCAAGGCACCCAAGGTGAACCAGATTCAATCACGTTGTGTAACTCACTACCATGGAGGACAGCTGGCTCAGAGGAATCTGGTATGGTATTTAGGTGATCGATAATTTGACCACGAACACAGCTGAGAGTTGGTGTGTGAGTGTGTGCGTCTAAATTTATTTAGCAGCATCTCAGGAAATCCAGGTTATAGTGTATAACCATTAATTAAGGCAGTTCCTCAAACATTTGACAGAAAAACGCCACCCTCTGGTTAGCATGTGTGCATCTTCAACACATGGAAGGACAGAAAACAGCCCAAAATACTGCGTGGATATACCACACACACAGGCGCAAACTGCCCACACATAAGTAAGCAGCACATCGAGAGCTGCGGCTTAGTGCTGACGCAGAACAGTCAACATGCTCAGTTGACATACGCAGTTGTTTTTGCACCTGGGCTTTCTGATCAATACAGGGCCTGAAGTCACGTAGCCTTTCAGTCTGGATCCTGTTCCACTAACCTGTTTTTTATGTCCCATCATTTTTTTTCTTCTGAAAAATAGGACGTTGTTTTGAGATGATGATTCTGTTCATAATCCGCTAACACCACTGTCAAATCACAGTGTCCAATATATATTCTTACTAAATTAGTAAACATACCAAATTAGTTTGTTATACAGGGTTTTTAGAAGCACAACATGACCAGGGAATTTTGCGGGAGAATCCTAATCTTTTGGAAATTGCACCCATGTGTAATATTGGAACAATATTAATGACAGTTATTGATACAGAGTTTGTAAAGAATATGAAAAGAATACCCCGTTGAAGATAGTTAAAATTGAGAGTTAGGCAGAAATACACTCCAGAGCAGACGTAGTTCAATTCTCCATAATAAGTGGTGTCAATTCAATTTGTGGCTTTTGCGTATGAAATTGCGTAATGCCATGCAGTGCTATGTACAGTACATCAGTTAAACAAATGTGTAGATTTTGGAAAGTATGTAATAGCTACTGTACTACTGCCAATAATCACATACAATCAGGTGTACCATCTTTAAATACATGATTGTGTAGACGAGCCCCATTCTGTAAAGTTGAATTTGGAGAGACTAAGGGTGGTTGTGGCTTCACATGTCAGTCGATTGACTTCATAATCAGAGTGTTGACTGCTTTGAAATATTAACACGTAAGCTGTATACTGACGGGAACAGACAAAATAAACATGCTGACGCTTGTCTTCTATTCATCTTTTGCAAACAATTGTAAAAATGTGAGCACTGTTGAAACACATCTGTGTTGTTAAAAAGATTTGCATGCAATCAAGTAGGTTTTGTGGTCTTTGGTATGAGGAAACTGATGTTTAGTTTGTCTGTAGTTTCTTGGGTGTTCTAATGTACTTAATTCTAAATCAAGGTCTGCTTTCTTCATTAAGTGTTCATTTGGTGTACACGGATGTAAATTAAAAAACAAACAAACATGAGTGCCCTCTTGGCCTAAATCTTTGGAGCAATGAATTCCATGTTGTTTACAAGCTACGAGCCCTCAATGAACCCGCATCAGTTGATGATATCTTCTCCTTTGACCTCCTTTTACTTTACAATGAGCCATTTTGAATATCCCTTGCAAATAATATCAGCTTTGTTTAAACAGCTGAGAAGGCAGGGAAATCATAGTCTGCCAAGGACTTTCATACAGTATAAAATTTTTGCACAGCAAGAAACAAAAGATACCAAATTATAGATTTTTAGGGTTGACGTTTCCTCGTTTTGTGTTTACAGCCATCTAGTTTGCCAGCACACTGATACATGTTTGCATGGTTACCATAAAAACAATGTTGGAGGCATCTGTCTTCTCTTTCCGGTACTTGCTTGACTGTATTAAACTTAACTGCTCTGCATGGACACCAACGGCATGCCTCTCCCTCCATCCCATTTAGAGATGGAGTCAAAGTGGTTTACTGTAGCAGTCTGTGTCCTGAGTGAGTTCAGGACTAAGCGGCTACAACCCCAGTACCAGTGTAGACATGGTAGCTAATCCCCCCCTGAGTCATAAAGCCCCGGCAAGTAAGTCCTAAATCAGTGCTGTAGTCTGAGGGTGTGTCAGTGTGTTTTCTGAATTAACATTGGACAACCACAGAGCTGGATGACAGATGGCATTACCAGGTGATTCCCAACCTGGTTGTCAGGACGTTTACCATACACAAGTTGAATTTATGAAGAAGGCTTTTACATTGATTAGGTAAAATTGTTTAAATCCATGCAAGGCAAAGTTAGATATCTGCAACTAATGTAACATCTAAGAGTTTTGAGGGTAGCATCTTATTGCTGTGAGTTGTGAATGTTGAAGTATAGCTTATTTCAGTGGGTCCATTGTGCAGTTCTGTGTGCCCGAGATCTGTGATAAGCGGCTATTACTTAGATTAGGAAGGTTCCAGAGTGCACATGCTGTTACAGTCTCCAGCTGCACACAACACCTGGACGTGTATGGTCAAATCAAACCAACCATGAGTACAACAGTGTGACGCTTAGTTCAGTGATTCCATGCCACTTAGGTTAGAACATGGTCATTGCACCGCCTCATCGCAATTACAATTTTTTGGTAAATTTAGAAATCGGCTATGGAGCAGTGCTGCTATCATTCTGGTTTCTGGTTTGGCTGTAATAATAGACTCTTGAAATGATTGACCACCCCTGCTTGATATTGGGAGAATTAAACCCGGCGCTATAATTGGTTGAACTTTTCTTCTTTTGCTTTTAGGCAGGCCCACTTCCATGTTCAGGCCTGACACTGCTGCCTCTTACTGTCGGCCTTGAATACTGCACTTGCACAGTTTAGTTCACAGGCGTCACCAGCTTATCGCGTAGTTTAGAGTGGCAAATCGTACCAGAGTACTTGCATGTCAAAAAGCGCACCTACTATGCAAAATGCATACAGGTTGGCATGTCTGCAGTGACATTACGACTTCAAATTTTACACAAAGACTTAAAGGAGGAAATGGAGAGAACAGACTTTGAAAGATTTTTCGTGTTCCAACAGTGACGCCTGAGGCTCAGCTCAACTACACACTCAACTGAAGTCAGACTGGACTGGACCATCTTTTCCGTTCAGTGTTTGCAAAGCACTTCAATCTTGTACAGTCCTGACCACATTCCAGCGAGCTTGCATTTAATAGAGCACACATGCACGCTGAAATACAAACACTATGGACCCACACGCCACCATCTTCACAGTGACAGGGGTGTGTACAGAGCATAATACAGGCTAAATATCTTTGCATTCCTTGGTGATCCCTGTGCCATCCACATGAATGAATAGATTGAGCAAAGTAAAAAGGACTAATCCACCTTCCTAGTTTTATAAATTGTATGTGCTGTAGTATTCATTTCTCAAGGTAAGGTTGAAATTCTCTAAGGGCAAAAATTAACTAACTAATCAACTTAATTAAATTTCTGAATCCAGTCTATCAAAAATAACCAAACACCTCGTCCCTTGTTAGCTGGAAGTAAACAAACCAATGTGATTCCTCTAGTATTTGAAAACGGAGATTCAAACTTTCAGTAATCTTTACCTTATGAACTTACGATCAGTTTTAAGACCAATGGTATTATTCTACTGTACTATGCTCAAAAAGCCTTAATCGCTCATTTGTTAAAGTGCTCTGGAGGGATGAGCCAATGGTACCGCGTCACGGCACTCTATAAAATAGGTCGGTGTCCGACTAGAAGGATAACCTGCGTGTAAAAAACATCATTTTAAACCTTAATTTGTGGCAAACTAGTCAAACTTTTTTTAAATAAGATTTGAATCTGGTGATTCTATACTTTTAGTCTTAGTTCATTTATACAGGAATCTTATTATCCAGAATTATTATCCATCTGCCCGGGGGGAGTTGCCAAGGTGTATAGAATATAAAATCACCATAGAAATATATAAAAAGAGAGAGAAGATCTAAAAATTACAATGTATTTGACTATTTTGACTTACAAGAGGAAAATGTCCGTCTGCTTTTATATACCTGATAACAACACAATTAGCCATTTTAAGTACTGTGACAGAGGCCTTTTCCATTTTTCCCCCCACTTAAAATGTCCTAAAAAACCCAAAACCTATATTGACAACAGGACCTTATTTATTACATTGGATCAAAGAAACACATCTGCAAGATCTCTGTTGTTGCGTTATAGAACCATTACTACGAAGTAATTGCAAACTAGGATCGAATTATAGTGTCTGGTTATTATTTTTTGCAGACTTATTGGCCAAAAACAAAATAAGGGAGGCCACTTAATCATTCCTCATCTTTCTGGAACAACCCAGAAAGAAAACCCCTCTGGTCTCATGACCAAGCTTGGGGGGGGCTTGTAGTTATTGTCTCCAGACACATTACAGCCTGGCTCCAAAGGTCTGACTGAGCATCTATTGCAATTAATAACCTTTGGAGAACTACAGTTGAAGCGCGTGGGCGTGGCCTGACTGGAGACGAGTCTTCGCTTGAAACTAGGTCAGTGTACACGGCGGTACCGCTACCGGAAGTGGAGCCAGAGTAGAATCGTCTACCGCCGGGGCCAACACCTCGGAGCGACCTGTTGGCTCCTTCCTCTCTCTGCACTCAGCTACCTCTTCATCTTCTTCCTCTTTACCTTGAGAAACTTTCACCTGGTGTCCCCTGGCCACGTCCTGCCAGTACTGCAGCAGGCGGCCGTCCTCCTCCATGGTGTCCGCCGCCTCCTCCAGGCTGCCGTTGCCCGAGTCTGACAGCTGGTCCTCCGAGAAGGACTCCAGGTCCTCCAGCGTGATCATGCCGCTCGACTCGGGCCCGCCGCCGTCGTCCACGACCCCGCCGCCGCCGCCGCTCATCTGGCAGCCGCCTCGGTCCATGTTGTCGACGGTCGTTCGACGGGTGGATGAGAGATACACTTCGAACGGGTCGACTTCGAGTGGAGAAGCTCCCGATCGCTCATGAATCGTCGCTGAATTGACGCCTTTTTGTTTTTGTTGTTGTTGTTGTTGTTGCGGCGGCGGCGGCGTCTTCTTCCCCTTCGGACCTCGGTAGGACGCGCGTTACTCTCTGGTCAAGGAAGCAGGCGTGACGAAGCTTCCCCCGACGAATTCGGCCATTATGAGCTTCGCCGCGTTGTGTTCAACCGACACGAGCCATGCTCCTCTGCTTCGAGTAGACGAAACAACAAGTACATGAACCGCACCAGTCGCCTCCGCCTGGCAGCGTGACGCTCGCCTTGCTGCAGCCGGAGGTGACTGTGACGTTTATAGGAGATGAGGTCGGACCACGTGACGCTGCTGCCCCCCCCCCCCCACTCCCCCTCCCCCCCAGACACAGACAGATCGCCAGCTTGACCGAAGAGATATATATATATATATATATATATATATATAAAAATTATATATATATATACACACACACACTGTTAGTCCCTTGTATTGTTTATATATATATATATATATATATATTTTATTTTTTATTTTTTATTTTTTTTTAATATACCTGTTTATTGTGGGCTGCAGCACATACAGCAGCGGTGTGACAGCGGCACATTTCACAGGGCACACAAAATATATACAATATATACACAAACAAATGTAAAAAATATACAAATTCCCAAAATTTAGAGGTATAAGAATAATAAATATAAAGAATTTACATTACATTCAAGTAGTCTCAAATTCTCAGATTTCAGCTTCTTAAATGTGAATATTGTCTGGTTTCTTTGCTCCTCTGTGGCAGTAAACTGAAGATATTTGGTGTGTGGACAAAACAAAACATGGAGTTTTGGGAAACACGATCGACATTTTATGAACCAAACAACGAATCGAATTAATCGAGAAAAAAATCCTGTTTAATGATTATCTGAATAATTATTAATGATATTACAATCACTTTAGCATTGAAAACTGAATATGTGGTCTACCATTATTTCTGTCTGCTTGTATTTTATTCAAATCTTGAAAAGGTACTTCTCCACCTTATGTGAAGCACTTTGAATTGCCTCTGTGTGAGAAAGGTGCCTTAACAAATAAAATGCCTTGTCTACTGTAGTATATTAGCAGACTTTACATATAGTAATACTTTGAAGTGGCACTATCCTTTCAACCATTCATGTAAAATTTTACACACAAAAAATCTTTATTACATCAGTATATTTTTTAAGATATCTATGTCCACACATAATACCATTTAACTTCCTGTCACTGTCTACTCAGAGATTAATAAAACTCCTTTCAGTTGCTTTCAGTGTTCACTTAGGATGGCAGCTTTAGATTATTTGTCTGTAACACCATTGCTGCATGGGACCATTTTCCTTGACAGCAGGACACCCAGTGGTAGAGTTTGGCAGGATGTATGTATCAGCGGTTGTATGTGCATTTACACGTGTTCCGCAACAGCCATGAAGGCTTTTTTACGCAATAATAGGAGAGGAAATACAGAATATATATATTCTAAAATATGCTCCGTTAACCTTTAAAGACCTGAAAAAGAGGGATGCCAGGGCATTCTCAAGTAGTCGTATCTTGTGTTCTTTGCTTTGGAATAGCTTTTTTGTTGTTTCATTGTCTTAATAAAAATTGTCTTTGTGAATGTGGATGATGGTAAATAAACAGTTTCCAGGCAGAGGATGTGCTCCTGGGGGCAGGATTTTGTCTGATCTGTCACTGCAACAGCCAACCACCATGTTGCACCCTTCAACATGCACGTAGAGAGAGGCTGTTACATAATCCTGTGTGTGTGTGTGTGTGTGTGTGTGTGTGTGTGTGTGTGTGTGTGTGTGTGTGTGTGTGTGTGTGTGTGTGTGTGTGTGTGTGTGTGTGTGTGTGTGTGTGTGTGTGTGTGTGTGTGTGTGTGTGTGTGTGTGTGTGTGTGTGTGTGTGTGTTTCACACACACTGTTAGTCCCTTGTATTGTTGACATACAGGAGTGAGAGTTCAGTTTCAGTTATTAATAGCCCCCTACAAGCTTTTTCTCTGATACACCACGTCACTTAGCTCCATGCTCCTTGACCAATCAGCTGTTGGCCTCTTCTGAGCATGCTCTTTGAGGCTTGCATCAACGATGTTGTCATTTGGCCTCACCCCCTCCTCTCCTCCCCTCTCCTCTAACATAAATCTAATGTACACATCGTATTTGTTCTGAATCCAGAAGAACCTCATACTGATTTTTTATTTATTTATTCCCAGCCCCCAACATACTTCACCTCATTGGTGCTAATTTAACCTTTTAAAAAATACCTCTATCATCATCCTTTTTACTAATTTTTTCTTATGATAAAAGGAAAAAAAGGTACCCTCTAGTGTTTCCAATTTCTCTGTCGCTTTCTCCTCTTCCCATATTCATAGCCTGGAACTCATCTGCTCTATTTCCACTTAATGAACAGTGATTCTTTGCCTGTTAAGAGCATGACAGCAGTAACTGTTTCTGTTTCATATTAATTCATAATTTGTTTTCCTGTGATCCTGAAGTGCATTCTACTATTTTTGTCTTCACTTATCTTCTCATTATCCCTGTATGCAAGACGTCAGTAGCATCTGGGAACTACAGTATATGGCAGTTTTTTTCTCCACGTTTTTTCCCTCTTCACTTTCTCAGTCATAATGCTCACTTTGGAAAATATTAGTCAGCAGTTTCCATCTAATTGATCTCATCCTTGACAGGTTTTACATACATGTGCTGAATGCCTTAGTGTAGTTAAAAACCAGGTTAGCTGTACCGCTCAGGCACACTCGCTACTGTAATCCTTAGCTGTGAAGGAGAGGCCCACAGTCCTTGTACCAGGCACTTAACCATTGCAGTGTCAAACAATTTCTATTCAGCATTTCACTTTACATTTGGCAGCAAAGCAAACGTAAAGACTGCAGGTGTTGAATTTCCTCGTTGTGTTTTTCCAGCTTCAATGGGATCCTCTGAATTAATAAACAAATAGGGAAATAAGATAGTAATCAAATGTTCTGATAACATTGATTGCCATGCTCCACATGATATGATAAATGTATTTGACAGGTGTAAACCAAAAGAGTGGGGAATTTGAGTATTACACAAAAAAAATAGTAGTAGTAGACGCTACACGCGCTTTTCTTTGTGCACACTTTGTCATTTCACTCCAACCAGACAAAAATGGCGACTTTATTAATCTGGTTCTGTATAATCTCATTATCTGGCCCTAGCCGCTGTTTACACATTCCCACATTGTGCACCACCTGTCAGTTAACTAGAGAGGGATGAGGGTGTGGAGTGGAGGGGGGTACAGTGGGTGGGTCGTGCCTTATAACCACTTTGTGGCCCTTTCTCTCAATGCTGTTTGCTTCTCTCTGACACAACCATACAGTCATGTTTGTGCAGTATAATAAACAAACTGGATGATACTCTGTTTTTATTGATTCAGAATTTTTGCGAAACTCAAGATGAAACCTATTATACGTTAACATGTTGAATGATTTAGGACGAGTTGGGTATGGTTACTCTTAATTTTCTTGTTGAAGACTTTTTGAATTGTGAGTGTGAATGGTTGTTTCAGTATATAGACTGGACACTTGTCCCCCACCTTTCATCAGATGTAAAACTGCTTGTCATTCCAGAGAATACAGGCTTCAGGCACCTCATTGGCTTCATTTTCAGGACCGGGTGACTACGTACATTTTTATATACAGTCTATATGGTCACGACTGATTTGTGGAAAAAAAAAAGCTAGTCCAGAGAATAGACGGATAAATGTTAAATGTTGGACAAGCGGGACTTCAAAAATAATTATGCTATCCAGGCCAGGAATTTCTTCCACATGGTGATCCATCAAATCTGAACCAAAGTTTTGGAGGATGAATTTAACACATTGCATTGTTGTCCCTAGAGCCGTGCTGCCAGTGAGGCTCAAATGAAACCAGTCCAATTATCTGAGAAAGACATTAAGCCTGCAGTGTTCACGCATTGTCAGAAATCATCATGACTTCAATGTAGCTGCTTAAAATTCTGCTCATAATTTTGCAGCAGAGGTGATTCATGACACTGAGTCAGTGGCATCAGACATTTCAACCCTCACCTATGATGAAGCGTGAAAGAAATTCAGCTAATACAAAATGTAGCTGGATTTCATTTAAATCTTAATCCTTTTTCTCATCTATACAGAAGCTTTGTGTATTTCCATCTTTTTCTGTACCCAGAACTACCTGAACGCTGCATTGTGCAATATAGCCTCCATCCAACTCATCCCTACCAGAGGTTCATCATTCCCTTCACCTGTCACAAGGATGACTCAATACCCTCAATACTATACAACATTACAATACTCTTACTCAATATAGTAGTTACTCTACTCTACTGCACATGTTATACATAAAAAAACTAAAACATTTAAATATTTGAATAATAACCTTATTTCTTTAAAGTTTGTTGAGTTTGTTGAGTCTTAGTTGGTTCCTCAGTTCTTCAATGAATCTCCGTTGGCAATCACCCTAAGTAATGGTGTCTTCTTCAGGCTTAAACCATATCATGTGAAATGAAAGACAGACCTAATCAAAACATTTAGGGGGAGGTGATATAGCTGTTGATGTCTTCCGAAAGGTCAGTGGAATTAAAGGTCGTTATGTAGCCCGTCGCTTTTGTCTCCGTAAGCTCTGAGAAGCACACCCCTCTCTCACCTCTGAGATACAGACTGACGCTAAGCAGAAACTGCACTCTAAGAGGAAAACTAAATAACTATTATTTTCTATTATAAATATTGTCACTTGCTGTCATAAAAGATGTGTTTTGACAAAGTGATGGGAGAATAATTATAGTTCCTATAATCACGACTGGCTCAAAACAATTTTTTTTTACTAAGATAACTAATTTATTTCTATTTATAATGTTTAAATAATATTTTTTTTAGCCACCATTACTTCTTCTTCTTTGAATTGAGGCTAATGTCATGTGGCCTGCATTGTAATTCATACCATAATTAAGTTTTGTGCCCATTTCCTAACACGATTCCCATTTACAATTCAAAACAACCAAATAGCGCGTCGGCCCACTTCTTCTTTCAGAGCAGCCTTTTATTCTGCTCTGTTTTCAGAGCAGCACTTCTACACAACCGAAATTGAAATTGTAATGACCCAGGCCTCCCATTATCTGTGTTGGTGAGGATGAATAGATATTGCCAAAATTGCCAAAAATTGGATAAGCCGCGTCCATCTCTCCTCCCATTATTAAGAAATGAGTACAGCGAGAGGAAGAAAGAATTCAACAAATTACGGTGTTATTCTGTGTCTGTTGTTAAAGTAAGATGTCTATTCAGTCTGTTTACCACTAAAGGAACAGCTGTGTGTGTGTGTGTGTGTGTGTGTGTGTGTGTGTGTGTGTGTGTGTGTGTGTGTGTGTGTGTGTGTGTGTGTGTGTGTGTGTGTGTGTGTGTGTGTGTGTGTGTGTGTGTGTGTGTGTGTGTGTGTGTGTGTGTGTGTGTGTGTGTGTGTGTGTGTGTGTGTGTGTGTGTGTGTGTGTGTGTGTGTGTGTGTGTGTGTGGTGTGTGTGTGTGTGGAAATGGACAATTACCAATGACCTATATGTGTGTTCCTCTTCCTGACAGGTGCTGGAGAAATTCATGTCTCGTCTGGTCCAGAACCGAGTGATGGCTCACCGAGACCTGAGGACGCTCACCAAATACCAGCTCATACTCGCCAGGGACCAGTTTCGTAAAAACCCACCACCGAACGTCAAGGCACGGACTAAAGCTCTGTGAATGATTGGATGGCGTTGAGTGATATATTGTGTGCTACACAGCTTCACATGATACGATACAACAACCTTTCAGCATCACCAGCCAACCAGTTTTAAGATGCGTGGGGCCATGAAAATGACAAAATGTAGTAAAAGGTTATCGGACAAGTAAAAAATAGAAATGCATAGGTTACATCAGTAGGTAATACTGTTGGTTAAATAATGTAAAGTAAAATAATGTAAAGTAAAAAATGTAAATATATATATATACAGTTTCATTCTTTTGCATTCAACCCTGAACAGTTAGTAACAAATACCCTTGGATTTTGATAATTAGTTCTTGTTATCGTCAAAAGTAAAAGTCTTGAACTACTTCTCAAAGTGATTTAAGGAAGTTTTGTTCATTAATTTTGTTAGCGTATAATAATGTCTTGTATTTCATAGTGACAGCATTGTCTAATAGTTGAATTACAATGAATGCTTTTTCTGTCCAATTTTCAATTTTCTGGATAACCATGGCAGCAAAAAGGAAGAATTGAAGTTTTTGTATTTAATGGCCATACATTTGATGATACAATACATGTTATCTAACATCTTAATTGCAAATTATATATCATGCTTTAATGTATTTTCAAATAAAATAGAAGCAGAATAAAGGATGTTATTGCAGCTGATTTACAGTACATGGATACAGCGCCTAACCTGAATATTTAATTCATCCAAAGCCTTTTCATCTAATTCTTAACAGGGTTCTCACAGTTGTGACATGCACTTACGTGTCCTCTTGCTCTCGACAGGGTCCTCAGCAGGGAATGCTCGAGGGAGACTTTGCCCTTTGCATCAGTTTGTACCATGGCTATGAGCTGCTGATGCAGATGGGGCTACGCTCGCTCTTCTTTTACATCCAGGGAATCATGGATGGATCCAGAGGTTGATCACCTTACCTCCGTGCTGACCTCTTGCACTCGGAAGGAGAAAAATGTTTCTTCCTCATATATGCGTGTTTGCACTACTACAGCTGATATCCACTCTTTTATATCCCTTGATTTCTTTTCATCATTGCCACTGCATGCTCATCACCATGTGTTGTTTGCTTCAGAGATGTCCAGGGCGAGGAATGAGTTGCAGAGGACTCCCACCTTCATTGACCTCTACCATGAGATGGAAGCAATGTTTGTGAAGCCATCTGCTGGTACCTGAACACAATTCATATCATATCAATCAAATTTATCACCATTTATCGTTGGATGAGGCTCTCTGATTGTGTAGAAATTTGAATGCCACTTCTCCCCAATCTAGAAACAAAATGCCTCAATTTACAAGGTGCTTTAAAGTATTGCTGGAAATCCACTGCCTCTATTTGACTAACATCCTCTGTGAATGATATTTCTAGGTCCAGATGAGTCATTCATTTACAGTCACCCCAAACTGGAGAAGCTGGAGGGGGTGGTGCTGCAGCACTTCATACTGTCAGCCGAGAGCTCCACAGACAATGATGGTGATTTACTTGTTGTAGCAGTGCTATGCTGTGACTCATTTGTATAGAGTTGATTCTGAATCTATAGTTATTTTCATCTTCTAACTACAGCAAAGAAGATATCTCCTAGCGTTGCTATGCAGCAGTTGTAGCTTTCTTCTTATGTTCTTATGCTTTAAAGACGTTACCTTGGTGTTTTATTGTCTGGTATTTCTAAAATTTCTGGTAAATATATACAGTACTGCAGCGTCCATACAAATGTACAAAGTCCTTCTGAACAAGGGAACTTCCGCGGCATTCACATAACGTTGCGTATGGCATTTTGCAGAAAATCTCATAATTTTTCATGAAGTCATTATCAAGTTCGCTACATATTTTATTCTATGAACCCACGGGGCTATTTGAATGAGGATCTTTGATCTCTTTTGATAATGGTGTGTTTAGATTTGGATTAGGATCAAAGTATAAAGTATTCAGCATCTGAATCAAACGGGCATATTGTAAGTTGAATTGCCGAAAGAAATTAGCTGTTTTTCTTTTTTTCCCCCCCTGTGTAATTATTTTCCTGGTTCAGCTCTTGGGGCAGAAAGCACACGCGTGATGATCTTCTCATCTTTCCGGGAAAGCGTACAGGAGATCGCAGACATGTTAAACCGCCATGCACCGATGATCAGGGTCATGACCTTTATGGGCCAAGCCTCGGCTGGAAAGGGGGTCAAAGGCTTCACCCAAAAGGAACAGCTGGAGGTAGAGTATACTATGGTGGTGGATGTGGTTTTAGCTGTAGCCATTATGCAATGATAAAAGATACCATAATATTTTCCAGGAGAATAAATAAGATTCTTACTATTTAGCTGATTTCAAAAAATATTTTCATTTCAACTAGAATTTTCCCAGTTGTTTTGTAGTGAGAAAGATTAGTATAATTTTCAACCTAGTCTACCGCTCAGTTTGACACTGCTACTGTACCATGTACCATGTCAAACTGCCGGTCCACTTCCAGGCAGCACAGTTTCTCTCTGCAGCCAGTCTGTGCCACTTCCTCTGAGTAAATAACGCAGGACTGGTTATTACATGTAAATGTACATTGTACTAAAAAATAGACCAGACACTTTGTGCATTATTAAAAGCGCTGCTGTCTTTTAGGTGGTGCACAGGTTCCGTCAGGGAGGCTTCAACACACTGGTGTCCACCTGTGTGGGGGAAGAGGGGCTGGACATCGGAGAGGTGGACCTCATTGTTTGCTTCGATGCACAGAAGAGCCCCATCCGCCTCGTGCAGCGGATGGGACGTACTGGACGTAAGCGGCAGGGACGCATCGTTGTCATCCTGGCAGAGGGGCGTGAGGAGAGAGTGAGTGTTTTTGTAGTGACTTGCATTAACAAAAGCTCAATTGACCCTGGATTAAAAGTTTGGTGCATTAAACAGTTCACCAAAACTACCCCTTAATGTTCTGTTTTCCCTAAGACCTACAACCAGAGCCAGAGCAACAAGCGCAGTGTGTACAAGTCTATCACCGGCAACACATGCGGGTTTCACATGTATCCCAACAGTCCCCGCATGCTTCCGGAGGGGGTGAATCCCACCCTGCATAAGATGCACATTACTTGTGGCCAGTTTGACCACCGGGAAAGCGGCAGGGGGTCTGTCGGGGGTAGACGGTCCCACTCTGAGAGACGGACCTCACTCACCCACCCTCAAAACCTGAGTAAGGGGCAAGGCAGGAGTATACAGTATTTGTGTTATTCAAAATGGTGATAGAGAAAAAAGAAGTTGCCTTGATTGGAGAAGCCTGACATTGGTTTCTGTGTGTGTGTGTGTGTGTGCGTGTGTGCGTGTGTGCGTGTGTGCGTGTGTGCGTGTGTGTGTGTGTGTGTGTGTGTGTGTGTGTGTGTGTAATGTGATAGTTCGGCAGGGCAGGGCCACAAGGGATGGGTTCCTGTGCAGTACAGAATATTCCCTGTGGGCGTCCACCATGAGGCTGGAGGAGAATGAAGCTCATCCGACCCTGAAGCAGTCAAACTTCATGTCCATAGAGAGTGATCTACCGCCTCAGGTTTTTTTCTTTCTTTCATTTTGTCACTTTTTTTCTTGGAGGTGTAAAAAGTCGGGAGGACTATGAAGATAAAGCTGTTGTAAGATCATTTTAAAGCAGGGATATCCATCCATACAATAAAATCCTGCATACTTAATGTTTTATGCAGTAGTGTTTTAAAATGAAATAATGAAAGACAGCATGTTTGCCCCAAAGACCTTAGAAAATCATACAAAACTTATACAAAAGATACATTTTCCCTAGATTTGAGGTTTCCACTTGTTGCCCATTTTGGCAGTTATTGGACCGATTGGTTAATAGTCAAGCTACATACACTTTTCATGAAAAACATGTTTGAGATTGTGATTTAAATAATGCAATAGAAGCAGGAAAATTAACTAATGACAACATAACCGTTGAGGGGAAAAAGTGACTTTTAATGGTTTGGAGTTTGTTTTTCACACACTACACAGCATCTCAAGGAAATTGTACTTTGGTGCCAGTTCTCAGACATGCATGGAGGCTGGTACTGAATTTTGCCATTAACTCACTTTGCAAAAATCTCCTGCCCAAGGTCGGAAAATTAAATGTGGAAAAGTCAGGGGTTTGAAAAATAGAATATCTTCAAGACTCCTGCTCCAGTCTAGTCTGTGTACTATGCCACTATTTTACCAATACCAAATTTTTTGTCATTTGATGTCCTAGGGGGAGGAACTTAACAAAACGGGACCCCCGTCCAGAGTGCTGTCTCTGTGGGAATGGAGGCACTGGCAGCACAAAGTGCTGCCCACCCACATTGTTGATCATTCCCTCCGTTGTCACCACTTCACGACGGTGATGGCGCTCATAGACGGCATGAGAGAGGAAAATGAGGTGAGAAGAGGACCAGCTAGTTTATGTGTGATCACATTCTTTCATATTATTACCGTGAGCATCAAGGCAGAAATTAATGAATTCGGACTGTGTGGCATGAAGGAAAATATCTGGTCTCGAGTCTTGAATGCGTCATCAGGTTAATGCGTTAACCAGATGACCATGTAACCACTAATGAAGGGTGTAGATCAGTTAAACAAAGTTGTCTGGTGTTTGCCGAATGTTTTTTACAAAATGGCTTCAATCATTTTCCAAACCCCCTGCTTTGTTTCATGAAAGAAAGAAAGGAGTCTATGTTTACGTAAGGGAAAACCAAACTTAATAAACTCACTAGGCTAAAAGTCAGCTGAGGTGCATGTGAAAATATGATTGTGGTCTGTGTTGAGTTACTACATTCATCATTTTGACCTGGAAGGCAAATTCCTGGCATGAAAAAAGGGCTCCATGGCGGAATTGTGGTATTGGTGAAAGGGAAAAAAAAATGGAATTTATATTCAGTGAGGGTGCATCCAGGCTGATACTCCTCTAGTCTTCTGCTCTTAAATTAGATAGAACAAGAAACAAAACATCTCTTTTCAACACAGGGCTAGAAAAAGTGAAGAACTGCTTTATATTATGTATTAATCATATTTTTTTTTCATCAAACTCATGATCACCATTCAATCATTCATTCTTCTTCATTTTATAGAGATGTTAACTCTGGTTAACACTCTCTGGTGACCTAATAGCAGCTTGGTTCGTGGTCTCAGTTTAGTTGATTGCAATCTTGTGTTTGTGGGTGCTTGTATGGTTTAGTTATATCAGCACGGTCATCAGATCTACTAGAACTGTGATGCAACTCTGTTGCTATGGCGTGGTTTGATAATCAATATCTGACAGGTAATTGAACCACTAGCCCTCCTTGTCTCACCATCTGCTATTTCACAAGACTGTGTCATCGATAAGACCCCTGAATTTGTCCAAATCCTTGAAATTGGGTCAGAGATTATGGTAACACTGACTATTGGCTGAACTCACGAGTGGGTTTTTATTACTTTTTTTTTTTTCTTTCCCCACCGCGGGTCTGGACCACACTAGGGAAGGAGGGATTAGCTCACCTTTAAAAACAAAACAGGATTAGACGGCAAGGTCAAAGCCAACATCTCATGAATTGAGGTCATTAATCAACAAGTGAACAAAACGGTTCTTGTATTCAAACATCTGATTGTACATGATAAAACAACAGTTATTTCTGACAGTGAAAAAAACACAAACAATACGCTGCAGAACACAGAAGTGCATAAACCTGAATCGTTAGGCAGTGCAGAGGCCAGGCTTGTTTTATGGCAGCGAGATGCTGTGAATACGATTATTGTCATCTGCAGTTGTTCGGGTGAATACTGTTCATAAATCATGTACCAGGCAGTTTATCTATTTAAGCAGGGAGTTGCATTCTAGCTTCATTTGACCTACAGTACACACCTGTACACAATTTTCTAAATGTATCTTCATAATATGAATATGAATATGAATATGATATAGTGACAGAGTTTGCTGTAGTTTGAGGAAAATAGCTCAAATTATATTTAGATATACCCATATCTCACAATGTTGAGGAATCCTCAAAATGTTTTATTTTACAGGTCCATTGTTTCCTAATAATTTCTCAAAAGTTTCCTGAAAAGAACCATGTAGTAACATGGGTCTAATTATGTTCTTTTAGTTGAAGTAAAACTAGTGGTGTTTACTATTCAAGACTTGTAGATGAATTATGATGAAAGAAATTGCTCCATTTTCCACCCAGTAAATATTACAAATTTATTTTTGAAAACTTTATTCTTCATTTATGCTGACTTGTAAGTTGGTTTGTAGACATATTTTACATGCATAGCTGACCTGCTATCCTTTGTACCAAATGACATGTCTCTTTCCAGGAATTAATTTTATTTGGGGTTATTATTTGGAAATGAACTGGAATGTAAAACTTACCCAACTCTAATTTGAAATACATGAATTTGTAACTGCAACATAAAATTATGTTCTTTTCCCCTCTAAATTCGTGGCCTAACATTTCTTCAGACTTTATTTGTATTGCACTTTTCATCAAACAATGTAACACAAAAGTGCCGTCCAAAATAAAAGCAATAAAAACAATGATAACAATAAATAACCCCCCATCTACCCCCTATCTCACGCACAGAGCAAAACAATAATAACAGGAACTGAGGAGATGCCATTGTGAGTCTCTTCAATTTGCAATGAGGAAATACCAAAGGCAAGTAAACAAAGAAAGATAAAACATTAAAAAGAGATAGAGAAAAAGATAAAATAATAAAGACAAGAAAAACAAATGGGACTGAAAATGAAAACCTTGGAAGAGGTAAGTACTTTACTTTTTCCAGGCAAAGGTCCCTTTTATTTTAATCTTTGTGTATTTCAGTATGTTTTTTTCACAACCAACCAATTTTTTTCACCTTAATTACTAAAGAAGTTAAAGTGCCTAAATGCAAATTTGTCTTAACCTGCATTGTCTTGTTGTTTCCCTTAAATTTGACAAATTAAAAATCTTACTAAAAACACACTCATTCTTAACCTTGGTTTGATGAACATTAACTCTCCATTTAGTGCTGATGACGGAAAACTCTGCCCCTGCTATGTCCTATATTTGTCTGTATTATTCTGTCACAGATAACACAGCTTACTCGGTGGGCCTAAATTTACTCAGAGGCCTCACAACCTTTTTCCCTCCACAAACATCAGTGAGGGTACAAAGACTAATAAATATTTGTCTTTTGAATCTTGCACAGACACACACACACACACGTCCTCCTCCACCTAATAGCCCTGCACCCCCGAGGCCATTTTCCTCATTTAAGGCCATTCTCTGTCTGCAAAGATTCAAAAACCACGCCGTGTTTTTCATTGTGCTGGCGCTTTCGCTGTCTGATGAGGAGGCACATGGCAGGCCAGCCGCCTCTTGTGATTATGTAACGATTCTCTGAACTGTTACATAAAGCCAGGAAGCTGGAAGTGGGTCAGGCTGTAATGACCTAGATGCATGTGGTGCTGGGCTGAAGAGGGGTGTGCCGGAGATCAAAAAACAGTAAAAGATGGAAGAAGACAAATACAAAATTATTTGAAGTGAATTAATAAAGATTGCAAAGGTCTAGGGTTTGCATTTTCAATTAGATTGTGCTTGAGCTGTTTATAGCAACAGACAAGATATCGCAGCTTTAAGTACATTCCTGCTTTTATACGTCTCACAAAAATGACGTTTTGTTGCATTTTTGTTGCAAGTTGTTGTGTCTCATGTTTCGTTCTTGCTTAAATGTTGACATCCGAGCTTGTTGAAGTTGCGTCACTGGTGTTGCATCTCTACAATCACTTTCCAAACACCAAGTCCATAGTTTTCATGCGCACTCAATGCTCTCTTACAGAGAGGGGGCCGGTGTTGAGCCACGGTCGGCCTGCTGTTGAGAATTGTATACATGTAAAAAAAAACTTCATGGATGTTTTAATGGGACACCGACGCAGGTGAGACTTTTATCCAGGTGCTGATGGTAAGAGAGATAGAGCGAAATCTTTTGTGCTGCGTAAAAAAAATTAAGTATCATTTTGGCGAGACAAATAGTATACACATTATATATTTAGTAGCATGTACACAACGTGCGCAGGATTTGCATTTCCCCGCTGGGGCTTTTCGTCGATTCTTGAGTTTCTCATCATGGCCAAATAAGCTGAAATTCATATGTGGTTCATGTGTGATAGAAAAAAGCACATGGTGTTCGATAAGACCAGACAAGGGCTAAATAAATAGTCCGTTTACCACATTGTTTGTAGCCAGTAACTAGCTGTTTCAGAACCTTCATAGCAACTGTAGCTAAAAGGCCTCTGATCAGTTAAGTTTGCAGTATTAGCTCAAGAGCATCATTTGAATCAGGGCAACTGGTGTTGCCAGTCCATCTGTGTCGACCAGTCTGAGAACAAGGAAACGCGAGTGATTGTTAACCTAAGCTGGAGCATGTTTGGAAACAAGGTCATGCAGTCTGATTAACACGGGTGAAGCGTTCTCTGTGTGTGCTCGTGAGCGTCAAACACGTAGAATTGTTTTAGTGCAATGAGATAATCAGCAGAGAGAAGTTTCCACTCGGCTGCCTCCCTCTCATGCGGACTGAACAACATGAACTCTCTCCCCAATCGAGAGACTCTAACCGTTAATTAATTGTGTGGGTTTAAGATTAATCCTGTCCGAATGTAGTTCAAGTCATCGTTTTTTTCAGAAAGAAAGTGTGTGGATTGAGGGCAGCAAGTGTCTGCTGAGTAATTATCCAATATTTTCATTGTAATTAAGGGCAATTTTCTTGATTGGCATTTGGACCTGTCACACAGGTGAAACAGCAAACATGTTACTGTAAACATTGTTAGGGCAGTGTATTATTTCAACATTATGGGACCACAATGTTATTCTTTTTGGTCCCTATTCTCCTTCCAAACTTTTCAACCTAGAAACGTCATTCCAGTTTTTATGTTTGCTTAACTTTCTTGCATTTTTCAACATTTTTTAACCAAACACATTTTGATAATCTGATCTTAATTTTCCACTGTTAAGGACTACGTTTTATGACAAATAAATCATTTAGGTTATCAGACCACTTCCCCCTTTATTTTATTTCTACTATAAGAACTTAGGTTGTTCTGCCTTGGCGGAGGTATGCGCTCTACTGAGTGCCATTCTAGTTTACATTTATGTTTTTAGTTGAAAACAATATACATGTATTTGTTGCCCAGCCTCTATAAAGGCTTCATATCACTCCCAACGTTGACTGAATTACTTGTCTGTCCGTCCTCTACAGGCTGAGCAGTTCAGAAGCAGTTTTTTAGGCATCACACTTACCTGGTCCACGATAGCGTGCTAATTATGCTGATCAGGTGTGAAATATGTGAACAAGCACTGACGACACAACACATTGGTGCCAAGCCTCAAAGTAAAAACCTGCTGATCAAGAATTGAAATGGTACAGTTTGTTCCCCATAAAGAAAACAGGCATAACTTTCCTGTGAGTGGATCGCTGAACCGGTAGGGCCCGACCATGTTGATGTTCCATGGCCACGTTCCTGTGTGCTGCAAAACCACACAAAAAACACCTGCTGATGTCAGTTCAGCTGCACAGTTTATCAAAATTAAGTTAAAAATCAAACAAAAGTTAACAAAACAAAAGTAAATCAAATCAGTAAATCAAAATCCCTTTATACCTAATCATTAGCCTTGGTTGCAGTGTGGCTCCGTGAATTGCTCGGTTTATCTGTCTGTTCTGTCTGATGTCTGTTCCATCGCTGAAATTTCTCTGTAACTTGCAGATTGATTTCCATTCCAGTTGCTAAGGGATTCGATCAGGCCTTATTCACAAACTAACAGCTGTGGAAGTTGTGAGAGGATGTCCCAGACACATGAGAGGGGGTTTGATGTCAATTAATTCATAAATGAGTGAGCTATTGAGAAAGAAAACCTTTCATTTAAAAACAAAACAAAAAAAGTTATTGCAGATTAAAATGACAATAGTGATATGCGCACTGGGAAGACATCCACATCCTTGTGCTCCCCACTGCATCATCATTTTTGGTGATTTTTGATTTGATCGAACCTGTGAAACATCTTCCTGAATGAGCCAATGAAGATAACAGCCGCGAAAACTGACGAATGTCAAATATGAAAATTGACTTCAACCCCTGCAAATGTTGAATAGGTTCTACAGCAGGCGGGTGTTACAAAATGGTGCTCATGTTGTGACCTGTTACGTAAAGACACAGCAAGGGGTGTTATCATCTCCATCCGGATCAAAAGGCATGTATGGCCTTGTCATCAGCAAAAATGCACAGTTTCTTAACAGATCAAAAGTGGAATCATGTACTTTGTCATGTGACCTGGGACTAATTTTCTCACCCCGACGCACGGTCGGGGGCCATTTGGGGGCCAGGGGCCATTTGTTCACATTTAAATCACTCCCACTCTATGACGTGTGAAGCTTTATTTAATAAAGTGACATAAGGTTTCCTCTCATTCAGTTTTATCCCCCTCACCTGAGGCAAAACCAGTGTTTTTCCCTGCATGCACACTGTGATTCTACATTAGGAACCTTTCGTTGTCTCTTCCGTGTTCACGGAGCGTCTTTGTCCTGCTGCTCACAGGTTCGATGGCATCCTGCTGACCCAAGCAGGATACCACTCTAGATAAATCATTTCCAGGTCAAATGGTCTGAAGGATGATTATGACGATGTGTGTGCACTTGTGAGTAAGAGACGATGAGACAAAGATGGAGAGATTTTCAATTTTGGGGGCAGACTTGTAGAATTATTGTCTATTTAAAAGAATTCCTTGAGAACTTTGAACAATGTCTTATTTGTTACAATACAATGTCTGTGTGTCTTCTTCTCCTTCGGCGTTTGTTGCTTCACAAAAACTAATTTGGGAAACCAGACTTTTCTATGTGCCCCACGTGTTGCTGCCATGAGACATTTCTTCATAGGACACTTCTGACTTTATTACGGAATTGATTGGTGAATCGGCTGCCCTGAATATCACTTCTGACGCAAAGCAGGCTGGCAAGTCCAGAGGTTGATTGCAGCTCCTTGACCTTGGTTCTCCCGCTGTGGGATCTTTTCTTATACAACTCTGTGTGTGTGTGTGTGTGTGTGTGTGTGTGTGTGTGTGTGTGTGTGTGTGTGTGTGTGTGTGTGTGTGTGTGTGTGTGTGTGTGTGTGTGTGTGTGTGTGTGTGTGTGTGTGTGTGTGTGTGTGTGTGTGTGTGTGTGTGTGTGTGTGTGTGTGTGTGTGTGTGTGTGTGTGTGTGTTTGTTTTTAGGGGGAGTGTCATTACGAAGAGGAGCTTCTTCCTTACCGCCACAAAGCCGATTCTGTTGGCCAAGAGAATTACGGACTGAAGAAGCAGAAGCGCGCAAAGACCTGCAGTAAAACCAACAACAAACCCAAAGTCTCTCCCTCTACTACACTTTCTGACGTGGAGTGTATCAACAAGGAAGCACACAGGAAAAAAACACAGAAAGCAAGTTTAGTTTCCACATCGGCTGTGACAAAAAAAAGACTTGAACATCATACTGAAGCATCCTATGACTTCACAGACCCCCCTGGACCAGAGGCTATTTGTCCTCTTCCTTCAAAAAATGACTGTCCAGAGGCCGACATGGACGACGACTGTGCCATTATTAATGAAGAGCCTATAGATTCAGACAATAATACACAGCAGAGAAGGGCGCTTGATGAAGATGATGTTGAACTTCAGGCCATGTTCTACCTTCCCAAATGGGACTCAGCTCCTCCTCCCTCCTACGCCAAACCCCTGCCAGAGAGATATGAAAGTCTAAAGTTCATCCTGGCCAACGTGGCAGAGCTCCTGTCACGGTCTCCACCGTCACCGCCCGCATGTTTAGAGGCTGACATGGCCGCTCCGTCTCTTCCTCCCTCTAATCTGTG
Source organism: Scophthalmus maximus (assembly GCF_022379125.1). Taxonomy (NCBI): domain Eukaryota; kingdom Metazoa; phylum Chordata; class Actinopteri; order Pleuronectiformes; family Scophthalmidae; genus Scophthalmus; species Scophthalmus maximus. Next base: position 9,520,244 of record NC_061529.1, read on the forward strand.
GCCTCCTCAGCCATTCCAGGTCAGCTTTACCCTGGATGTGGACGATGATGACAATGAAGAAATGATGAGTGACGCTGACGGTGCCTCTCCAACGAACTCATACCAGCCTCCAGTGGGTGAAGAGGACAGCAAAACCTGTAATGATTGGCCTCATCGTGAGCAGCAGCCTGTCCGTACAGCAGCCGACAGTCCGACCTGGGATGAGGTTTTTGGGGACGAAGAGGTAAACGATGATCGTCACACTGGGGAAGACAGCAAGGAGACGGACGCTGAAATGTACCGTAACTTCAAGAGTGAACTGATTGCTGAGGAAGCTGGGAGGGATAAGGAAACAGAAAATGAAAACACGAGCGAGGTAAAGGGCGGCTGGTTGCCTGGAGGTGTAAAAAACAACAGGGCCTCCCAGAGCATCTCTCTCATGGATGACAGCATGGATCTGTTTGGGGATGATGAAGCCTTCCTGCAGATGACCATACCAGACATCTCCACTCCAGGCATCACACCCAGGACATCCCCCTGTGCCGGTGACATCTCCATTAGCACAGAACAGATTTATGACACTTCACAAATGTACAATTCAACACGCCCGACTGAGCACACAGCAGACACGGTGCAAACAGATGAATTAGCATGCACAAAACACTTATCTCGTTCTCTCCACGCCGAGCAGATAACTGAGGGTGCAGCTGCTTGTAACACTACAAAAACGTACACACACACAACGGCACCCAGCGACCCAGCTGGGTTCATTGCAGCTCCTCCTAAACCTCCCACAGAGTCATTTGAGAGTTCCCATGACTACTTCCCTGTCAACTTTGACCTTGGCTATTCACTCGTGGACTCCGAGGATGATGCCGGCACAGAGGCTCCTTCTCCCCCATGTATGTTGACCTCTCCACGGCCTAAAAAGCAGTCAGCTGACACCCTGGTGTCCTTGCCAACCGTCTCCAACTCTTCCACTCCCCACAACAGCTTCACAACACAGAGAAGGCCCGCACAGCGCAGTGAATCTAAACTGTCCACGCCACAAATGTTACCAGAGCAGAGGAACAGAGAAATGTCCCCACTTCTGACTTTGACGTCTAAAGACGGGGCTCTTCCATCTCCAATCACGTCGGCGGGAGCAAGGAGGACGCTCATGCCTGGTCTAGCAAGGCCTCACGCGCCGTCTTTACTCTCCAGCTCCAAGCGGAAACGATCGGCGGGTCCCACCTCTGACTACAAGAGAGGGTCGGCTGTGGGAAACGAGTCACGCCTTGAATCTGTCTGTGTGTCTAACTCCCTTCCTCGTCCAGGTTTGTTTTTACCCTTCCAAAAAATCATGATGCCTGAACTTTAAATTTTTCTGTTTATTGGCTCATTATTTTCCCCTGATTTGATCCTCGTGTCACCATACCTGCTTTTCTCTGTGACTCTGTGAATCTTCCTCAGTGGTGTGCAACAGTGACAGTGACGATGAAGTTGTGATCCTCAAGAGAAGACCTCAGAATATGCTCAACCCCTTGTCATCCCCAGAAGTGGTGAGCAAGGCCTGTTGATATCAGGGCTGCAACAAATCGTTTTCATTTTATTAGACTAATCTACTGGTTTTTTTTTTCTCAATTATTTAATTTATGATTTGGTTGAGATGTCAGTGAAGTGAAAAGTTCCATCAGTTTCCCATATCTTGCTGTGAGTGTTTTTGAAAGGCCTTTCTCACCAACTGTCCAGATATTCAGTTTCATTGAAGATCCAAAAAACGCAGATAATATTTTAGGATTTAAAACCAGTGGATTTTTTGCTTTGATTTTTTTGATTAAGCTGCAGCTCATTGCAGTTTTTTGTTAATATTTGCCTCCTTTATGTCCCAAAAACACTCACTTGATGCATACTGCTTGTATATACATTAAAAATAAATGGCAAATTATAACCATGAGCTCACCTCTATGTGATGGCTCAAAACAGCAGCCAAGACAGGAAGTATCTGACTCAGACTGCTCAGGCTGCCTCTATCCATCATTTCCCAGGTACATGCAGTTGTCATGACAACCAGTCTGCAAGTGATGAAGCGTTTGTGTCTGAAAAAAAAACTTGGCAAAATAAATCTTGACACAAACATTTACAAACTCACAAGTATTTGTTACAGACAGAAAATGCATTTATGTAAAAACATGTTTTGTCTCTGCCAGTCGAAGATCAGTGACGTAGACTCTCCGGTGGTCGTGAACAGGAAACTTGCAGCTCCACTTAACACTGTGAGAGTTTCTTGATGCCTCACTGTTCCACCTTCTGCTTTGGAATCATTTTTCTGCTGGCCCTCATTATTTAATAATATGCTCTCCTTGTTGTTCTCCAGTCTGATGAAACGGACGGCGGAGCTGTTTCCGACGATGATTTCCAGAATGAGAGCGTGTTGACACGCAGAACCGCAGCACAGGGGGCTGAGGGGAAACGAGCCCAACGGGCCAAAGCCAAGGTCTGTACAGCAACAGATGGCTCCGGTGATGCTGTGATCCTGACATACATGTCCTCATGTCACCTCATGTAGTGAATGATACGTGCATTTTTTTTTTAATGATGAATGTTTTCTGGCTCCATCATAAGCCCTACAAGCTACTGCCGTTTGTCTCTTTCAAATTGCAGTCGACAAATTTCAGACCATAGAATTTTCGAGGCGATATCCATTGCCAGTCGTACGAACACCTTCAGCTTTCCGCCGGCTTTGACATTTCCCATCGTTCCTTTTGTCAGTCCGCGGGGCATCAAAACGGGCGTCAGTTCCTGCAGGAAGAAGCGGAGCTGTCAGAGGACACGAGGGGGGCAGACATTTCATCTGATGAGGAGGACGGAGAGGAACAGAACCAGTCTCTTGATGGATTCGTGGTCGACAGCACACAGTTCTCCCAGGGACTCAATGGTACAGCACCATTGAGTGTGATTGGACTGTATCTTTAGTGGATTTATTCAAATCTAGATTCACCGAACTGTGTTGACAGTGTGTGACAACTGTGACATTTACACTTGTGCTTCCTGTCTGCACTTTGTATCAGACTCAGAGATGCATGGAGTTTACCTGAAGTCTGTGAAAAGCCCCGCAGTCCATGGCAAGTTCAAAATGTCTTACAGACACCATCTCGACAACGTCTTTTCCCAGGTACTCTGTACAGTTTATTCCCAGATTTTCTTTACTCAATGCACACTTGTAAATCTCCAATCTCCCAACTCAAATCATCCATGCCCCCCTAACCTCTGTGCCCAGGTGCCTGAGATGGATGAAACGTACGCGGAGGACAGCTTTGTGGTCGGCAGTGAGGTAGAGGAGGTGGAGAGTGGCGAGGACGAGGCCGAGGACATAGAGCTCATGCCGGAGGACTCGTACATGGACGGTAGGAGGCAGTATGCCACACGGCGGCGAGTTTTCCTGCACAAAGTCAGAGAAAGAGTGGGATTTGGCACCAAGACCGTGGCTGGAGCTGCATCAGAGCAGGGGACTGAGGTGAAAACCAAACGAACGCGGATCATACGCATTAATGATTCGAGTGATGAGGAGACAGGTGAAGTTGATAAAGAAAGAAGTGTTATAGCAAGGGGGGGTGTTGCCGTCACCTTGCGCCAAAAGGAAGCACAGCTAGAGCCCAGCAGGCATCATCAGCAGCAGAGAGCCCTCTCCTCCTCGTCTTCAACCATAGCGTCCAAGGTCTCATTGTTGAGTAAAGCACAAAGGAGCTCAGAGACTGAAGAACAACAAAATGAGAGGTAAGGAAACCTTCATATATAGTTGCACAGATGTGCTAAGAGTGAGCAAGTACTTGAGCATTGTTTGAACTTCTCCTGCAGGTGTCTCCAGAGGTTAGAAAATCAACATCTCCTCTCCGATGAGCTGGACTTTGAGGAGGGCGTGTCACTGAAATCCTCCAGGAATCAACCCAAGGTGAAAGCAAACGAGACGAGATGTGTACCCACCAGTCAGTAGCCACTTTTCACATGAGTTTGCCGTCCACATATGAAGAAAGCAGCAAGAGATTGTCCGAGTCAGACGCGTTCACAACAGCAGGAAAATTGCAGGAACATTAAGGTGAAGTGTGGCACCTGGGTACAGTCCCCTGGAATTTTTCCTGCTGTTTGCTCACATGCTCACATTTTTCTGAAATTTTGCTAGGGAGCTGTTTTCCGACATGAACTCCAGAAAATGTTCGGATTAAGTCCAGATATTTTCCAGAGTTTTTTCCGTTCACATACGACAGGAACTCTGGTTCATTTTGTGGCGTCTGGGTAGAGCATGCTGGAGGCAGGACATGACGATATTTCCGCTGTGGAAATCAGTGTTTATCATCTGCGGACAGATGCGTTCTCACACACAATTCAGGAAGTTGTCCAGACTATAGTGGGAAAGAGACTTGTAGGACATAGACACACACTGTGCTGATTTACTTTCATATCGGGTAAACATAAAGCTGATATACATTCGATTCTCATTTGTCCAGGCAACAACCAGCAACTCCTCTTCAGCTCCTGCGCCCCCGAGGTCCGTCTGTCAGGATGTGTCGGTCGGCGAGTCCCCCGCGCCGCCCGGCTCTGTTTGCATTCTGGCGGACAGTCGCTGCATCAGCACTGGCGTGGAGCTGATGACCAGCCTGCGTCAGCGCCACGCAGCCACCGTCCACGTCTGCTCCCTGGACGGCAGCTACTTCGTCGTCAGCAACCGCATGGCGGTGGAGAGGCACAGCCAATCGGATCTGGCCGCAATGCAGAACCGGAAGCGACTGGTCGAAAGAGTGACCGGCTTACAGAGATTGTTTGAGCGCGTTTGTTTGATTGTGGAGAAGGAACGAACCAAGCCAGGTCTGTAACTGATTTTGTGACTGAATGCTATGAAATGTTGTGTTAAAAATATATATATATATATATATTTGAAATATGGGTCTTGCACTACATATTTTAAGGCCTTTTGTGCATTTAAAAAAAATTCATTTTTACTCCTGTAAATGTTGTGACTTGAAAGGAAACGTTTGTTTTCCTACTTAGAGTTAAATGAAGAGATAAATCCCTCCCAAGTGTAGTTGGGACATTTTGTGGCGTACTATTTCTTAGCAGTGACTTCCTGGAGTCTTGGCAGCCTCACAGTTATTACAGCGGGCCTACAAAAGCCACGAGTCAATTTTTACAGCTTTGTTTTTGTACGGCTAAAAGAAACAAGACTTTATTTTATTTGAGGTGCTGGTGGCCAGGTTTTGTTACCTTCCGATTGAGCCAGGCTAGCTGTAACAAAAAGTAGCTTATTCCACAAATTTACACACTAATACTAAGAAAGTATTAACTTTAGAGATAAAGAAATAAGTGAGGTTAAAGACAATTTAATGAACTGTGTTAGACTTATGTTTGCATCTGATCTTTGTGTCTCAGGTGAAGCGGCACGTCCGTTTCAGCGAACGCGTTACTACGACAGCACGTTAACGGGGCTGGTGCGCTCCGGGGTCCGCCTGCTGTGGAGCGACGGTGCCGAGCAGAGTGCTGCCGTGCTGGCAGACCTGGCGCGGCTGGAGCAGCGCAAAGGCCAGGGCATCGGTGTCCCGCTCAAGGTCAAAGGGCAGCACAGGCAGCAGGCCCTGCAGCTGTACCTGAACCTGCCCTCAGTCAGCTACGTCCATGCCCTCAACATGAGCCACAACTTCAGCTCCATCGCCCAACTCATGAACAGGTAAAAGAAGAGCCTGCGTGTACCGTGAGATCTCCTTCCCGTCTGGTTTACACATCATAAATTCTTATCTACTTGTTTTCCTCCTCCAGCTCCGTTGAAGCCATACAAAAGGGAGGCTGTATGAGTCCATCCAGAGCTGAGGAGATCTACCGCTTCCTGCGCTACCCTTGTGACACTTTCCTCATGAGCACATGAAAAGCAGGAAAATCCAGTTTGCAGACAGCGAACCTTCTCCACAACACAAAGTGTCTTCACTTTTCTTTGCCCTTTGTTTTTCATTACTTCTACGATGTGAGAAGCGCCTCGGGATAATGGACAATAATCAACCTTTTTGCACAAGTCAAAGGGGAACCCCTCTCAACTCGATGTAATATAATACGATGGGTTTTGCCGACATAACATTACTATGTTTCATTTCCCTCGAGACTCATACTGGCAGTGAACTGGCAGCTAAACAACCCTGTGATCATAACAACCTCATCTATATTCAACACTTGAATTATTTATTTCTACTAAGATAATGGATACATTTGTTTACAGATTTGCTTTATACAAATATTGTTTCTTAAATAAAAAAACATTTTTGTACATGATTCTGTTTTTAATGATTGAAAAATACAAATGACTAAAATCCAGCCCTTCATTTCTTGCATGTTGCATCAATTCATTAATTCTCACTTTTAAGGTTGTGGGAGATCTGAAAACTTCAAAGTTTCAAATATTCAATGTAGAGTGGCGATGGCTGTGCCAAGAACTGCATGTTTCAGACTGAGGGAAAAAAGTGGCTTTTATTTCACCAAAGGACAGGGCAGGCAGCTTTGGAACATAGAGCACAGTACACAACGGCAACATTAGATAATAAAAGGAGTCCTTTCATAAAAATATCCACAATTGTGTATCACCCACCAATAAAGTCAGACAAACCTAGTGTATATATATATATATATATGAGTCTTCAAACAGAAATACAAGTAGAGAGAAAACCAAATAAACTCATACCCACTGGTGAGGACAAGTTAAATGAAGCAGCATCAGTTTGCAAATACAGACGTGAAGATGTGCAGGGAAAGTAACAGCTTCTGCAGTTCTGACAGCATTGCAGCCAGCGGGAAGGTGAATGGCAACATGGTTCAGTTTACATCTTTAAATCTGCAAAGTGTGAAAGCATTTTCACAAGTGCAACTGTTAACAGACTAGTTTACACAGGTGATACTGTGCTGAGAGACACTGAGGACTGTCCTGATTAATATAAGAGCGGAGATCAGAAGGTTAGTTCGATCCTTCTTTTTAGCCATTGAAAAAATGTCATAACGTTAATGCAGCAGGTAGATAAATGTTTACAGATGGAAGTTGTTGACGGATAAATGTAATAATAATAATTACTATAAGGTAATTGTTAGTGGAATTGAACTTTCATAAACTCACAAGCTATAAAAGACACAATATGCAGCTGGATCAAGGACAGGCTAAAAAAAATCTGCAGCTCCAGTATGAAAGGGGCCGTGACTTCCTCTACTTCGACAGGTTAGTGTGCACTACTGGTCTGACAGCGCCCCCTTGTGGAAAACATGGAGCATGATGAACGTTGTGCTTCATGTCCAAATTTGGAAAATTGACCCTTCACAAGCCATCCCCCTTTTTCCCCAACTGTAACATGTTTGCATTAGATGCAGACACAGAATATGACATATATTGTAGTGTAAAGTAAAATGTGTGACAACTTTAATATCATAACCATAAGGTGCTTTCTTTGGACACCGTACTGTCCAAAACAAGATTACAAACTGCAACCGATTTGTTTTTTTACAGCATGATTGTGTTGAATAATTCATGATTGTATAAAAATTATTTCACATGAATATACAGTGTCCGACTTCCAAACCTCTAAACTAGGTTCATGTCCTACTGCAACTGGGTCGGTGTCAGAGCTCTGTAACATTTGAAAATCAAAACGTAGATAATTAAAGCCAACAAAGTCATTGGCTTTAAAAGATGACATTTGTGACCTCACACTTGTTTAAAACGTCACGGTTCATAGGAAAATTAAACCACATACACAGTTGTAACTACAGAAAATTAATACAACCATATCTACATAAAATGTACATGTATAAGGCGCTCTCTCTTTGTACTTTTAGCCACTACAACACGATGCTGAAAAACTGCATTCACATGAAGATAAACATGAACTTAACACAGCATCACAGTCCAAGTGTTTCCCTGACTTAAAACTTTAGGGACATCTGTGACCTAGAGTTTCCTAAATGACATAAAAACTCACCCAAAAACCAAGGATGTTTAAAAATAGACCATATTTACAAGTGCAGATTTTACTTTTAAAGTACAGTATATATTATTTAAATACTACGTGGTCACTCAGCAGGAGCTCAGTGGACAGATGCTCACACGGCACCGGTTCACCTTTTGTTATTGTGGATACCAGCTGACGGATCTGATCTGCAAGGAGCAAGTTCCATCTCTAGTTGACAGGCTGATGACAGTAGTAATGGTCGCAGCTGCACGGCGGCTTACATGCTGGTCGGCTGCGTCTGTGGCTGCAGAGGCTGCAGCTGGACGGACTGTGGCTCAGAGTCCTGCATGCGACACTCTTCCCCCTCGCGCATGTACAGTAAAAATAGAGTTACGGTGGCGAACGTGGTGGCATTCACCGGAAACGCGCGGAGCAAAGTGGACGTGAGTCCACGCGTGAACACCCTCCACCCCTCCTTCTGCAAGCTCTGCCTGACGCAGTCCATGATGCCGCTGTACTTGTTGACACCGCCGACCCCGTCCGCCTGCAGACGCGACTTGATCACGTCCACGGGATAGGTGGAGATCCAGGAGGCGATGCCCGACATTCCGCCGGCGAACAGCAGCTTGGGGATCATGTATGGGTCTTCTGGCTCACAGCCCAGGGAACGTGTCAACATGTCATACGCGAGGAAATACACGCCAAAACCCGGGGTCTCCCGCAGCAGCGTGGTCACCATGCCGCGGTTGATGCCTCGGATTCCCTCCCTGTTGTAGATTCTCACCAGACAGTCCAGGGAGTTCTTGTACAGCTTCCGCTTCGACTTCTTCTCTCCGGTCCCCTGCAGCTGCATGCGCGTCTTGGCCAACTCCATCGGGCAGCAGATGACACACTGGATGGCCCCGGCAGAGGCTCCTGCAAGGAACTGGTTGAGCGGCGTGTCACGCCCTAGCTTGCGCATGGCATTGCCCTGGACGCCGAATACTATGGCGTTGATGAAGGCCAGCCCCATCATCGGAGAGCCGATGCCTTTGTAGAGGCCGAGCGTCTACAGACACAGAGACACATTACTGACCCCACCGAGGGAACATTACAGATTCAGATCAACACATCTGTAGAGTTCTGCACGTGTCAAAGGTCAAGTCTCTGATAATTAGTATCGCCATTTAGTTATACTTTGTTAGTTATCTGCAACTCGTTCCTGATTTGATATTTAATATTTTTTCCCTTTCTTTTGATTCTACATGGTTTTTCTAGCACTTCTACACTGTATTCACTTCATATGAGATAATCTTATTATCTAACTGAACTGAACGCTTCTAATTCCTACATTTTATTTTTTTATTTTAACTACATTTTTTAAATTATATAATATTATATATATATATATATATATATTTGCATGTCTGATATACAGGTTTCATGGCTTTGTGTACGGTACATCTATGTGGAGTCATACAATCATTGCAGAGGCAATGCTGGAAAATGTAACTACTAAAGTTAAACAGTGCACAGTTACACATTCAAGCCTCCTGATGCACCTAAATCAACAAAAATGACCTGAGCAGCCATTTAAAGTTTTTATATTGTGCTGTGGGAGGAACATAGTCTGATACCTCCACGACAAGAGAAAGACCGAGCATATGTCGCTCAGCTCATATGGCCCAACGTCCACATCTTTATTTAGCCCATGCAGGAATAAGGTCCTTGCTGACCCTGGACAACAGACGCACCACCTGCCCCCTTTCACCCCCAACAGCCCATGTTAGGAACGCTGGCCGGTCCCAGGCTGACGGGACCGTAACCAGACACTCGAATTTGTGCAGCGATCACGTTGGCATAGTAAGGGAAGCACATGGTGAGAGCTGCACACAGGGTTTAAACGCAACCCAGGAATCACTTGACATGAAGTGGTAGGACATTCACAACAAACACAAGCTTACCGACTCCTGGCGTATGATGGACTGGAAGCAGTGATACGTTCCACGGTAAAGAGGTTTGTCCACATTTTGAACTTGAAGCCGCACCTGTGGAAGACAGCCCTCGTGTCAGAGTTGTACAAAAGGAGTAACAAGGCCAAAGATGACTACTACAAGACACATATTTTATTCCTTAAAAAAAAACTGAGAGGGGAAACAAACAGTTTTAAAACGGTTTCTTTTCAGGGTGATGTGTCTAAGGGGGGGTGCAACACGAGGAGGAGAAAACATGAGCAGAGAATGAAGTATTAAAAAACTAAAAAACAAATAAAGTCTTCAGTGCTTTACATTTCTACAGCTCAAGACAGGACATTGGGTGAGAGGAAGAAAGACCTTGACCATACTTACTAGGTCACATTTCCGTGGAGAGGTTGTTTATTTCTCTCTCTCATCTACAACACAGTGACACTGTTGCTGTTAAAGACAGCCTCCCCCGGCCCCCACACAGACACCAGCTCAGGCAAGAAATGACATTGAAAAGCAAAGCATTCAAGAACTACAACCAAACCATTCACCAGCTCTGTGAGCCCATTAGGAGAAAGCCACAAAATCCACACAATCGTAATGCTATGTTTAAAAACTTCCTTGCCTTTTTAAACAAATCAAGAAGGAAGAAAAGAAGAAAATCTTTTTTTTATTTGTTTTTCATTAAATTTTGACTTAAACAAAAATATTTAGACTAAATAAGTATTGCACAGACACATTGACTAAATGTAATGCCTATCATACTTACTTTGACTTTGCAGGAGGTGAGTTCATTAAAAATAAAAAATAAATAAAACTAAGTTATGAGCTGGAATAAGCAATGAGAGGTTTTACTCACTCTCTAAACTTAATAAATAGAATGTAGTTGCTGACAGATACTAAACATTTGACCAGTTTAGCAGCAAAGAGATGGAAAATTTTATCTACAAAACCTCAAATCACAGTTACATGCATTTAATAATCCTGTACAAATATCTTTGAACATATAATATTGCTACAGTGACTGAAAATACCCATTCCTCTTGCTCAATGACGTCACTCCTGTTGCAGGTTCAACTGTAGTTTACCCATGGCAACGGCTGCCAACAGAGTGGGCCGACTCAAAACCTTTTAATGCCCCAGAACTGGGTCATGTCATTGCCTAACCGTTGAATAAAATAATTCCCACCTTCACAGTGTCAAATGGATGTCCGACCAAAACACCAGCAGCACCTGAAAAAGAGGAGACAGGATCTATATATTTGTATTCTCAATTTTTTGTTATTTATGATCAAGTTATTACATGACTTTGTCATAAAGGTTTGATAACAACATTTTAGGAATCATTGACAGATTTTAAAAATATTTATATATATCGGCCAATGTATCGGGAATCTTGTACTCTTGTAAATATCGATATCGGCCCCCAAAGAGCCATATAGGTCGGGCTCTAATATATATATATATATATATATATATATATATATATAAACTGTTTATCAAATCTGTCACTGTCTTCTTGACCTGATAAGAGCATAACAACAGTACACATCTGAAACTGCACAGTACAGATGCAATGTAACCGAGTTATGCTCGGTGTGCTTTAATTTTGGGAAGTAAAAAAGGTGATTAAGTGGCTCAACACGAAAGGACAGGCAACAGACAGATGGTCACTGCACTGTACCCAGTGATAAAGCTTAACATTGGACCGTCCAGGAGCCAAAAGATAAATCCACTATACAGCAACACGATGACCCAATAAGACCACGTCTCACTGGGACGTATTAGTCCAGAGTTGTCAGGTATCTCATCTTCAAATGAAACGCACTTATACGCCATTGTCTGAATGTATGTTGGCATCATCACCATGGGAGATTTTGATAGAAATGCTAAGATTTTGTGGTTTTTAAACTCATGAAATTTCCCCACTCGTGTGTAGGATCTTGTGACCATGACCTTAAAAAAACAAATGTACGCACACATACCTCAGAGGGCTTTTGACTGATTAACCAGAGTAGTCAGTGTGCCCGCCGGTTTGGGTTTATGGAAAACCGGGTGCAATCAAATCATTATTTCCAGGGTTGTGTCGCAGTATTGTGAATGAGTGAAACCAGTGGCAGTGGTGGAGTGAATTCAGAGTTGTCGTGGGGGGGGGAAATGAAATGGATTTGTGACTACGACGAGACAACTGCGGTCCGGGGGGTCCTCACCTTGTTAAAAATGAGGCTCTAGTACATAAAAAATGTCAACCCCCCTTTGACAACATGACTCTACCAGGCTCCCTGGACGTTTAAATCACACCAGGGCCTGGGGGACTCTTATCTGTCGTCCTCGGCGTGTTTGCGTTTGGGGGACGAGCTCGGCCTTGGGCGAAGACAAAACAGGTGACAAGATTCCCAAAGGCTTCTGGGGACGAGGAGGCTTCTGTGGAAACTTCGGCTGCGAGCCGTGGGCTCCATTCAAACAGGATGACGTGACCTTTGGCCTTTCATCTGATGGTGAGTAACTTAGCAACACAGGAGGGGGGGTAGGTAAAAAAAACATGAAAAGGGGATGAGGCAATATCCTGATAGTTTGTTTTTTTTAGGGGGATAAGCTGTTTGTGCACGAGGTTAAATCCAACCGACACCAGCTGTTAAATCACAGCAGCACATGAAGAAGAACCACTCCCTGCTGCGCGAGCCAGAGGTGAGGAATGTAACTTCACTTTACATCCGGGATATTTTGAAAACCTTTATTTACTTCTTTTTTTATAAATAGGACGCTGCTAGAGTTTGTGTCTCTAGACTGTTGTTGCAATTGCTCAGTTGTGACAACAGAGCGGCTTAAAAAACCCAAAATGAAAATCACTATAATTCACCACCACACATTCAGTCAATGGAAAAGTACAGACCGGCTGCTAACGCTAGGTGCTAATTCCTAGGTGCTAACGCTAGCCGCCACCAGCTCAACCTGTGCAGCCGGGCTTGCTAACGTGGCTAACCGACTTACCTCCTAAGCATCCCGCGGCGAAGTCCAGTGCCATCCCCCGAGAAGAGCACCACTAACGGCCGACACGTGTCAAGCTCACTCGACGGTAGACAGAGTCAGCTCACCCGGAAGTGGTAACTTTTGTCTGACTCTTTGTCAAAAAAAAAAAAAACACAAAAAAAAATTAAGAGAATTGATTAAAGACAGACCCCCGGCTGCTGGTGCCCCTCTCTCTTTTTGGGGAGGGGGAGTGTTGCAGGCGGAGGAGGAGGATTCTGCTGCGGACTCTCGGAGCTTGTTGAAAACCAAGACAGGTTCACTCTTTTCTGCTGATGTGTCCTCGCTCTCTCATACAAGACGCGCTCTTTCTGGCCAGACCTGTTCTATTTCTGTGCCCGATGGGGGGAGGGGGGGAAGGGAGGGGGCTCGAGGTGAAGGAGAAGCAGCGTTGTTCGGGCCTTTTTAAAGCGGACCAATCGGGTGACTCGGAGGAAGACAACTCCCAGCAGGCCGCTCGTCCGCCCCCCGCGCCCATTGGCTGCCGCCGGGCAGAGCCGCGCTGGAAGCGGCGGCGGCCGTCCACCGTCGCCTCTCCCAGTCCCCACCGTCAGAATCAACAGTGTTATCACGGCGGTCGTCATCGGCGCGTATCAACTGTCCAACTGCAGATTGGGAAGCCAGAGGCACAAGGGACCGGGTGCCAAGTTCAGGTCGCAACATCGGGGACCTCTGTGCAACTGTGGTGCAACTCCGTCAATACATTTACAATGAAGTTCCTCCTGAGTTGAGAAATATTGTACTGGTCGTCAAGGCTGGACCACCACCTGGGTCAAGCCACTATCTCTTCAGGGTCCACATAATTTGATTAATTGCAAATTGATTGCAAATTGACATTAATTTCCTCCTTCACCCTGCCTGTGTAGAAATCTAGATTTAAGAACTTAATAGTTTTAGGTCACACTCAGTTAGCAGGTCATTAGGTTCTAACACTGCCGCCCTGCAATTAATCATACCTTCTTAAAGGTTATGATGTTCAGTTTTTTGTTGAATCTGGCTTAGAGGAGCGTTGTATCATATTACCTGCTGCTTCACCCTAAGTGTGTGAAGGAGGTATCGCAGGTCCTTCTTTCCGGCTGCTGTGAGACTGTATAACCAGCACTTCTCTCAACAGAACACACACACACACACACAGGACTCAACCACTGTAAAAAAAATAATTCACAGGTACAATAGTGCAATAACCATCTGTGCAATATTTATTTTTATCCTCGATGTGCAACTATTGCTACTGCTCTGTATATAGTATTTATATTTTTATATTTTGTACATACATATTGCTTTTTCAAATGTATTTCTATATTCTGCTATTTCTGCAATATTCGGTCCACTGCGCAGCTGTAACGACCAAATTTCCCCATTGTGGGACGAATAAAGGTATATCTTATTTTATCTATATCTGTCACTGATTTAGTAGCAGTTGAGGATTTGTTTTATAAGTTGAGGATTTGTTTTATAAGCACTTCCACGAAATGATATTTGCACACGCAATTGCTGCTATCATGGAGCACGTCTTTACAGCATTTTTACGAGGTTTTAATTTGTGTCTCATTTGAATGAGACTGGAGGATATTTTCCACAACGATCAAGTGCGCCCACAAAATAAAGCAGGGAGATAAAAGAAAACTGTCCAAACTTCCTGACTAAAGTTTCTGACTTGTATATGTTTAGAATTTCACGTGGAATCAAAATCATTAATTTTCAGATACGATGAGTTTATCAAAAAGGAAATATGTTTATGTAGAATATTCTTTGAGGTGGTTTCTAGGTACTTTTTGTAAGCTAATGATTCAAAAGGAAATAAGACTTGGGTGTTGAGCCACTTGATCATGAGCAGCTTTTCTTCAGTAAAGTATCATGTTTTTGTTTTGAGAGGAAATTGATATGATAGTCCCTTCCTTGAGAAACTTTACAATCAGGCAGCAGATAACAACAATCATCATTTGGTAGTTGTTGGTTCTGAACGTTAGGTTATGCGTTGAATTATTTTGAAACTTAATTCTGTGGAAAAACAGTTTTATCTTTTGTTAAAACTCTGTTTTACTTCCAACATCCCAGCCTATTGTCTGTGTTACTAACATACTTGGCTGTGTTATGATCATTTAAAGAACCCTATAGCAAATAATTTGTTGATTACAAGTATATTCAGAAAACCTTTGGGTCAAAGATGTTGCTTTTCAAGGAACATGATAAGATGAAATATGAAATGTGATATGTATCCACTGTTCAAAGCTCATTTCATTCTGGAGACATTTTGATTTGCAGGGGAAGTGCATGTGTTACGACATGTCAAAATGTCTTACATGAAAAAGTCACAGTGCAGTCATTGTATCACAAAATACCTATTTTGAATCGTTAATTTGTGGGATATTGCAAGAAAAATGGGTAATTATGCACTACTGCGTGAAGTGAGATATAAATAAATCAAAAAAATTATGGAAATCATTTAATTTTCAAAAAAAATAAAAGTTTTTTTTAGCTGAAGTACATTTTAATGATTATTCTGGGCTTAAGTTGTTGATTTAGAACATGCTTAGTGAAAAGGTTTGACTCAAGTTCCTTTTGCCGAGTTACATTTGCTTTGGTTCTTTCTGTGAGGACAGATGAAAAGTTCATAGACTCAAAATGACACAGCTTTTGTTCACAAGTAAAATAAGACTTCTCAAACCGCATTCTGAAAAGTGGATATGTAGCTGTGTTGATAATTTTCCACAACAAACATCTGTACTCAACTTTAATCTCCTTGCTCTCCTGAACTGAGTACAGGGCGAGGAGTCGGTATCATGTGACGTTACAGCAGCGCTGAAACTACAAATACTTCATGAACGTGTACATTTATCGAGTGGCATGACAATTAGCATGTAGCTGTGGGCAATTCCATGCTTAGTTTTGACAAGGAAGAATCACATCAGCGCCAGAAACTTTCATTTACACTTTTCTCCAGTACTGATGCAAACTATGAGAAAATGTCCGTCGTCCCATTAGAAATTATGTGGATTTTAAATGTGGTGGATGCATTATTTGTTCTTGTCTTGAGATAAACATGATGATGTGCCGGCCTTTTCAGATGCTCAAGCAGGCTACAAGTTAAAATTTAAAGGTCTTGGAGTCATGAACTGCTTGACTGTCTCATCTGTGACTTGTTTGCGTCTCTCTTGATGTTGCGCGATCATCGGCTGGAGAGTCTCAGTCAAAATCTTCTTCAGCTCCCCTGTGAGAAGGGCTCCGCTTGTGTAGTCCTGCAAGTGTGAAGAGAAGCGATGAGAGTGCAGAAAAGAAGTTAAAGAGGACGATGAATGACCAGAGAGTAATGATTTACAAGGTAGAGTTCAAGGAAAGATAAGGAGAGCAAAAAAAAATATTTGATTGCCTAGTCTTCTAAACGCTCACCTGTCTGATCTTCTCCAGCTGCTCATCATCCTCTAGGAAGAAGGTCAAGTACATGAAGGAGACGTCTACATCTGCGTTCCCACCGTACTTCCTGTGCTCTTCCACCGTGTCTTTCCCCCCCGAAAATGCATGTTTGTTGATCTGTGAGTAAAGGTTACACACGTCATATCAGCCAATAACTTGCAATATATGTAATGACTAGTAATAACTAATAATATTAGCACCTTGCTTTTGATCTGCTTGGGTGTGTCCGTGAGGAAGATGGAGGTGTTGGCGTCACTGGCGCTCATCTTGGTCTGAGCCCCCTGCAGTGCGGGGAAGAAGGTGGAGTGCAGCAGTGCTGGTTTGGGATAACCGATCCTTGGAGCGACATCACGGGTCATCCGGAAGTAAGGGTCCTGCATGAGTGAGAGGAGGGGTCCAGACACATCATGTCATTGTGAGCTATGAATGCCAGTGTGCAGTGTTGTCATGTATTCGTGCAAATGCTGTGCTGACCTGGTCTATGGCGCAGGGGATGAGACACTGAATGTCCTTTCTGCCTCCAAAGATCTGTGGGAAGGAGCTACTGAAGGATGGAGCAGCCTGGATGGCCGGGAAACTGATCTTACCTGAATGGATGAAAAATAATAAACACCTTTATCCAACAAGCAGTTTATACAATCAAATTCAGACTCATGACACAACAGAGTAAAACCACAAACACAAAATTATACTGCAACTTTTTGTCCATCAAAAAATGTTACCAATTAGTATTTCAGACGCAGGTCTGACAAAGGAAGCAATCTGAAACCTATTGAAGCTCTGGCAACCAGTTATGAACATTTGGCTTTTTAATTTTTAATACTTCTTTTTTTTTTTTACAAATCTAAACATGAAATACAATATAATGAATCAGAAAGTTACAAAAAAATATTTTTTGCAGCACATTGCACTCTAATCTGGAAAGAATAGTGAAAAATACTGAGTGCAAACTGCTTTCCCTGCAATAAATGTCATGTTTCTTCCTCTTTCCAAAGTGATGTGAGAATATTTGAATGATTGCTGTCAAATGGTTGTTTTTCTTTAGACCCTGACGACTTGTCAGTGTTCTTACCAATGCAGTCACTGTCCGTAAAGCCAAAGATGCCTTTGACCTGGTTAAATGTTACATGCTTCTGGATCTTAACCACGTTCCGGTAGAAATCGGGGGATGCACTGTGGGAAAAAAAACGAATGAACCCATTAAAAAACAAAACACACTTCAATCAAAAATTCTATGCCAACTCCGGTTACATGAACATATAAAGTGGATCTTTCATTTCTTAACATGGATCCTAGGAAGCCTCAGCAGGACTGCGAGACAGGAGTGTGAGATATTCTTATTGTCAAATTTTACCCCATGTAGTCGAGGTCAGAGAAGATGAAGGTCTTGTTGACATCAAAGCCACAGGCGATTATGTCCTTGGCATTTTCCACAGCGAAGCGGTGGCAGTCTTCCAGTGACAGATCCTTCCACAGGTACTTTTCATCATCAGTCAGCTGGATAACCAGGGGGATGTCAAACACATCCTGAAGCCACCTGGAACAAGGACACAAGAATCAATTAAAAAAAAATCTACAAGTAATATCAGGTAAAAAATTTAGTAAAGGAAAACGTACTTAGTGAAGATGAAGGGGATCAGGTGACCAACGTGCATGGCTTCAGAGGACGGACCTCTGCCAGTGTAAAGGTAGAAGGACTTATGCTTCTCATATGCATCCAGCACCTGATGCATATCTCTGCCAAAAAAAATGCAATAAGAGGAAAGTGATTAATTGATGTGTCATTCTCCAATGAACTCTCACCTTCCCACCACCATCACAAAAAATCTGAGTCATAATGTAATAATGATGTAAGATAATAATGTGCTAAACACTCATTTGCTAGAAGTCTCAGTAACTGGGTTGTAACGCTGATGAAACATTTCTGCTTCCTGAAATACTGACCTGTGTGAGAAGAAGATTCCTCTTCGTAGAAAGCGGTGAGGTTTCTGTCCCGAGACTTTTTCTATTCTGTCCACCAGCTCCTTTTCAACTTTACTGCTGCCAAACCTCACTGAACACAGACACGACACAATGTGAATTATTGAGCTTAACATTCAGCTCCTTGAGTGAGAGTCACACTTTTTTTTAATCCCACCTATGAGTTTGTCGTAGTCTACCCCCTTGGCGTTAGTGGTGGAAACGTTCCACGGGTCAACGTTGTCTTCGCCACCATCTCCATCTGCTGCCGGCCCATTGTCAGTGACAGCGGCAGCGGTTTCCGAGGGCGGACAACCCGCTTTGTAATCCTGACCCGTCGTCTGTTTGTAGTCCACTTTCAACTTTAGCAGCATCTGGACAGCAGCAACAACTTCAGCCTGTGGAAACCAAACACTGCTGTCAGAAGAACCACACGAATAAAATCCACAAAATCCCACCGGAATTGAACGTTTAAACAAAACAAAACAAGAATCAGTTTACCCAAATTACATAGACTATTACAAATAGTGTCTGTTTTGGTGATCATATCTGTCTCTGGGATTTCCATATCCCAGAGACTACTGAAAAATTACTGAAATATAATCTATTGTGCAGAGGTAGAAAATCCCAATAGATGTTTATCCTCACTACAGCAAACCAGTGAGGATCGTGTGTGTTTTGTCATTTTGTTTAACCAACCAATTATAACAGGAAACCCATCGAGTAAAATCGCTGCTTATACAAAGTAGTTTTCGAGCACTCACTTTCTCAGCTTTGTCAGTTTTCAAGGCCCTGACTTTGTCTCCTTGAGCTGTCAGTTTCTCATACAGCTCCATTGGACTGTTTGCTTCCTGACAGTCCGTCATCTTCTTCACACTGCCCAAGAGATAAAACAACAAAATGATTAGATACCAAACACGTGGCAAACGTTCAACATAGCACTTAGAAGCAGATTACAGGAGGACTGTTCTGTAACTCCTTCCACAGCAGTGTGAGAAGAATCCCATATGTCAACATTAACAACAGCTAACTTGGCTAGCTATTGAACAGCGGCGCGCCGGTTATTTGGATTTATCTTATCACGATAGATGACATACATGATGAAGTTAGAGAAATTATATTAAATCATGAAGTAGCTACCATGACAGTAAATACTATCACTAGCCGGCATACCGTACAATACTCTTCACACAGCTGACTGACAGCTTGCATCAGCCTGAGTGAGGTAGTGTTCGGATCAAATTCTTCCCAGGCCACCCGGCTTCGTCAACAGTTCCGCTCCGGGTGTGATAATACAAAGAAAAGAAAGAGAGCCGCTTTAGGAGCTGGGTTAGACAGTTTTATTACGAACAGGGCTTCTTGTGTTTTATCAGGTTAATTTCTAATTAAACCAAACGTCGTAATCAACACGTAATGGACCCTAATGGTTCACACGGTCGGAAGAGGGTGGGACAGTCATTGTGTTCTTCCCGGCTGCCTTCAAGATAAAAGTTTTATTACGGGTGCACTGCTTCTGGAATGAATGGGACAAAGCGAAACCTTACTTTATTCTGAAACTTTGCATTTACTCAAATGGGTTTTGCGGGACGTTGGTACCAAGTGTTTGAATGTTGTCGCTCAGAAGTGGAAAATATTTCATGCATTTGCATCCAGACTACAGGTATTTAATGGTTGAAGGCAGATCTACCGGGTAGTTTGACTTAATACAAAATAAAAATAATAACTATAAGTCAGAAATGCAACGACCAACGTTAGCTACTTTTGCTATACTGGTAGCACTGGAGGAACTAACCGTGACGTATCGTTAAACTTCATGTTTTTGTCGTGACACCGTCCAAGCCTGAACGTTTATAAGTCAACTGACATCAAGAAACAAAACAACTGTAACTGTAACAGTGTGTTCGGTCCGTCTACAGGCAGTAAACGGACCTATCTGGCTGTTTGTTTTCTTTTCTTTCGTGTGTGTTGTGTTGACTGGATAACAAGAAAGAACAGGCCAACGCACGTAGCATTGACGTTTAATGCGCAACAATCATCATACTGTCCTTCTTCTCTTAACCCCCCCCCACACACACACACAGTGGATTTACCTTCTTCATGTTTCTCTTCCAGGCTGCTCAGCTGGCACTTGGAGGAGGCTGAGAGACAAGTGACAATAGCACAAAGAAAACATCTGTTGATTTGGGGTCACGCTGCCAGGACAGATGATTTTAATGTCCACAAATCTAACAATTGGTGACAGGTGAGTACTGTAGGTTTACTTTTAGGTGCTTGAAATCCAAGCAACCACTAGATGTCACCTTTGGGCATCTAATGGAATAACCTGTTGTCCCTCTGGTGTCCCAACAGAGTGTCTGATGAAGATGTCTTCATTAGTGGCCTATGAGGATTCAGAGTCAGAGGGTGAATCTTTGG
The DNA here is from genome assembly GCF_022379125.1 of Scophthalmus maximus. Classification (NCBI taxonomy): domain Eukaryota; kingdom Metazoa; phylum Chordata; class Actinopteri; order Pleuronectiformes; family Scophthalmidae; genus Scophthalmus; species Scophthalmus maximus. The sequence continues at coordinate 9,540,930 of NC_061529.1, forward strand.
ACCAAGCGGAGGACGGAGCATCACTCTCTGTCCAAACTGGACCTCGTGATCAAAACCAAGTGCGTGAGGACTCAAAGGAAACAGCCAGCGCTCAAAGTTTCACCCCGGACCAGACTCTGTTGGAATATCATGGAAGTACCTCAGGGAGAAGCAGTTCCTCACTACAGAGCCGCTCTGATCGGGAGGTAAAGTATTGTAGTCGCAGGTCAGCGCAATCTGAGCATTTTGGAGACACTGCAGCTTCTCCGAGTTTACATGCAACTCAGGAGAAGATCCCCCCATGGCAGTCTCTTCCTCACATGCCACAAAGCAGCGGTGATGGGTTGAACCCGGCGAAAAGGCACCACAGTCTCCCGTCCGGTGTCAGGCCGTACATCCCCAAGAGACAGAGACTTGCCACTTCGGTAGGGACTGTGGACCCAACGTGTCCAGCAGGGCCGGTCCCAGGGAGGCTGAGCAGGGAGAACCAAATTCTCTCAGATGTGTCGGCGAGAGTGAAGCCGTATCTCGCTCGCAAGCTCGACGCCGCAGGGATACCGAGGAAGCTTCTGATGAGCCTGGGAGGCCACCAGGGCCCGGTCAACACCGTGCAGTGGTGTCCTGTTCCTCATCGCAGTCACCTGCTGCTGTCGGCCTCCATGGACAAGACGTTCAAGGTAAAGGCGGCTCCAATAGGGTCATCGCTATCTTCAGAAATTATGTGTATATGGATACTTAAATAGAGTAAAGAAGGGATTTCTGCATTGTACAGTCAGTACACTCAATAACTGGCTTGGTAATCTGTGAAAAGGTTTTTTTCCCATGTGATAACATTTTTCATCCTTTTTCATGTTGTGTGCTACATAATACGTTCACGTGGTCGTCAGGAACACATATATCCATCTATCGGCATAGTTCCAGGCAGGTGCCAAGTGCTCCCGATAATCGCTTTACTTGACATTCAGTGTAATTTGCACCGTGTTACAGGCAGGGAGATAAAATTTTGCACTTTCACACACATAAGGGCACTGTGAACCTCTTTCCTTAGAATCATATCTGTCACTGTCAGTCGAATGTATGTCAAGACTTATGGGACATCTTTCTGATACCCCCCCTCCATTTTTTGGGGTATTCCACACCAGGAAGCAATCCCTCATTTCCCTACTGTAAAGGTCAAAGCAATGCAGGTGTCTGCCAGGGACAAAATATATTTCTGTCCCAAATGCAAAATCACCCGCCCCACCAATATCCTGAGAGGAATCTGAATAATTAATAATTTAAATATTCATCAAATCATTTGCATAATCATACAAGTGCAAGCAGCATGGTAGCCAACCTCTCCTGGCACCTGGAGAGGGCTGTTTGGAGCAGATGGTGGAGACTCGCAGAGAGAGGGAAGAAAAGTCTTTGTTGTTTTGTATGCAAGGGTTTGTCTTCTTCTCTGTCTCGGGCTGCTGCACCTTTGCTCTAAGAAACCATTAGGAAGGGGAGCGATGTGGTATTCTTTTACTTATCTCTGTCTTGTGAGCCATTTGCCCATTTTGAACAATAGTATTTTCCCCCCCAAAAAAGTTCATACTGCGCTCAGAGATTTTCAGGTTTCACATAGAGGTTTCAGTTATCAAAGCACTATGTGATTCAACGTCGGAAAAGCTTGATCTATTCGTAATTGTGATAATCATTCAGTCCTAAAAAGATTTTAAATAACACATTCAGCCTGGAAAACACTGTGGTAACAGTGTTTAACTAGCTTCTCTCTGTGTCAACCTGTTAACTTTCCCAAAGAAGACCTAGTCATGGATTATACTAAGTATAAATCTTGAAAAAACTTACAATTATTATTATTAGAATCACTGATTATTTGTTGGTTAATTTATTAATCTTGGGGGTCTATTCAAAGGCAGAGAATAACTTGCCCATAACAATTTCCCTATTATCCAAAGTGTCTTAGGGTTGCAGCTAATGTTTATTTACATTAATTAATGATTCTGGTAATCTATAGATTATATTCTTAATCACTTCACAGTTTCTATTAGACCATGAGGAAATGTTCAAATAGATTATTTGATCTGATGATCCACATCTCAAAGAAATTACAATTATGTAAAGCAGAGAAAAGCAGAAAAACATCAGAACAGAAGAGCGTGGGCTAGAGAGTGTTTTTGCATTTTCGCTTGAAAAATGACTTAAATTTCTACTTGGGTATCAAAGTGCTGATCAACTTATTATATCAGCTCGAGTCTTATTGCTTGTATTACTGACTAATTGTCCACAACTCAAGACAATCAGTTCCTCACAAATGAAGTGCTGGAAATATGGAAACGTTTTTGGCTCATACCTGAAAAGTTGGACAGTTAATAAATTATTAAAAATGGTTACGGATTAACAAAGTTATTGTCTCAGATGTAAAATGAAGAGAATGTATATTTGAACATTATTTACAGACAGTCTAATATTTTAGTTTGGGAAGCAGCTGCCTTCGTATGAGTACAATCACTCCAGGATTTCCTGGAACAGAATTATTTGGTCAGTTATGAAAATCTGACATTGTTTTTCTTGTATCATGACAGCTTGTCCGTCATTGCTTTCTCATTGACATATTGTACGGCAGATTTTATTATGATTTTCCTTCAGCACTTTGACTACAGCTTTTTGTTTTTTTGTTGTGTGTAGAAGAAGCGAGGGAGCACACTCCATGAAATCTTCACACTTTCTCTTTTTGCGAATGTGTTTTCTTCGCCGACTTCATTCAGGCTTCCTCTTTCTCCATCCTGTCTGTCAGTCCCTCAGAGGCAGAGGCAGACCATTATTATTCCAGCCTGTTTGCAACTGTTGTCGCCATGACTACGCCAGGTGTAAGGCAGCAGTTTTAAGTTGATAACACGAAAACCAATTTAGTTTTAATTACCGAGAGTCATTTAGGAAGCATATTAGGAAGCCCCAATGAGTCATCTGCGAAGATCCGCTCTGCGTGTCTGTTAAGTGGCCGGTGAAATTAAAGGGGATGCAAATAAACAAGCGCTCGTTCTCTCACCCATGCACAGGTCTCCCATTGTACACGATTGTTGTAACTGTTTGTGCATTGGTGTTGTTAATGGTGTATATCATTAGAAAGTGTCCCGGAGCCTGCGTAAAGCAACACGGCAAAATCTGTGTTTAGTTGAATGTTTTTGTGAAACTCTATAGATTTTATCATCTGTTGCTGTTCAACAGATTTTCATGTTACCTTCAGATGGCAGCGTTTCCCTAAACGTAAGATCATACTATAAGTTGCATATTTTGTTCCACAGTGAATGGAAATAGTATTAATGGCTGCATCTCTTTAATGTTTAGCTTCTTATCAATCAGAAGTGTGACTCTGTGTCTCTGTTTCTCTCTGTGTTACTTTACTTTTTTCGCCCTGGAGGCATCTCTTGCATTCTGTTTGTTAAATTCTGCCTGCTTGATTGACATGTCACCGTCTCTGCTGTCCCATCTCTTTCCCCACTGTCTGTCTCCGGTGGGAGCTGTGGCACGGTGCTTTTCAGCGTGTTTCAAATGTGTGGAGGAGTCATCTTTAATAATGAAACACAGATAGAGTCAGAGAGGGATCTGCTGCGCAGATCTTCAAAGTTCCTCTGTGGGCCTGGGCAAAGCCAGGGAAGCAAAAAAAAAAAAAAATCATCATTAGTGTGATATCGCATCGCAGTGGGCACCGGACCAGTCCAGACCACCCACTGGATTTCAGGCTGTACTTCAGGGAGAATCTTTTGTCTTTTGACATGTCTGACAGAAAATCATTCATCTTTATCAGCACGGCATCTAATGAAAGACATTTTTTTTGACCTGTCTGTTTGCCAAGCGATCTCTTTTTGAAACACTGCAAAAACAAAAAAATCCACAATAGAGCGATCTGGCAGACTAAAACTCCTCGTTCATTAAACAGCTTCGGCTTTTCTTTTGTTTTTGCACTTTATTTGCACCATGATATCAAATTTCCATCCAGCAAGGTGTTATATACTGTAGTGCAGTTATGGAGGTCACAACAACAGAAGGCAGCTGGGTGCTTTTCTCCTCTGCTCTTTAGTGAAGCCATTACACTCCACAGGAGATGGACTTATACGGACACTCAAATTAAATTGGTTTTACTGCTAAATTACATAGGTTGTTTTTTTGCTTTTAAATTCTTCAAATACGTCCGATTTGTACACATTTATTGCCATTTCTTTAATGTATTTTCATTTTGCTTTCATTACAGTGGAATTTAGTTGAAGAAGGCTTAGATTGAAACCTTGTCAGCATTGAGAAAGTGTCAGACTGTCTATTCACTAGTTCTCATTCACACAGGGGGGACTTTCAGTGCCGGAGGACACCTTGCATTCATCGTTTGTAAAGGCATCGGCAGAAGTGTTTTTATTTATTTATTTGTCTTTTTTGGGGGGAGTGGAGCGGAGTGGCTGGCCACCAAGTCTGACCTGAAGCATTTGGTTCTCGGTAAACTGCCTTGAAATTTCGTCCAAAAAACGTCCAACCTTTGTTGTTGTGTATGTTCTATGAGAAGGGAAGCACAGTGTGTCAGTGTTGTCTGATGTCTCTTCCTATCCACTGCTTCCTTATGTCACACTGCATGTTGTTTCATCACATCTGCTGTAAAGGAAACAAGGGTCAGTGCCACACTTCAGCCTTTCAGCACATTTACAGCACTTTTTGCTTTTCACTCCTTTTGGCTTGTTAAACGTTTTGTAAAAAGTATCCTACAAAGACTCAGGACAAATTACTTTCACGATCTTGTGGATTTCACAATTGCTTTTTAAGGGGGAACCAGTTCCTTTCAATTGAAGTTGTTCTGTAGCACAAACCGTTGTATGTCATGTAGTGGAGGCAGAACAATAACAAATTTCTTCAAGAACTATTTCAGCTTGTGCACCGTCTGTAAAAAAAAAAAAAAAAGACGGCTTTGTTGCTCCTGTCAAGGCATGTTTGTGACTTTTGCTTGATGCAATGTGTTCGTGGCTGGCAGGTGTGGGATGGAGCGGAGAGCGGACAATGCCTCCGGGTGTACACCTGCCATTCGGGAGCTGTGCGTGACGCCTGCTGGACCCCCTGCGGGCGACACCTTCTCACTGGGTCATTCGACAATACGAGTGTGATCACAGACGTGGAGACGGGTGAGAACACCACAATGTCACAAAGCACAAACACAAGTATATCACCGTGACTGTGCCCTCAACTGAACTAAACATCAGATACAATTTTGTATTTCGTCCACAGTCCAGTGCTTCTCATTCGTGGTTATCGGCCCACAGGAAACCAGAACAGCAGTGGTGTTTCTTTATATTTTCCTCACATTTATACTATTTGAGATCAGTTTGAGCAAACATTTTTCTCTAAGCACATTGGTGTTGTGCTTGTTGTGGGAAAGCAAAAACTCCTTGGCAACTTTACTTCCTGCAAATTTAAGTTTAGTTTTAGTAATTTATGTGTGGTGTGTCTTTAAACTGCCTTGGGTCACAAAACCTGCTATAAACCCATTGTATAATTCGCAAAGCTCACTCTCTGTAGTCGTGACCCATTTCAGGCACCACCACCTTCGACAATCCCATTTCTTGAGTGAATACATCACAGCTGCTGGACAATCCCACTGCAAAGGAATTCAGGCTACTTTTCGCTAAATTTAGCGATAAAACAACTAGTGGTTCCTCTTCAGCCTGCAGCACCACCGGTGTCCAACCGACTTCTCTGCCTTTATAATGGTGTATGTTAATGATTTTAAAGGTATATGGGAAATTAATGATGGCAAAACATTCTTCCGTTAGATGGCGTTTTATTGTTATTAGAAAATACTTGCATTTCATTCTTTGCTGTAACGACCCCATAAACCTACAGTGACACTTGAGTGAATTATCAGTGGACTGTTTCATTTAGGGAGGGAGGTTGTGAATTAGGTTGGAGGGAGGCTACATGTCTGCCTCCATGGGGATGGCTCTTAAAATGGGGCACATCTCTCTCTTTGAGCCAAAATCCACAGGCTCATTATCCATCATAGGGCCAACACATGAACAACAAACAAAACATTCACACCTATGGTCAATTTAGAGTCTCCAATTGACATAACCCCAATCTGCATGTCTCTGGACTGTGGGAGGAAGCAGGAAGACACAGGGAGAACATGCAAACTGAACGAAAGTTCCCTGTTCTTCTTCTGGTAAAGCGTCTGTTGAACAGTCATGGCAGAAAGGGTGGGAGCAACTCCTGTAGGAAGTCATTAACAGATTGTTCCGCAAATAGAATGAAACAATTTTTGAATTTCTAGACCTGAAATTTGAAAAACGTTATGATGAATATATAGAAAAATTGTTCAGATTCAAGAGTCACTGAGAGTAATCTCACATCTTGTATCTTGTTCCTTCTTGGTGACAGTGTGTTTACACACACACAAAACGACCACAGTGGAAGCTCAACGAAATGAGCCAACGCACAAATAGACCTTGTTTTGAAGCCCTGTGGCATCTACATCTCCAGGGTCAACGTAATGCTGTGATGACTTGCTGCCGTTTGCACTTCCCCTCTCAGCACGTCTGTCAATACTGCCAATAGGGCCTACGGATAATGGCCTGGCCAGCCCATTAAACACACAGGCAGCTCCAGCATAGGGATCAATAATGGATACAACACCACAGGAGCAGCCACCATGACCTTATACGGGAACGTCACCTACTACAACCGTAAACAAACAAGTGTTTATTTTAGGCCTTCTCTTTGGTAGCTGCCAGTGCTTTGCTCAGCACAGTTGGGTGTCCAAGTAGGTTCAAACTGACAGCTTTGAAGTGTTGTCAGATGTCTGGAAGGCTCTCACATCAATCCAGCAGCAGTCTTTCCTTTTTTAAAGACATTATTCTTACTCATATTCCCACTACTATTAATAGTAATTAGTGTTTTAAAATGAGATAAATCTTAATGTTTCTGAGGATCGATGATCCGCACACTTGTGACGGCATGACTATGGTAGCGTGAGATGAAAAGTATTAAATTTAGCTGCATATTAATATTGGAGTTGGGCATTTAAGACCAGTTTCTGCTCAGTTCCGGTTCCAATTTAATGTGGTAGAGCTGCGACTAAGGCACTGACACGTTAAAACCGATCACACTCGATCAGCGGAGAGAACAGAGGCCAGGCTGTATGCGTAATTAGTCTGGTAATAATTTCAAATACAGACTGACATAATTGTGGTTCTCATCACAATGTGGTATGAATGTCCTCCTTCCAGAGGATTTATATTTCTGACAAAAATGACAGTGCTGCAGGAAGGTGTAGGTGTAATTATGATAGGGACATTCGCCTCCGACGTTCACACAGCATATGTGTTAACACTATCTCTACCAGGCGTGATGGGCAACCGAAGGAGCCGAGTGTTCACCATGTCAGAGTGTAATTAATTAATTTGATCTTACTGGTCACAGTAATGTAGAGTCTCTTAAATCTAACAAGGAAGACAGCGGGGGAACTCTTCTGTTCAATTGAGCTCTCTTTAGAGAGGTGTGCAGGCCCTGTAACGATCAGCAGGAATCTTGTTGGACATCACAGTATGTCAAAACCAGATGCTGCATTAGTCAGAAGGTTTGCACAGGATTAGAATTTTGGGAGAACCTACTAAATCAGAATAGTGTGTGGGCCTCTTTGCAGTTGTTTCTGTGTCCACTTTAGATTGTAGAGTCTATTATCCACTCTTAGTGGGCCACAGGAAGGCTGTCACGGCTGAATAGCAATGTAGAGGGATAAGGAAGAAATAAGGGAGAACTCGCAGGTTAAGAGGCGTAATGCAGAGAGAGAGAAAGTAAGTGGAGAGCAAGAATACAGAGGATGAAATCAAAAGAGGCAGAATAAATTTCGGAGAATGAGAGACAGAGAAAGTGGGAGTTGGGGAGTGGAATAAATGAATTTCATCTGGAGGGCATTAGTGTGAAGTGGCAGCTGTTGTCCAATGCTTTCACGGCTGTCCTTGGAAAAGCTGATTGGTGGAGGATGGCGTGGGGAAATATTCCCGCATACCCACAGGCTGTCACAGGTTGGTGTGTCAGACCATGCATGTGTATGCAGGACATGAGTCATTTGTCCAGATCCCATCAGACACTGGCAGAAAGGAGGATTGTCCTCGCTTTCCAAGAACCAATAATACACAAAGATGGTGCCAGTGCTGGAGTGGGATTGTCCATCACCCTTCCACCTCACTTTGGCTTTACAGAATCATATTTGATGAATGTAGCTAAAGGCTTCACCAACATATATATGACAGTAGTGCAAGGTCAAAATAATGAATCGCATTGTGGTGTTAAGTTAGGTGTCACTCTTCTTTTTTTATTTAAGACATATCACCTGAGCTTTTTCTTAAATGTTTTATAGTAGTCGCTCCTAAACAAAGTAACTTTAACTTGCGCAAACCTAACTAAAATATACTCAGTTAAGATTTTTTAAAAAATAGATTGTAATTTTCTTTAGTTATTTATTGTGAAGCATTTATTTGGTTAACAGGAAAACATCAGTGTTGTTTGTGTTTTGTCTCCAAAACTTACACCTGCCACCGTTTTTTTTTAAGAATGATCCAAGAGTCCAAATCTTATTGGGGTTAGTCACCGATATCCACACCCTATATTGTTTGATTTTTTTTATGAACAATGAAACCATACAGTTTCTACAATGAATGCATTTTCAATAAAACATTTTTCATTTTACCCTAATACCTCCTTCTGGCTTTATAAAGATAGGAGCCTTAAGTGTGCTCGCCTGGAGACAATACAGCATGCACGCACACACACACACACACACACACACACACTCAGAAGCTTAACTCCAACTGCCAAGGCGAGCATATCTGCATTTTGACCTAGTTTGCAAGCTTTATTCTGTAACGGTTACCTGCTTGGTGAAAACAGGTTTTACCTTGTTATTTGACAGAAAATACAAACAGACCCTCGTTTCAAAAATGTGATAGCTACATTCACAACTTATATTAGTCATTGACAATTTTGTATGTCTTCAACATAACTGTGTGTGCTTCTATCATGATATGATTTAAAAGGAGACAAGAAGAAATGGTAATTGTTCCCTTAGGTTTTTCGTGTCAAAATGGTGCGTAGGGAGGCACAGAAGATCCCAACGCACCCTTGAATCAGAATGTGAACTGCTGCCCTCAGGCCGACGGTTCGTTATCGGCATAAGAATTTATTCATCCCATCTTCCATCATGTTATCCACCTATCCATTATCTATTGCACTTTATCCCATTATACCATTAAGGGTCGCGGAGCCAATCCCAGCGGACATTGGGCGAGAGGCGGGGTTCACCCTGGACAGGCCGCCATCGTATCACAGGGCCAACATACAGAGACACACAACCATTCACTCTCACGTTCACGACCATCACCTCAGAGTCTCCAATGAACATAACCTACATGTCTTTGGACTGTATGCACACACTCCACAAAGAAGCCCTGGTTGGTTCCATGTGAACCCAGAACCTTCTTGCCGTGAGGCATCAGCACTAACCACTACACCACTGTGCAGCCCTCCCATTAGGTCACTAAACAGAAATAAGTAGGAGTACTACTGTCTTTAATTGCTTTTAGTCACCCACACTCGACAGCTTGCTTCTCTGTATGAGTTCTAATGAACAGTATGTTGGTCCACTGTGATGTTGACAATGGACTGCAATATGCCGTATGATATTTAATACAGTGGCGTGGAGACAAGAAAACTTTCCCTTTGTGATAATGAATAATACCTTACAGAACCTTACCTTACCATTTTTTATGTAAAATATCTGGCTCATTAAAACCATTTCCAAATTTATTTTGGATATAGTCTTTTAAAAAACCCGAGCACTGTGCTCCCACCCTTTCCCCGTGTGCGGTGGCGGCACCCTGCTTTGGTGGATGTGGTAATGAGGCAGTATATCCATTTCATCTCCACTTCCCTCTGCCCTAAAGAAGCTCATCCCTGCCGTCCCCATCACCCCCAGTGTCCCCCCTCTCCTACCGTCCTCCACTGCGTGTCAGCTCTGCGGCACTATCACAGGACTACAAAGTAAACCACAGTAAGGGGGGGACAGATCACTGCAGTCTTCCCTTATCTCCCCTCTCAAGCAAACTAATTAATCTTACTTAATTAAAACATGACAAGGCCCCGAATAATTCCGAGAAGATTGTTTTATTTTTAGTCGTCTTGCCAAACATGAGTTTTAAAAACCTTGATGACAGATCTTCTCCTATGTCGCTACGGGTAAACCAATTAAAGCAGGATGTGTGAGCCTGACGACATTGCCCGTTAAAACCTCTGATCAATGCAACGGAGTCTGGGAGCCCCATTAGGTGGAAGACGGTCCAATTTTTGCTGTATATTTATTAGCTGTGACTCATTCTGCTTCGCTGAAAAGACTTGTTAGGAAAATCGTGGAACAAGTGTGTAATGAAGTACATTTTTGTTGTGGCCCTAAGACTGTTTTGGATGTGTGTGTTATTTTTTGTTGTTGTTGTTTCTTCGATGAATTAATGAGGAGCCGTCGAACCCTGTGGGCTCCTGCTTTGCATAGCCTTCGACAGAGCTGCTGGCTCAAAGTCTGGTTCCTCGTGTAGTCTTCTTTGTCGTTTCCCAAGGAAACTAATTTCTGGTCGCACCCTGTCAGGCCTAATTATATTTATTCCCCTCAGTGTTTTTGTTTTTTTGTTTTTAAGTGTGGCATTTTTTCAAATTGATATACAGTAGATAAAGCCGCCTTCAGCCAAAACAGTGGTTTTCACTTTTCTACGTCTCAGTGTCAGTTTAGGTTTTCTTTTTTGTGTCGAGTGGTGTTTAGATCAAGTAGAATTTCAGAGACTGATTTCTGTGATGTGCTGCTGTCAGGAAAAGACAGGCAGGCTCCGGCAACCTGGAGTCAGTCCCATTACCCACCATCATTAGAGTGAGTTACAGACATACAGTTGTTGAACTGACCTCTGACAGCAAATGATAAAATTAGAGGCTTTATTTTATCACAAAACTTCCCATGGGCTTGTGTGAAGCTTCTTATAATGACTGAAACAGGTGAGCAAAAAACTGAAGTCTTTAAACAAGCGTGTCACCTGCCTCTGATCTGGGACCATCGCAGAAAGCTTCTCTCCTCTTTTTGAAATTTCTACTTCATTCCCTTGTGAATTTCAGAAGGTGCTCTGAGTTGGGAACGCTATCTTCAGCAGCAGCTTACAGTACGATTTAGTCAGTGATCTTGTTTTTGAATTGCCTTGTTTATCAGCAAAGGCAGTGGCACAATTTAATTACACACCATCTTTACTGCTCAGGAATCGAATGGGTGCTTCACAAGGAATTATATAAACCAAGGAAGATTGTTTTTTGAACACTCTGTTCAGAATGTAGGTTGACGAGAAGCCTCTTGGGTCAGAGAGTTAAAGCATAAACCTCTGTCACCTGGAGAAAGTAGTGGAATTTAGGTAAATGATCAGAAAACAGCTTTTGTGAGCTTTCTTGTGCAAGGCATCTGCATTAGTTTGCAGCACAAAGACATTTATCAGGTACATGAATACATTTAGAATTATAATTTTAATTGCAGATTAATATCGACATAATTACAAGGTGTAAATTATGTATTATAATTGCTTCAAAGTGATGAAATATACAATCCATTAGTGAAAACCTGATTTGAATAACAGCAGACTAATTTCACACGACTCCGACGACGGACAAATTGTGTTTGTATCTGGAAGGAAGTTCAAATTACAAGAACATTGGTGAATTTGGGAATTACACACACACATACACACACACACACAGACACACACACACATATACAAACAAACACACCACTTTTTTCTGGCATGACGCCCATTTATCATGTTCTCTTCTCGTTCTCTCTCCCTTGTTTTCTTCATGTGTGTAGGGCAGCACATAGTGAGATTGGACAACGAGTTCAAGGTGATGTGTGCAGCGCTGCATCCCAGCAGCCCCGACGTTTTCCTGTGCGGAGGTCACAGTTCGGTGGTCAAGGCCTGGGACGCTCGCAGCCGCAAGGTCAAACTTATTAACCTCCTCAAAGTTTATTATTTTTATTGACAGAGGTTCACCGACTGTTGTTTGACCTTTTATAAATCCAAGCCGTGTTTTCTTTGAACGCCAGCGCCTCATTCACAACTCCCTCCCACACGCCAGTACAAGCAAGGCAGTCCACACTTGGCTCTCTGCTATATTTTTCTTAAAGGATCTTTCCGCCTCATACAGAGGAGTAACACTGCAGGTTAACTCGCCAATTATTGAAAGCAAATTTTTAATTTCCTTCTGGACTCAAATTGTTCCCACGAAGCTGCAACCTAATAATGCTATTAAGCCTAATGGGCTGTTTTATATGGTAATCCTATTCACTTCCTCAGAATCCGAAGGTGCACGTGTACTTCTTTTTTCACTCTTTGGCAAACCGAATCGTTTCCCAGCAGGGTTCTAGAGTTAATACAGCAGGGATCACCTCTGCCAGTGTGTGTCGGTGTATATTGCAGAGTGAGCACAGACCAGTGCACAGCGAATAGGTTGTTAATTCTGTAGCGTCCTGGCTGCCTTTCAGTCTCAGCCCTTAGGTTGTGTGTTGTTGTTGTTGTTGTTGGGTTTTCTTTTGCACCAGAGTGAAATTACCTCACTAGATTAAAATAAAAACGCTGAGACCAGTTCACCCATTCACAGGTACGACCGTAAACAGCCTTGTCAAAAAGACTCACGAGGTAGAACTGGATGACTGAGGAGATTGCTCTGCCTCGTTATGCTGAAACACTTTTTAAAGAGCAATATTTAAAAGTTTGGTCACAAACCAGAAGGAGCCGTTGCAGACATATCGGGGTCGAAAGTTAAATTGCCCAGTGAATCATGTCGCTGCTTGCTACTGGCTCAGTGGCTCTGAAATTCAACCTGATCCCATCAAACACCCGGAAAAAATCCGATCTGATAAGACTGGCTGAGCAAACACAGGTGTCAATAAAGTGTACAATAGGTGTATAGCTAACAATGTGTATTTTTAAAAAAAAAGCAGTGTGCTGTTAATTTTTCCCCGCACATTGTTGTTTCAACTGCATTTCTCCATTTTTTTTTTTGAGTTTGAGGAAAGAGAGTTTGATTCTTATTCTGTGTGTGTGTGTGTGTGTGTGTGTCCGTCCGTCCGTGTCCAGATGGTGAAAATGTACAAAGCGGGGATCCAGCAGACCTTGGACATTCTGTTTCTGAGAGGAGGTGTGGACTTCATAACAAGTTCCGACTGCGTGAGCAGAGACTCTGCGGACCGAACCCTCATCGCCTGGGACTTTCAGACCACGGCCAAGGTCTCCAACCAGATATACCAGGTAAGGGAATCTGTGTCTGTGTGAATAAGAAAGAAGGGGACGATTGGCCCTAAATGTTAAAGATATTAGCTAAAAGACTGAAGAGCAGTTGGAATTTTGACAAGCGAATCACATCTCAGGTACAGTACATTCCTGAAACTGTGTGAACCTCCTGGTGTGAAACAAGTTTGTAATGATGCATGTGAAACTGCCATAATTTCACAGATGCAACAGTGCAAAAGAAGTGTGTGCTCTACTGACTGCCTCCTGTTTTGAAAATGTTTTCAATAACCTTTGTGCTTTTTTTCGGTGCTGAATAAATTCTCATTTCTGAATCTGTTTCTCGAGCTGAATTGAGATTTTATTTTACGCTACAGGAAGTGTCAGAAGACACTGCAAATTCTCCATACCCGCTGTGCAATGACCACAGCAAGTGTTTCTGTTACTTTGTGGAAACACTGCACCTCAGAACATGAGGCTTTTCAAATTAATAGACTAGTTAACATGCGACCGACTCTGCGGTTATTAACAGCGAGAAAAGGTCAAATAGTGAATTCATTTACCCTCTGGATTTTCCCCTTCCCCTCGTTTGGCCACCAGGAGAGGTACACGTGCCCCAGCCTGGCGCTCCACCCACTGGAGGATTCCTTTGTCGCCCAGACCAACGGGGACTACATGGCAGTGTTCTCCTCTCAGCGGCCCTATAGGATGAACAAGAGGCGGCGATACGAGGGACACAAGGTCAGTAACGACTGTTGCCTCTGGGACGGGGACGCACGCGGGGCCTGATCAATACAGAATTCGGATGTAAACGGCAACACACACACACACACATCCTGTTTTTTCCCCACAACATTAAAAATCGACAAAACAGACAAGACTAATATTTCATTTTTCATCCTCTTTCATGTTCTCTTTACTGGAAGCAAATGCATCTAACAGTGTACATGTGTCCATAGCAAGGTTCATTAACCTACTGTATATCACACATCCTTTACTTTAATCAGAAAAATATTCACTGTCACAACTATCACTCATCTATTGATGATGACAAATATTTTGAAAGATATGATCAGATATTTTTCCCCCAGTCTCTCTGACTTGCTCATTGATACATGGGAGAGTTATGGGTCGCCGTAATAATTTCTCCTCTCTAAACTGGTCCTGCTGAGATCCAGTGGAATATATGGAGAACAATATCTAACATCTGTCCTCCATCTGTTCTAAACTCCAGCTAAAGCAATGAGGCTTCAGTGTCTGCGTTAGACCAGTCAGTCAAGCTTCCCACTGTTTTCTTGCCCGGCAACAGTGAGAAATTAAAGCTGCTTTCAGGCATGAAGGCACTGAAGTCCAGACATTTTCCTCAACTTGTTCCTGCTCGTCTCTGGGTAAAAATGGAAAATGTCTCCTTGACCCCACGCGAGAATACATGAATACAGGAATTTCTGGAAGATTCACAGCAAGCGAGCGGACGTGTTAATGTCCTGCCTCCTGCATGCTCCAACCAGAATAAGATCAGATTTTTCTGATGTTTGTGAACTCGTCTGACTTGGAGAATCTCCTGCAAATTCCTGAAAATAGCTATAGTGACACCATCCAACTCTGCAAGCTACATAGAGCCACTTGGATTTGGGTCTACTTAGTAAGCACAACTTCTCTTTTCCATGAACACCCTGTTCCAAATACATTCACACCTAGAATCTGAACAACACAAAGAAGTAGTTGCTCAATGAGCACCCAGAGGTGAGAGTGAGGGAGAGGGAAGTGCATCTCAGCTTCACCAACACAGTTTTATTCTTCTGTTCCAAACACTGAACTGGCAAACGACTCATCACATGCACTCTATTTCTTTAACATTTCAGCTGCCCTAGTCTAGAAATCTACTGGCTCAAGATGCACCTATTGTACTGGCATTTTGTCACGCTGCTAACATCGATATAATACCCAATATTATTTATATTTTTGTTTCCCCCAGGTGGAGGGATATGCAGTGAAGTCTGAGTTTTCTCCGGATGGAACTATACTGGCCTCAGGGAGCGCCACGGGCTCTGCTCACTTCTACGACTACCACAACACCCGGATGCTGCACGCCGTCCACGCCCACAGGCAGCCCTGTTTGTGTGTGGCTCAGCATCCCATCCTGCCAGCAACCGCGGCCACCTGCGACTGGGCTGGTGAAATCAAAGTCTGGCACTGAGGACTGGACGACCAAGTAAATACGGCACGGTAAAAAAAGCAGGTTTGCCAAGATACAGACTACAATAAACTAGCAACTCATGCGCACAACCCTTTTCAAGACTTTGTCCCACGTAATCTCTTGGCATAAGAGGATAAGAACTTCTTTCTACGCCTTTTGAAAAACAGTTTTTTTCCACACTGTGTATTTTGTAGTGCTTCATATTATTTTAAAACCACCCACATTCTCGTTACCATTGATATGAACTGATACTGGCACAAGAACCATCACTATTGGATATGCGTGTTATTCATATTTGGCCCATCTCGCATTGTTTTAATATCCCGAAATCAGGAAAGTCACACTGCAGGAGATCAAAGGAAGTTTCTTTACAGTTCAAAGAGTGAACTATTGTTGTGAGTTTTATCTAAAGTGGTAGGCGGTGGGGAAGCTGTCTCGCTGCGCACACACACACCACCTCAATGCTTTTATAGTCGGCTTTCCACTCCAAATACAGCCAGGGGACATCACAATCGTCATTATTATGTTGCTACAAAAAGAATAACATGTACAAAAAGAAAAACATGTCTTAGGGCATTTTCTAATCAGACGTGTTTTTCATTGAGAATTCTGCACACACATCACTGTCCTCTTTGCCTTTTTGTTCTCGTTGGCTCCGATATGACTTTCCCTTTTCACTGACAGCTTAGAGCATTGCCGAGACAACCAAAGATCTTTAAACAAAAAAAACTAAAAGCAGGCTGACGTCTGTCAAAGCACTGCCAGGTTCTTCCACCACCCTGCCAGTCAACAACGGAGCAGCAGAGTGCAGACAGAAGCTCATAATCTTTATTCAGTATCTAGTGGAACAGTCCTTAAAATACACATTGCTGTTAAGCTGTAAGGCAACTTCTAATGGCTCAATACTTTTTTCGCCTTTTTCCGGCCCCTGCGGCGGTTGTTTATGGTCAATAAAAGTTAAACTGACATTGTGAAGGATCACTAAGCAATTCCACACTTGTGGAAACTGCTGCTCTTTTGTGTTGCTAACAAGTCTAGAAGAAAATTGGTGTTAAAAACCCATGTCATACATGTCAGGGAAGAGAGTTTTTAATTTTGAGAACCTCCTCAGGAAAGAAATGGAATGGATTTCCTTGATGGTAAGTATCCTGATTGTTAATTTTTCACTAACCGGAGGTCATTCCATTAATTATTAAGATGATAAGAGGAAGTTAAAGACAAAAAGTGTTATATTGACTGTTTGTAGAGTATGAGGAAGGATCTTTTGGGAAAATTACTTCAGACGATTTTCGCCTACGGCAGTTATAATCTTTCAGTCACAAAAATTTTTATTCCTTGAAACTCAATAGAAATTTGTTCTAAAGGGAACAGAGGGAGTCGGGCCATGATGGAAGACATAACAAGGCATAAAAAAGTAAAAACAAATACACTTAAGACAAGGTTCAACACTTCCCTAGCTAATCACTGCTCCATGCTGACCTTTGCAAAAGAGCAGAAAATTGAACTGGATATTGGAATGAATATCGTATCTTGACAGAACAACAAACGTCCACATCTAAGAAACTAAGGAAAAAATAAATAAAGTGACATGAGATTCATACACCAATGAATCTCGTGCACCAATTTGAATTGCAGGAAATGCATTAAAAGTGCTGATGTAGACAGAACTTGTCATCCATGAAATTTATTTAAAAAGTAACTGCAGCCATCCCCAATATCTAGGATCTCCAAGGTTCAACGTCCTTGAAAAAGTAAAATGATTTCTGGAAGTCTGCGATGTATTTCCCAACACCCATCTTTATTAAGTAAATAAACATACAGCAAAAATATATAACCATGCATCAGACGGACAATCATGTCAACATTTAGACAGCTGGCCTGTTGTTGTTGGAACAGGGCAGGAGGTAGGACAGAAACACTTCTCCTCTTCATTCAGGGTCAAAACATTCAATAAATATAACATCAACCGAAAACAGAATAAAAAAAGAGTCTAGGTGTAATAGCGAGTGTGTATGCAGTATCTATATCTCTTTTTATACATTATGTCACAAGGTCAAAAAGAATAGATGCAGTTTTGAAATCTGTATAAACAGCTTTAAGCCAGTATCCAGATCTGCAGGAATGGGAGAGGTAGAAGAAGCAGGGCGTTCAACAAAAAACCCCACTCGATGGCAAAGCTCAGCTCCTGTTTAGCTTATCCCTGTCACCATTCCTCTCAGATTTATAGAGCTACACAGGCAAGAAGAAATCCTTCAAAATCTGTCATGCCAAAAACTTCTGCACAGACATACCGTATTTAATGTTGTACTTTTGTCCCCATCTATACTCGTAACATTAGCTTGTAGAATTAATGTGGGGTAGCAGGGCGACTTCTGCTTAACAATTGGTACAGGACTTACAAAGACAGGTTCAGCGAGTCTTTGCCACTTTCTATGTATGTACGCACTGTAGATATATGCACGCCGTCTATTTTCACAGTGTTTTCTATGCCTAACTGAGCATGCTGGTGTAAAAACAACACTGACTGTACATTTTTGTCTTGAATGAGTTTTTGTTTTTGTTTCTTTTCTACTGTTCACTTTCCTTTCCCCATTTTGTGCATACTTTGCAGATCTGCTAGCTTGCCTGGAGAGTTTTTCCAATTAGTCTCTGCTGAAAAACTAAAACCAGCACTTTTGTTTTTGGTTTGTGTTACTGGTGCCAAGGGTGATGAGGAGGCTGGTGGAGTTGGGCTGCACGCGCCAGATTTGCAGACGGGGATTAATCCTCGTCCTCTACAATTTACACAAATTGCAATGGAGATCTCCACTGAAAGACAATCCTCAATCTAAGAACAGACTTATTCCTCCTCCAAGAAAATGGCCGGTGTTTTTGTTTGTGTGTGTGTGTGTGTTATCTGACAGGAAGAACATACGCTGTAGGTAGTAACAGTAGTGACAGTAGCAGTAGTGTATACGTACATTAACAATACATCAGATATAGACTATGTGCACAGTTGTCAGATACTGTAAAGGAGACCGTTTAGTCCACTGAACAGGATTAAGGCAATTTCACAAGTTTCCTGACATTCCTCTAACTACTGTGCAATTCAGCCTCAGATTTCATCTTGCTTTGATATAAAAAAAATAAGATGAATTCCAGCTGAATACGTCTAGAAATCTTGGCAGCTCATATCTGGATCCTCATGGTATTACTCCTTAATTTATGTATAATCATTTCTACTGAATGTGTACATTAATTTATTTGTACATTTCTGGCAACATACATTTTTATAGGTTCATACTGTATATAATATAACTATTATTCATACAAATAAAATCATCATGTTAATTTTGAGGCTGCACGGTGGTGTAGTGGTTAGCACCTTCGCCTCACAGCAAGAAGGTTCTGGGTTCGACTCCCGGTTCAACCAGGGCCTTTCTGTGTGGAGTTTGCATGTTCTCCCCGTGTATGTGTGGGTTCTCTCCGGGTTCTCCGGCTTCCTCCCACAGTCCAAAGACATGCAGAATGGGGTTAGGTTCATTGGAAACTCTAAATTGACCGTAGGTGTGAATGTGAGAGTGAATGGTTGTCCGTCTCTGTGTGTGGCCCTGTGATAGGCTGGCGTCCTGTCCAGGGTGTACCCCGCCTCTCGCTCAATGTTAGCTGGGATTGGCTCCAGCGACCCCCCGCGACCCTTAAATGGATAAAGCGGTAGACGATGAATGAATGAATGAATGTTAATTTTGTTAACATGTGAAAACTAGCTAAAATCCATTTTTAATACCTTTTATGCAGCCAATTGAAAAATATGCCTTAAACCCTTCTTAGAGGGGCTTAAGAACAACAATTTCCACTGGAAATGTGTTTTTCCATCATAGTTATATGCATTATACAGCATGCGTTTTCTTTAAGAGAAATTAGAGAATATTTTTTAACAGCCTGTAATTAGCAGGGTCCACTTTATAATAGATAAACTCTCCCTAACATGAGTAATTCATGTCGGTCCATTACACACACTTTAGTCCATTATCTGTACTGTATATGTTAGAGCAAGAATTAATGGCCTTTTTCTATTTTACTTGCGGTACTTGACACCAAAAAATAGCAAACTGTTTATGGGTTTGTGCTAAAAATGATCCCCGGAGCTCTAATTATCATCATCATCACTAAAAACACTGAATAGCTGGTGTCAGGTAGCTACACTGTTTGACATACAATAGAAAAACCGTTGCAGGCTTCATGAAACGTGCCTTGGCTAAGAGATACATAAAACAGCAACATACTAATACCCCATCATACCAAGTATGTTCGCTGCAGGGAGACATACAGTAGAGTAAGTTATGAATCATCATCATCATCATGCATGAAATGAAAACCTCTCGTGGCTTGTTCAGTTCAGTAGTGTACCGTACAGCTGTGCCTTGGTCAAACTGTCTTTCCTCGTCAGTCCCGTGCTGCCAAATTTTTGGTATCTTGGAGAGGTCTTCTTTGGAAGTGCGGGGCCGACACTGAGGGCAGAGCTGGAGCTCGGGCGAGGACGGACGCTCGGCCGAGGGCTCGGGTAGTATTGAAGACTTGAGGCCTCGAGGGAGCTATGATGTAAGGACTCAGCAGAGCTGTCTGCGCTCAGATTTACATAGTCCTTCTTGGCGCAGCTTGCCGTCGCCCCCACACTACTCTCCTTGTCTTTGGAGCTCCCTGAGAGGAACAGACTGCACTCTGAGTCCTGACTGTCGTCCTTGGCTCTATACAAAACAGACGTTTTCTCCTGCTTGTGGTGCTCCATCGGTTTGGGACTGCGGCTGGGCGAAGGGGGACCCACAGCAAAGCACTGGTCCAACATGCGGCTATGGAAGACGTCATCTCCATCTTGGAAGCTGCTGTAGAGAGATCCCTTGACCTTATTGGAGGGCCCCATGGCAAAGTGGTGCTCGGAGAAACTGTACGGAGAGGCCCGCCCTGTGATGTTGCGGTAGGAAGATGAGACGGTGTTGATGTCTTCCACACTGAGCTGTCTCCACCGGCTGCTCAGGTCATCCTCAGGGACCCGGACGTCACCTCGACTGTCCAGAGCTCTGTCACGATCTTGGCCCAGTGCAGACGTGGACCCCATACTGTGAGACGAGGCCAGACGGAGGGAGCTGGAGTTGTATGGTTCACTGAAGCAAGAAGCCGTCCTAGTGTACGATGGTGAGGGACCCTTTTGCGGGCTCCTGGTGGTTGCCATGTGCTGGATGCTGTGGGACTTGGGGAAACTTGGGCTGTCTTTATCATACGAAGACATGCTTTTGTGCTCATAATCCCCAATGCCACCATCTCGCCAGTCCATATAGAGTCCCTGGTGGGAAGAGGATAAGGTGCTGCTGGCAGTGCGCCCACACCCACCACTTACTCCTCCCTTCTCGTCTGACGCAAGGCTGAAGCTCGAGTAGGAGCTGGAAGCAGGGAGGCTACCAGTCCCAAACTCCTGATGTTGCTGGAAGGAGGATTGACGTTCATGGTGGGAGAAACTTCCAGAGTGGTAGGCCTCTTCGTCTGGGTTGCTATCAGTCGAGTTCTGGGTGTGGAGTTGAAGCAGCCCGGTGCCGTGAAGGTCGACGCTCTGCCTGCGCTCTGTTTCTTGCCATCGCTCAGGGCAGTAGAGTGCTGTATCGCTGCAGTACAGGTCAGATGTTTTATATGCAACGCGGCGGTTCAGGTGATCAGTGCTTCCTGTTCCTGTAAGAAAGTCTCCATCTTGCGGCAGTGGGCTTGCTGAGCGTGTTACAGGGCAGCTGCTTCCAGGTTCTGGCTTCTCCAGGACCTTGGCAATTACGGAGGTGGGCACGGCGTCAGTGTAATTGGAGTGGCACATTGCCATGGTGGCCCCGCTGCCCCGATTATGTTTCTCCATGTGGGAACTAATTCGTTCCTGTAAATCCACTGGCAGCTGGGAGACAGATATGCAAAGAGACAAAATAAGCTTGATGAACAAGGGAAATTAAAATGAAAACCAACACAGATGTTTTTTTGTTGAAAGTGTGAATGTTGAAGAAGTCAGATTTTGCCTATAAAGGTCCCTAAAAAAATGAATTCCTCAACAGCTTTTTCTTAATTATTTATGCAACCAACTCTTCCTCAGACATATTCTATGAACTGTCCTGAGGATTTTAGTCTATAGCTCTGATTTAGAAAGTAAGAAATTCTTGCAAAGGCCAGAGCCTTTTATGTATCTCACAATAGCCCCTGTAATGAACTTTTCAGATAATTGCCCATCCATTTATTTATTTTCTTTGTCCTCAAAACTGGCTGTGGCTCAGGAGGTTAGAAAGGATCATCGTCCACAAACCAGAAGGTTGGGGATGTGATCCGAGCATTCCCCAGTCTGCATGCCCAAGTGTCCCTGGGCAAGAAAACATAACAGCTGTGCCAGCAGTGTATGAATGTGACGGCCCTGAGCGGTCGATAAGACTAGAAAAGCTCAGAAGTCTCAGATTTGTCATATTATAAAAATGAACAAATGGGAAACGATTAATAATACAATAAATTGCTCACGTCTGTATATAGCTTAAATATTTCTTAGATGCACATCAATATTTCCTCTTTTATTGGCTCATGTTTGATAAAACCATTCCTGTCAATTACAGGATGGTTCTTTGTGCCTATTAAAGCTGGTCAGGGTCAGCGGGAGCTTCTCTCTCCTCCCTTTTCTTTATCTTACATCTTTTTTTTTTTCCTTGCCATCTCAACCAAAGAGCCCTCATTTCCTCTCTCTTCCTGTCTTATTCGTCCTGTGTCTCTCGCTTCTTTCTACCATCAAACACGTACCAGTTCCACAGGGAACGGCTTAGATTCAAATTAAAACAGTGCTCTGGGTCTCCAGCTGGGAATAAGAAGGAAAGAAAAATCATAAAATACTGACTTGGCTTTGTTAAGAAATAGAAGCTCGCCTCAATATAAAATAAACTGTATCTTTTAAGTCAAGGCTATTTTTAGCAGCCTTTGCCTCCTCCAGAGGGAAAAGATATGGAAAGTAGGTGAGGCTGGTACGAGCCAAGTAAACTAGCTCAGCATTAGCTGCTATACGAGGCAAGTGTTGATTAACAGTCACATAGTTCTGCAGTGTTAATCCATGTGACAGTGTCCACGGGTCTTAATTTAGTGAATGAGTTTAATGGTGTGTGATGGATGTGGCGTTTGTTCTTCAAGGCATTCTAGCAGTTCTATGTAAAAGGTTCAAAATACAAAAAAAATGAATATTCCTCTTACAAATAAGCTCACTTCATTCATTCAATTGGCAATAAAACACATTCTTAAATGGCCATTGGTAGCTGCATATGCAGTGTGTGATAACATGCTGGGTTTATCACAGTGGTACATTTACCATTTCAAATTTTGAAGATTTGTTTTTTTTAAACAATAAGATTTAAATTTTGCACGTGTAAACAAATGGGGCTTGTGATTTTCTAGATGAGGATTTTATCAGTTGACAACACAAAGCAGTTTTTGAATCAGGCCAAACTAGGTAGGTAGTGCAAGATATTCTAAAGCTAAATTCCACAAGTTGACGGACAAACCAGTGTGCTATTTAATGTTTCTCTGTGACTTTTTAGATAAGCACATGAAATGGCTACAATGCTACAACACTACAGAGTGAAGTCCAGGCTAGTGTCACATTATGTTATTAGCATTGTCTGATATCCTGCAGCTACAGTTTAACCAACAATTTCTACAGGTTTGCAAGGAGTTTCATATATTTTCTGAAATCAAAAATGGTCAAAAACAAAAATTGATATTCCCCAAAGCAATATATGTGATATACCAGTATCGATACTAATCCTTTGTTTTCTCTTAATTAATTTTCCAATAGGCCTAAAGGTAGACAAATTTAAGTAGATCAAATTTAAACATACAGGAATCAGTCTGTAGATCACCCACCATGATAAAAAAAGGTTGGTAATAAGAAAATGTTGGTTTTTAAGTCAGACGGCGTTTTTGTGTTGCAGCACAGATTTGAACTGGCACATTGGAGCAGTTGTAGCAGCAGTGCTGGGGAGCTCACCTCAGACATCTTGTGTGCTCTGTAGTGAGACTTGGAGCACTGCAGCAGCTGGGCAGCCAGGTTGCAGTCTTTCCTGTACACGTCCTGCAAGAGGCAAAAAAGGATAAATTACTAAACTGATCGGTTTGAACACTTGAACACATTTTGGCAGCCTGATACTTGAAGTAAGCTTCTGACCGAGGGGATTATGTTTGTGCAGCCCCGTGGAAAAATCTGTAACACATTATAATAGAGCCCTCTAATTGTGGCTTAACTATTTTGTAATAATTGGGAACTTGTGAGGAAAATTATTTTGTCACCCAGCAGTGTAATGCTACTACTGAGCAGTAGAAACAATACGTCTAAAAATAAAACATCAATTTACTATTCATGAGATTCTTATGAATGAATTATGGGTCATGCTGAGACAGTGACATTCATTTTCATTGTATAAAATTATATGATATATGGATTTCCTTAAAAGTCTGATTTACATAAATTATCCTGAAACATTGCTATAAACAGCATAATAGAAAGGGGCAATTCATTGATTTAATGGCCTGTCAAATCTAGGACACAAATTCATCCATTGAAGCAGATAGTGTTTAATTAGTTAATATGTATTTTTCACCTTGGTGATATACTGTTTGAATGGGTTGTCATCAAGTATTTGCAAACAGTTTAATTTGAAATATATCTTCCGTCTACGTACAGTCTGTGCTAATTTTAATGGAGTTGTCTGAAACATTCACGTATCTCCACCCTCCAGTCTCGGAAGCCAATGCAGCATCATTTATGTCTTTCTCTGTGCTTTCTTCCCATAATGGATGGTTTCTGGATCCTTATTTAAATTTCAGAGAGTGAACTTTCATTTCTACCTGCAGAGCAGACGCTCGGTTTTCGTTGTTTTCTGATCTGCACATGCATGTGTTTGTGTCGGCGGGTAGCTGGGTTAGCTGGTTTACTTTCCTCAACTACGCTGTTAAATCTGCGCACATTTAAAGGTCAGTTCTTGCTGCACTGTAGCCTCCTCCCAAACAATACTTCCAATAACATCAAAGCCTTTTCTTTGACAGTTTCAACCCACCCACCCCCCAGTTAACAGTGAATCCTTTTTTAATCACTTCATTTCTTTTCTGTCTGTTGCCAGGGGACATTTGGCCTCCCTGTGGTTTTTGTGGCTCGTTCAAATAGTCCTGTGAAAACCTCATTGAGCTCTCACAACCACAGTTATGTGGCCAGCCTGTTTTTGTGATGTCTGAAGATGAGAAACTTGACAAACTGTGTGTATTTCAAATGTAGTCATGGCAGTTTTTTGTGGCTCTTTAAAAAACCTGGTATTCATGGTCTCTCAACCAGTAACACAGAGTCACATCTTACAAAAGCCCTGTGACCCCTTTAGACCCTGGATCTGGGCCTGGTCTGTTCCTGGTAGGCCTGTTCAGAAATGCATCAATAGGAATAACCTTTTGTACATTAAATGGATTCATCACTTACAAATGTACATTTAATTTAATACGATGCATGTGCTTTTCCTGTCACGTCTCAGGCATGACACATATCAAAGGTTACTTGCTTTCTCCGTGTTCTAAGCAGAAAAAAACCCCAAACCTTGCTCTCTGGAGAACGTGACTGCCTCGCTGTTGGCACTGACGGGACAAATTCTCCACCCATTCAGAATGAACCTTGACTCCAATCAGCCTGGAAGGATCCGGAGGGATTGTCCAAAAACTCAATAGCTCAGAAGTGATACGAACTACCGGAGCCCAAAGTGACAAAATCTAACCTGACCGGGAGACCCCAGTAGAAATATCAGTAAACTCGATTCAAAGAAAATTGAGGCACCAGATTGCAACATGCCCCTGAGCTCAGCTCCACACAGCCCTGGCTCCAAACTCTGGCAGCCCTGAGGATGCCCATTGATTTCGGGATAATCACGATGACACGGCCAGTGGCTTAGAGTTGATGCCTCTATCCTGCTGTGGCTCCTTGAAGCACAGATATCCAGGATGTTGCACAAATATGGTGGATAGGAGACTTTTAACAGGAGTGTGCTCATACAGGCCGCTGCCAATGTGCCAGGAGAGCGTGTTTCTATCGGGACAAGCAGCTTGTCATCTCGGTCCTGCAAGCCAACTGTTGTTTGGGTGCTGACAAGGCTGGATGACTGACCCAGCGAGGAAAACACTGCCCCAGGGCCCCTGATCTCTGTGGCCCCGAATGCCTCAGGCTACTGCTTCATTTCTAAACATGTAGGCAAAATATATTTTGACTCTGTCCTCAACTGAGTCTCCTCACACAAAAAGATCCTGTTCAACTATGTTACAATTTTCTTTCTTTCGGTTAATTAGCCAATTGTCAGGGGGATATTACACGATGCAGCCCTGACTGTACTCACATTGTCCTCTCTGAGTTTATTAATGGTGATCTTCGCCTCCATGAGGTGGTTGTTGAGGACGATGATCTCCCGGCTGAGGGCTCTCTTCTCCTCATCATGGTGCTGGGACTGTGGTAAAAAAAAAATGGACAAGGGACAAGAGAAATAGTTAAAAATAAACCAAAAAAAACAAAACAAAGGATGACAGAGGTAGACAGAGGTAGACAGAGTAGATGATAAGAAAAGGGGAACAGGGTTGGAGGGAAGAGTTGAGTGGTGAGATAACAAGAGAAAGATGTGGGAGCCAGCGTTGTCGGAACAACACAAGGAGAATAAGATGATGGAAGAGGGGGAAGAAAAATGAGAGGAAGCGAGCCGTAAGTTACTATCAGTCTGAAGCCGCCGCCAGCAGAAGGTCTTAATTAAAAGAAGATTACACTTACCAGAGTTCATATCATATCAATTACACCGGGAGTAAGAGGGAGGGAAATAGAGGGGAAGTGGGAGAGAGAAATAAAAAAAGGGAGAAAGCAAATGTAACACTGGCTCCATTTTCAGTGATTACTGTCAAAGAAATGTGAAATGACTCTGCCGGAGTGACATTTTAGATCCACTAACATTGGCGCCTAATGATGTTGATGTCTGGCGGTCGGCTGATGTGTCTTTCTGTGCGCGCACATCGATCTCAGCAACTGACGCGCAGACGTTCCTGGAGTCTGGCACAAGTTGCATTGTGCCCAGAGGTTCGTGCCCAATGATTCAGATGATGCTGACCTTTCATCCACGATCACTCGGAAAACTGCTACTTGGACACATGAAAGTTTACATAGATAGATAAAACTTGAGATAGCAAGATGTCTCATTAAAATCTAACAAACAGATTGTCTTATAACACGCTGAGCACATTCACGCTTCCAAAGGGGAAAACATGGTTTGATTTTAATAACACCATGGACAACATGGATAAACATGGCATTTTCAAAGGGGACTCAAAATCTATTGGTCAACCCAGTGTCCCGGGGTAATATGTCCATATTAGACGTCTACTGGGCGCCTCGCGATCCACGTTTGATATATTCTAATATATCTAATCTTTAATGCTGAGAGAGGAAAAAATGTTTCTTAAAATTTACAGTAATCTTAAGACATGGGACCAACAGTGTCTTGATAGGACACTTTAATAAACAGACATATAAATGTCCTATAGAGGTGCTAAGAATCATGGAAATGTAATTTTACAATCATGGTCAACTGAGCATCTGCTGATTATATTTATTTACGGTTAGTTTTATATTGCAAGCTGCAGTTAACATTGCAGCCCCTAGGGACCAGTAATGGCGAAGAAATTTTCTTTTTGTCAGTCTCTGTCTGTCTTATCACACACACACACACACACACGCACACGCACACGCACACAAAGTGGTGATTGTGAAACCTGCCACACAGCAGCGGCTGACAGATGATGCAGCGCTCCGCACTCGCTCGACCTCCCTCCTCTAATCTCTCAGTGGCGGTGATTGTTTTGAAATACAGGGGTACATAGCCAATCTAATAGGTGGCAATTAATGTCAGTTTAAGCAATTGGCCAGCTTTGATATTCAAATCCAATTCTGTTTGGGTGTCATTAATCTGCTGTGCAGACACGTGGCTCTCTGGCACTCTTTCGCAGGCTCGATACTCTGGATTTGTATTTGTATTTTTTGCGACGCGGACTGTGCGGTGACCACCTCCGGATTCATTAGAAGCTCAACCGTGTAAATACTCCCTGTTCTGTCTTTCTCTTCGATATGATTAACATAAACTGGTTGGGTCACGTATTACCTAATAATAGGTTACATATGTCACCCTTGGAAAAAGCGTCTTCCAGTCCAAGTCATCTTGTTCTGTCCTTGGACATTATCAGACACTCATCATGTTTCAGTTGGTCGATCTAGGTCAGAGGGTTGCAGGGAAACCAGATGAAGAAAACATAGGATCGAGACATTTCTACCAAAGAAAGACCTGGAGAACTGAGGCCGACTTAATGGTTGGGTGATGAGTCTCTTTGGGTGTTTCAAAATGAACCCCTTTCCACGTTACACATCATCATCCAGCGTTAATATGAAAATACTGACTAGTGCAGCTTTAAAACCTTTTTTGTTGTTTGATTGACAAAGGTTTATTTTTCCATGTTGGACCGTTTTTTAGTTATCAACTTCAGATATTAAGTTGTTCAAGCTACAGAAATGAAATAAGAGGTTATCGTAAAACTTGTAATACGGTGCACATATCATATCATATAAAATTTTAATTAGAGCTGCTTTAATATTAGTAACAAGAACACCAGTGTATATTTCCTTCATTCAAAGTATCCAAGAGAAACATTCAACTTTAGTATCTGATTCTTCTAATGTGTAAAATCTCTCTTGTGATTAAAAAAACCCGAATCGTTTTAATAACCAGTAATTGCTCTGATTTTACGACATGCTGCTGCTCCTTTTGCACATGATTAGTGGCAGAATTGTCGACCTTTAGATTAAAGATGAACAGAGGGAAATGTTAACAGGCTTGATAAGATGAACACGATCTTGAGCTGGATTTTGGAGAGAGGAAGGAAGTGTAATTTTAATTAGAGCATAATGGACAGTCAGCAGAGGAATCACAGTTAATTTGTGCACACAGATTTTTTTTTTCTCTCTCACTATCTCCTCCATTCGCTCTGTGTTAGATACACAGGCTGTCACCAAGACGCTCTTATCAGTTGGTGCCACACATTTAAGAGAACAGCATGAAGGAAAAGGACTATGCAGATTTGACTTTCTTATCTTCAGGAGATTTACCCAGAGGAGGAGGGATATTGTTTATCACTACGTGGCAGTTCAGAGACTCACTGCTGTCTCTTTTTTTGTTTAAATCTATGGCCATCTGTGTGTCCAAGTTTCTTTTAAATCCTGAGCAAAAATGTAACTATGAACACACATTTAAAACTCGTCTGCAAATATTTTATGGGATAAAACAAAGCTTGCCGTTTACTGATCAGGAGGTTTTGTTGAATCGATTGCAGGGTTTATAAAAACTGAAAATATATCAGCTGTTTTTAAGACTCGCTCGTTTCATTTTAGGTATTCTGGAGGAGATTCTGCCTTTCCACTGGACAAATGAAGCCTAAATCCCCGGAGATGCAATTACTGAAAACTCGGTTTAGAGCAGAGAGCAGAAAGCTTTAATAAAAAATAAAAAATAAACAAATCAGATTTTCTAACCTAATTAAAAAGGATTTTCAAATAAAGACACTGAAGATAACGACCGGCCCTGGAATAAAAAACTGAATCTAATTCTTGAGAACAGCAGTTTTCAGAAACAAAGAGACCTCAACAATTTGATCAGTGCACATTGTGGGAAACAATAACTGGCATTTCCAAGGTGATTACTGTCCATACCATCTTGGGACTGAGAGAAATGACAGATCAAATTTATTCAGATGGTTTGACAAATCACATAATACTGGATGTATCATCTCTGGTGACCATTTTCCAAAGCAGAAAAAAGTATCATGTTATTGATCGTGATCAACAGTGACTAATTTTTAACCTTTATTTCTCTGGGTCAGTATTAAACACTTTGAAATGATGCAGGTGTGAAACCAGGCTATAGATTTCCATTCTTCTTCTGTATTGTTGTTCTATAACTTTATAAATGCCAAAAAGCATTGCATGCAATGGACTTAAACTCCTATCTTGAAATACTTCCTGAATTCCCTACCCTGCTTCTAACACTTCATCCTAATCCCATTGGATCCTACTGAAGATGTAAATGTAAAAAAAAAAAAAAGGGTCATAAATATTGAGTCAATTTTTTTACAAATGGTTTGATACTTCCTTAAAACATCAGGGCGTCGTGGTTTGTATCTGCATTTATGGCTGCGGATTAACACATTTGTTGAGTACTGAGGGTGGGATTGACTCAAATCATGAAGGAACGTACCACCCAGTGCAACAGTGTGGCTCAGTAATGGGTCTATAATAGTTTTTTGGACAGCATTTCTTTCCGTGTGGAGTTTACATGTGCCGCCCGTGTGTCTGCGTGGGTTTTCCTCCCACCGTCCAGAGACATGCAGCTTATGTTAATGAGCCAATCTAAAATTGCCCGTAGGTGTTTTGTCTCTAAATGTCAGCCCTGCAACAGACTCGGCGACCCTCAACGGATATGTAGATAATGGTGGGATTCATTTGTTGAAATGTACTGAAATGAATGCGGACCAGTTTCATGTAATGGCAATGTATGTATGTAATAAAAAAAAAAGAAATACATTCTTTAACAATTTTTTTTTCCTGCTGGGTTGCTGCTGCTTCTCTGCTACAGAACGAACCAGGAGTTAATGTTAATCTACATGCGCCAAGTTTCACTGTGCTGCTTCTCTCCGGTGTGTGATTTTCACTTTTTCATTGTAGAGTAATGATGAACGACTGCGGCGCTAATGGCACTAATTAGTGCACTGCAGACAGGCCTTTGTGATGCTCTGTGAAGAGCAGTGAGCAACACGTATGTGGGTACGATCATACCGGGCCACACATTAACACACGGACACAAAAGGCCTCCTCACTCGTCTCTCACTCACCACCATGGTTGTCCCCTCGTCCGACACTCTTCAGACTGGTAAACATGGAGGAAGGAGCCATTATTTGCTGTTTGTTGCTTCTGGGAATCTGTGACTTCAAAAAAACTACAGCGAATGCCTCCCCGCCTCAGGTTTCCATGACTACTCTGTTCACTGACCACAAACCTCTGACAGAACCAAACAAGCAGTAATCATTTACAAAAAACTTCCACATACTTTCTTCTATTTTAACGTACGAACAATTACTGCTCTGACATTGCCATCCATGAAACCGAGCAGCTAAAAAGCATTGTCCGTGGATCGAACAATATTGATTATCTTCAAGCTTTTTTCGTATAGACGGTCGCCGAAGACAGAAAACGATCAGAAGCCCCAGAGATTAGACTGAGCCTCTGTGTTTCATAAATTAACATAAAATAAATCAGATTGGTTATGACAGGCGATAGATTAATATATCTGGATAGCAAAGTAATGCACTCAGGGATGCTTAGACGGCGGCTGCGACTAGAAGTCATATTTCATTATTGATTATTCTATTGATTAAAATTTCAAATGAGAAATTATTTATTGTGGTCTCTAAAACATGAAAAATAAAGACAAATACCCATCACAGGTTAGAATCCAGAGTGATGTCTTAGAATAGCTTGGTTATTCTGACTATTAGTCTGTTCTGAACATGGTATCCCAGAGGAACAAGGTGTAAATGTCAATTTTTTGTAAAAATATTATTTTTTTAATAGACTGATAATAATAATAACTTTGGTATATATTATTATCATTGTGGATTTTTGTATATCTTGCCTTTCTGCTATGTCTTAATGCATTTTTTTTTCAAGTGTTGTAGTTAAATTAATCTGAATGGGTTTACCACATTAAGCACATGATTTTTTGGATTAGACGTGATGGGAGATTCACAACATGGCTGCCAGTGATCAGGAGTGGAAGGACACTGAGTGAGACTTTGTTTCCAGGGCCGCTGTTAGTGAGCAAACCCTGTAAAAAGACTGGCTCTAATGAGGAGTAGGAAAAGCGATGGCTTCCAGCACCACGGACAGCAACAACTGAACAACTACAGTGAAGCATCTTGCCAAAAAAAACCATTCATATTGGATTAATAGAACTAAAAGTAGAAGTAGAATTTGCAGCCATATGTTATTGGTAGTTAATCACACATTATTACAGTCAGTGTTCAGTATGAATCTTTCATTCATCTGTTTCTGATTCAGTCTATCGGTATATTTTGTTCCCGCAGACAAAAAAAAAGGAAGACAATAAAAAAATCTGCTTCATCTGCTGCTGCACAGTTTATCTGTATATCAGATCTATGCTGACTGCAAGTACTCCAATGTCATCGCAACGTGCATCTTGTCAGCTCCTCCAGTTGTTAATCTCTTGCTTTGCTTTTTATGAAGTGGCTTTATGCTTTGCTGTTTTCCAGTTGACCTTGCCAGTCCAGGCCCCTCAGAGCTAGTTATTGCGTGTCTGATTTGATTGAAGCTGCCTTTGTCACTGCCAGACTGCGTGTACTCTCACCTACAATGGACCCTCCCACACTCACACACACACCTAGAAAATGCCATTTCATGACATGACATCAAAAGCAATCCCAATGAGGCCTGCCTCCAAAAAAAAAGGGGGGGGGGGGGGCATACTTTCTCCAGCTGTGAAGACTGATTTGCTTCACCAAGGCTCTCTGCCATACAGACAATCCCTTTGAAAAGCTACCAGTTTTTATACTGATGTATGCGTGTGGTGTGTGAGGGGAGATATTCTAGGCCCTCAGTCTGCTCATGATATGACAAAGCAAGAAGAATCACATTAGAACATCACAAATAAGAAGCTGCAATTACTGCAGAGACAGATGCTGTTGTGAATGGCGGTCGTCTGAATGTGCAAAACTGTATTTCATGTCTGGGTTGATTTATTACAATTTCCATGCCTCACTGGTTCACCAGCACGCACTAGTTCACAGAAAAATCCATCCAGAAAATATCCATTATCTGCCAACTGATCTAAATATGAGTATCCACAGTAGCTTCAGCTAACAATTTACTCATCATGGTGGTATCTTTTAGGGATCAGTATGTTAAATGAACACAAATCAAACAGCAATTTCCCCAATTTAATCTTTAAAACCATACCGAAATGGCCTGAATGTAAGAATACGTTTTTCTAGGAAAATGATGTTTATAAAAGCAGGAGTCGTGTGATGTTCAAGATTGAGACAGTTACGTGTTATTCAAAACATTGGATCTATTATTTAATGAAATGACTCTAACACTAGTTCTAACAGAGGGAGTTATTTTAAGCTCAGTGTAGATTGGCTTTTGAGTTTACATCACGTTTGTTTATCGTTCGTCTTTTGTGGTTCGTGAGGGTTTAGGAAGCTCAGTTTAACCTACAGACGTTTCCTTTATTGCGTTTCACTAGCACGGAGAATAAACTGTAAACTCCTAAAGACAACAAGTGAGAAAACTTAAGGTTTTGCATATTCATCTTATAAATATGCAATATCTGAAAATGTAAAAAGGGTTACTGCAGCTTTAAATAGAAATGGACAGGAAAGTAATATGCTAATAGGCATTTCATTGGACTATTTAGCTCACAGTGGGTCAATACTCCTGCAACTGACTGCCTGTTCTCCATCATCTTCACACAGTCTTCTTCCATCACTGTGTGTGTGTCGGGCAGACGAGCCCTGTGGATCAAACTCCTGATGAGATTATGATCCACTTTAAATCGAGGTAGTGTAAATCATAAGAATGGCCCTCGATGAAGAGCCGGCCCGTCTTCTTCACTGATTCTGGCTTGTGCGTCCTAAAGCTGAGGCTGCGAGGGGCGGGGGCACACTCGGGGAACTTCTCCACCTGATTTGATCGGACAGCGGCTGCTGAGGTGATCAGAACGGCCGTTAGCTATAATAGTTTTCTAACAGGGTCGCATGGCAGAAAAGACCAATTGCCTTGGACATTGATTGTGCCGCCTGTCTTTGATCATGTAATTGCTCTGCGAGAGATGAGAGTTGTTCTGCAGCTAAACAGGTGTGTTCAAATCGATGACAGCAGATTTCTCATTTCTCAGACGAGAGAGAGAGAAAGACAGAGCTGGGAAAGGAAACGCCACCATCGCTCTTGAACTTTCTGGTATGTGTGAGACCGCAGCGTTTTCATCAAGTCATTCATTATGATCACTGTATTTGAGGATCTAATGCTTTTGTGTTTATTGATATTTCCTCTTTCTGTCTGCCTCCAGTCTGACTCTTATCCAGGTATCTTCCCTCTCAACAGAGGCCACGGCCTCTCAGCGTGGTTGCTAATCCTTATCATAATGCACTAATTAAATTATGTTTGTTTTACGTGAGTACATATTATATTACACTCCACTCCCCTTGTTGAAGCATCACGACAAAAGATGAGCAGCTTTGTTAGAAATTGCAACCCTGTATCCTAAAAAAGTGTGTTTTTGGACAACAATATGATGTAACAGTGAAGCTGACCTTTGCCCTTTTGGATATAAAAATGTCATCAGATTTTTAGCACATTAAATCTTGGACTAATAACACTGGACTGAATTAAAACTCCAGAGGAGTAAATAACGTCAAATTACCAAGATCAACATTATGTTTGGTGCACTGCTAATGGCAAGTTGGTGCCAACGGTGCTCCACTGCCTCCTTTTTTTTAACATTAGCACATAAGACTCTTAGGGTTTGTAGTATTTAATAACATCCTTTATACCAAACTGATGTAAAATTAATAAATAAGTGAAATGAATAAAAGATATATAACCGAAACAAGGTTGAAAAACTTAATCCTGCCAAGCCATCAACTCTTTAGTCATTTTTCAACAACTGCTGTAAACTAAGAGGGAAAGAGGAAGATTCTCATAAAAAAGCAAGCTGTCACTCATGGTTTCCTAGTAACTAAAGGACTTTGCGTTCTTGAATAAATTCTTCCAGGTCAAGCTGTGGGTCACAAGCTGCCTTGTGTGTGTGTGTTCATGAATGTGTGTGCCTATGTGAGTGCGCATAATTACTATGTGCATAAGTTCACAGATCCCAAACATCTTCATTCTTGGTGAGAACTCAGTGGTTCTTACAAACACCATCAGGATTCTGCATGTCTTGCTAATATCAACACTAACAACAAAAGCATTCAGAGAACGTGAGAGAGAGCGCGGCTGAAGATGTAGAATAATTGTTTAAATCAGTAATCCTGACGATGTCGTGGAGGAAGTATTCACATCATTTACTTTGCTAAGTAACAGTAGTAGTATCATAACAGAAAAAAATACTCAATTGCAAGTAAATGCCCTAAATTTAAAGTTGAGTCCTGCCAGAGAAATGTACCTTACACAAAGTATGAAGGGTGAAAGTACTCACGCTACAGAGTATATTATTATGATTATATGTTATAAAATTGTAGTAGTAGTAGTATGTAGTAGTAGTAGTCACTGATGCATGAATATGTAAGCAGCATTTTCAATTCATTAGACCTACTTAAATCTATAACCATCAAACTCTCAATTTGAAAGGTAACTACAACACTTAAAGAACAATATTTCCTTCTAAAATGAAAAAGAGTAGAAGAGGCATAAAATGGAAAAATGAAAGTGAGTTCCCAAAAACTGTGTTTGTGTACAGTACTTGAGTAAATACACTTATGGGGACTAGTCTTGTCATTTAGACTTACACCGTATTTACAGCTGTGCATATCTAATTTACATCTTTAACTTCCATCAACAACAGAAGACAAAAGAGTGGAAATGTACAAATGTAAAACAATTTGTTGGGGAAATACTTACAGTGTCTACGGGCTTTGTATTGATCTTCTGTCAAACAGTATTTTTTTTTATGAGGAACCAGGTTTCTCAATATTTCCTTTTTATTGCAAGAAGGAAGAAATATCTCCTGACAAATTCAAAGTTGTTTAAGCGTTTCCCTTCACATCTCTTTACGACACAAGATATGACTTTGGTCGAGTTTTTGCCAGATAGCATTACAGATAACATTTTGACAATGATATGTTTCAGTGATGTGTATTTAACACTTCAGCGGGAGTCTCTTACCGTCCTGTACATCTTGTCCTCCAAATCCTGGTTGATCCTCTGCAGAGCGGCATAGCTACTCTGGATCCTAGACGAGCAGAAAAGAAAACACTGATGAAAAATGCTAATCACAATGTATGCTTTACTTCAGGCCTAAAGAGACACTAGTAAAGCAGCACTTCCAGTCTAACAGTAAGCTCCACTAATCTTTCAGATGGTTAACATTAGGAAGAGAGCAGGTTTTGGGTTCTGCCAATCACAAATGGAAAAAAAAGTAAAGGACAGAGAGGGAGATTTTTTTTTTGCAGAGCTTGAGAGGATCATACTCGGGGTGAGAAAGTCCCCAGGGCTCATCTAAAAACGGTCCACACTGTCTCTGCTTTCCAACTTTACAAGTTTCAAAGAAGATTTTATTTAAACATGAAAAACCATCACAATTATTTATGGCGTGGCCACAGAAAGAACGCTGTCCTGTCTGACCAGAAGGTTTCCAGCCTTCGCTCTCACACTCAAAACAGAACGGTTGTCAAAGATACTTTTGGGCTTTTTCTTTTACTCCGTCCCATTCAGTGAAAGAAAATGTACTGAAAGGACCACGATGATGATGATGCTTGTTGTGATGATGGATTTGAAAATAAAAGAAGGTCAATAAAGTCAAGATGGTTATCCTGGCAGATCGGTCGAGGTGTGGTTACGCTAAGTGAAACACGTGGTTAGGGTCAGCCAGAGATCATTGGTGTGGGATAATAAAAATAGCATTGAATCATCAAATGTGCCAAATGTGGGCTGTTTATTTAAAAATACCCATGAATCATCACACCATCCACAGTTTAGAAACACACAAAAGGTATAAATTTAAAAAAAAAATACTATTACTAGTATTCAACATAAATGGGAATCTTTTATCATTATGCAAAAAAGGTATCACTTCAACAACATCCTGGTAACATCCATACGTATATGAATGGTGTGGAGGTGAGGAAGCATTCATTTACTAAAATTAAGGAAATGTTCAATCCACTGTCTCAGTTATTTTTGATATGGGAGACCATCAGCCCTGTTTATACTGCCATTACTCTCTACTGGCATGTTTTCTCCTATAAACACTTTTGCTTTTAGATGTGATTGGATAACAGAAAGTGACATTAATGGTTCCCCTGAGCTGTCGCAGCATTTAAATGGCTCGTCACCGCATCTATTACCTGACCCGACCTTCCTCAACACCACAGTGCAACTTTGGTGAGGTTTCCTTTTGGTGGGAGCGTGACGCATGTGATGATCTCCACAGCACACATGCGTTCAGAATACAAAGTTAACCAGCCCACTGAGTCACGAGCACACACCTGCGTAGCTTCTCTGTGAATTTCTCCAGTTCCTCCTGGGCCCGGCGGAGCTCTGTCTCCAGGTACTGCCGAGTGGAGTCGAACTCTGTTTCCACCATTTCTAGTTTGTGGGTGGTGTACGACAGGCGCTTACGGAGGTCATCCTTGTGGTCGTGGAAAGAGCTGGACAGACGAGAGGCACTGAGTTTAGAATACAGGATTTGAGAAGACAGATGAAGTACACTCCCTGTTATGAAAGTTTGTCGGAGTCACCGAGCGGAGAGGGAGGGAGAAACAACAAGTGCAGAAACAAGCAGAAAAGGCAATAAAGTAAGAAATAACGTGTGCGTGTGTTTGCGCGAGAGGGAGGGACGGGGATGAAGTGCTGGAGTGAAATTCAGTTTGGAGTGAGAGGTCCGAGGCAGGGGGGCGGCTGTGGGGCCGATGGGGAGGAGGAGATGGACGGAGGAGGAATACTAATCATTTCCCATTCACAGGGAGGGAGCAGAGCTGGGAGAAGGAGCTCCCATCGGTGCAATGGTAAATTCATTTATACAAGCCT
Source organism: Scophthalmus maximus (assembly GCF_022379125.1). Lineage (NCBI taxonomy): Eukaryota > Metazoa > Chordata > Actinopteri > Pleuronectiformes > Scophthalmidae > Scophthalmus > Scophthalmus maximus. The sequence goes on from NC_061529.1 coordinate 9,578,336, forward strand.
CCCTATTGGATCTCTGAAAGAAAAGGAACAGATTTTTTGCCCCCAGACACAGACCATGAGTGATTCATAGAAGAAGAGGTGAAAATACAGAATGGACCACGTCTTTGTGTGTGAGTGAGCTTTGAAAAGAGGGCGAAGAGGCAAAGAAAGAGCGTGAGAGAAAAATGAATTAGAGGGCCGGAGAAGCACAGTTTCAACACCACCTCCATCAACAACAACAACAACATAACAGACAGGGTGCAATATTTTGGTCATGCATTGGAAAGAAAGGTTGAACATGGGGGAGGGGGAGGGGGGTTGAACACACACTGACAGGCTTGACTGAGGGAATAGATGCAGTAATGGATGGCTAGAGACGGGGAGCAGGGCCATTGTGCGCTCTGGGAGACTCAGCATTTTGCCAGACTGATGGGCACGTGGCTCACAACAAGATCACCACCAAGTTCAGCTCAGCCCAGAGCCTCAGTGAGGAAGCTGGCACTGAAGGAAGAGAAATTGTTTCCCACAGAAAGACTAATAGACTCGTGTCAATACAAAGGACAAAGGGGGGGGGGGAGTACTCCACTAATTAAGCATACATCAAATCATTTTTTACTGTATGTAGCCATGTAAAAATAAGTGTATTTACTTAGCTACGGTTTACTCGTGCAAGTAATGCAAGTAAATACTACCCGTGATTATATCCGCCCGTTCTCTGTTGGAAGCTGACGTCAGTGACTTCTAATTGCTAATTGGTTTTCGTGACATCGCATCACGTTAATATTTCTGGTCGAGTTCAAATATTTCAACTAGAGCGAGTGAAGTGAATGGCACGGACGGCAACTTTGACTTTATTCGTGTCGCCCGTCTCTGCATTGACTTTGTATGTTATCTCATCAACTAGATAGGTGCTGCAACCGATGTTGTAAAAACACATGGCAGGGGTCCAGAGAACTAATGTATACGTGTGAAAATTGCTCCGGGCTCTTATCACTAAGTAAAGCCTGTTTAATTAAGTCTGAGAACACAGCAGTTTTTTTTTTGTGGGGTATCACAAGACTGTTGTTGTTTTCAGTGCGGAGTTAATGTAGATATCAGCTAATACATGACAAGCGATCTGAAGATGAATGATGGTAATGAATACATGCCACATTATGTATTAAATAGCCTTTTAATGGCTATGATCTCCCAATGAGAATCCATTTGCATTAGTCAAAATGAATGAAATTAATTCCCCAATAATGAGGCAGATGCTTTAAAACACTCCCCAGGCTGACTCACCTTCGTTTCTGATGTTTGCAACCATTTCTCTGGGTTTTGAGGGCAGTTTTGCCAATATATATCTTTTTCATATTTTTCTCTCTTCTCCGGCTCTCATGTGTGTATCGTTGTTGCCTCTGTTGCTGCTGCTGATGCTGGCCGGCTGAATGCTGCAGCCAAGTTTGAACACTAACCACAAACCAACAGTCAAAGCTCTAAGTCTTGCCTGGGGAGGCAGATAGGAGTTGGCTATCTGTGTTGACCCTGGCAAGAGAGCAGAGGAAAAACAGCTTTGAAGTTCCACAGATTTAGCAGCACTTTTAGTTCTGTTGACTGCAGAAAAAGAAAAAAGAAAAGAAAGAAGTGATTTTTTATGCGTTCAGAAAATAAGCCAGTTTGGAGCAGAGCTGGGGGATCAATAAGATAAGCTCAGTAAACAAACTTAAAAAGTGTGCAATACTTGTAATTAATGACTCTCCGGTTGCACTTTGCCCTCAATATTAAAATAATTTTCCCCATAATTCAAAAATCCCAAAATAGAAGCAGATTTAAAATGCACAGTTAATGCAACACTGAAAGTAGAAACATCAATATTTCGATCGCTTGATCCTCCCTTTTGTTGGGAACAATTGAATGCAGCCTCCACAAACTGCACCTTAAAGAATAGTGAGTTATTAACCAGCTGACCACAGAGGTCACTGCTCAATATTTCAGTCCTATGATGAATAGCTTTGTGTTTCCATTTTCATCCTTCATCATTGCTTTGTGGTGCTGTCGCTTGAACTCAGATCTCGCCTGCATCGCAACAGCTTAATAACCTGCCGCGGGCAATGCCAAAATAAACCCATCTATGTCTCTCTTTATGCGGCTGCATTTGACAAGTCTTGTTGATATAATTGAGTCAAATACTGTCTATGAATTCCTCCTGAGACAGTGATTGTGCAATACAGGTTACATAGTATCCATGCTGCTGTCAGAGTTTAGACTTGCATCTCGGCCCTGCTCTTTATTGCATTCAGCTGCCAAACTCTTAAGAAATAAAATATAATTTATTCTTCATCTAAAAGCATTTTCTATGGTAGTTATTATGAATAATCTCCTAATCTCTGTCTTGCTTGTCCAAGTATGTTGAAAAAAAATGGCAATCTGATTTTACATTCAACCTCATCATTCTTGTTAAACTAGGACTACTGCTATCTCCACATTTACATATCTGCTAGATCGGTCATCAGATAATAAAACGGCAAACTTTTTACCTACGATGTGTAAATTGGCTTTGGACTATTCTCAGCGCAATACGTAGCTGTACATTGCGTATTGAAGACACTTTACAGCTGTTTTGTTTTTGCGTCCCAGACCACCATTGAATGTGTCCTCAAAGTGTGTTGGGTGCCTTCACACCTGTACGTATAGTTGGTCACTGTGGACAGATGTTAATACCAGATCTCATTGGGGTCAAAGACCCGTTGTTTAAAAAGTTACTACACTGTGAATAGAAAATCTGCCACAGTTACAAATTGTCTGTGTGTGTGCCATGATACCTCAGCTAGACACGTGTAGCAACACGTGTATGTACCATGTATCTTCTCCAAACATCACTGACTGTAACTGGAGTGCATACATTTCGGTGAGTCCACATGTTTGGCTTTTAAAGCCCACTATATCCCGTCCTTGAGCCACGTAAGCGCAAATGCATAAATACAGACAGGGGTTGCCTGCGGCACTCCTTTTATCAGCGCCTGCAGAGTGGCAGGGTAGCAGTTCAACAACAAACGGGCATGAATGTTTTGTCGCCTGCTGCAATTTTTAATGGCACCATTGGTTATTATTTTTAATCTCCCTTCAACACTAGCTCAGGAAACAATGGCGGTTTCTGGGAACACTGTTACGGTTGCTACAGCCATTTTCTTATCTGCAAGTCACAGAGGGAGAGGACGAAAAAGAAGACGGAAATAGTTGCTGAATTGGTGAGGAAGTGCAGTTTTATAGAATCCATCCTCACACCCTGCAGTGGATGTGAAGCACTGTACCCTCACTGTATCACAACCCTTTTCCACAGGGATAAACAGCAGATCTTGGTGCCTAAGGTGTTGTTGGGCAGGGTAAACACGATCCGCATGAAGGAAAAAAGTCTCTCAAGTCCTCAGAGAACCTCATGATCGGCTCATCGCTGCTCTCCAAAAAAAGTAAAATATATGGAAATCAAACACACTTTCTTCTCTTCAGAGTTCCCTCATAGGTCTTGTCGACTTGTAGACTTGTAGACGACTTGTCACAATTATCAGACAATGCACACTACAGGGAGTACAACAAACGGTTGTTGTGAAGCTGCAGACTACCCACTTCAGGCAAAGTTTCCAACTACCACCCTGACTGTGTACTTTTTTCTCTTTCATGCAAATGGTTCGTATAGGTACGTGACTCCAATTTAATTCAGAAAAAGATCTAAATGCAAAACCTACTAAAGGTTACGAACAGCCAACATCCATCTTCGATCTACAACAAGGAGCCCATGGTGCTTGCAGGTTGATTTAATACTAATGAGACTTGGGAGTGAGCAAGGAAGAGTTACAGCCTGCCCGATATATCAAGCCAAGGATGAGACATTGAGCTTTAATGGCCAGAGTGCCATCCCCCCCAAAGTCTTAACTGCACACAGACCCCAAATCACCTCATTTAGTGTAAAGAATAAAACTTAATGTGACAAATTAGAAAATATTTGTCCCGATGGCCCTCATCTCTACGGCTCATGATGACACTGAATTAACCAAAGTACTTGCTGAGATTAAGAAGCATGGCGACATCGCTGCAATAGAAATCTGCTGGAGCAACAGACAAGAGAGGTCAGCTATAAACAAGCCAACAGTCCGGCCAGATTATCAACAAGTCCTCCTCGTTGCACTTCTGCTGTCTTGATCAGAGTTGGATGAAAAGATTGACATCATTCTCATGTCCGTACTGTCTTCAAGGAACAGCGAATTATGTTTAAAAAAAAAGAATAAAACTACAAAAATAAGTTTTGATGAATCAGAATGATCCTTCAGTTGCATCTTGACTGTTGCATGATAGCACAAAAGCAAAAAGCGACCTAACAGAAGAAGAAGTGGTGATAATTGATAGAATTATTTTAAAGTTTTGAATTTTTCCCCCTGGGTAAGTGGGTGAAGCTTTGCTTGAGAGCCATGTTTTGAGTATGTCCTCTGATGCAAGACTCCAGAAATACAACAGTCTCTTGTGCATGCTTCACTACCAGCGGCCAGAAAAACAGCTCTGTGGATTAAGTCACCGGAGCAATGATGATGACTAGTCAACACAAATTCCTGCCTGAAGACAAGAACTTCAACTGGGGAGCAATCCCTGCAATGTTTATCCTTCCTTTAGTTTATATCTACATATCAAAAGAGACTCAACCTTAAGTGGTTAAGGGGAAAACTTATAGGCCTTGAAATGAATAAAACTTGTGAAGCACTCTGACTATTTCAAACTGTAAATGTACTGCAGCGTCAACTGTGAAGTTTTTTATTAGCATTTCTCGACAGGTGTGTGATGGTTAGGCTTTTACCTGGACCAGAGAGTTTAAGTTAGCAGGTTAGCTGCTAACTAGCAGTCCACTGTTTGTGCAGTTTAGGCTATTGGTCAGTAAATACATGTATATGGTCCAACTCCTCGAGACCCAAGACAGGTTACAGTCCTGTCACGGCTCGCCAACACCCTGGTCTGCAACACTGCTCTCATATGCCAGGACATCAACAACTATAGACTTAGTACAGAAACTGACTTCTTTTTGCAAACATTCGAGTCGCCCTCTATTGGTCATTCCAGAGAATACGGGCTTAAACGTGACTACGTGCGTTTTATTTACAGTGTATGGTTTTTCTACGTGCAAACTAAGTATTTTGAGCATGTTAACAAATCTAAGGGCATGGACAGCTGTTTCACAGATTTCTGTGTATGCTAAGAGCCTACACATTTACATATGTGTATGTATTTCTTCCCCACCAGCCCCAAGGAAGATCCCTATCCCCGTACACTCAGCGTGTTCCTGTACTGGTAAGTTTTCCATGCCAACACTTGGAAAATGTGGGCTAAGCAGTCAGCTCTCACGAGAACCCTCACTCAATTAGTATAATAAACTCCTGCTTGTCTATTATTAAAACCTAAAGGCTAACAGGTTGAATTAAAATACCTAAAATGTCACTGGTTACATCGATACATTGACTGTGTATTGAAATCAGGAACGTGATGCAGGTAATAGACATGTTCTTGTAGGTGATGTCAAACACAGTTCATGGCCAAACAGACAATATGTTTGAATTCAATCATAATGCTTCCTTCCATCACAAAGCTCCTGGGCATAAATTAACTGATAAAGAATGGTTTCCCCTGCTGCGCTATGACTCTTCAATCTTCCTCCACCTTCTTGATGTATCCTTGGCCCTTTAAAGGGTACCTCAGTCAAAGCAAGGAAGTTTTATTCGTGGGAGCTCGTGTGTGTAACAACCTTCCGAGGAAACAGCAAATTGTCAATCAATTCTGAAAATTTGTGGGCAGATTTCACACTATTCCTTATCAGATCTAATCACATCAGGGGGTCAGAGCAGGAATCACCACAGGGGATCTCTCTTGCATTCCGCTGCATGTGCCATGCAGTCCAGGGCTGGTATGTTGCAAATCTCTGTGCCTTGGATAGGATTTCTTTTACCTTTAAAAAAACAACCCTTATTAGAATCTACAATACATTTCTTCAGTTGACATAAACCTTTAAATAGGGAGCAAATTGCAACCTCAACTGTAGCTCACTCCTGCCAGACCATACTTACTAGTGTGGTACTGGCAGCTCACAACTCTTGGCAGAGTCCAACTTCAACCTAGTGCTGTGCAGCATAATGCACTATACTGTATCTTTGAACCGACTGAATCACCATCTGTCACAGCACACAATAAGATTCTGGTATGGTACTTGGACTTTGTTGACTGCACAGTTTTAGGAAGCTTGCTGTAAAAGCAGAGTTTGTGGTTTGTTTGTAAGTTTTGGAAAGTAAAACAAAAGAAGCTACAATTGCATTATGGAAAGTCTCCAGTGTTTTTGGAGTTTGACCAGTACTAGAAACTAAAAATCAAGCTTTCTATTCTGTCTCTTGCAAGTCACCCAACTTTATGGACATGCAAATACTAAATTGATTTATTACTCTATAAAGAAATATCTTCTTCTCCTCTTTTCTGTCTGTAAAGATGTTTTCCAAAACTGGTACGTCGAGTTTTGTCTAAAGGTAAAGGGACTTTGTTTAAAAATGGGTTAACCCAAAACTTGGCTGTACACTACCTATCCAACATGCAACGGCATCAAGTGGAAGTTTGTGCAAAGTTGATTTAAAGTATGTTGAATATTCAAACTGATCAGAACTAGTCAGCTAATAGTGTAAACTAGTTTTGACATCAGGGTTTGGGTTTGACAGTACCAGTTGGGTTTAATTAGTTGGCAAGGTTCTCGTCTCTCTTTTAGAGACGAGAAATATTACAGTAAGCCTTGTCAAAGTGATGATGCAGTAAGTATGCGATTGGTCTTCAGCTAAAATACAAACTTTTGGAGAGACCGTCCCATAAAAAACATCAGAAGACCCCTCAACTCAACATGCTTTTAAGAATTCCTTTTTTTCCTCATTTATTTTAATGAATTCAAATAAGACTTTGAGAATGAACCCACAAAATACAACAAGGGGGATTTGGAAGCAGAAAAATGTAGTTACAGTTGAACAACTTGCTTGCCCTGTATTTCACTTTTACCTTTATCAGTAACATAAAGGAATAACATTGCGATGTAAAAATAATTATTTCGGCATTGAGTAGGTTTCTTTAAGGATGAAAACATTGTGAAGGTCTGCTGAGGATTGACAAAGTTTAAGAGAAGTTACTCTTAAGTAACATGGACAAGTGATATCCTTAATATCAATCAGGTAAAATGAAGTTGAAGTCAGCTATAATCTTTTTCTCATCAAGTAAAACAATTAATTAATTTTATAGCCAAGGAAACAACTGTGAGATTTCTTTCAATTATTTTTTATTGCTGTATGTACTGAAAATATGTCTTCTCTATTTCTATCAGATTCCTGACACAAGTAGACACACAGTCCCACAGGCCAGCAGTTCATCATGTCCTTGACCGTTTCATAAATCTTTAGAGAGAGAGAGAGAGTGTACTGAAGGGATGTTTCACACTGTATACTTTTGTGTGTTAAAACCTCATTCCGAGTTAAGATTTCTCAATTTCTCCATTCTCTGTGAAAGTGAACGAGTTCAGTCCTTGCTGAGGTTGCCACGACAACACAGTCGTGACATACCTGTGTTCCCAGCCTGGCAGAGGAACAGAAGTGATCGCCTTGCAGACTGTTAAAATTCAACACTGTGTATAGAGAGTAAAGTATAAAGATCTAAACTGTATAAAGCAGCTGCATCTTCTGACGGACTAGTTACTATTTCATATTTAGTACCTTAAATATATTTTTACGACTCATTCTGCATATAGTATATGGTATAGTGAATATAAGGCATCTTGATATGGCACAGTATAGTGAAGGCAATATACTTGGTTTTGGTCATGCTAAGCTAACTCCCCCCTTTAATGAAGACAAATATGTGAACAATTACAAATTCACAGTGTGTGTGGTGGACTTTTCATATTTGGATGCTGTCTTTCATACTTCAGTTTCTCTTCTCATGCTCTGATTCGCTAAATCTAAACAGCCAATCAGAATGATCTCTTCCATCAACTGACTCCGACGCCGATTCAACAGAAAAGCGGCTTATCGCCGAGTATAGACGACAACACACTGCCACGACTTGGACCATTGACACTCATCGACGTTCAGACGAGTTCAGACAGCCGACCGTCGGTACAGTGTGTCCTGGCCTTGAGGTTATACAGCCAGCGTGGCAGCAAGCAGTAGCCTATTTACACATTCTGCAGATACAGAACAACATTAGCATTCATTTGGAGTTGTTGTTCCAGGTCGCATAATGAATGTTAAGATCGATATTATATTCCTCCGACATTCTTCTTTTAGTTCTGCACTACCTCCTGAGGAAAATATCTGGCTATTTAACACCTAAATGCTCCACAGTGTTCACCATCAAGTTGCTAACTGCTTCTGTCTGTCATTTGTTCCAGACTGTTCCAGACTGATGTTCCAGGAGGATGGATTCTGTATTTGTTTGCAGACACATAAAGGGTTTTTGTTGACGTTGCTAGTGTCCACAAATATCCTATACAATAAGATTGCACTTCAGAATTCTAGGTTAAATTAGAAATTTCCAAACAGAACCCAAGTCAACCCACATCGTCATCTGCTAATAAAACAAAAAAACAAAACAATGCATCCACATGTATCCATCCATAGGGTTATAGATTATAGGAGAAACTACTGATTGCCTCTTTCATAGACATCAAACTGTTTCAACCGGTGAATCTGAATTCAGAAATAATTCATGGTTTTCTTGTCGGTTTATATGAAACCGTCCCTCCTGTAGAGCACAGCACATGTTGTACAGTAGCTGAGCTCGGCACAAAGACGTACAAAAGGCCACGAGGGCCCAATTTTTTACCTCATCCTGCACTTTTCATCAACGACCCTTTCCTCTGCATCATCACAGCTCAGATAGGACATCTGGAAATCCACCATGCATTACTCTGCGGGAGGGGACCAGTGGTGAGTGAGACTGTGCATGTAGGCTGAACATACGGCGGCATGCACGGCCCTCCAGGGTGCAATGAAGTATTTATTGAGGTGTAATGGGTGCAATAGCCGCGCACAGTTTGTTCAACATGTAGCTCGTAAGAGGGCTGTGTGCTTGTTTGTATGTGTCTGACAAAACAGCGTGTGGTTTTTTTCCGCCCAACACAACAACTGCTGTATCAACGCATTATTATTGCTATAATAGGAGTAGTCTCTGAACCATGACACTGAACAAGAGGGGTCGGGACTGAAGCTAATGCATTAATGAGCTGCATGAACAAACAAAAAAATAATTAAGCGGGGCTAAAATAGTCTTAGTGGGTACAACAAGATTATGCACAAGCCTATATTTTGAAGACGTGACAACAGCGACATTAAAATGCCACACACATGCTTCTGTTCTGACATACAGTTTATATGTATTATATATAAATTGTATGTATATATATATATGTGTGTGTGTGTTTATATGACACTTGAGGTCTACGACATATGCTCCAGAGACTTAAGCTGCTCAGCTGACCCTGTCCTGTTGGCTTTGACGGAGCCGTAAATGCTCTGTGGCAGAGCGGTGTGTCGACAATAGTCCGGGGAGCTATGAGGGTGGTGATGTGGGAAGTCAAAGAGAAAAAGGAGCCTTAAGACCTAGACATGGGATTCACAGGGGTCTAAATTAGAGAATACAGATACATGTACACACACAAAGACAAAGCCGACCCCTTGAGCACACTCCAAGGCAGATCCCTCATCAGCAACTTCCAGATGCTACAGTGGTCCACCCTCACAAATGGCTCCCGCATACATTTTCCGATTCCACTGTCTTGGAAATAATTAGAAGAATGAGAGAGCGGAGGGGTGGTAATCTGCTGCAGGCTAACCTAGAGGGAGCCTTCGCATTGCATCGGTTACCTGGCTAGCTTAGGGAAGGACGAGGGATGAAAAAACAAAGCCTCTTCAGGCACATTCCTCAAAGTCTGACTGAAGCCGAGTGGGCTAGCGGTGTCTCCCAGGGGCTGGTGCTGCAGGCAAACTGGATCATTGGAAGATTCAGTTGATGAAGGTAGGATGAAACATTTGTAGAGACCTAATTAAAAGTCACAGAAAGTCAAGTGAAGCCAATACAACTTTTAACCACGCCCCCCCCCCCCCCCCACTGTTTGTACTGTTTTAATTACTATTCTGTCCTTGGTTTATCTACGACTAATCTCAGCAGCTATATGACTGATAATTCCGTGTGACACACACAGACACGACACTTGGACTCACATGAACTCATTACATTATTTAAAAAATTTCATCAGGGACAGTGAGAATGTTTTTAATGTTTACAGAAAATACTGAACTTTAACATTTTCATTTTTTTAGCACATATTTATTATTGTCATTATTTACAATTTTTTTCTAGGGGCACAGTGTCCCACAGCTTTCAATTTTAGTTTGAGAGTAATGATTGCATTTTAGTTTTGCATTTTTTCTGTCTCAGCAAATCACCTCGTGAAGAGGATCTTAACGATCAAACATAAATGAAGAATAGTAGTTGAGTAAAAGTGTGAAGCGGAAAATGGGCACAAAATGGAAAAGACTAACTGGGAAGTTTAAATTGTCTTCTTTCAACAAAAACCCATAAATCTCCCACTAACAAATTGGCTAATGTCCTCTTACTGTGCCCACTGTCTCGTGTATTGTTCATATTGTTAATACTGCATGTGAAGACAGATATGATGCCAGTGCAGAAGGATTTAAATTTTGTTGCATTAATCAATTAAACTGCCCTCATTGATAAGCGTTGGCCTGTCACCTATGTCAAGAGTCATTTGAGAAAAGTGAGGAGGAGCAGTGCATGATGTGCTGCTGGGGGTTGGTGGAGCTGATAATTTGTTTGGACAGACTTCAACACTTATTGAATCAAATTTTGCATCCGTTTGAAGTGTTTAATCACGAAGACAATCAGATATATCTTTAGAGCTTTTGGTTGTATCACCAACATAAACCTGATGATGAGTCATACATATAAATATTTTTATGGGGAATTTTTTTGACAAAAATGATGTATGCACAGTACTGTAGGCTTGACACAATGGATATACATTTATGACCATATTTCAACTCATTTATTATTTTGAATGACTTGAAGACATCTTTACGTCAAATACTTTGATCCAATAGATCTGAATAGATCATCCTACATGTATTAGTTCATCTTTGGACAATCAACAGTCAACATTTAAATGTGACAACATCCTCTTATATCTGAGCCAGAGAAAGCAGGCCAAAGTTAAGTATGCAAACCCTTCTACATTCACCAACATAGATTAAGTTAATAAGTAAAGTAAAGAACAAGCCAACATAACTGAAAAGGTTTGCACGCACTTCACTTTTCTTTCTTTTTCTTTTTCTCCCCCACCATATTAACGGAAGCTTTTTCTACTGTGCAGGAAATTTTAAACTTGCCTCTAAGAGCAAAAGTTTCAAAGTGCTGTTTGCTTAAATTATGTAATATGGAAGAAGAGATCATATCCAAAATCAATGTTTCCTCACTTGCTGGGGGTGACGACTGGAGGTGAATGCAATTAACTTCTAGATGTTCTGATCATGTTCATTCTGACATGCAGATTATTATGAAGCCACCGAAAGGCATCATACGGAAGAATACTTCATGATTTACTCGCTGAATCATTAAGCAATCACGTGTCTTTTCTTAACTCATCAAGTAATAGACGGCATTACGGTTCCCCTTTTCTTCTAAGCTCTACAAGATAAGGAGTTTTGGTTCAACGAGAACAACTTTCTCACTCAGGATGGGCTTGTTCAGCCGTTAATTGCCTCTGTAATATCATCTTGCCCAGGGGATGAATATGAGAGAGATGTGAAAACATTTGGCCCCTCGTTATTCTCACGCAGGTAAAGTCAGCTGAGCAAAAAAAAAAACACAGTTTTATAGCTAAATCAGAGAGTCTTGAGCAACCTGACTTTCATTGGTGCAGAGATTACATTGACAAAAAGCTTCTGTTTACTCACACACGCAGCGCAACATGTATTCGCTGTCTCTTGACATTCTGTACTGTTGAACGCACAACTGTCTGCCCAGCCCTCTGTGTCAAACCCATCAGACTATGCCAAATATGGACAGAACGGCACAACAGCCACAAAAGAGAAGTCACAACATTCAATATTTTCACAAGTGTGCCAAAGCCACTACACGTACACTTATCACAGAGCCGCTAATAGTACCAGGCATGCACTTCTCCCCTCTCTTGCCTTACCGTTTATATGCTTTTTCGCCTCATTTTCAGCAGATGAGATCACAATATTCATGTGCCTGTGCATCCCGTCAGAGCAGCATGCATTTAGAAAAAAGCCTCCTCTAATTCTGACTGGAGGCAAGCTGGTAGGCAGAGAGAGAGAACGAGAGAGAGAAGGGGGAGAGAGAGAACGAGAGAGGGAGATGAGGACTGAATGGAGCAGGAGGAGGCGTATGGGAAGAGGAGGGGTTATGGGAGTGATGGAGGGACGATGAAGAAGAAGAAGACGGGCTAAAAAGTGAAAGTGGCAAACCTCGTGTCATGCTGCATCTCTCCATCAGGTTCCTGGTGGGAAGAGAAGAAGAAGAGAGGGTGAAATGATTAGATTTATTCATCAGGCAGATTTATGTGGCGCCGCCGCTGCCACTGCATGCTGCGGAGTGCCTCTTATCTCGTGTTTAACGAGCTCTCGGAGCGACGACGTCTCGGCAAACAAATATATCCATTATTTCTCACTCTCGGCACACGTACTATATCAGAGTTGAGAGCATTAAGCGAGAGGGGGAGGAGGGGGCGAGTGACGGAGAAAGAAATGACAGATTAGCGGAGCTGCAAAGAAAAATGCTGCGTGCTGCAGAAATGGAGAGAAACTGCCCAAGGCTGAGAGGCAGACTTACATACTGAAGTTGGTGAAGGAAGAGGAGGAACAGAAAAGTTGAGTGATCGAACAGGGACGAATATAGGACGAAATATACAAAGGTAAACAAAGTAAATATGTTTAGTCAATTTAGAAGAATAGTTCCACTTTATGGTAAACACCACGAGCTGCTTAGTTACAACAAAAATCTGCCCAGCAGCATCCGCAGAAGCTCACTCATTACCATTTTTCATCTCCTCCGGTTAATCCCTGCAAAGACTGAAGAGGAAAATGACAATGCTATGTTTTACAGGGGCTTTCTCTTTGGCAGCAAGCTGTTTCCGCTCTGCTCATCTAAGCAAAGTGGCTTCTGGTGTTAGCTTCGTATTTATGGTACAGCCACCAGGGTGGTATCAAACCTCTCACCTAATTTCCCACAATGTCGACACCCACTACACCACGTCGTCATATGTGTAAAATCAAACAGAGGTGAACGACAGCACCGCTCCTTGTTGCGTCTGTTTGTCACACGTGCATTATGCATGGCCTGGATTTCACTGGAGAATTTACCATTTACATTTACATTTTCACTTAGGCTTAATTCTTTGGTGCAGAACCAATTGCTCAGTGCAATCCTTTGGGTCCAGAGTCGACATGGCAGAGCAAACATATATGGTCTGCAATAAAAAACTAACCAACCAAAAAATAAAAATAAGTTGACTTTACCAAAACTTTAGTGATAAAATATGAATGAACTACACGGATGTCAAATGTTGTTTCTGTATGTGTTGAGGATTTCAAAGTTCAGGATTCGATGTCAACGTGCTTGTTTGTGAGAGTGCATTTTGGGTTTGTGAGCACGTGTATGCTGCACTTCGTGTTGTGTGGGTGTTACAAACAGTGCGAGTGATACAGCAGGATGACTCATGCAGCTACTGAATGAGACAACGCTCAGTAATCCCCTCTGTCCATCCCTCCATCCCTCCATCCCTCTGTGCGGGGAGGGCAAGCCTGGAGAGAGGGAGGAGGAGAATTTGCATTCCTGGAAGGCATCGCTGAATGACAATCTTCAGCCGCAGCTACTACAGATGTACATTCATTCAGAGAAAAGTGTTACCCTTCTTTTTTGCTGTTGCTAAATTAAACAGAAAAGGTGACCCACCACCACCACCAGATATATCTGCTGATTCCAGTAAGTTAAGGTCAGTTAGTTACAATAAAACATGTTCATTTTCTTTACAATGACAAGCTGACAAATAAGAAAACCCCCAGTTATGTTTGATCATTAAATAGCAACTCATCAACTTAAAATCATTTTGTTTTTTTGTGGAGCTCCTGTGTTTTAACTTAACCCGCCTAACTACAGTAAAGTAGAAGGATGTCACAGGACGCTTTGACATCCACCTTTGGGTTTGGTTACTGGTCCTCTAACCACACCCATCAGTGATGCTGGACATGTTCAGGTGTGCAAGAGATGTTGATCGGTTCTCAAGTTGAATACATGGCATTTTGAGATTTGACACACTAGTGTAGAATAAGTATGTGTACAAATTTACCAACTTATTATACTACAAATGTATTCACCTCTTATTTATTGATGTGTTACAGAACACGTCTTTCACTCTCGTCTTCTAATCTGCCCTGAAAGAATCTCACTGCTTGTCTGTAATTGGCCCACTCTCAAGTCTCTAAATGTGTGAAAAGCTGCCAAACTGCTGTTTTCTCTCCTGATACCAAACGTATTTCTTTCCCTGCATACACACACCTGAACAGTTGCTAGGGAGCTGCCATGCAGTGAATAAATTCTGATCAGGAAGTTACCTCCCAAACACATCTCTGCTTCCTCACTGTTGGACATTGGTCCAGGTCTACACATTTACCAGCACAGTATTAGTAAAACAGAGAAGGTGCGAGAGGGAATAGTGGTAAGTAAAACTACATTTCTAAGCCTGAGGCTCAAAAGTACAATGAAGCGATAGGGAAAAAGATGAAGAACAGTCTTTAAATTATTAATACATTAGCCACCTTCAAACAGACAGCCAGGCAACATAGTGAGATGTGTTTGATACCCAAACCATCTTTCCCTTTATAGTATCACATGCCAAAGGTCCATCTTACTTACTCTTTGCTATCTCTATGATTGATATGTGGAGGGGAGAAAGATGCTAATGTATTTAAATGAAAAAAATAGACCATTCCAGGAGCACTCCTTTGACAAGACCATGAACGTGCACATCCAGTGCGAAAAGATCGTGTTTGAGTAGACGAAGTTAAAGTGAGTAAATGATTCTGCACTTGAACTCAATAGTCAACAGCTCTCGTCTAACTGTTACACAGATGATATCTAATTATAGTTCTCAGTAAACATTACAACTGTGAAATTACCAGTTCGATCAGTTTACCAGTTTATTAACTGCCTAAATCCTATCAGACTGGGTGGCCACTAATTTCGTACAGCTAAATGCTGAAAAAAAACCCTGAAATCTTAACTTCTGCCCCTCTTTGTGTTGTCCCTGAAGTAATTAATGGCCTTGGGTCTCTCAGCTTGTAAGTTAAATAATTCATAAGAAATCTAGGTGTCTCTACAAACCAGGCTCTGACTCTGGACCATCATATTTTGTGTTTGACTCACTCCTGCTTTTTCCAGCTCAGAAACATTGCAAAGCTGTAGCACTGTGGTTCAAGGAGAGATGGAACTGTGAACCCAGCCTGTCATGACTATTGCATCTCCCTGTTCAATTGCTTTTGCAAAACACCTCTGGATCATGCCATTTATTTCTATTTTATATAATGCTATTTTATATTATGCTATACATCTGTTTGTATTTCTTAGGTTTTTATCTCAGTTTTTAATGTAACTGCTCTTGAAAGGATACAGTACTTAACAAATCTGTGCATGTGAAGCACAAAACAAATTCAGATTCCCCATTCACATCACATTAATGAATAATCATGTTTGCAGATTTTATTTTGTATGGCAAGTGGGTGGTGTGAGAGATGCAATTAAGCAAAACACCAAACATAAAGATTCACATCTAATAAATCTGAGAAGGTTCTCCTAACAAGAAGGAATGTGATCCATCAAAGCCTCGGATAAAGATCGAGTAAAATCATCAGAGGCTTGTGTAACCTTATTCATTAAAATCCTAGTTTTCAGCAAATTACTTCTACACTTCCTGCATTACGAGGAAACATGACATGAAGCTGCATAGAGTGTACGTTTAATTTCTAAGAATTATACTCACAATAACCCATACATGAGGTAACTGTGCATGATGTAATAACTGCATATGATGCATTAAATCATTTTGGTTCTACTGGGGTATAAACCAAATTATTTTCTCTGCTCTACCACTAGAGGTAAGGGAGAAAATATTTTGGATTTCTAGGTGAATCAACTCTTCGGGGTACTCACAGGGATATTGAGAGGTCTGGGCAGTGAGGTAGACCTGTAGGACATTCTGGGAAATCCCTCTGGCCATCTGAAGACAGGGCAAGTGTTACTCCATCCACTGGAAGCTGATTGAGTAGGAGGTGGCTCGTAACTGGTAGGTACCACTGTCTTCTCTTTCTCTCTCCCTCTCTCTGTTCTTCTGTCTTTCTCCCAGCAAGGCTTTTCTCTCCCTTTATCATTTTTCTTTCCTTTCTCCGGTCCCCTTTCTCTCTCCCAGGGGTTCTCTTTTCTCCTCTCCCTCTCCTTCCCTTTCTCCATTCCTAAACCTCCGTTTCTCTCCCATGAAATCCTGTTTTCCCTCTCCTTCCCCTTCTCCATACCCTTCTCAAGTCCTTTCGCGTTCCTTTCTTTCCCCAGGGTGCCATTGGCTACCAGTTCATCGAGGTGTCTCACTCTGTCAATATCTGTCTCTAAATAAAGTCTCCCAGTGGAGGGCTGGGTCTGGACCTTTGTACATAGCTCCAGGTCTTGCTCTTGGTATGAGTGACTTTCCCCTTTCACTTTCCTCAACACATCCCCAGGTTCCAAGATCTTACAGCTGGGTAAGGACTTGCTCCACTGGTGGACAGAATTCGTAACATCTTTTGAATCATACTCCTTGATGGTCTGGAGGTTTGAACTTGTCGGGCTGTACCACAGGTTTATTCCTGATGCAGATGGTGGTAGTGGTGGGTTTACTGGTGTTGAATGCAGTGCAGTTGTTAGCGGCAGGTGAGATGGGGTTGAGGGTGGTGGTGGTGGAGGAGAAGGGTAGCGGTGTCGGAGGGTGGACTTCTGCTGCTGTGGACCACCATTAGATTTTAGCACCCTGCAAGTTACCTCATTCAGAAACTGTGTGAACTGGCGCCTGTCCTCAGTCTTCTCACCTGGCTGATGACATGAGACTGAAGCAACATTCTTATTCAGGCAAGAATTGGAAACACTCTGAGTTCCTGCGTCTTTCCATAACACTGTAGAGGCCCTCTCAGGAGCAGAATCTTCTTTGTTTTTAGCTTTAGCAGGGCGAGAGAAGATAAGATTTTGATAGATGACTTCAGGTTCAGCAATCGCAGTAGCAGATGTCTGGTCAGTGGTGCAAGGCTTTTCACCTGATTCCCCTGATTGCTCGGTGCTATCTTGCTTAACAGGAGTCCGTAGCATGCAGGTTGCCCCTGAGCTCCAGCTGTTTGTGTCCCAACTTCCGTCGTCCTCACTGGAGCTGCCATTACCACTTTGTAGGCTGGGGCTGGTACTCCACTCACTGGGGCTGGGACTTGAGCTGTCCAGGGTGCCTAGCGACCGCCTCTTCATCCGAGACATTGATCCCCTAAGGTTGGGTAAAGTGTCCTGGAAATTGGGCAGAGATCCTTGGAGACTAGGTAATGATCCCTGGATACAAGGAATAGACCCTTGTAAGCTAGAAACGGATCCTTTGCAGCTTAGACTAGTAGCGTTGTGGAGGCTGGAAAAAGAACCTTTGAGTAAAGGCGAGGATTGGTGGCGCAGTTGAGGTTCTTCTTCATGGTCACTGTATGGTCCAGAGAAAACAGGGCAAGATGCAGTGGAAGAGCAGGAGCCACGATCCTGTCGAGTTGAGGATGTTCTGGATCTTGACTGGCGCCGCAGAGTAGCCATCGCCTTCTTTCCCCTATTTCGCACTGTCTGTGGTGATCCTTTCTGTACAGATTCAAGCCTGAGACCATCGTTTGAAATTGACACACACAAGTGGACCATGTCAGGCTCAGGAGACCTGATTGTCAATGGTTCTATGTCCTCTGGCTTTGCCTGATTTCAATTGTGTGCCCTAGTTGCACAGTCCCCGGACAGTGCACCCAAGCTGTTGCAGTGTGACACACTTTCCCTGCTCCAGCAAAGTACACAATGAAAACCCAAAGAGGTTAGACTCTGATAGTCATTTGGATGTCAACCAACCTACTTTCATTACCATGCATATGCTGACACTGTCAATTCTATTCTCTCCTTTTCAAAATAGCATTATAGATCAACAGCTGCATCACCAGTGCTTTGTCTGTGGGCATGATCTGTAATGAATTTGTGTATCGACATGGATAGTGTTGAAAGGCAGCTGCATCCAGGTCAAAGATATTGACCACAGCTACCATGTGATATCTGCTTCGTTGGCAGCAGCCAACAAAAGATGAAGAAGCAGCATCTGTTGCCTCTTGCTTGGATGAAAAGGAACTTCCCAAGCAGATGTTACAATATTTTTGTATTTTTCATGCCCTGTCTTATTCGTCTTATTTGAGTCTCTTATGACAACCAAATGATTATTACCTACATTTTTCATTTATTTTGCAGAAACAGCAGCACAGGACTGATTACACCACAAGAGGAGAGTACTCAACCAAAGCAGGAAGAGGACTGGCTCGCTGAGAGAGAACAGTGTGAAGCTACTCTACATGGCAGATGGCGGAAACATTAAAAAACACAACTCCCAACAGCTGTACCTACTTCAATAAAGTGTAAAAAGGAGCAGTTGAAAGAGGAGGCATGCAGAGTGATGATGCAGAGAAAGAGCCCAGGGTTGACCAAAGTAAACCTTGGAGCATGTCATGTGTGGGAATATACTCTGTCTTCCTCTATGTCTACTGGACAACTGAATGGTGCAAAGTTAAGTTGCTAAGGAGATATAAGTACAGATCAGCTACTGTGACCCTGATGCTGCTAAACACTCAGAACTGAAAAACGTCAAAAAGTGTAGTATTTCTGTTCTTCCACTGTATCCAGGTTAACAACTGCTGATAGTCGCCAAAGCTTGCAGCAACACAAGTATCCCTTTGGTCTTTGAATAACAGACACCAGTTGCCAAGAAAAACTCTGCCGACTTACCACATCCCTAACGTATGTCCTAATTCCCCAAAGTCTTCAAAACTGAAACAAAAAGATGAGATTCTTCATTTCATCCCTACAAGCGGTTTCATGATTTGCTTTTGTATCTTGCTAATGCTTCAGATTCACTATTCACTGGGTATTTGGTATTTGCTGGGAATTTCAGTCTTGTTTATTACAATACCACAAACCCAACCTGCCTTCAGGCTGATTAATAATTAATTCTGTTGTTAAGCAGGAAAATGGCACGTTTTTTTCCAAGTGTATTTTGTACCAGGGAGTGTTTATCCTGAGGAACTGTTAGCTGTTATGTGAGCTCACACAAGGCAGTTCATTGTTCAGCTAAAATCAAGTGGTGGCTATTCGCTTTGGTTTTATGTCGTCACCCCCTGGTAAACATACTTAAGTCTGTGTACATTGATACTTCCAAGTCCATCTGCTTAACTCAGCATGAGACAGAAGTGCTGCCGAAGAAAAAACAGCCGATTGTGTGCAGAGGAACTCTCACTCATTTAACTTTAACGTCATTTTAGCCACTTCCAGTCAGTACCCACATGTTATTTTCTTCTCTTCTCATTAATGAGCACTGAAACAAATGGCAGACCCCTGTTTTCCCCTGGTGTCAACATCGATGTTGTCATGGAAACAGTGATTGTAATCCAGATGCATCTTTTCCCTGTCTAGCTATGAGCCAGACAGATCTGTGCAGCTTTCCCTCTAAATGCCAAGGCATTAAAACAGACACCTATAGGAAATGTCAGCAGCACTGTCTGACAGAGGATATGGAGCCTGTCAGCCATGCCAAACAATATTTTTCATTTCCATGTCAAGAGGAAGCCCTGCGGTGGCACATCTTTTTCATTTAAGGGGGGAAAAAAGACAGTAAGTAGCAGACAATTCAAACTAATGCCACTGCTCCTCACTGAAAGCCTCCGATAAGACATTAATTGAAAGAACTATTGCACATACTTGGAAATGCAGATGTTCCCTGACAAGCTTGTACAGACACATGCACACTCAACATACTCATACTCGATGTGCATGTGCAGAGTACCCCCTGCATGCGTTATTACACATGCCCATTGTTTATGTATGCAACATCGCTCTCTAGTGGCCACCAGTGGTGAGACATAATTATTAGTTATCAACTTTACAACTTCCAGCTCATTCACCTTTTCTTATTCACATTATTCTCTTGCAAGACTGCACTTTGAAAATACACTAATGCAACAAATATAGGTCAACACTTACATGGATGTAAAATTGAATTTGGTTTTGTGAAAATGACAGGATGTTCAAACACTGTGATGCGCCAAAGAAACTGTGGAGCATCTGAAACTAATACAGATTTAAACTAATAAAATTGTTAGTCGTTGTTGCACGTCTTCTCTCACTACCTCTTTTCCATTATGCTTATTAAATTAGTGTTTTGCAAGATGGATATAAAAACAATATTTTCAATTGAAATCTGCAAGGAGTGTTGTTATTTCATATCATAATGCAAGTTTTTATCAATTAAGAAGAATTATGTTTCTGATAATAACCAACAAAGAAACAAAAGTGTCAAACCTGCATAAAATGGTGATAAAAATGTTTGGAGGATTCATGAATATCAACAAGGATTTCACATGCAGACGCAGCAGATCCACAGAGGAGAAAAAAGGATGGCAGAGATGGAAATGATAATGCTGTGACAACAGAGGTCAGATTGTGCGCTGAGATTAAGGATGGTTCACCTGTTTGCACTGGGATTTATAAAAACATCAGGAAACACGTATTATGTGCTTAAGAAAATAATTCAAGTTTTGTTTTATGAAAGAATATGCAATTTTTTCCACTTGTATAATATCTGGCACAACAATGAGCTATACATTAAAGGAGGTATTGTACATTTTGCAATACACATTGTGAACTACGTTAAATACTCTTGAATGACTCAAGCAATACTGATCAGAAAATAGTTTTGAAAAAGTAACATTAAGTAAGAACAATTTGAATTCAAAGATATTTCGTAATTAAAATTTAAAACAGGTGTCCAAAAGCTAAGACTCTCACATGTTCAAATGTCTTGAGATTAGCTCAATTATTAACTCAACAATTAGATATGAGACTTTAATCTCAGTTTGTAATGACAGTTTGGTGGATTCAAACATGACGCAGGTAAATTCCATTTTGTAAACGAGGCCCGGGGGCACCATGGTATCATCTGGCACAACTACAATTACACACTGGGGGGGGGGACATGCTAGAGTGTGTTTATCACTAATTAACTAATAACCTCCTTTGAGGAGCTTAGTTTCTTAAGAGAGACAAAATGATGGAACAAAATCAAAGCAGCTGCTGATGCGACCACTTTTTTGTGTTGTTGTAATTAAATTATATGGTATGATTTTTCATTTATCTCAAGTCATTAAACTACCCGTTGGTTTTATAATGTTCGATTTAAATTCCTACGGACGTTATTTCATTTGTAGTGTTGCATAAAAGATTTTACAATTCACACAAAGAAAAATAAAAGGTTTGAACTGACATTTTAATTCTAATTTAAATCTAACATTTTGATCATGACTGACGTTTACAGAATATTTTTGGTAAAACAAAGATATTCTCACATTAACAATCTTTTTTTATGCCATATAAATTATATATGAGAGTCTTTCAGGCACATTTCTGTATGCACATGTGCACATGTTTGGTACGGCACATGCTTCACTCACTGTTTTAGAATAATTTGCAGGATATTCCACGAGCAGTAAGTCATTTATGCCAGACATCTTCCACATTAAACACAGTAAAGTGACAGTGATGGTACTTTTGAGAGTAAATAAGTCATCTGAGCTGGGCAGATGTCCCTGTGTGTGTCTGCTCAGGTTCCAACTACTATTCATTCTAACTGGATTTTAAATTATGCGGTCATTAATCACCATGAGACAACCCACAAACTAATTAAACGTTGACAGTGTTGTGTTGTGTACTGGGTGGCTATAAATACCAGTGGTATATGATAATAAATATATCTCACTGTCACATGGATCAAAATATCTAACTACCATTTTCAATTTGATTTGTAGAGTGGAACCTGCATTGCACATCATTATCGCCACAACAACATCATATTTTCTTCGTGGAAAAAACCAACATGTAGAGTTGTAAATTTAATGACCTCATTCAGCTGGAGTGAACAGGGCTGTAACTGAGTGCTCGCTGTCTCTCTGTTTCTCTGTCTGTCTCTCTGTCTCTCTCTCTCTCTCTCAGGCATTACTTGATTTTTCTCTGCATTGAACTTCAACTCCACAGTTGGTGCCACCTGCTCTATCAGGTGGCACCAACCTGGGGGGGGGGGTAAAAAAAAAGATGGACTTAGTGAGTGGGAGAGCTAAGTCCATAAAAAGTGCAGACACAGAGCGAGAGGGATCTAACAGCCTCGTGGTTTTATTGATGTATGTTTGCTCAAATAAAATGGGGGCATCAATGCAACTCTCGGTTGCCATGGCTACAGCAGAGCCTCTCTGTGCATATGTATTGCGACGACTGGTATGCAGCCACAGAGGGACCAATTATCTCTTTCTGAATAAAGGTGGTACATACGCCGAATCCTCTTCGAATACTGGGCTACATCGAAAGTGAAGGTCATAAGTTGTAATTGAGCAGATTATAAAAACATTCCTGGAATGAGAATGAAACGGAGAACACGTCGAGGATAATCATTTGAGGAGAAAGGTTCTTCATCAGTGCTTGTGAATGAACAGTGTGTGAGTTGTGTGTATTCTTTTATTTATTATTTAAGGTTACAGTAACAAGTGATCAGTTCAGTCCGGAATTATTTACATTACAGTACCATTACTAGAGATAGTACTTTCAACCATGAGGTAACAACTAATGATACACTATTTCCCATATACTGTAGTGTTGTATGTGAGAGATAGATATATAGAGATAAATGCATGCCAAAAAGTAAACAAATGTAGATAGTACAAATATGCAAAAACACAAAATGCACATTTATTACATAGATCAAAAATAAAAAATACTGGATAAGTAGTGTGATAGACTAATATACAAAGGGGACAGTGCAAAGGATAAATGATTAAGGTGCTGAGAAGTATGATTAAATTTAGTCCAGTTCAGTGACACCAGGCCTGGCAGAGGGAGATGATATATCATTTTCTTGGTTAGGTGTGTACTGCCAAACATTTAGATAATGAGGTAGAAAAAAGGTTTTTCTTTTTCGTCCCTTAATTTTTTCTCTACAGTACTCTGCAATAGAGAATAATCATTATCATGAAGCAATCAAGGACATTTATGTGAAAATTACAAAGGACTGAGCTTGAATACTTGGTGAGATTGGATCACAGCCTTTGTGAGACAATGAGAGGATGGATTTTAAAATCCATTGTGAACAGGGCTCTTTGATCCAGCATCAATACATGTTATTTGAAATGTTACGAATGTTAAAAATGTTTCTTTTTCATGTAAATAAAAATGATCAAACAAAACTAATGGCTGCACATTAATAAGCTCACAGAAATTCAATTCTTCTCACCACTACCCTCCACAAAAGAGAACATCATACATCAACCCTATTAAACATTGGGTGATGCAACATATGAGGCAAATGGAAACGTTCAGGAGGAGACGTCCTGCGTGAAATTATCATGATTGGCATTTCGCGGAAAATTACACATTAAATGGGCTTTATTTATATAGCGCTTTTCTAGTCATATAGACCACTCACAGCTCTTTACAGGAAAGTCACATTCACCCATTCACACAGCGCTGCTATTCACCACGCTTTTTTCTATCAAATTCATACACATTCATACACTGCCGGAGGAGCCGCCAGAGGCAATTTAGTGTTAGGTGTCTTGCCCAAGGACACATCGGCATGCGGACTGGCAGAAGCAGGGATCAAACCGCCAACTTTCGGGTTGGTGGCCGAACGACTATCTCCTGAGCCACAGCCGCTGTTACTGTGTTACTATAAAAACACAAGACTAAATATAACAGAGCAGTTTTAATTTTTCTGGCAGGTTCTTGTCCATAAACAGTGGACGTAGACTGTACCTCTTAAAACCATTGACGCACTGCTGCAACATCTGCAAATTAATAAATACGGCTTCAGGTTATGCTGAGTCAGTGTTTGCAAAACTAGGAGCAGTGTTCTTCTTCCTCATTTACTGCAAGGTGGCGAGAAATATTCAGAATAATCTAAACTTTACTGTAATTGTGAACATATCTTAAATCTATCGCACTGAATTAATCAATAAGTCATTTTAACCTCACACTTCGACAATTTGCACTTAAGTCATCAAGAAAAATCCGGATCAGCTACAATGACAATGGACAAATTGGAATTTTAACCTGGCGATAGCGCTAGAGGTAAGGGCAGGGAATTACCAAAGTTATTGTGATTCATCCTGTGAGGGACGTGAATGTTTGCAGCGAATTTCATGGCAACTCATCCGTTTGTTGTCCAGATATTTCAGTCTGGAACAACATGGTCCATTGGCCAAGAATCCATTGGTTAAGCTGGGCTGCAGCAAAGACCTGGTGAGAGGTAGAGGAGGGGGCTGCCATCCTTCCCATCTGCCTTTATTTCCACAGTTAGGGGTCAGTAAGAGAATCTGAAAACAATAAAATGTATGGCCACTTTTACTTCAGCTTGGAATAGCATGAGTGATGAATGCACACTCTGACCATATTCAATGGAGCACCCAGAAAATACTTCTGTCCGATATCCTGGAGGGCATCTGGAGGGACGCTTGTGGCTCACAAGGACTGGGGGCCAGAGATGTGACACAGCTCAAGGCAGTGGTGAAAACCCCCTGCTGCTGCTGCTGCTGCTGAGATGTGGCTTATGCTTAAAGTCAACAGGGACACACTGAACACAGCAACTGTGAAATATCGGATGAGGAAGTTCCTTCTTCCCCTTTGCCTGCAAGGTGGGTTTCTGACTAGTTTGAAAGTGCCGGAATGATCTACATCAGAATCATTTTGGCTGGTGGGATATCCTGCTGCATATCAGCGACCCCATCCTCCTCAGATGAACTCTGACGCATTCGTCCAAAAGGGCTTTGGGCAAACCACCTCTGCACGTATACAGTGACTTTGATGGATCAGGAAAAGAACAAGTTTGGCTCCTCAGGGCTGTGAGGTCCTTTGCAGAGGCAATTGACCCTGCACTGAGAGACACGAGGAGGCAGACGGCTCGGTAGCCAACTTTATTACTGTGGGAAAGGCTTTGCTGTCTGACTGATAGTGAGGCACATGCTGCCCTGGAAAAGAAATCCGTGAAAGGGCGAGCAGGGGCCTACCGTCTAATAGAGGGATGGACAGGTATGACTCAGGAGAGCTGCCCCCCAAAACTGGACCTCACTCCTCTGTAGTGTAAAACCACAGAGGAAAACCACTGTTGTCCCACTATTGTTGGTATTTCTCTACAATCCACCCACTGAATGTCATCCATCCCTGTCCTCTGTGGTTACAGGTGTAAAATAAGACGAGCTGCGATCAATTTGTTATTTTTGAGGAGTGGTGTAGACACCGTCGTCTATAAGAGGGCAGTCCTCCCCTCGTGGGACTGAACAGCCTGGTTCTTTGCGCATGCACATTTCCAATGCACAGATACAAGTGGATAAACCTGCAGAACTCCCCTAGAGGCTGAAGCCTGTGTGACAGAAAAAAAAGAGCAACAATGGTGCCCTAGTCCCTTCAACCATCGCAGCAGTGAAACACGGCGAACGACCGTGAAGAATGAAGACATTTATTCCACGTCACTCCCGCTGGATTAGAATCCTCTAGAGGTGCAGAGCTAGAGCTGCAAAGTGACACTGAGTCGCACAAATACAACAGCAGCAGCGAAGCTGAGTGCATGTGAGCAGCTGCATTTAGGAATAATCCGATACCTGGGTTTCTAAGCAACACTTTCTGTGCATCACTTACTTATATGTTGTGAGAGTGCAATCTATTTCGCAATGCGTTAAACCTGCTTTGAGTCTTGGACGGTGGCATTTTATTCACAGTAGATGTGTAATAAAACCACAAGCCTTGTGGCAAAGTCTCATCTTTTAAAAGGCTGTAGTGTCTAGTGATTTCTCGTGAAATGCCACGCTCTTTTTTCCCCCCTCCATGACCGAGGAGAGGGCACACTCATCTGACGCATGAACACGCTGGACTGTGCAGCAGAAAAACGTACAGTGCAAATTAAATTTTGTCTGGTTGCATCGTCGGCTGAATTCGACGCAGACTGTTTCTGGACTGAATTGGTTGCGTGGCATTTCTGTCCCTGGGGGTCAGGAAGTTATAATGAGCAAATCCCACAGGAAAATACTACGTGACATGTCATCACACTGTAGCAATTACACAAGGGTGAAATTGCACTTCATAGGCATTTTTTACCTCAGCAGGCTTAAGATATGACTATTTTTACTCATGTGAAGTCTACTACTGCACCTTCACTGTATATTGAAGAGTGGCAGTTCAGCCACCCGAAGTCGTCATTATGACACCTTGTCTTTTCACACATAGGGGCACAATATCCTTCACAATTATCTCTGCTACTGTAAACAGTTATAAGAGTTGACAAGGCGCTCTTTGCTTGTGGAGCGGGCTGTTTCCAAGCAACAAAGTGAAACGCCTTTGACTTTACAGGGATTATAATTAGGTTACATGTCAATCACACCAGTCTTTTTTCATTTCAGTCGCAACACACGGACACCACAAAGGAAATGACGCTCTCAGTCAAGATCATTATCAAAACTGTTGTAGCGTCGAGCTCTTGCTCTTCATCTCCAATTGTGATAGATGGAAAGACAATCAGATCACATTAGTCCGAAGGTGTGAAGAGTGTGATTATAAATTGTGAGCAAAATTTCAATTGAAGGAAGCGTGGTTGACAAGAGTTTTCATGCGCTCATGCTGGGATGAAAAGCAGCTTTCACCCTGCTAAAGGCTTCAGAAATGATTTCATTTCAACATTAACAGTGTTTGCTCAGCTGATTCTCAATAAAACCTACAGTTAAGTTATAAACAAGGCAACGTGTTTTCAAGGCCTTGTCCAATGACATACATTTGCGTGAATAAATAAATACAGCAGTGTATGTGATTCTCCTGCATTACTGTGCCAGCACGGAGGAAACACTCTCTGAAAGGTCACTCAGCGGGGGCGCGCTGCCAAAGCGACGCACCGCTCGCTGTGAGGAAAACATGTCTGCAGAGTCAGAAAAGAAAACCGCCAAGCTCTCAGAGGAGCTGATGGATGTGTGTGTGAAACGGTGCCTTCATGACTGATGAGGCCACACTGGAGTTTCAGCTATAGTGAGGGAGAAATGTGCAGAACATTATGGGAGGTTTGCAAAAGTGAACACTTGCCTTTCACGATGAATGAGACATTTGGAAAGGATGGCTTCTTCCCTACCAATGTGACTGCTGACATAAAACCCAGCATGAGTCATCCTTGAGATCAACACCCATCCCCAGGTAGCTTGAAGTGGCGGATTTGAAAATAAAAATAAAATCACGACCAAGTACCACCAGTGCTGAAGAGAGAACTATCATAACTATAAACAGTGGAATTTAAAAAAGTGCTATCACAAATGACATTTATCTTGTTATTCTGCGGTGGTAGACTTTTTGTTTCATGCTGATTTTTTTTTATTGTGGGTCCGTAAATTAATCAGAAACATTCAATTCGGAAATAATTATAAAATATTTATATAAAATATAATAAATAATAAGTTAAAAAATAAAAACCAGACGGGGCTCCATTGGCACGGATTCATCAATGAATTCCTAGAGATCGGTTAAGATAGAGTAACCTACAGTCTTTTCATCAGCACACAGCAGGTCACACACACAGTCGTGCGGCCCTTATTACATTAAGCAGATGTCTCTGCCAAAGGCTTTTTGGCTTAATAAATGCTTTGCATATAAAGCACCGTCCTAAACCGCAGCACACCTCTGAAGGGCTCCACACGCTCGTCACGGAGCTGCGAGGCTGCACACGCTCAGAGAGGCGTCACGGTGAGGTGGACACGATGAAGTTCGATGATTCTACAGTGAGGCGAACAGCAGGATTATTGTTGCTCTGTCCATGTATTTGCTACGCATCCGAACATGTGTTACACACACTGCCTGTTGTTCCCTTTTCCTCTGCCGTAAACTGTTGTTGTGTAAACGTGTTATATTCCCTTTAGGTTCTGACTGTCGTTTATTGTATCTATGTTCTCATGACGTTGCCCTGCTTTACTGACATTGCATAGACGTATGATAATGTCATGGTGGTTTTTCCACTACACACGCTTGTTACAGTGGCATAATGTAATGATGACAAGTAAATCAAAATGTTTTATCTAAACCATATTACTCTTACACGCACTCTTGTTGTCTGTAAGAGCAGTAATAACAAGCCAATTAATCAATCAATAGTAGTAAAAATAAATATCAAATATTTAGATTTTGCTTCTTTACTCAACTTCATTTTATTGTTAATTTAATCTGTGTCTTTTGAACTGTTGGTCGGAGCAACCTGTGAGTTTCTATCATGTCCCTTTCATGTTGCATTTGATCTCTGTCTGAACTCTTGTCTGTTATTGCAACTTCATATTATTATTCTGCAAGAAAAAAAGAAGAAGGTGACACTCGCTCTGTTTTGCTGGTCTCTCATGGATTTCAATGCAAATTCTTTATCCCAAAACTAAAATAATATTCTTTAAAATATGGCCACGCTGGTGGGGAGTTCTCCCCCTCTGCACTGTTGCCTCTGATACTGTATTTTCTTCAGCCGGGGGATTTGTGACTGTACTTTGTTGGCTCTAACCACACTCCACTAAACAAGCTTTATGGTAATGGCAGCCTCTCTCTCTCTCTCTCTCTCTGTGTGTTACCTCTCTACTGCTTCTCCCCCGTTCCTCTTCTTTTTTTCATCATCTTCATTTTCACATCAACATTTTTCCCCCTCCGGTGTTACAGAACAACCAATTCCTCCTGTGCCTTTTCAACCAATTTTCTAGCCTCCATGCATTCTGGGTCCATTTTCCGTCTTTCTTCACTTCATCCCTTTGCAGCCGAGGTGAAGGAAATCATTTGTGGGGAAAAACAAACAAACACTAGAGAGCAAGAAAGAGAGAAAGACGGCAAGCGACAAAATTGAAATAAATAGAGCAAGGTCAAACTGTACCTTTGCTATTATGTCTGCCTCCCTTTCCTATGATTTAGTTTCACCTTGGATTTGCAGTTTATTTTTAAGGTCTAGTTTCACTCTGCTTCCCAAGACAGACGCATGCTTTTCAAAAGGTGAATAAACCGATTGTTAAAGCAGTACACGCCTCTTCCAATCCAGTATGGAACACACTTAAAATTGTGTTAGCAGTAAGTATCTTCCATGCACAGGCGATGTTGATAAACTGAATACAGGGGTGTTTTTTTTTTATCATTTTCGCCGAAATGATAACCCTCGCTCGGCGGCCGACACAGAACGGCTGCCGTGTCGCAACATGGGAGACGGGAAATGACAGAGGAGATTGGTTCCGTCACGTTGGTCATAGTTGGAGGAGCAGTGCCACTTTGATTATGCGGATCCAGCCTGCGTGAGGGAGGATGTGATGGACAATTTCAGGAAGGTCATGACTATGATCTTGAAATGTCGGTGAACCGCAGAGAGGCTCAGGTGTAAAACTGTCTGGACCCGATATCATCTCATTCATAAGTACAGTATGATGTGGAGCCGGTGGAGGAGGCTGACGAGGCACAACATACACCCTGAGCGCTGCAGGCGAATGTGCTTTCCTGAAGAATGTTTTATATATATTGGCTTGATCTAAGAGGCTGAGTTCATCTTCCTTGCGTTGGCCTCTTTTTCAGATGTGCCTCGTGCGTGTGAATAATTCATAGCGAGGGACTGAAGTGTTTGAGAGTGAGCAGAGGAGCAATATCAACACTGTCCTAACCTTGGGCTGGCAGCCACAGGTTTCTGTTGAAAGGTGAAATTCAATTAGTCGAGGAGAGGAATATCTTATACCTCTGCGTGATTCCTCCTGCGCCGCGGCTCAGCGCAGGCTGTTGTGAGAGGTTTTCGCAGTGGCAGCAGATAATCCATGATAAATAATGAGGATGTTCACGCGTACGAGTCACAACGAGTAATGTGCAATGAGATCGATATCTCCTAGTGGGATTGATTTAACAGCAGGAATGCTAAAGTTAATTTAATGCTACTTTTTCGGATAATAATATGAGAATGGTACTGACAGTTAAACAGCAGTGATCTTTATGTCCCCACTGAACATCTGGTATTTCACCTGGTATTGTTGAAACAGGATGGAGAGTTTGTTAAATGTGCCATCGCAACGACACACAATGAGTTTCATTTTGTCACTTTGACAAAAAAATCTGTTTATCTGAGCTTTCTACATTTATTTTCTTTCTTCTAATGTTCGGTGTATAATTTACTTGAAGGTTTTGTTTACCTCTGCTGATTGCTTATGGTCGAACTGTGGGAAAAAAAGTCAATAGAATTCTTTAGTGATTACTAATTACACCTTTAGGCAATGACATGGCCTGCATTATATATATATATATATATATATATATATATATATATATATATATATATATATATATATATATATATATATATATATATATATATTAATGTTATAATTAAAGTTAAAAAAATTGCTTTGTTCACTGAAATAAAAGTAAAAAAAAGTCAAAACAAAACAAAAATAATTACAATGAGCAATGCAATACTAACTAAAAATAAACTAAATCAGCTTCGTCTCAGCTACACTGACCTGTTCAATTTGACTTCTAGGGGCGGCACAATGGTGCAGTGGGTAGCGCTGTCGCCTCAGAGCAAGAAGGTTCTTAGTTCGCACCCCTGTTCCATGTTGGGGTCAGGTTAATTGGAGACTCTAAATTGCCAACTGAATTGTGTGTGTGAAAGGTTTTTCCTCTGTATGTTGAACCTGCGATATGTCGGCGAACCTGTCCAGGTTGTACCCCAGGAGCTGGGATCGGCTCCAATGGGTGGATTCATACCGACCTAGTTACCAGAGAGGGGCAACATAGCGGAATCCAAATTTCACAGAAGAAGAAGATGCCTACGATTTTTCTAAAAAGTACCAGCCGGAAGACAGCATCACTGTCCAGCTTTTCAAAAAATATTCCCAGTAGATAAAAGTGAATGTGTGGCGATGAAGAGTGACCGTGACGTTTGTGGAATACATACAGTAGCTATTCAAGGGAAAAAATCCCACTCATTTGAAAGTTGACCGTAGAAACAAAAAGAAGGAACGGGAGGGTGCTGCCAACGTCGGCTCACAGTCAGACAGGCAATAACAGAGTTCATGGAGGATTTTCTTTTTCTTGTCAGTTCTTCTCTCCATCTTGGCCTGACTGAGCTAAATATAACGTAGAATTGGGACTGACACTTTCAGCTTCACGGACCAGACAACTGGTGATCTTGGAGAATCACTAGCCCAGATTGCAGTTTATCCCTGATTGCCTCCATTTATCGCCTACGTCTTGGATGCTGTCCCCACGTGTGCGGTAGAGGACGCTTTCATCTCATCACCATGAGTGACAGATGCTGGGCCGCCACGATCAGGTGACAGAGACGAGGGAAGGACGCGCGTGGCATTTCTTTTATGAAGATGAAGTCAAAATTGTAATCCATTACTGCAGCTTTAAATCTCATGTCTAATGCCCGAGGACATTCCGAACAGCATTATGGATTTTGTCAGGTTGAACAATAATTCCATTGAATTCTCTGTGAGAGAAGACGTCAGATTATGAGAGATGAGTCATGCAGGAAAGCGGGTGAACAGGTTGGGGTGATTTCTAGCTTTCAGTATCATTGCAGGCTCTCTGCTTCTGTTGTGTTAGCCCTTGTGTGTTTCCCCTCACTTTCTGGCTGCTTCCCCCCCACTCCGCTGAGTCTCTTAAAACTCTGTTTATGTGCGGCACAATAGGATGCAGGTCGGCAATGAATAGGAGTTGAAGACAAAGAGCGGGGGTAGAACAAATAGAGTGCTACAACAACACCATTAATCTCGATTATATTCAGAGGCAAA
The DNA here is from genome assembly GCF_022379125.1 of Scophthalmus maximus. Lineage (NCBI taxonomy): Eukaryota > Metazoa > Chordata > Actinopteri > Pleuronectiformes > Scophthalmidae > Scophthalmus > Scophthalmus maximus. The sequence goes on from NC_061529.1 coordinate 9,610,537, forward strand.
CATACGGACACAACAGCGGCAGCGGCGCAGCTCCTCGACTCATAATGGTTTACATTAATAGGATAAAACTAAAGCAGTGCCAGCTTTATAGACAGAGCAAGACTCATCCTATTGCTCTAAAGTTCTTAAAAAACTTTTAATGCATTCTCCAACAAATTAACTGACCTCAACAAGTCGACTACATAATTCACAAAATGAAGCGCTGGCGGTTATGTTTAGGGCCTGTGTTTAATCTGTGTCTGGGGGGGAAACCAGTCTATAGCAGGCACTTACCTATTCTATCTGTCAGTTCTGCTATTTGTTTACTTCACTGCCCGGCTATCAGCTCTCTCCAGCGCCTGTGCAATTTCGCTCTCCGCTTTGGGTTTCTAGAGAGGTCGGCAAAAAGAGCCCCGGAGACCAGTAAACACTTACACTTACATTCACCTTTGCAGGCACACTGCCGTATAGACTATACACAGAAATGCAGGTATAAAGAAATAAACGCAATCACGAACCTGTCCGAAAATCCCAGAGAAAGAAGATTTTCAAGGGAGAAATCGAAGCGTTTGACGAAACTCGGATGAGAGGTCAGTTCATGTCTCGCAGTACAGATTTTCTCATGTAAGTGAGGATTTCAGAGCAGATGAACCCTTTAACAGCAAAGACTAATGTGATGGGAAAGGTAAAACTGACTCTCTGTGCACCGGCACGCTCACGGAATCCGTTTCTTAACATGGAGCCGGTGAAGCATTAAATCACTGCTAACAGGCCATCAATTACACCGCGACCGAAACCCACCCAGAGCGGCGCGGGGCCACATCACTGTCTGTCCTGTATGATTTAGTGCTAATTCACACTTTGATAACCTTCTGTGTCTGGGTCACTTTTGGATATAACACCATCAGGGTGAAAAGGTGATCTACTCGTTATATACTGGTGATGCAATCCCATAGCAAGGTGCAACGCAAAGACACAAAAAACCCACAGCATCATCCTCCCGTTTCCCATGGTAACAAGACAGGAATAACTGTCATCAGGCGGAGTCATTCCTGCACATTTTCCATTTCCCCCGATTCTTCCTTGCTCTTCTCCCTCCTGCCTCGACCTCTCTCTCTTCATCTGCTCCCCCATTCTCTTGTTAACTATCAGTCGAGTCCATCTGCTTCCTCCTCGACCTTAGAGCTTACCTGACAACAAGACGTTACAGTTGCTATGGAGATAACGAGCACACTATCTCCGTTAAGGAAATTAAGTCAACATCTCCGCACACGCCGGCTCACCGACTGAGCAGATGGCAAATTTGGCAAACATCATTGTTTGGGTTCGGCCTCTGTGTGTCTGCGGATATGTGACGTAGACTCATAAAGGCGAGGACCTGATAGGTAGGTATCAAAACTGCGATGTGATTGGGCGACTTAAACAGAGGTCATGCTGCTTTTTAATTTTTTTAAAGAAATCTATAAATGAGGCCATGCAGAGTCGACAGGTTTCCCCGCTAATGAAACACCACTATACTAATATTAAAGATCCAGCTCCTGGCTGATGTTAAATACTCTTTGCCAAACAAAGCATCTGCAACTCCTGAGAGACATGATGTTGATGTGTTTCCTGTCAACAGAATGTATTAAGTGACACACCACCAATCAATGGAGCACCCGTATTTACTTGCTCGACATTATAAGGGGTTTCTCAAAAGCCGGAGGACCGTCTGTCTGAGTTTGGAGTTAGAGGAGTAGTTTCCTCCGAGGTAAACAAAAGAAAGACATGGCCAAAAAAAACAACCTTCCATTTACAGAAAGACAAATCACACTCTTCTGCACAGAATAAAGCACCGAGTTGAAGTAACACCCGTGTAAAACAGTGGCATGAGCACAATGTGCCCTGCAGGAGTAGTAGAGGGACGATGAAGCTGAACTCTGGCACAAAGAGGTGAATCTAACCATTAATAAGACAAGTCAAAGGCAAAGGACATGACAGCTGATCAGATCGTCCTGTGTTTAACAATTAAACGGCTCGTTGCCTGTCAATGAGTCTCCTAATTGGGCAATACCATCGACAACACCAGTTATCATGCAGGAACTAGAGATGAGGCTCATATTGAAGGGAACATGTCGCCCTTCCTAAATCCCTCTCACCTTTCTCTCTTCTTATTTGAAGGCTATTCTGGAGAAGGTTTTGCACAATCACGACGACTGGAGCTGAAGATGCTAGAGGCTCCGCCGACCCAGCGCCAGGAAAATGGCCTCCATTCAGCAGAAGACGGACGGTCTCTACTCCACCTTCCATGTAATTGGTATATCTGAAAGAGAGAAATGGGCCCTCGGTTTCCAGCCACTACCCCAGATTCATGCAGGAGTTCGCCTCAGGTCTCTGAGTGAGGATAAAGAAACTAATGTGTTGTTGTCCCAATGCACCTGGGCCGCGGTGTGTCCTCTGTCATTGATGTTTGGTGCTAAAAGCATCTTTCTTGCCAGGGCCGAGGGTGTGTTTCATACTCTCGAGAAACGTGGCATTCGTCGAACTAGCTCAATGGAGGTGACTCCTGCGTCCTCTCTGGTGATCACAGGTAAGAGATCCCAGCTGTTGAAACCAATGTAATGGGACTCACGGAGAGCAGAGAGGAAAGAAGTGTGGCGCCAAATCACTGAGACAACGACGGTGCCATTTTATCTTTCACCTTTCACACAACAGAGTAATTAAATAAGCCGCTCGTGGCCAAAGTCGGACGCGGGTTTCTCCTTTGTGACTAATGAAAAAGGATTGTGACTAATTACAAAAGGCTTTTCAACCTCCATTTGGAAGCCAGAAAATAGAATTAGCCCGAGTGTTGATGCATCACACACATCTCCCTCCCTCCCTGCCTGTCGCCCACAGAGACAGGACGAGCGGAGCTAATGACACTGTCCTGCAATCATGGGGTTCAGTGAAATCCTCATGACAATGAGAATTTCTGCTAAGAGACCAAAGAGACTGACAACATTGCCCCAATCTATCAGCTGTGAAAGACTTTGACGTGGGATTCAGAGTCCGTCCGAAGTGACGAGGCGCCACATAAAGAGGTAACAGCTGTGTTGAGTAGGGCCGCAAGTATCACTCATCTTCATTGTCGATAGATTACACAGTTATTTCTTGATTAAACGCTTAGTCTGTAGGCTGTCAGAAAAAGTCTTTCCCTGGTTTATATCAAACCAAAAGTTAAAGATATTCAATTGGATTACCTCCACTAAGGAGGGAATCTTTTTTCTCCCATCCATTTTTTTTTGTTAGTTGGATTGTTTGTTTGACAGCAGGATTATGTTTATGAATTATGATTATTTATTACGCAGAACGTCTGAACATATTTCCACTTTACTTGTGGAAGGATGGGGCAATGGGCCAAGAAATAACCTCTGATATATTCTGGACAAAGCGCCGGATCCAAGGATTTTCTATCACTTTCTTTGACATTGTAAGATAGATTTTCTTTCTTTCTTTTCTTTTTCACTGAATTCCCATGAAACAATGCATGGATCTGTCAGGCACCTGTCGGGAACTGAAACCTAAGAGTGTGTGCACTTTACTGTGACTTGATTGGATTTAAGGCAACCGTTGGGCCTTGGCGGTGGTATACACACTACTGAGTGCATACTAGTTTCTTATAAAACAGAGAAAAGCAGGACATTTTCATATTTGAAAGACTGATACATGTGTTTTTGCCATTTTTTCTTTCACAACAACAATTAATTGATTACCTAAACAGTCGTGAACTACTTTGATGTCGATTGACTTATCATTTAATCAGCTAGCCGTTAAAGCTGTAAATTACAGGGTACGGACAGGACTACACGGGACTAAAAGGGAAACAGTGACAGTGATAATATTTTAACGAAATGAGTCATGGTAGATTCACAGAAAAAATGTATGTACAACAAAAATAAATAAATAATTCAGCGTGGAAGTAAAGATGCACTACTGGAGAATGTATTTGAGGGGTTTGGTGAAGGATTTAAAAGGACGATAAAATACAGCAGTGATATATTTCTGGGCTCAAATGTCAGATCATCTCACAATTTCAAGTCTTTACATCCTGTCAAATCATCAGCTCATTCACAATTATGTCTTTTTTTCTCTCTTAATCAATAATAAGAGAAAATATTTTACCTATTTTAAATGAAGTTTTAATAAAAGTTTGTTTAATGAGTGAAAGATGCAGTTTGACTCCTTTTGAATGACATAGCTACTGTCAGAAGAAATACTATAATCTGTCATGTAATTACTTAATATATACGGGGTATAATAGAAAGTAATTATGTTGGAATTTATTTCTAGCTCCCAACCAATAAAATGTTTTTTACAAACTACTTATTTTTATACCTACTTGTTGATGCCCAGAAAATATTCCATTGCAACCAATATTCACACCATAAATTTCAGGCTGTAAACCAAAGAGTTGTCACCAGTATTTACCTAAAAAAAAAAAGAGCAAATACACCATTTCTATGCACACAAGCGTTTGTCTGTAGATGTGGTGAAGTGGCAGATTCACTGTCGTGTCCGCGTGAGTAAGTCAACCACATTACGCTCCACCTGGCCTGATCCCCTGTCTAATGATCCGCCTGAGAGCTGCCCGGGCGGCCGCACCGCGCGTTATTATCCAGCTAATTGTGTTTAGAGTTTGATACTCAAGATTAATTTCCTGCAAATCACGGTGCGCCAGCTGAGAGCCGAAATGAAATGATCTGTATCAAAAACCCTGCGGCGTGGCTCGTACACAAGTCCACAGAATGGGGATTTCTTCAATCAGATTTGAGAGTGTGCTGATAGACTTCTCTGAAGGATTCAGACCTGCTTCTTATGATGATTTTCATTATTGATCAATCTACTGATTACTTTTTCTTGATTAACCAATTGAGAGTTTGGTCTATAAAATACAGAATTTCCAAGAGTTCATAGAAAGAGAAAGCCTGTCAACTATCAACACATCTGTGATCTTGAATGAAATGTCGCAACAACAGAAATTCACAACCTCCTCAAGATGAATTGTAATCTCTCGTGTGTTCCCTTAACATTTCCCTTATCGGGTCAGATTTTTGATATTCCCATCTAATTTCCGCTGTCTATATTTTCCTGTGAACAGGAAGCAACGTGGACAACAGCGGGTGAAAAAAATAACCCATCAGACACCAGATGAAGATGAGGTCAGTGCTGGGAGAAAAAAGAAATCGATGGATGACTCCTTCACTTTAATCTGTAAGCTCATACAAGCCCGAGAGGTTTCATTAAAAAGGACCGACTGGCGTGGCTCGTGGTCGGTAGCAGCGGTGAGAGAATCACGTCACCGTTACGCTCAGACTGTGAGCTCCGTCTCTGGGAGGTTTGAAAATAAACATGCCGGCAAAAAAAACAGGGGGATATGAGACTGGAGATCTCTCAGAAGATCACATCAGATCAGAGGAGACATTTTTCTCCTCCACTCCCTTCTGCCCGGGCCTGTCTGTTCGTAGTGTCCTTGTTTTTACTCTGTGTGGGATCAAGAGGGAGCTTCTTTGTGCCGCCTTTGGCCCTGCTCAACTGGGAAAGGAACAAAAAAGTATCACTGCTAATTTGCATATGTATCCCTTGTGCTCTTACTGTCCTGACTGCAAACCCACACACCTGCTTCATCCAGACACGTCTCTTTCAGATGATAGATGAGTGTTTATCTGTCATTTATCATCTTTTGACAAACAACACAAGCTCCAGACGAGACGCAGGCTGCGTCGTACACTTGTGCATGCGAAGAGATAAACAATGAAGCATATAAGTGAGACGGAGCAGCATATTTCCCCTGATGGCTGCTTGGCCACCATTTTCTAAATCTTTATATCTGATCTAATGATGCCTGCGAGAAGTGAAACTCGTAATTAGGCAGTTAAGACTAAGCCGGGTCCTCGGTGGGAAGAAAAAATACCATCCACTGCTCTCGGGAAAGATGAGGGGAGATGGTGGACTAAGAATAGAACAGGACATTATTATGTATGACATGCAGTGCATGTGTGTGTGTGTGTGTGTGTGTGTGTGTGTGTGTGTGTGTGTGTGTGTGTGTGTGTGTGTGTGTGTGTGTGTGTGTGTGTGTGTGTGTGAGGGAAATTGGCCAGTATCATTGAGGGAATCTGAATTATTTTATATAATTAGGTACTATTTGCCAATTACAATTATTTGATTATATGTAGGTCTGTGTTATATATACAGTGATACAGTACAAGGCTTAGTCTAATTGCATATTGCCTTTAACTCTCAGGGATAATTAGATCAGAAATAAAGATTGGAAAAAATGCTTACAAAAGCAACCATCAGGGGAAATATGTATTTATAATTTATTTCATCCATTCTTTCAATTGTTTCCTCTGTTTTTACCTTTTTTGTTGTCTTCCTTTTAAGCTGTATATGTCTTTATTTATGTAAGAACTGAGAACAATGTAAAACCGGAGTCAAATTCCATGCAAATGTTCAAATACTTTGCCTATAAAGACGATTCTGATATGTTATTATACGTGGTGCCACAAAACACATACAATAAACATTCCTATCTTACTCACAGGCAGGGACATAACTACCTAAACATTTCATACTCACAGTAGGTCTTTAAGTATTTTTTGTGTCTAAGTACAAGTACTGTCGTTATCTGCAGTTTTGAGGTAAAGGGCTGATACTTGTACTCTGAGTATTTGCATTTTCAGCTACTTTACATCTCTGCTCTACGAGATGTGTACTTTTTTTACTCCATTTCATTTACCAAACTGTCCAAAGTATATTAACTCCACCTCAAAAAGTGAAATACTGCTTATGCCTCAGTAAAACTACTAGTTTCAGCACATTGAGTCAATGCTTGTCATTTGAAAATGTGCTGATGGGCAAATTCTGGTGAACTATGGCCATTTTCACTTGTAATCTCACTCATTTAGATTTTGAATGCAGGACTTTTACCTACATCTGAATATTTTTCTTTCCAATTTGTTGCCACTTTTCCTCTAGCTGCAGGGTCAGAATACTTTTTTCCCCCACCACAAGCAGACAGTCAGTCAACCAGGGTGTAACTGCATCATGTTTGGATAAAGGGGAGAAGGAGAGAGATACAAATGAGCAGAAGCAAGCTGTTTTGGAAGTATTAATGAACCTGCTGGGACATTAACTGTGGCCAGTTGAAGTACTGTACAACTACAGCACTTCTTCTCTCTCACACACACACACACACACACACACTCTCTCTCTCTCTGCCTCTTTAGGTGGGAGGAGCGTGTTGCACTGGGACGCTGCACGACGCAGCAGTCCCGTCCAAACCTCCGGCTGCCGGACCACTACAGTGCTTCACCTGTCACTTTCCCCCAGCACGTCGTCTGGATTAAAAGCGCAAAGAAAGAGAGCAAAGTCTAATTGAATCCATCCAACATGACGGAAGCCACCTGGACCCTGAGCGCCGGTGCGTCATAGGTAAGGGGATGTTGAGAAGAGAGTGCTTCTTGTTTGTTTGTTTGTGCGTAATTTGGGTATTCTGGGAGCGGACGCGTGTGGATCGGGTGCGCCAATTATGTTCCCTCAAAGGAAACAAGCCCACCACCCCATCAAATATGTCAGTACCAGTTTCCTTTTGCAGTGTGCTGTTTTTGATTCTGATACTACGTTCATGTTCCTACGCGTAAAATCTCCAACGATTCGCCCACAGCCCAGAGCTCCACACACAATGTTGCCACATCTCCTCAATTTTGCTTTTTTTTTTTTTTTTTTTTTTTTTTTTAAGGTTTGCTGCTCTTGTAAAAAAAAAAAAGATGAACTTTTGAGTCATAAAAAAGGGAAAAGAAAAGCCCCAGAGCTTCGCGACTGACTGCAGGTCGCTGCATGTTTTGCAGGACAAAGGGGGTCTTCGCTCGGAATTGCGATGCATCTCACAGCGGTGGTCTTCATTCTGGTCGTGACGGGCATCGCCGAAGGTAATCTGACATTGTGGATCACCGACAGCTGAACAAAGAGATCTGAGCCAGTGAGCCAGTGCTAAAAACAACAACTCTTCATTCAGAAGCGATTTACTCTCTTGTCTGGAGAGAAAGTATAATATAATAATGGATATTTATTGCCCGGAATGTTTTGGTTTTTTTCAACAAAAAAAAAATTGATATGAACACGTATCTTTTTTCCTTTACTGTTTTTTTTGTCATTCTCTCTTGAAGGTTGGGAATGCAGCGCAGAGTGCAACACAGAAAATGGGTTTTGTGAGAAGCCAGGGAAGTGCAGGTACGACGACCACCTCCGACACCCGTGTGAGAGGATGGGTCACGTCCTGTGGGCTTTGGCAACCTTATTTCCATAAATTGCTGGAGCTGTAAATGTCCCTGTGTAGGAGTAATGCAATCACAATCCAGCCAGCTGCCCCCCCCCCCCCCCCACACACACACACACCTCTTGTTTTTCTAGATCTGTTGGCTGTTTGTATTGTGCCAAGTGCCAAATCAGGCATTTGTTTGAACAGTAAATAGCTTTGTTATCCCAACAGATCGCTCAAATGCTTTGGTTACAAATCCCGCCCGTATTTGAAGTGTTCATTCTGGCACAGGCTATTGTGTGTACTCCAAATCTAAGGAATTACTGTATAATGAAGGATTGTCTTCACATTCACTTTGGGGGACAGCCACACGCCTTTGCGCGGTCCGGTGGGTGGTATATTAATAGGTCTGGATTGTTCGCCCATTCCATCTCTTTCAGGTGCAAACCAGGGTGGCAAGGAGACAACTGTGGCCAGTGCCTGCCCTTCCCTGGCTGCCTGCACGGCACATGTGGGAGGGCGTGGCAGTGCGTCTGTGATGAGGGCTGGGTGGGTAGCCTGTGTGACCAAGGTGAGTCTCAGTAAGCTACCCCGACACACTTGCCGACACAACAGAGGTGAGGGCGAGTCGCAGAACGCAACCAAATGAATCTGGATGATAGAGTTGATTCTATTTATAGATGGGCAAAGTTGGAGTGGAAATGTCCGGAGTAAGGATGGAGAAATCTAGGACAATGAAAGCTGCAGCCACGAAGTAATCCTTATCTATAAACTGCCATCCTCTGCTTTCCCATTAGGCGAGGGACATAAGATTCACTTCACGGAACCTCAAAAGTATTGTGGTGGGGCTGTGAAAAACCTTCCAAGTCACATTTCCGTTCCTGTAGATGCCCCTATTTATTTTAGCACATATTCAATCATTCCTATTATATGTTAAAGGAATATTATGGCACGAAAATGACTGATTCTCTTTGGAGCACTTGAGCTGCTCGCGTGTGTAACATGGCTGGTTTGCGTTCTCAGTTTTGCACTTGGTGACAAGATGCTTCGGAGGGGGAGTGTGAGTGAGAAAGCACAAACAAAGGAAAGCGAGAAAAACTGGCAGAGACACAAAGAAGCACACACTTGAGAGGGAGAGACAGAGAGATCTAAAAACAGCATGGATTCTTTTGTTTGTTTTCTTGTTTTCGACAGATACCCGCCTGTGCTCGTCCAGGCCTTGTGCTGGTAACGCCACCTGCATAGAGACAGGAGAGGGGGGTTACCTGTGCATCTGTCCCCACGGCTACGCCGGAGAAAATTGCCACCTGAAGAGAGGAGCTTGCCTCACAAATGGGTACCAGCATCTTTAATATGCGTTTCCATTTTAAGAAGAAAGATGTTTCTTTTTAAACTCCAGGACTTATGCCTTGTGCATCTCCATTTGTTTATCATTAGGAGCAATAATCAATACATGGTGCAGTTTGAAGAGAAAATATTACGTTCTTTTTCTTATTGCTGCAACAATTCAGACAGTTTGGCTGTTGTGACTTGTAACAGGCAGTGTGGTGTTTGTGCATTTGTCAGACTAACAGAAATATTTGCTCTGATGAACACGAGCGTATTAAAAAGTTGGTACTGGAGAGTGTCCAGGTTTGTGAACGAGCGCTCCACTCGAACGGAGCTCCAGCTCATTAATCCTGGTCAGAAAGTCGACTTTTATGTGAGGACTGACGTCTTTATGAAATGCCCTAAAGCAAAGAAGAACATGGAATAAAATGTGTACCTACAATATCAGATCTAAGCAAGTACCTGGTGCAACTTGGAACTAATGGTGCACAGACTTAAAGCTGCAATCGCTGATCTTTTTTGCCACCTGGGGGCAGCAGAAGCAGATTGGGAACATCAAAGTGAAGATGATGCATATTTATATCTATATCTATATCTATATATCTATATCTATAGATATAGATATATATAAATATCTATAGATATAGATATATATAAACAGTGCCAGTTACGAACCAAAATTAGCATTTATTTGGTCTCTGTCCACCTGACAGATGGAAATCCAATATTTTCTTAACCCCACAGACTCCTGGGGGAAATATCTGGCTCTTGAGCTGCTCAATGTCCTGTCATGTCTACCAGCTAGTTATTGACTGTGTACGTCGGATTCAGTGACTTTTGTGCTGACAGCAACATGAAAACTATGCAAAGAGAGCGGTTAGATAGAGGGAAGCAAGTGGGGATGCCACCGTGTGGAAGTTTTACCACCGGGTATTAAACCCGTGACAACACCGGCGTTACTTATACACCGGACATTTGACAAAAAAAGACGTGAGTCAGCTCAGTTTCTGTGGAATGCTTACTGAAATCTGTTATGTTGGATTTCCCTGCGGGCAGCGCTCGCTCTTACTGTGCACTTTAAGTTGGAGTGTTTCCTATGAATCACCTAAGACCGCAGCGGTTCACTTCTCAAACTAACATTAAAGATCTTTTATAACCAAATCCTTCTTATCATTCTGTTACTCTGTGATGCCACTATCAGAAAACTAGAATTTTATAAATGAGACATTGTTAATGTGATGAACGCAAGTTATGCAATCGAACACTGTGTAACACCAGTAACACAGACTACCGCAGCAAACCTAATAAGAACTGCAGCCCTTTGGCATCATGTCCGTACCTTAATGTAAAGTGGATATAATTTACATTTTTATTGTATAAAATGTAAGATAAAATGTACTACACCTTCCTGCAGGTTTAGGGCCAACCTTTTCTTCGTACCAGTAGTTACAACACATGCCATAACAAACAATGCTAGCAATATTACTGGGCCCACATCCCCAAAACAAACACAGGCTTCCTGCCGCGGATAGATTTTGCTTTCCGGTCAAGCACATGAATCCTCTGATGTGGACGGAATTTATTTCGGAAAATTAACGGCCCACAATGCAGCAGGTGCCGTGTTGCCTGTTCTCCTTGTTGTTGACAAGCCGACTCCTTTATCCAACAGCCAGCGGTGTGTACCTGGGCAGCATTACAAGCTCCTGAGTACTTCAGAATCGCTCAGCGGGCCGCCTCATTTCAAAAGCTCCTCTATTCAGTAGATGACAAGGAATTGAGTTGTCCTTTGCTGGTGTTTGGAGGACACGTCTGATGTGTACTTTGCATTATGTCAGTTCATGTCAGGCATTATGTCACTATTCCACAATGTACTGCTCCGCAGGCAGTAGTTTAATGATACCTTCACATAGTCCTCATGCATTTGCCTTGAGGTGGTCATCAGTCACTGACACAAATCTCATAAACTGAAACAATTATTGTGAAATGTCACTGCACAATGGAAACAATTGAAGCAAGGTGTAACCAACAGTGTTTATGAGTGTCAAGAGCATCAGAGATAAACAGATGTTTCCATTAACTGGGAAACATCGTGAGACATTTCTTTATTTTGGGTTGAATTGAAAGGTTGAAGCGCATACTGTAAACTATGTAATCAGGAGACTGCAATTTTATCAAGCGAACCTTCGTTTGCTGTTGACATTTACCTCCTTCTAAACCATCGGAGGACACATTTATTGAAATGTTTGACTTAATGAGACGACGAGGAACTAATGAACGCACCGATGGTTCTGTCCTCATTTGAAGAGACGAGGCTCAGGTTCAGTCAGGCCCTCTGAAAGGACCCACCTTCACAAGGCGCTTCCTTCAAAGCACCTCGCTGGAATTGGCACACGGTACAGTTAATACAGTGTATGGTGACGACTAAAAAGGACCACTGCTAGAAGTAATATTTTAAAAACAAAAAAACATTATTACATTTTTTTAAGCTATTAGCTAAGATTCAAGATTGAGTTAATGTCCACAACAAAACCAGGGGATCGTCTCGTTCAAGCTCCAGAAATCCCCCTGATGTTTGCCTCCCCAGTCCTGGATGACAGACAGGACTGATGCGCGGAGGAATCAGATGAATATGAAAGACTCTCTGGAGTCTGAATCCTCACCATGTTCCTCCTGTCAGGCAGCCTTGTTATTGACTTAAACGACACACTGAAAATTCAATAGCTGACAGCTCGGCGTCAGTGAACTGACAGCTCTTGTCTCTCACAAAAGTCTTTTGAGTCTCATTATTTTCACAATGAGACGACTGGAGCTGTACTTGTGTGCCAGGGGAATTCATCTCCATTAAAATAAAAAGGTGCACGAGGTTTAATTAATCAGCTCCTCAGTAAAGGCACCAGAGGTGACTAGAAAATATGCCAAAGCTACACTTCTGTAGACTTACACTCAGATGTGAACAGTTAAGAGGTTGAATAATTACATCAGCTGCTACTAGAGATATTGGCTGTCTTTATCAGTGCACTTCACGCCGTGAAGCTCGGCTGCATCGATCACATGCTGCACATGCAGGAGGATTATTGAAGCGGCAAAGCGAAGAATCATTTGCATCTTATTACTGGTACGGATTTTTCATTTGCAGTAAATGAGCTGTACTGTTGTTGTTCCTTAGTTCTGGGTGGTGTGTTGAAAATCAATACCAGAATATTAATAAGAATTTTTCTAGAGCTGAAACAGTAGATTCATTGATTGTTTGTGATGAACTAGATTGCATCACCATGGGCATGTCACATCTTTGTGGTCTCCTACTGAAGCTTTAGTGTTGTCCCTCAGTTGTGAATCACTTTGGATAAAAGTGTCTGTCAAATGAGTAAATGTATGTATGAAGAAAAAAAAAAAATTAGTATAACCCCCAGATACTATCATCTGGTTAATGGCTAATGAAAATAATTGTTCATTGCAGGTCTATATTCTTCCAATATGATTATATATACTTAATATCAAAATATGGCAAATGCATTCAAAATGCAATCTATCTTATTCACGTTCATTTCAATGGACCGTATACCTGTTTACTATAATATATTATAAGTGCTATATTAGGTAAGATTCCAGAAATGGAACTTTCTCATAAAGTTATACGAAGAAATAAGACATAAAATTGCAAACACAGAGTCCTGATAAAACATTTGAAACAGTCAAAGATGAAAACACACTTGGCTTATGGCTAATTCCGGTAATTAAGCAACCAGGAACTGCAATATTTGCACTGGATGTAATTTGAGAACAACCCTAATGAGCTCATGTTAAACCGTCAGTAGTTTTTGATATCTTTTGGAGAGCAGCGGGAGCAGATGGTGGCACCGCAGTCCGCGGGATTGAACTCGATCTCCAACAAACAAATTAATGTCGCTCTGTCTTGCGGAGCTGCCTTCCTGAGCACAAATTTAGCCCTGACAAATTGAGTGCTTTCAGTGCCATGGCCACCAGTGACAGCTGATGTCTAAAAACTAATGTTAATAATCAGCAGTTAAGGGTCTGACCAGCCGGAACTTAAAACTCTTCTTAGCTTGATTTGAATTGAATGTAATGATTTGAAATCCAAAAATATTGGCTAAAATTCTTCCCAAAGGAAGGAATTATTATTGCTGTCCAACCAATCCATTAGGTTCTTAACTGGTTTATTTATCTTCACGGTGATCTTTCTCAAGTCATACACTTTCTTTTTATAATTAAAAAAATCAAAAACACCATCATTAGAGATACATGGTTTTCAGTGGAGAGCAACCATATTCATATTTTCCCATTAAAAAAGGACACTTTTAATAACAAGGGACCCAGGAAACTTCCCTTGGGGACCCCACAAATGAAGGACTTAGAAAACGTGCCTTTACCATCTGCCTTTTGAAATCTAACTGCAGAGTAGGGTTAAACCTATTGATGGATGCTTTGTGACCAGAGTGTAAAATATTCAGTTGTAAAGCTGTGTCAAAGATTGCTGGCTCTATTTTCCCTGCTGCGTATTCACATTGTGCTGCTCTGCCCTTCAGCTCTCCTTGTCAGAACGGAGGCACATGCACAGATGCCAACGAATCAGCAGTCTCCTCTTCCTGTTTATGTCCCCCCGGATTTTCGGGGGACTTTTGTGAGATCAGTATTGACAACTGCCAGCCTGACCCCTGCCTCAACGGGGGCAACTGTACAAACCACGGCCTGGCCTTCACGTGTCTCTGTCCGCACGGCTTCACCGGTTTTACTTGTAACGACACTACCAGCCTCTCGCCCTGCGCCGGCCGGCCCTGTGCCAACGGGAGCGCGTGTGTCGGTCAGCCCGATGGAACCTTCCGGTGTGTTTGCCAGAAATGGTTTACAGGTCCCACGTGTTCACTGCAGCACAGACCCAAGACCAGGCCGAAGCCCGTCGGCGCCAGGCCCGCGGACCACAAGGCGTTGCCGCTGACCCCGCAGCATTACTCCCTTCCTGCTCACGCCTTCCACAGGCTCCTCAGGCCGCCCGAGAGAGACCTGCTCAAGATCACCCTGAAGGAGACTGTCCACACCCCCGGCGTCCTCGTCACCCAGGGTCAGCTCATCTGCTTCGGCATACTGGCCCTGCTCACCTGCCTGGTCATCCTGGGCACCACGGGCATCGTGTTCTTTGGCCGCTGTGAAACGTGGCTGGCAAACGCCAAGTACAACCAGCTTGTTCGGCAGCAACGGGAACACCTGCTGAGGGAGGCTGACGGCGCTAACCAAGAAGAGCCGGAGCACTCGGTAAACATCATTCTGCCGGAGAAGATTAGACTCACCAGCTTTGGGAGACACTACACCTCCATTTGATCAAATTGTCTCTTGCTCTTCCTCGCTCCCTCTGGATGGAGTCTAATATGAATGTCTAGAAATAGCACTGAAGGACACACCGTGACAGCTGTACAGGTGCGTTTATAAAGCGAGCGATTCTGGACTACCTTGGACTATATTTGAATGTACAGTCTACTGGACAGACATGACCCTGGTTTGTAAATGTACTTTTAACCAAAAAAAACCTACCCATTACAAATGTATGATATTACAAAACATGTTCTGATTGCGCAGAAAAAGAGGTCACTGTGTTGTATCCTGAACAACATAAAAACAAACAAATGATGCTTTTACTTCCCCTACTTCAAGCTGATTTGGCAACAATAATGGTGTTAGTAAAGTGAAACGAGTTGGAAGTGCATCAATCAGGATCACGCTTCATTCAGTATTTGTAATTAAACTGAGTAATGGTACCAATGATTTTTCATTTGTTAACAAATTAAATGTCACATTTCATAACCATCCCTTTCCCTGAAATGATTGATCGGTTTGTCAATCCCCAGAAAATTAATTGGCATTTGCTTATCATTTTAGTGATTTTTCAAGCAAAAATGTCAAACAGTTGCTGCTACACGAATCTTTGATGATGAACAGATTGTCTTTTGGTTTTTGGACCAAGATAATGGGGTTACACCTACATTTTGTTAAACTGTTATTTCTTAGATGAACATATTGTGAATTTTCCATCTCATAATTGATGCAGAAATACATATAGTGAGTTTGTACATGTGCAGTTCAAATGTGTAATTAGATATTACCACATTCTACCAAAACAGCTGTACTCTCAAATGCTGCAGGTCATAACTCGGTATGACTGAATGTGAAGGTATTACTGTCTGTACCTGGAAGAAATGACATTTTCTCTGCCTGCATGTGTCACTTCAGATGATGGTTTTTATAGGTACATACGAAGATGTGCACTCTGTTTAAAGACGTGGGTTTAAAACATGTGCTGTTTTCACAGATCCTCGAGAAATGCCACTTTCTATCTTCATCAAAATCTATTTGTATCCCTTCACACTTTCATCTGTTAATCAGCCCTTGTTATATTTTCCACCACTGAGAATTTCACAGGTAACGCTCCATGAATCTGTGAACAAGAAAAACTATATTTAAATTAAAAACTTGGTTAAACGACTTTCGCCCACAGCTGTCCTGTTAATGCTTTTTTTTTTTTTTAAATCATAATTATCTGACAGGGAGGTTATCTTGTGCTTTTAACACCACAGTTACATTTTCAGGCTGTCAAAAAATAATGATTTGCAAGTGGCATTTCTACTGGGGGCAGTGACTGCGACCGCACAGTACACTTCATTTCAGTCTATGATTATTGTTGTACTTTGGCTAGATAATGTTTTGTTGTCTATTCATTGTTTGTAATAAAATATGTTTACTGTATATAAAAACATATATACATATACAAAACATCTACCTGACAGTGATGCCTATCTGCACACTGGAAGGTGACTGTAGTCTTTTATTTGATTCACCATCATTCTCCCTCTGCTGCTGTTGTCTCCACACACAAGACAAGATCAGATGCTTGGCAATGGTATCACATCCAATGTTTCAGTGTGTGACACAAGCTGTGTGAGCCACCCCCGACCCTATCTGCTCTGAAATCAGTGAAACGTCTGCTCTCCTGCTCTGTTGTGCTTCAGAAAATAATTCCCCGCAGGCCCGGCTCACTGGTTATCACCTGGATAAGAACAGTGCACCGCCACTGTCCCTGACTGTGGGACAGTTTCAGATAGCAGTCTCTGTCTCCACCTTGTGGTGCCAGTTATCTGCTGTTCACCACCGGGGCCTGAAGCTGCAGCCCTCAGCAAAGAGCAAGATCACGTGGAAATACAGGTGATATTTAGTTAAGTCAGGTTAGACGTTTCCCTGAGGCCCAGACTGCAGTGTTATCCTTTCTGAAACATTAAAAGTCTGCTTGTAGTGAATTAAAGCGTAAGAGGGGAATATAAAATGGTCCTCAAACAGCTGCAGGAGAAAACTGAAGCGACAGAAAACCGTGCGTATCAGAATTGGATCTTTTGGCCCTTTTATTTTCACTATCCCAGCAAATACGGCCTCCGAGTTTAAGAAAAACACAAGCGTGTACAGAGTGGTGGATGACAAGCACGGTACGTACTGAAGCTCACGCTGTGCATTCTAACAGGCTTACCAACAACATCACATTATGATGATGAGCAGCACAGTCTCTACACTCTTAAACAGACACTTTTAAATATTTAGCGGATCAGATGTGTAATCAGGCGGCGCTGTGCTTGGAATAACAATGTCATTAAAATAGGTACTAACAACAGTGATAAAGGCACAGTCAGGGGAAGATTTCTCTCCCCATTCATTTTTTTTATGAGCAACAGGGTGAGACGTGTTTCCTTCTGGCTACAAATTAGATTTCCTTTTTTTTTTTAAATTTCATTTTATTTTACCATGCACCAAAGAAAGGGAGTGGGGCTGAGCTCCCCCAGGAAACATTTTACTGCATTTTAACACTGCAACACTGACTACAAACTGTCGCATTACACTCATATACTATGCTATTTCACACACACACACACACACACACACACACACACACACACACACACACACACACACACACACACACACACACACACACACACACACACACACACACACACACACACACACACACACACACACACACACACACACACACACACACACACACACACTACAGTCACTCGGCCTCAAGTTCGGAGATAAAGATGACTCACATTCCGGACTAAGAGTCTTGTTAGGCTTTGTGCCCACATCCATCAGACTCATTGATGGTTTATTATATATTAATTTTAACACTATTTATTGTTTGCTTTAAAGTTATAGGAATTACCACTGTTGATTGCTCTCTTTATGTTGTATGTGGTATGTTGTTGTGACATATATGTACAATATGAACTGATGCTTTTACACAAATGAAGATCATCATCACGGACCACTGAGGCTTTCCAGCCTGTAGAGAGCAGTGCAGCAGTAGGTTTCCTCCCAGTGTGGTTCAGTCTTTACTTTCAGAGCTCATGTAGTTTCATAGTGTGACCACAAGGTGTCCCCCGTCTAAAAGAGGACAGAGGAAAGGCTGTGGCATGTTGCATTTCATTACTCTGAAAACAGGGAATGAGTCCATCATCAAGTAATTCACTGCTTCCACAAATTGGTTTAAATTGACACACACATTTGCCTGAACAAAAGTTCCACTTCGTTTGCTGCACTGTTTCAGTTCTGTTTTGCGTGACATTAAGTGTTTGTTTGTTTGTTTGTTTTCTCCGTCCCTTCTCACTCCAGACTGAACATTATTGGAAAATGTCTCAGGGACTCCTGCTGTGTTACTGCGCGTCCCTGACCTACAAAGATTAGCTTTAGCATCGCAGACAGCCCGGGAGCTCTGCATGACTGGGAGCAGTTACATAAGCATAAGGAGTCAAAAAGTTAGACTGCGTATAAGTTATTTAATCCGCATGGACTGTGTAGGTGTTATAGTCTTTTCTTGATGTTGTAACTGAGCATTAAATGCCTCCTACCGCGGCCAAATTCAAGCATTACTTAAGAGACTCCAATACATGTCTGCAAATGAACTTTCATTCAGGCGATCACCTACAGTTCTGCAATAAAGTCTGTCCACACTTTTCGAAGTGGCCTAACATGTAGAACCTGAATCAGGCTTCTCTGAAACCCTTTCCGTGTGCCGAGGGCCCCAGCTTCCTACCACTATCGACATTCATTTGTGGAGTCATAGCCCTGGGGAGAGAGGGGCCCTCACCTTCAAAGCAGAGAGCTGGATATATATGTATATACATATATATATAAAACAACCTTGGCAGACCCATTCTGCTCCCTCCAAGTCATAAAACAAAAACAGAAATAGTAAAAGTTAAATTTCCAAGCCAGAGACCCTTAACCCTTTGTTCCTGTCTGCCTCACCGCTGACAGATGAAACGTAATATCCATGGAAAATCACACATGGAAAGAATCCAGATTCAAACAATTCCAGTGGGGGGTTTGTTTTCAGGGGTGCGCACTGGACAAGCTGTACACTGTTACACAACATCTCACTAAAGGCAGGTACCACTCTGTCAGCTGTCAGCTCCGCGCACAGCAGGCACTGTGTGTCTGTGCGTTAAATGGGTTCCAGATGAGCTGTGAAGTCAGGTCACGGTGAAACCTCCAATTTCAGGCCAGCCACATACTGTACATATCTACTGACTCTCTTCTCGGTCGGCTCCCTAATCATTTTGGCTTGTGACCACAAGTGCATTGTGCACTCCTGTCTGTGTTTATGATCGGGTGAATCAAGGTGAATCTTTTTTTCCTGTTATATATGAATTGTGTTAGAGCCTGGATAAGCTAAAGTTATCTAGAAAATCAGCAGAAGATGAGCAAATTCTTGACAAATGTCTAAAAGTGAATGTACATTTGTGTAGCATCTATCTTCAAATGTCTCACTTTGACCTGAAACTAAACAACTACTAATTTATACATAATTATTTTTAGATTATTGATAAAAAATACCCCCCCCCCCCCTCAATTTCTAAGATCCCAAGGAGATGTAGTCAAATTGCTGGTCTTGTCTGAGCAACTGTGTACAATCAAAACAAGTATAACAAACAGAATCATCATATTTGAGGAGGAGGAACCAGTGAATGTTGTTTCAGCTGGAAGAGTTGACAACAGATCGATTAATGTATAATCAAATTGTTTCCTGAAAAACTTTTCGAATTGACTAATTGATTAATGACGTGCCACAGTCGTCGACACAGCTCTGCTATTCAACAACATTGTTCGAGCTCCAGCGGCTGAAAACTGGATGGATGTGGTCCGTTTTTCTCTCACATCTCAGATCTGACAAGTAACAGAAATCTTCTTTTTTTCTCGGGTACACAAAATAAATCTTTCACTCATTTCAGTCAACTTCATTACAAACATTAAGTGTTATGCAGTATATAGCAGATGACCTGACTCAACTTTTGAGACAAGGGCTGTGATTCAACGTTTTACGGTGAAATCACTTTACCAACAGTGAGCGTCCTCTGAGAGTCCTAAACCCTGCGGTGCTGCGTCTGCAGCGATTTATGTCCCACTTGTGAATTTTACCTCCTTGCTGGGGGTAACTGCTCCGGTCTCCATGGTTGACGATGAATAATGGCACCGTGGAGAGGCAGGGGGAACAGGGAACCAAAACATCTGACTAGATGTTGCTCCGCACAGGACGTCTCGGCGTAATCATCTGGTTCGGCGCACGTCAGAGGCCCTGGCGCCCTGCCGCGTCTCCACTGTGTCACCACTCTGATCTGAAGCCCCTGAAGGTCATCGACGTTGTGACTCTCGCACGGATTGCACGATTTCCAGTAAACTGACGGCTCGTGGGACCGATGATTCGGACTTTAGATCACAACAGAGAGAGAGAGAGAGAGATATTTCAGTGTGTTAAGTGCATTAGTTTCCATGGGAATTCGGACCAGAGTTCAATGCCTCCACTCGTAACACTTGGCGAGCTAAGCCGTGACAACATTGTGTGTTTAGACCCTTATAGGTGGATATATCACTCAGCATAATAGGATCAAGTGTGATTATCCTCGCTTAATTGTAAGAGGTCAAAGGCTTAGGAAGGGGCTGTGAGGAACAAAGTGCGGCTTCTTCGCTGCAGCTTTGACCAAAGACCTATAATCAGCATCTATACAGTTTTAAAGGAGGCTGACCACTAATTAGATCCAACATACTTCACCCTGATTGCACAGACCCGACTAGATTTTTAAATCCAGGGAAAAAAGGTGCGAAAATTACGGTTGGCTCTGAAAAAAAGAAGTAGAGAATAGAAACTTGTGTCAAATAAAAAAAAAAGCTCTAATTTGACAAAACTGTCTTCGCTTTGATAAAACAATAGTTTTAGTTCTTTTTAAAATGCCAGATTTTCAAACCTTTTTTTTATGTTTGGAGATTTGTTGAGTTCCTATCATTTTTGAAGTTATTTCATATGTTCTGCTTCCCACACACAATTTGGAGGCAATTGAAAGGGCGATATTTCTAGAGGAATCAAGGGCCGTGTGGTCGGTTGTGCTTTACTGTTCAGGAAATTGAACATTCATTCTGTTTGTCTTCTTAGTACGAGACCATAGGACTGGTCCCCAGCCTTTGCATGCAACCAACAATATTTCTCCACCAGCACAGCAGGAGCATTTTCTTTGAATTTGAAAAAGGTGGCCTATAGATGAAAGAATTTTATTGTATGAAAAATATATCCATAAAACGGAACAATATTTACAAAACAGTCGGTGCAGGGCAGAGAGCAGCAGCGTCACCGTGATCTCCAATATGAACAAAACATCAGTATCGGTTCTCAGGAGTCATCCCGTTTAAAAACCGAACTTCACAACAATACTGACGAGCGCAGTGATGCGCAATGCTCACGACCCCGACGGACCCGTTAAAGGCGCATTTACACACGGAGGAGAAATGGAAACAGAACTTTGGACACACACACACACACACACACACACACACTTTTGTTCACAGACAAACAATTGTCTGATCAAACCTCTTTTTTTCAAACTAGACCCTAACACAGGATGCATGTCTAATACGAAGGAGGCTACGGTAGAACATCCTACACTGTTGAACAAATGACTTTGATCCAACGTATCAAAAATAAATACACTTAAACCATTAACGAAGGACACTATCTATCTAACTGGAGTTATAAACTGAAACAACAACAACAACAACAACAAAAAGGATCTGCAGCACTGTTTTGTTTTCGTCACAGCATGTGTAGAAAGATGAACGTTATGGTCTAAACGTGAATAACTAGATTATTGGACTGGTCCAGGCTCGCTCGGTATCGATCCAGCCAGTCTCGGAGCTCCGAGATCCGATAGCCCTCGGGTCCTCTGCCGCCCTGGTACACTATCTTCCCCCCCTGCAGGATGTAGAGTCGGTCGAAGTAAGCTCCGTACGCGGCGTTGGAGGAGTTCTCCATGCTGTCCACGACCACCGGGCAGCCGGGCACCTCCAGGCGCATCAGCTGCGCGGCGCGCAGCCGGTCCTCCAGACAGCGGTGCCTGGGGATCTGGTAGGGCGCGTCGGTGCTCGTCCAGCCGTCGGAGGGGTGCGCCTCCTCGATGTACACCACCACGGAGTCCGCGATGTCGCCGTGGCGCCGCACGACCGCGCGGAACGCCTGGAGGCGCGCCATGAACGGCGGTCAGGTGCAGCTGCCGAAGTTGAGCACGAGCGGCCGCTCGCCCTTCGCGTGGTCGAGGATGCGGCCGCGCCGCTGGTCCTCCAGCTGCACGACGTCGGTGTTGGGCGCCGCGCGTCCGAGGCGCGCCGCCTTCAGGAAGTCCAGCTTGTGGCCGTGCCACACCGCCTTGAGGGACTCGAGGCTGAACAGGCGGTTGGAGTCCGACACGCAGAGGGGGGGGTCGACGGCGTCGCCCCCCTGCTGCCGCATCCTGAAGAAAACCCTTTTCCTGATGCAAATGAAGTCGAGCAGCCAGAACATGACCGCCGCCGCCAGGAAGCGCGGCAGCAGGGCGAGGCAGACTATGGCGTTTTTGATGGCTTTCACAGTGCTCATGGTGGCCAGAGGGACACCCCGGCGCGCTCGCACTGTGCACGATCGTGTGGGTTTAAGTTGGGCAACTTGCAACTTCCCCCTCTTTTTATAGCGCCGGCAGATTTGAGTGAATCACACCCCGCCTCCAAACTGGGGCCGAGGCCTCACATGGTGGGGATTACCTTCTGTCAACTCCACGGCTTTGAGCCACAGCCAAAGGCCGAGGGTGCACCACGGCAGTGCGCCGCTCGTCAAGCAGACTGTAAAAGATGATTGAAGTCCTTGTTCCCGTGATGAGGCGCGATCAGTGACATTGTTAAAAAAAGAGTTTTCTCTGCCGTGCAGCAGGAGCATCATGTGTGAGGGGCCAGCTCGAAGTCGGCGCTGCTGCGGTGACAGTGACTGCAGGGCCCCTCGGCAGATGCTGCGGTTCCGGGCCAACACGAGAGCTGGCCGGCCGTGTGAGTGCCCTTAAACCCATCCGGTCCCCATCACACGTGAACAGTCCACTGGTTGACCTGATGACACCACCAGGAGCGCTTCAAGGGACTTTAGGGGCCCCCCAGGCAAAAGGGACCCGGGGGCCCCTACATCCAAACAAACCAACGTCCCCACGTCCCCCAAAGCTTTTGTCAGAAAGCAATATGACAACATGGGGCCTGGTACGGGCGTTTCTGACCATTGGGGTCGTTGCAGTCTCCTGTACATAGGCGATCGCATCATTTAAGGGGGTTCTCACAAAATTGTCATTGATTAGGAAAGCCCCCGGGCTACCACGTTAGTCCATATGAATCAATGTTTCTCAGAGCAGAAATTATATGAATAGACTCATGTTTAAACCCCTCCGCTGATTTACGTTAACACATTTGACACATTTATAGTGCATAACAGTACATCGTAATAGGGTCACAAAGGAAAACCATCAATGCCACATTAAAGAGAAAAAAAAGGAAATATGGGTCGAAATTAAGAAGGAATAATTTCTGGTATTAAAACGTGGTGACGTCAGAAATTTTCTTTCTCAGATTACAAATTAATCTCAGCCTTTAAACTATTTTTCAATGTGGCCATAATCTTCTTCCTCAGGTACTCTGGTGTGTCAACTAATGTGACATTCAAAAAAAATCCAACAAAACATAGGAGGACGCACACAGACACACTGAGCCTCCTGCCTAATGGGGTATGGAAATACCAGAACTCTGCAAAACCAGGGCTCATATACAACTCAAACATTTCAGGATATGAATTCCAATGAGTAACTTTCGGGGTCAAACTAAGAAGAAGAAAAAAATAGATCAGAAATCTCCCCAGATTTCACCTCAATATCTATCAAACTCTAAGATTTACTGTGTTGATGTGGCACTTCTTTTAACAGCTCGCCAAAGTACGGGTACACGCGCGTGTACTTCAGCAGTAGGTGGTACGCAGTGGAGGTATAGTGTGGGTTCGTTTGGCTGAATCGTTTGACAGCTCATGAAATCGTTTGACACCTCATACATTTAACGTTAGCCCTCGGTTTCCTGTCAGCTCACTCAAAATGTACAGGCGCACCGTGTTGATGAGGTGCATATGTGCACATGAGATTACATATACAGGTGGGAGGGGCGTATTTTCCACCAAGTCCTTCTTTTCCGCACCCTGTCAATTTTGTGTGAGCGAGCGCCACATCTACGCATATGAAACGACCACAGCCGGCGGGACGTCCACGCCACGTGTGTAACACCTGCGTCTCCATTGTTAGTCTACGTTGTTAGCGTGCGTCAGAGGTCTGGTTGGATCTTAGACGTCTTACATAGGCGCTCGTGAGGCGTTGGTTGAATCGTTAGACCCCTCATACCGCAGGGCCCAAACAGCTCGTTTTTAAAACCAACTCAGTGATTTTATTTTTTTTGCTGTCTATTCGCAAGCTATCTAGTTTGGTGATTCCCGGTGACATCAACATTCATATATTGACAATGTCTCGATAAAAGTGTTTTAATCTTGAAATGAGGGTGTACTCTGGACCTCGTTTATTTTTGCTGTGAATACTGACTGTGTTTTCTCTGTTGGTGTTTTTATTTTGGATCACAGTCATTTTCTATTTAACTTGTAATTTATTTGGACATTGTTCCTTGTCACTGGCTGCGGCAACATTCTCTGCTGCCTTTTGCGAGAGCCCTGTTATTAAGTGAAACACTGATCTGGATTCTGAAGTACAATCCCAGCTGACATTGGGCGAGAAGCGGGGTACACCCTGGACAGGTCGCCAACGCGTCACGTGGCCAACATACAGAGACAACATGCAAACCTCACACAGAAAGGCCCTGGCTGGTTTAAACTGGGATATGAAGCGCTATGCAGCCCACATCTGATCATACACCGTCTTATTTCAAAAAAAGCATCTGTGCAACCACAAAAAAAAACGAATCTTGACCGTATACTATGCCTATTTCCAAGTGCATCACTTTGTGTTGAAAAGCGATAGGGACACAAGGGCTCAGATGAGAAACATTTTTTAAATAGTCTCCAACATATGATATTTTAGAAAATGTAATGGGTGATTAACACAACATTAAAAATGTCACAGCCTAGGCTTCTTCAGTCGACAATATGAAAATACTCAGCATAAAAAGCGAAACAACCCAGACGGCATAAGTAATACTCAACCATATGCATCCACAGCGGCAAAACAAAGTAAATCGAACACCATCACATCTACTAGCATTGGGCTAGTAGATGTGATGGTGTTCAGACAACAATGTCCAATATCACTGCGCTAATATATGATATAAGTAGAAACATTTGACGACAATAACTAAGGTAAAAAAATTAATTAAACTGCATGGGTGTTTTGGTGCTGTATATTTTTCAACATTAGAGAAACAGAGTTCGCAAGAGCTCCAGAGTCAAGCTCAACCGAATCATGACTCCTTCTTGGCATACCGTAATCTTTAAATATTGATATGCGTAGTTGGGGGCTCACTGCTTTCTACAGACTTATTTAGCCCAACTCAGGGATAAAAGAAAAGAAACCACTGCTCATACTTCCTTATAACTTGACTTTTGTCAGTAACGGCCATCTAACATTTACCATGTATGAATTGTATTCATTGTGGCTCGGATTCAGTTTTTAAAAGATTTATTTATTACAAATCATTATTATTACAGTTTCCAGAGGCTGGTTGTTTGGATGTGCGACAGGTAGCGTATTGTTTACCACACTGCGAATGTTCATGCATCTCTAATAACAATGATAAGTCACACTTTTGACTGTGTTACTCCTTGGAGGGGATTTCATGGATCGAGTGGTAAAGTCCGTAGAAAATTGGGGGAACAAAACATATTAAGGCTTTTAAAAGGGTAAAATGTCTTTCTTAAGTCAAGTCAAATGACTTAAGTGTCATTTATGTAGCCCAATATCCCAAACTTGCTTCAGAGGGCTTTATGATCCAAACTGCATACCAGGATAACCCCCCAAAAAACTTTGATAGGTGGAAAAAAATTTAGGAAAGCTCAGAAAGAGCAAAGCCAAGTGAAAGTATGTTGATGCTAAAACAAAGAATTTAACCTAATCTCAATGGTAAATTGAAACTAAACACTTTCAGTCACAGTAATCAAATTTCATGAAAATTCCAAGATGAAAATTATAGTCATTCCTTCAATTACTGCTATTAGAGCTATACGCTATTATACGCTACTACTGTATATGGTATTGATGCATGCAGTGCACATACAATGTATCCTCATCACACACGCACATGTTGTTAATGAACCAGTGGTGGGTCTTGTGTATTGCAGTGGTCTGTTCAGCGTCTGTCTCATGTGCTCCGCAGGGATTCAACATCTGGCCACACATTACTGGCCAAATGCCATTCACTGGTCTGGAGAGCTGATTCAACAAAAGCATTCCAGGTTTAGTGTGCATACACTGTAGCTTATTGATTAAGCCCTAATCTCCTGTTACAGTAAATGCATGTCATGTTTTTGATGGCAGGGTGTCCGTACGACATGTAGGGGAGGTGTCATTCGACTGCGGGCGACAATGCGATGACTCAGAAAACAGGGGGTGTCGAGCGGTAAGCCGATATCTTTGTCTGTAGGTCTGTCTCGGTTCATCGCCCTGCAGATTCATGAACTAAACTAAAACATTTCTCATAAAACCACAGTAATACTATAATCCACAACAAGCGTGTATGTTTAATCAACACTGGTCAAACCATTTTACTAAGATTAAGGTCCTACTACTTATTTTCTAAAATAATAATAATCAATTAGTTATTTATTGGTATTTGTAGTTTACTGTTCTTATCTTCCTCTTTGTTTGTTTTTTGTTTTCCTTTTGGATTCAAAAAGTTCATCTTACCATCTCATCTTATTATCAGTAAATACATTTCCATTGTTTTTTTAAGCACATTTTCACTTTGTACATGAAACTACAACAACAACAAACTTGAAATGTTCCCAAAAAAGTCTTTATGTTTGAGTTGGGTAGAGAACTTTGTGTGTTGACAAAAAAGAACATGCAACAGGATGTGAAAAGGCTGAATACATGAAGCGTGTGACCTAACGTCCACTGAGGCAAAACTTGAGATAAAAACTGGAGATTTTAAACTGCAGATATTATCATCACTTGTTTCCCCCAGCTTTTCCTGGTGCTCTTTAAATCATGTAATTTTGTTGGGACCACTTCTTCTCCGTCTAACAGTTCACAGCTGGATAACAAGCATCAGTTGTATATCTTGATGAAACAACTCCTTATTGCTGAAACTATAAGTCAGTTAATAACTTAGTCAACTGACAGTATTTGACAACAATCTCAGAAAATTAGTAAATCTTAAAAGTGTTCATCAAGCTAAAAGGCCAGATTTTCACTTTGTTTAGCTTCTAATCTAATCATCTAATTTATTTTAAAATGTGAAATTGCATATTGCTGTCCAGATTATTATCGCTCTTTTATTTCATTGTATGTCAAATACTGAACTTTTTGGTTCTTGATTACGGGTCAAACAAAACAAGCAATTTCAAGATGTCATCTTGGGCTCTTTATAGATGTAAAGGCTATCTTTTATAGAATTGAAAATGGGGATTTTATATTATCTCTACCTAAAGATCATATAATGTACAGCTTTTTCAAATTAAGTGAATGTATGCACACAGCAGGTCCTGATCAGCCTTAATAGTTACATACTGTTTGGCTTTACAAGGCATAAATGAGGGAGCTTGGTCATAATGAGTGTGGTGCGCTTCATTATTACTAGCAGTGCGTGTGATGACAGACCGCGTCTTTATGAGGACAGCTCATTTAGATCGGGAGGCAGAAAGATGAACGATGTGGCAGTTGACGAGTTCAACAGCTGACTCATCCTCCCTCCTTCTGCCATTTTCTTTTTTGCGGTAGACATTTTAACATGTGTTTTATTTATTTTTTTCCTCGTCCAGCAGTTCTTTCACTTTGAGGCAGTTTTCCCCTCCTTCATCCCTTCCCGTCCTTTTTTCTGTCCCCCCCCGCACAGAAACTGTATTAACACTCTATTATCTAAACCCTCTTTACTCTCTCAAAGCAAGAAAACAGAAGGGCTTTGATGGAAAAAGGGCTCACCTGCTGTGCCTAAATTTGCTTTGAGGAATTACTCTTTTGTTGTTGCGGCTGAAAAACCTGAGTTGCATTCTAACCTGCTTACTTTTACCTCCCATAAACATTGCTGGATTCTTGGCAGCGGTTCCAGGTTCATCTGAGGACAATGCAGATCTTATTGAGATGGAGGGGTTCCAGAGACCACAACTGATGGAATATCATAAACACCAACCCAGAAAACAGATTCATGATAAGTTTTGATGCTGGCTCCTTCTCTTTCAAGTCACTGATATCTCTCTCCTCGCACTGAATAGGATAGAGGATAAAAATCTACCTCTTTCCCATCCTCTGCCTCACCTTCCACGACCTCATCTAAATCAAAGAGCACCAGTGTTCACGCTCAACTTGAATGAACGGCTGTTGCCTGCCCTGTGGGCTGTTTGTATCTCGGCAACTGGCGGGCCAATAAAGGGTGGACTAACATGTTACAACAATCTGTTTCATGTCGCGAGTAACTTCGCTCAGGAGACAATTCAAAGTTGCATCTCAGTTTGGACTCATCTTTTCACTGACAGACCAGCCAGCATACGCAGAGTGTGCAGCTGTTGGACAGTCCAAATGACTATTTCTACACAACTCCTATTTGTTTTAAGCATATTTTTTTTAGGATTGTGAAAGATTTCGAAAACTGTAAATGTTGCCAAATACCCACCTATCCTGAGAGAACGACAAGCTGTCGCCGATACTGACACACTATACAGTGTGCGCAGACAGACTGTTGGCATTGTGAGGTCTGTGCTGTAGCTTTAGGGTTTATGATAGAGTTACAAAAATAAACCCTGAAGAAGTTTAGATCCGTCTGTCTCACACCCGTCTGAGCCAAAACTGAAGGAAACACTGACACCTGATCTGTTGTAGGTATAACACACGTCTGAATTTCATCTTGTCAACAATTTGATAACAACACAAGTTGTCGAGCAAAAAGTCACAAAGGACGTTGCGAATACAAACATGTTTGCAGATTTAAAATGTAAAATACCTATAATTACAAGTTTGAACAAAAACTGCCCGACTGTACAAAGGTAACTTGAGGTGTGTTTTCAGACTGTGCATAGTTTAGGGAAAGTCACAAGTGGGTACTAATAGAAACTAATTTGCTATAAGTGGTATGAATTGGAGCTCAGACACATCCGTTTTTTTAAAATCATTTTGTAACTTTGTGCTCATCTTGGGGATTCATAAATCTATCGAACAAGAAAAAAATCTGCTGCCTTCTCTGTTCATTTGGTGGCACAAGTGTCAAAACTGTCTGAACCGTCACGACCCTTGCCTTCATGTGGCGCACATCTGCACGTCCACATCTGCACCTCTAAATTTCTGCTGCCGTTTTGACATGTCACAGGAGAAAACGTGCGCAGCTGGATGGCGGCTGGATTCCATTCAGCATGCGTCAGTTTCAGGGTCCTGGTACAGTTCATGCTGGCTCACTGTCACACCATCAGGAACTACTGCCGATCAGAGCCATTGTTAATGCGAGTAGTGAGTGACACCTGTGCACTTCCTGTTATGACAGGTCAATAATGTGTGCGGTGGAGAAGGCCTATAGGTGGCGCCGGTCTGACAGAAACTGCTGGTGCCGTAGCTGCAGGAGGATTGTGGATTGGCCTAGTTTCTGGCGGTTTGCATCAGTGTCATTTATTTGTTTATGATGCCTTTACTTTATAACATTACAGCATCAAGGCTGCAGTGATGCTCTAATTATCATGTTTTTACATCTTCTTAGAAATATGGGAAAGTCAAAGTTGGATAGTTCTGGGGGGGTGGTTTTTTTTGCATCTCTTTAGATTCATATCGGGCAGGAATTATATCAAAAGCAGTGAGCACAAGTGAATGATTATCTAGCTTCATTTCTGTAGAGAAAAAATAATAATCTTGACATAGATATCTTAGAACTTTGACTACAACTCATTTTTGACCAATAGTGCATTTCTTTAATTCATTATTATGCATGGACGTTGCACATTTTTTTACAAACATATTCCCAGAAACCTTATCAAAGACATTTCTGCTTCTCAGAGAATTACACTGTCTGCAAGTTTGTGTGTGGTTCCTGGCAAGTCTTCACACAACTTAGCGTCTCCAATTGTCGCTGCCCTTATTTGCACTCGCCGAGTAATGATGATGGTGAGCATGTCAGAGTTTGTCCTCATGTGGCTTCTCTCGCTGCTGCCTGTTTGAGCTTATTAGTCTGCACCCGTCTGTACAGTCATTGATGCCAGTCCTCAGGACAGATGGTGGCAAGACAGGGTGAGTTAGAAAACCTGTGTGGCGCGGGCGCGCACACACACACACACACACACACACACACACACACACACACACGCACGCACGCACGCACGCACGCAGACAAAATACAGTCACAAGCCCCTTAAACTAACCTTAAATTGCACAACTAAGTGATTTACCCAAACCAAATATAATAAAATGAAGTAGCTATTGTCTTTAAAACTAAACTGTGTTTTCTATTACAGGACATCATTAAAATTCACTGATAATGTCAAACCTTAACCGTTTGGAGTCACTGTGCTGCAGCACAAAGGGATTTGTATATAAATCAGTTTGTAGGAACGCTGTGGCAACAGCTAAGTCGTGTGTGTTTGCAAGTAATGTATTCCAGCTAGAAGTGAGGTGTGATTCTTTGTTAAACAATTCAGAATTTGCCGGGTTGTGTGTGTGCATACGCTTAGAGAGCAGAAAAGGTTAATATGAGCTGACCAAAAACCAAATCCCTAAGAGGAGAATCAAAGCACTGCTGTCCTCATAAGGTCATTGTGCACTCAACAGTGTTTAATAGGATGTGTTTTCTGCCCTGAGTTGTCTCTGCGGGATACTGCTAAAGCAGTGGGACAAACATCAACTGGCAACATTTGTGATGCTGGACAGGAAGGTGAAGCAAAAAACACTGATGGCCGAGATCTTCAGGCGAGCCGAGGGCACAGTAGGTTAATAAACTGAAGGGCAACATTACTAAGACGCGTTTATACAACATGATTGGCTTGTGGAGGTTTCCTTGAATTTTTTTTTATGAGTTTGAAAATAATGGCAACGTCTGTATCATTTAATAAAATTTTGTCATTATAAATAAATATTTATTTTTTCTAATCAAACATTTTCTAATATTTCACTGATCAATCAGTAGAGTACAGAGTTGAACAACAACCAACTGGATAACGAATAAGTGCCGAAAAGCTTTACAACACACACAAATACATATGTTCATGAATCATTATAGACTATTTATTATAGTCTAATTGAATCACTATAATAACTTTACAATAAAAATTACTTTACTATAATCATTATTAGACTATTTGATTAGATTTTACATATCAGCCTCCTATATTATAGCCGAACTGAGCAGATTGTTAGATATTTTTATTTTCAGTTCATCTTACAGTTGTTTGTTTGTCACTTTGAGAAGCTAAGGTAGCTGGTGAGTTGTATGGACTTGCTGCGCTGTTTTTGAATATAAAACTCTAGTTTTCTGGAGTAAGGCATTTACTGCAGTCTTTAAAGAAAAAACATTAAAGACCTTCTAATTATTCCCATTAATCCATTCTTTTTCTCTTTCTCAAATTCAATTTAATTTGCTGTTGTGTTAATCTCTTACAATCATACAGAACATGAAAATAAACGAAAACCACAAATTCCACTTAAGTGCTGACTATCTTCATGTTCATTAGAATCTGGATATGAATCTTCTTTATGTGGGTTATTTTCGTTTGGTCCAGCTCTGAACATATTACTTCCACACTAAGATGGTGGATGTTTTATCTGTTTTTATCACATGCCATAATTTTAATTCTCTTTTTTTTCAAAAGAATTAGATAATGAACAACATGCATTTCCCCCAAAAATTCTTTAAATTCACAGATGAACATTTGCTGAAACCTTTACAAAAGGTGCCTTTATGTAACCAGACTTCAGTGAGATGTGGGGGTCCTCTACGGGTTTTACTACAGTCAACGGCATTGAACACATGACTGAATGACGTGCTGTTGTGTGCTCTCTAATTATGTTATTACTTTAAAACATCCAGAAAATGAAAAATTGTCACCCTGTCCTAAGAGTTTGATTTGTGTGAACTCTGTCTAGTTTGCAGTGGAATCATAAGCAAGCAGGAGACAATGTTTAAGACAAGCACGCGTGTGTGTGCCTGCCTGCGTGCAGGATTGAAAAAGGTGTAATTCACATGTTGAAAAACACTTTGAATAGTTTTTCATCAAAATAGCAGAGTTTAATAACCCAACACGGACTGAGATTTACTGTGACTTCTCTTTTTGAATTGTCTGATTGCTTGTGTTGAATTCAAATTCATTTACCCACAATGTAGAGTGAGCGAAATTGTTTCCTCCGATTATTTTAAAATATTTTAGATTTCTTTAAAAGGACTTTCAAGGACCTTCACATTAAAGACTGTTATTGCACTTTATTTCATTTAGCATCATCTGCAGTTTCATTTTTTTTTCTCCACCTCTCCCTCCTCATCCGTCTCGCTTTCCTCTTCTGCCCCCCCTTCTCCCTCTCTCTCTCCCTCCCTCCCTCTCTCTCCCTCTCTCTCTCTCTCTCTCTCTCTCTCTCACCAATCTGCAACTCCTCCCCTCCCCATAACTCTCCTCTCCTCTTCATTATTGCCTTGGCTTTGTAAGACCCCCTGGTGAATCCTGGCATCGCACTATACTCCCATTTCAAAGGAATGAAAATGCAGTGCTGGTCTGTGCCATCAGTTTGCTCCGTCTCCCCTTTCATCTGCCTGGACATATTAAGACAAGAAATGCGAAGCTCTGCAGCAGCTCCCACATGAATCCGTCCAAGCCCCCCAGTGGGAACGTGTGCTGGTCATTCCAGGTCCCGTTTCAGACGAGGGAGAGAGAGAGAGAGAGAGAGAGAGAGAGAGAGAGAGAGAGAGAGAGAGAGAGAGAGAGAGGGAGAGAGAGAGAGAGAGAGAGAGAGGGAGGGAGGGAGGGGGAGAGAAAGATTAAGTTAGAACAAGTATGAGAAGAAAGAATGACAGAAACAACTTAGAAAAGGAACTGAAAGGGAGAGAGACCATGTGGGCTGTTTTTTTGAGGACACTGCATTTGTTGCTCTGTTGCCCTTGTTTTCTCAGGACACTGGGCTGTAATCAGGTGTCTGCGATTCCCTGACGACCCGATTTAAGGGGGGTCATCCAGGCATACAAGATAAAGCCAAAGTGACACAGAAGATGTATTTTTTCCTTGAAATGAGGGTTTATATATTACTAATTTGTTTTACGAATTACGATTGAGAGGACAATCGTAATCCCTGCCTGGATTAAACGTTCGCAGAAAGAGTATTTTTCTTGTAAGCAAAGTGCTGCGTTTACAGTCCACTCCAGAAAGAAAAAAAAATATTGAGAGAAGTAATCTAGAACTAGATACAAGCTCGTCTATGAAGTCTGGTGCAGGTGGTGTCATGGCAGGCTTACTAATCTTCATGAGTACAGACGTCTACAGAAACATTCTGTCTGCCAACTACTAGAGAAACGCATTCAATGTATTCATACAAATTAATCAGGAGGAATTCATCATGCAGCAAGATGACCAAATGGTTGCATGGTTATGCCTGGGGTCCACACTATGCCAGAGTTTTTGAGACTCCACAACAGAGACTTTAGAAAATGCTGCAGGCCCTGATTTCGTTTTTAAACTCAGTGGTTGGATTTTAGACTGGAAGTGCAGAAGCCGAGACACTGACGACACAGACACCCACGTTCACTTCCTGAAGTTAGTGTTGCTAACCCAAACTTTCAGTCACAGTTCCTCCTCGTCGATGGTCCTTGTTTTTCACCATTGCTGTTTCTCAACCAACAGGAGAGTAGACAATGTGCCTCCTATTACACCGGCACATGCATGACCAGTGCAGGTGAATGGTCATGTGATGTGCGTTGTCAGGTCAGGAGATCATTTCCATCACAATGTATTTGCTGTTGCAGTTTTGGGAATAAGTATCCAACAGAATTTTTCTATGCTGTCAAAATCATATCAAAGGCTATAAAATACCATGCATACCATTTAACTAACTTCAACACACAGAACCATTTAACGAAAACAACACATTCCATAAAAACCTTCCCTCTCCCTCTCCAATGAGATTTGGGGCTCTCAACAAATTAATAGGCTAATCTTAGGTCTCTAAATCCAGAGTGGATAGGACTAGAGCCTGATTAATCCAAAATAATAATGAAAAAAAAAAAAAGAGAGAACATTATGGTTTAAGACCCTCGGCTCTGGAACACAGTTTGTTTTTATAGTAAACTATCTCTAAGGCAAAGGGCGAGGTGTTTTTTTGGATAACGATTTTGGAGCTATAAAAAAAAAAAAGAGGTTAAGAGGCCCGGCGTTGAGCCGAGGCTTTTAAAGGAGAGATAACTGGGAGGAAAGAACAAGCAAAGAGTCTACAAAAAGATGCTTGTATGGGCAGGAGGGAAGGATGCCAACGGTGCTCACAAAAGCCAGAGAGAAGTAGCAAGGGGCTCTTAAGACGATAGTATCACTGGACACAGTTAAGTAGGGCGATGGCTAGTATATTACTGCACACATGAAGGAGAATCAAAGGAAAGAGAGCACATTATGGATTGAGCCACCGGAGGCCTTCATAAGGGATTATGATGAAAGATGGAGCTTGAAGGTGTATATAAGAAAAATAGCCCGAAATGCAACAGGCATGAGTGTAACACTACATGCTTTCAAATGAAGAAATAGTACAAACCACCCCAACCTTACAAAATAGTACATTATGTATTTAATTTGAATTGAAGTCAGTTTCTCTACCCTCTTTTGAAGATGATTTGAATTCAACAACTCTTCTTACCAGAATGCAAAAATCAGTCATCTAACTATAAAGAAAGTAATCTCTGTCTGCATTGTGCCTTTTATCCACTGGCTGCCACTAATCCTCAATAGTTTACTACAACTATACAAACGTGTACAGACTACGACCAAATACTTTTTCGCCACCAAATGCTTGAATTGCAGGCAAAAAATGTAGTCCCTTCCAAAGCATGTTTTGAACGGGCACTACACTCCTATTTCTAAATTACCCTTGGAGCTTTACATTACATTTGCTGATTTGTCAGCCAAATCATCAGTGTCAGAACCTTCGCACTTAATGATTAAAATGATTTATTGGAGCATTTTCAGTCCATTTATGGTTAAGGCTTGATTAAGCTTAGGTGTCAGAAAAAAAACGTAATTATTTTTTGTGAAAGATGACCACATGGTTTAAAAAGACTAACATGATGCCACTTTTGCCATTGCCTCCGAGAGAAAACAGTATTCACACAGAAAAAGCATAGATCATACTAAAAATAGATTAGCGTAGCGTTGGCTTCAGGTTTTCAGTACTGGGTAAGACTTTTAACGGCTAAGAAACAGACATCTGCAATACTTTCTGCTTGCAACATAAGCACAGTGATTGTAGTGACAGTCTGGACAGTTCCCCGACAACAACCTACAGTATTTTATGAGCTGTAAGACAAAACATGTAGTTTCTCTCTGACAAGACTTCGCTCCACAGTATGTCTTACAAACTTCTCCAAACATGAGTTTGAGTCTGGCAAAAGATGTAGTCGATGTCCTCTGCCTCCCACGCAGTCTACAGAAAAAACTTTTTGTTCAAATCACATCCTGACAGTCTGGTTACATAAGGAGTCAGCACCAAGTCCACTTTCAATTTGTGATTCCATATTTAATGTGTTTGTGGGGGAGGTGAGAGGTTTTTTTCAGGAGCAAACACCTACCTACGTACCAGCCAATGTGTTAGAGCAGTCTGGAAGGGAGGGGGGAGCCATAAGGAAACATGCAAACTAAGAGGTTTGAACGGCAGACAACTGAACAACTCAGGCTTTGTGAATTCACAGTAAAGGGACAATCAAACAGGTTGTTACAAGTTGCAACCCCAACAATTTCCAATCCCTAAAAATGGGACAATTTTGGTGGTATATTAACTGTTAATGGTATTAGTATGCTTGATTTTTATCAAAACTTAATCAAGTGAGTTTTGTCATGGTCACAGGCACGACTAAGCATGGCAACAATTTGAATTTGCTGCACTGAATAGGGGATTTGTAGGCAGATTATGTATATATTAATATTAGAGCCTAACCGATATGGACTTTTTGGGGCAAATATCGATATTAGGTAGTACAAGATTCCCGATACATCGGCCAATATATATGTGTGTGTGTGTGTGTGTGTGTGTGTGTGTGTGTGTATATATATATATATATATATATATATATATATAAAATTTATTTTATCTTTTAAAATAAAATCTGTCAATGATTCCTAAGATATCATTATCAAACCTTTATGATAAAGAAATGTAATTGAGGCTTGATATGACTATTATTTCAGGAAGCTGTCATTTCTGTGGTGGGAAGAGTATTAAGTTTATTTGACTGTAGTTATACATTTTATTCCCACCCATATATCGTGAATCTCAACAGTGGACTGTGAGTGTTGTCATTGTGCGTGAATGCACTGATCATGAATCAAGTTTCGACATCTGGGGGAAAAAAAGGCTATTTTATCTTCTGTTTTACCCCAAGCACAATGACTATGAATTGTATGTTACAGAGGGAACATACAGTACATACAAACCAAAACAGATATACTTTTTTATAATGGATCAGGCTTTTAAAAACAAGAAGAAACAATGAGTGAGCCACATACGGCCATTATCACAAACTAATCCCTGACATGGTAAATTAAACCACAGATGAGAAGAAGAAGGAAAAAGAAATAAAAAACACAGTTACACCTGGTATTAAAGTGCCAATGTTAAAGTCTGATCAGGCCTGCCAGACCTCCAGAGGTAGTCTGGCTCACACTGACCAGATCTCACCCAGAGTCTGCCAGGTGTAATTTAACACAATCCATGCAATGTGTTCCTTAGATGGGTCTTACGGTTACTCATTAAGAAGCTTTCTGAATCCCCTCAGACTTTGCATTTCTTATCCAGGGTGAAGGAGCTGCAGCTGCAAAGACTTCTGTGGGAACAAATAGTTTTTCATCATTTCTGTTGCCTTCTGCAAGAGTCATCAAGACTGAGGCTCTCATATAACATCCAATAACCTCCTGGGTTGCCGAGGTATAGCCAGAGAATCTGTTTGAGTATTTAGACACTCCTCTGTGTTTGGGCAACCCAATGCCAGTCGGCTCATTATGTCTCAAATGTTTTGTTGCAGCAACAGATCTGACGAGTGTTTGATATTGATTTTGAGGACAATAACAAACTATCCTGTATGAAATTCTGGTAACAGGGCTCCAGTGTGGGACCATTTGACCTTTGTATTAGATAGATGTACTGTGTGTAGCGGGCAAAAGTCCTCACATCTGTATATCCAAACAAAAACAAGATATTTTAATCAGCTGCCATTTAGATTATTATATTCTTTTCTTTTATCCTTATTTTTGTTGATCAATGCAACTGTCTGATCAAACTTTCCTTTATAAGATGCGAAGTTTCACATATGCACCTAAGTTGGGACATTTTCTTGAACTGAAGGGGCTGTATGTGAGAAGGCAAATGTCCACAAATGTTGCTCCAGACATTTTCCAGACGTTTTCCTGACGTTTTCCTGACATCCCCCTACCTCCTACCCAGTCTTTTGCAATGGAGTGTTTGAACAGATAATTTGGATTTTTGCTGGGGGCTTATGAAGTTGCAGACAAAATCACTTTGGGAGATCATCGGTATCATCAACATCCTGGCTTCGGACTTCATTCAGGAGCAGTGTGAATACGGCTGTGGCCATGCAAACGCAACTCACTGGGAATTAACGCTGTGACGCAATGCAGTATTTTTGGTTTTCCTGCTCCTTCTGTTGCACCGGTTGCCACGGAAATAAAGCCCCTTTTTTACATCCATGTCATCAGTGCACTTTTCATAAGGAGATGACCGGATAACTTGCAACTGCCTGCTGTTTATACAACATGGGTGTACGTCAGTGTGCGCGCGCGAGTGTTTGCATGCATGAGTGTCTCTTGAATGACTGTATCCCCGCGCAGCTCTGTCTGCAGCTCTGTCTGCAGCTCTGTCTGCAGCTCTGTCTGCTCGTCCTCCACTGTGAATTCCAAATGACATTTCTCTCACACATTTTGACCTGATACGAGTCCAACTTGACACAGTCACATCTCAGATCTTACTTGTTGACATGCTGTGAGCAGGCAGGAGGCAACTGAGCAGAGCAAGCGAATGCTGAGCAGAGAGATACAGGGGAGAGAGAGAGAGACTACGCAGCAGCAGGACTCAGCTGTGTATTTGCCAATTCATCCACCCAAAGTTCAGATGAGGACACACTCGTACACTCGCTGCCTTGAGATTAGTCACAGTTTTTTGGGAGGCAGCAGACGGGAGAGGAGAGTGAATTTCAACCATACAAAATGGATCCCCTTTTTGATATGAAACTAAATCTGTTTCCGTGATGAAAAACAAGACGTGAAAAAAAACATTCTTTATCTTTTCTGACTATTCTGTAATCTATTAAGGGTTTACAAAGCATAAGGAAGCACCATAAGGGGGACATTTAGGGCTCTCCAAGGATCAGGAAAGGATCACATATAGATCCATACACATCAGGGCAGAAGAAAAGGCCAAAGAGTGAGAAAACATTCATCTGAGACAGAGACGCTTCTCCGTGGTAATTCTGTTGACACATAAATGGCTGAAAGGCTATAGGATTGGGGGAAGGATGGCCTGGATATAATGAGGAGCATGTAAGGGAGCATAATGAGAGGCAGAATGTATGTGGAGGGTTTCCTACGTGCTCTGCATGTGTGAATGCCAGCATATTTGTTAACTTGCTTATTTTAGTCCCGGCTCCCGTCCTGCAGATTGTGTTCGCTCATATTTTGCTCATCAGATGTGGCTTGTCCTCCCAAAATGTTGAAACGTGATAGCAATTGACAGAAAAGTTTTTCTTCTCTGTTCCAGCCAATGTCCTCTGTCATGTCCTTAACATTTACCGTCAGCCGTTCCCTGAGGTATCCATGAAATATGCAGTGAGGCCCTCTTTCTATAGCCTACAGTATGGACCCCTCCAAGAATCCCTGGGGGTGTAAACCTAAAACAGCTTTCCCTTGCCAAAAGAGAACTTTTGAATAACAGCCCAGCAGAGCCAGAGTGAATGAGAGCCCGTGGTTGATTTCCACATTAGCCTTTCGCCCAAAAATGTTCATCATTTCAATTTGTGAGGGGAGTTTAGAAAACTACAGCACTGTTGAATGCTTGCTGCTGCAAAATCACTTGTGTGAATTTTTTATGGCTATGCAGATGGAGTTAGAGGCTGTCAAATGAGAGGAAGAACAAACAAAGAACGATGCAAATCAATTTGCAACAGCCTGTGTGAGCCAAGAATACACTGACCTACTTGATAGAAAAATTTACAGAGACATTAGCAGACATTTGCCACTAAAAAAGCTGAATGGACATCTTTCTTTCATATTCAAAGTTCCCTTGTGTGACACAGGTCTTTTTCATCTGGCTTTGTGAAGTACTTACCGTAAACGTCACATACAGGGCTTACTCATGACTGAGCAATCTTTTTAACTGTCTAGCGGAAATTGTCTGGATTTGCAAGAAGACAGTGAGGTTGTTTGCTTTTTTTGCTTTTTTTAAAATGGGCATACTTTTGTGATTTGCTGTTGCGTCAACCATGTCTCAGCTTACATTTTTAGAAGAAGTGATGCACTTCCAGTAGAGGACTAGTAAAGATTCTTTTACTGGAAGAATCAAAGAATGGTAGACAGCACAATGACTCACTCAAGTTCATCTGAAGTAACACTGGTTCTGGTATAATGCACCGTTTGTTTCACTGCCAAGTCTACACTAAAGATGTGTGATACGGCTCAGTCTTAGCTTCTTATTTCCTTTATTTGCTTGTCTTACAGTTTTTGTTTCAAATGACATGAAGTCTCCTTAATTTCCATGGTAAACAACCATCTGAGATCTGGAGCTTTTAAAAATATAACCTTATTAGCATAGAATACGTAAGCCCTATTCAGCTATCTATATCTCCCCTGTTTTAGCCTCCTTACAGTGGCTCATATGATTTAGGAATGAGCATAATACCTTATTGATTACAGTTGAGGCTCTCTGTGGCCTGGCCTCTTGCTATATTTACGACCTGTTGGTCCAATATGAGCAATGGAATGAACTGTCTGAGGACACAAGGCTAGAGATGTGTATTTTACTCAAGCTGTGGAATTTACGTTACCAATATTCTTTATGAGCCAGTTAATCTTCAGTGGTCTCTGTCACCTAAACCACTAGGTGTGTGATTGAATATATAAATAAGTATACCATTGTTACAGATTCCCTCGAAACATGCTATAGGTAATAAATAAACAAATAGTTATTAGCTATTTGTGTCTGAAATGCTTTTTTCACAATTACACAAAAAAATCTTCAAATTACATCTACTCCTTTCCCCCCATTTGAGAAGTCATTTGCAATTATTTTTCAATTCAGATGCTTAACTACCTACAACCACGTTAGTCCCCTTCTTGACTGTAAAGTCCTTTCTCAGTGTTTTTGCAATGGAGGTTTCAAGTTGAACTAGTTGTGATTTGACCAAATCATGTTTATAAAATCACATCTTTAATGATTTAAAGTAACAACAAATAAACTTTTCCACTTCAGCACATGAACCGACTTCTAGAGCTAGTACCAAACTCTGAAAATAGCTCAGTTCATGGCGAAGGTCAACCATTGAGATGAAAACATTTTTGAGAAGAGATAAACCAATTAACCCCAGCATCCATGAGGTGAGGATGAAAGCAAGTGTTGTACCAACCATGGCCTGTCGATGTCCCACTTTCCCCAATTGTATTGCAACTCCTGTTTGCTCAGCTTTAGGAGGGAGGAGATGAACTGGAAGCCGGGAGGAGAGGGGTAGTGAGCAGGCCACCACTGCTGATTCACCAACCAGAGTGTGAGGTTAAGGATCGAAACACTCAAGGAAGGTTTAGCACCACCTGAAGACCTCTTCTCCTGGCCAAAGCTTCAACTAGACTAGTCAAGACAAGACTAGTTTGGAGGGCATCCTAGAGATTTATATAATATCCATCAAACCCAAATCATACTGTGTGAAATGTGATTGGGGCTTAGTCAGTTCATAACTCAGGTACGAAAGTATCTTCAGGTCAGTCCTGTGAAACGGCACCATGGTTTTCCCTACCAATCAAATTCAAACTGAGAAAGCTCGAAGGAGTTTAAGATTTAATCGTGATAAAAAGAAGAAGAAAACAGCATTCGTAGGAAATTCAAAATGTGTGATTTTGGGCTTATGAGTTTCAGTGTCAGAAGAAAAACTGGTTGTTTGACATTTTAAAATGAATATACTGCTGCGTTTCTCTACCAGCCAATCAGCTGGTGTTGGGAGATGATCGTCTATTCACAAAATGAGCTCCAGACG
Organism: Scophthalmus maximus; assembly: GCF_022379125.1. Lineage (NCBI taxonomy): Eukaryota > Metazoa > Chordata > Actinopteri > Pleuronectiformes > Scophthalmidae > Scophthalmus > Scophthalmus maximus. The sequence goes on from NC_061529.1 coordinate 9,652,115, forward strand.
AGCAAAAGAAGGGAAAAGAAAATCCACACGAAACACAAATAATTAAGGAAAAAAAGCAAGAAAAAAACCTTCCAGCAGCTGCAGCACAGGCTTCACTAGGTTTCAGTCAAAACTGAATCAGGTGAGAACAGGACATTTATGGGATGACATCATGGTATTAAAGTTAACTGTTGACTGAGATTTTATGCAAGTCAAAAAGTCTCCATTGCATAGAGAGGCAGCTTTTGCTGCTGTGAACTTAATTTGACAAAAGATATGACAGACAATGAGGCAACTAGGCACAGCCACTGATGTGCACAAATTATTTTTGCACTCGTCTAGTTTGTTTCCTCTAGAGTTAGAATTTCATTGATTGGTTACTGGCAGTACATGTTGACCTGAAAAGCTTGATTAAGACCAATATCTTAAAAGCACAATTATTATGTGTGGCCCATCTTCACCAATTAATCCCAATCGAGCCACGACAGCACATATGGCAGCAGGGTGTGATCGAGTAACTGGTAGCTCACCCACCCAGTTAGGCAGGCGACAGGTGAAAAATCTAGTGTAAATGCTACAGTCCATGTGCTCACTTGGGCCTGGGTTCAAAGGGCTTACAGCTTAATGTAATTCTCTAGCACAACAGGATCTGTATTAGTCACGAGGTCAGTGAGGTTAAGAGCTGCTAAGAAGTAGTGTTTAAATCCTTCCTAAGCTCAGCAACCACAATGCAGGGCCCCCCACACCCCTCTGGACTCAATTCACCTCAGGGCGTGATGTGGTAAAGGGGAAGGGTTACGATGAACACACGTGCACGTGCAGTCCCGTATTCCGTTTGGGATTTCCTGTACCTGTTGAGAGAGATATAACGCACATCCCCCAGTAAGTGGGGTTGGTTGGGTGTTGGTGCTCTGTACGGTTGCTGTGGAAGTAAATATTGGGCAATATTTTGGATTTAACCCCTATGTCGAAAGGTAACTTGGTAATATCAATAAGGCAATCTGTACACTTTTGAAGTTTGATGAAGGCAAAGAAAGACAGTGAGAGTTCTGTATACCACATAAGATGAACTTTCAAATACATTTGTCATGAATAAAATAAACACAACCCCACTTAAAAGTGCTTACTGTTGAGGTTACATAAGTACAACTTGAAAGACATGAACGTTGGAGTCTGAAAAGATCTTTAAAGTAAGTAGTTACTATATCATTTAAGTATCTAGTGTAACTCCAGCTCTGTATGTTTGCAGTTTTGTAGACAAATACCAAGTTTGATGAAGGTGGCAAAAACCTAGAGTATCACTTATCAACAAACACACACTAACATTCAAATGCACCACAAGAGTGAGGCTCCCCGCAGCAAAAATCTAACATTACAGATGTTCGGCGATATTGAGCAGACACACGTCCTGTCTTCTTTTCTTGTAAAATGTTCAGTGTAATGTGTAACTGGTGTTGTCATGAGTTTAACACCATTCAACAGCATGGCATCCCTGGTGCTTTGGTTTGTTGTTGTTTACTAAAGCTCTGTTTTCAAGGGCAATCTGGATTTAAGGAACATGCAGACTGTTCGATTTCAGCAATCTTCTAAGTTTATTGCAAGCCGCAGTGTGATACATGGCTCTAATAAACTTGGGTATGCCATTAAGTTGGATGTACTAATCTAAAGTCAATATACCAGAATAAACCATCATCAGCATGTGTCATCCATCTGCACAGCTGCAGTGGTTAACATGAATCTAATCAAGAATCAAGTCCTTACAATAGTGGTGTTTATGGGTGTGGAAACAAAAATGGAGGAGGAGGAGGAAGACCTGGTCATGGCTAAGTAAAGGAGGCGTCATTAATTCAGTGCATCTTTCCATGCTACATTCCTGCTGGTTGGTTAGTAGACGCAGTAGTTCGCAGCAGCTGCCGCCACTTTGTGAGATGGTCATCCTACATTTCCGTCAGATGTCAAAAGATATTGCCAAGTTTCTTTCACGTTGGTCATCTTTCACCTGGGACAGCTACTGCAGCTAAGTTTCTGCAAACTGCCAAGCAGTTACACATTAGATGTGGCAGCCATGTACAGTAGCATATTGACTTTAATCAGGAAATGTTTTGATGGTCAGATGCTTTGTTATCCGGAATCAGAACTGGGCATTGCGCACCAGATGTTTGGTGGGCAGATTCAGTCATATGCAGATCCCATCAGACTCTGGCATCAGCCGTAACTGAGGTAGTGAGGATTGCGACCTAGTTACGAAACTGTACCTTCAGGTCAGAGGACAAGGTGTCACAGTACATTAGTAGAATCACTTTAGAATTTGACATAGTGCCCTGTTAATACTGTCAAAACGCCAGGAGATGACAATGACGATAAGTCAGTGGTTAAGCTCTCCAAACACTGCAAAAAAAAGTGAATCTCTAGATTAATGTTCAAACCAGCAGGGATTATTCTAAAACACAATGTTTTGGGCAAATTCATGGAAATCTGGAAGCAGTTTAACAAATACCAGCATATGGCTTGTTTGTTCCAACAACCCGGTCCAGATTGAAATAGTTTTAAAACTGTTAAATGGATTACAGTGAAATTTGGTACAGACATACATGATATCTAAAGGACCAAGCCCAGAGACAGGTCAAGTTTTACTTGTACAACAAAATGGTCCAGGATACTTATAAAACCACTTCATCAGATTCCAGTACCTTGGACCATAGGCTAAAATAGCAAACTAACTGCCTGTTCCCTGTCTCTGTAGTGTATTTAGTTCAGGGTAATGTCGTCATCTCCCTGCGACTATGACACCTCGAGAGAGACTTCAGTTGCTCGATGATTGTTGTGGCTTCCCACAGACAGGTTGACCTTTCTTGGTTCCTGAGAAGACTCGTCTTAACAGTTTCTCAGGGGAGGATAGACAAAATTCCACAACAGTAACTATGTCATTTAAGTATCTATTGATGGTGATATGAACATTGCAGGTTTGTAGACTTATACCAAAATAGCTCAGTATTTTTTTGGTCACACATGGACTGAGGTGTGTCATTTTACCTTAAAGGTTAAATACATTAAATGTTAAATACATGCTTGATAAAGTGTCCATCCTCAGACAGTAGGACACTTGTCCACTCCAAAGAACATTTTCAGAATACTGGTCTAAATTGCATCCCCTGTGGTTGTGATTATTTACCCAGTGCTGATTTACCTTGGATGAACCAAAGCCTATTTGGCTGCGGGTAGATGTGGGCGAGAGAGAAAGAGGGAGAGAAACACAGAGAGAGAGAGAGAGAGAGGGCAGTGCGAGCGATCTGAGCAGGCTGAGCAGCAAGAGGTTGATTTATAATTAGAGTGAATGTCTGTTCAATACCCATGCTGTTCTGGTGATGGCTCCATTGCATAGAGAGGCAGCTTTTTCCTGCTGTGAACTTAATTTGAATTCTGAAGCACCACACATCCTCCAGCATTTACACATAGCTTTGCAGTTCTGGGAAGATGAAGACTTGGAGCAAGATGTTCATTTTTGGATGTGCTATATATCTTGGCCAGCGCAGTCCCGTGGAGCCTCATCGAACCTCAAAAATAACTTGATTTAAATGGATTATCAGACAGAGTTATAAAAGCCACAGACCAAGATGTGAAAAAAGAAAAAGGCTTAATTTCCAAATGTTCAGGCAACGATATGAGTGATCTAGTTGAAGATGAAATCAGTAATAATTTTGGTTGATACAGTGTTTGACAGGTCTCACCTGTTTACAATGCTTAACCCCATCATTTTTGGAGTTTCAGTTTTCAGCTATAGAGACATAAACATTCACACCTTATGTAGAGTCTCCATTAAACTAGGCTGCGCGTCTTTGGACTGTGGGAAGCCAGAGCAGCAGGAGAAAACAAACGCAGACACAGCAAGAACATGCAAACTCCACACAGAAAGGCCCCAGACGGCTGCGAGGTTCGAACCCAAAACATTCTCTCTGTGAGGCGACAAAAGTGGTGCACTGAACAAACTGTACTGCCATATATACAAGTATTCTACAATCAGCTGTTGGTACATTCACAATGCATTGTTGATGCTTTTTACAACTGTATTCAACTTGCACATTTACACATGAGGTTTCAATAACTGCACCAGATGATGGCGTGGACATTAATCATCCTCGTCATCTGCGAGTATGCAAGCGCTGGATTGATGTGTTATGTTCAACAACTGTCAAAGAACATGCTGGATTTTGTCAGATTACTGCCAGTCATTCTCATTATTTTGCCATCAACATACATAACATGCATTTTACGCTATGGAAGGCTGTTGTGAACTCTCCCAGTGCAATACCACCCAAGAGGCCTGTTTGCCCGTTACCTGCAGACATACTTAAGTAATCATAATAGCTTTTTTGCATTGGAACTAGACATTAGCATATAAACAGTGGAGATAGACTGTGCATTCTCTGTTATTATGGATATGGAAGTTTATTGCCAAAGTTGCCCTTATTACAGTAAAGAATGTGCATCTATGCTGACGAAAAAGATTTCTTCAAAGAGTTACGTAAACATTTAATAACTACACACAACGCCAAAGACAGTTGGTGATGTATGAACTTTCCATGCTTCCCATCATTAGCTGCTCAAATTACATTCAAATCTCCAGGATATTTGGCTTATAAAAGAAAATGGCACTCTTTTGCACCTAATAAAAAGGCACAAATCAACCCACACTCTCATATTTCAGTAGAAACTGAAACACTCACACCCAAACATAGATTATCAGGATGCCAAACCATCTAGGATGTGGATGTTTATAATTCTTCAAAAGTGGTTATTACTGGAGTGTCAGTATGAGCATCTTGCCCTATCGTTAACGTGAAAGGTAAAGCTCACGCCATTAATCTCCCACATTCGAGCAATAGTCACAAAGCGCTGTGCGTCAAGATCACACAGCCTCAGATGTGTCACGCAGATGTCTTGTAAAGTCTGCAGGCCTCCATATGATTACAGATTGACACGTTTTTGATCAGTAGCTGTTAGGAACTTTCTCTCCTTTAACCTTCTGTTTCCTCTGCGACTAGAATGTGATGGAGAAGCTGTGCGAGATATGTGATGGGTCGAGTACAGAACATGTGCATGTACTTATATAAACAATATATAAACCATATGGAGAGTTCAGCAGGAGACATGAGTGCAATAAAAAATAGCTTGCATGGGGGATGATCGGGATATTTTTTTTCAGTCACTGCTTCTTTCAGCTGCAGGAAATGTTTACAAGTAGGTTTATCATTTCTACCACTGAACTACTTTAAGTTTTTGTCATTCACTTAATTCAATACATGAAAAATGCTTTGTCAGCATTGCAGTAGAATAATATAACACTGTTGACATGGCAGAATGGAATGTGGTCTGCAAGCAATTTGCATCAAGCTCTTTATCTTTTCAGCCTTAGTGATAAAAAGGTTTGAACTGATTCCCCCAAAAAATCTTGAGTTTTTATAAACTGCCATTTCCTTTCTCCTGGCTGTAACTCCATCCCTTTAAGTCAATCTCCTGGTTGTTGGGGGCCCTCAACAAGAAACAGTCACCGCAATAAAAAAACATTTAATACATTCAGTAGAGAGGGATTGAATACATAGAAAACCTACCAACAAATGTTGTTAAAACAAATAAACAGTATTAATTTGAATATTGTTTCTTAATATATCAAAGATATTGTCAGTGAGAGACCTTTAAGCTCAGAGTTAATGTTCTTGGTTTCATGATCACAGGAATATGTTTACACAAGAACATACTGTATACGGTGAAGCCCACTATCACTGTCCCGCACACACTATATACTGCACCTACGCTGATGAGTCATCCCATTCAGCCACATGGTTACATATGCAGTATGTAAAAAGGAAAAACACCATTGGAAATAATCTAAATATTGTCCGTCTAAAGCAATCTCATGTATATTTCATGGGGTGTACATCCTCCTTTCTCCAAACAGTTTACTCTCCCTGGCTGTAAATAAAGCATAAATTAAGCAAAGTGTTAAAGTCTGCAGTGGTTGAAGAGAGGTTCAGCCACCATTAAGGCAGGGTTTTCACAACCATTATAAGCCTTGGGCACAGTGCCAAAGCATTTTTGCACGGAGGCTAAAGCGAATGAATGGAAAAAAAACTACATCAAGAGTTCTCTAACTCTGGAGAGAGAGGATACCGTGTAAGCCCCAATATCAATTAGACAACTTTTATTTCTGAAGCTTAAGTTAAAAAAAAAGTTGACCTGACATTTACCTGTTCATTTATTACAAAAGATATTATTTTTGAGTGGAGGGAGTACCATTAACAGTCTGTTACAGAGTGTTGTAAATTGGGTTGTTAATAGCCTTAAAAAATTGTACGGTGTTAAACAACCTGTTTTTTTTTTTATATCGTAATATTAATGGTCCAAAGTGAAGTGCATGTTTTGACAAGGCATAAATATTATTTTACCAAAGATATCCCATTTACAATTTACAAAAGACTAATAACTGCACACACCTTATTTGAGAACCGCTGTAGCACGAAATGAAATGTCCAGATCCAGCATCTAATCAAGGCCTTGGAAAAGTCTCAGATGTACGTTTTAAAGGTCTGCTCTTTAACTGTTACAAGCACGATGTAAATGACAGAAATTAAAGAATACATTCAAGATGCCTGTAAATAAGATACAGAGACATCCAGAAATATGTTTCTCATTTGTTCTGCTTTGAGTTGAATGCTGGATATCCTGTTTGCCGCAACAGTGCATGAACCCATGTAGCAAAATGGAAAACAAATGTTCATTGAGATTGTAGTCTAGCCTTTTTTTCTCATATTTTGAAGAGGTCATCACACAGTATATTTAATGCCGCTCTGTTGAGTTCATCAAGTCACTGTATTAAAACAAAACAAAGCTGACAGTAAAACAGATGATTTAAAAAAAAAACACATCTCAGTGTCCCAATTAAGACTCTAACTCTCCCAGTGACTAAAAATAACACAATTTCTAACCCTCCACTGGATTAGAGGACATTTCAAAGCGCTTTGTAAGTGTGGAAGTCAACATACACTGCTGGGCCTCCACAAACAGACTGACCATTAGTGGATAACTGAATTATCCAGATTGATTATTTGATTTCTTGTCTGGAGTCTGGATTTCTTTGTATCGAAACCCAGACCTGCCAAAGGGCAACTTATTAACAGTAAGCTGGATCAGGACCAAAACATTTTAGGATGAACCCTATACGTGAACTCATGTTTCAGATACAAATTCCTCATCTTCTTAGATTTGTTGATGTAATCATGATTTCAGATAAGAACTTGCCGTTTATTGGTAAATCATAATCAACTGTCGTAAACATCACAATTGAATCTTATAGTGAAGTGAACAAAGAAATTAGGTTAAATAAACTCTGTTATTTAATTAGAACCAACTTGTTTAAGATACTGTGAGAAGAAAGTGAATATTACAAGAAGAATTGAGCCATTTGACCACTTAGAAGGGGAATTTTTCATTCGAACGCTGAAACATATTTAAAGAGTAACAGCCACATTAATTTTTCTGAAAAATTGTTGATGCGATTTTTTAAAAAAAAGAAGCTTTTTGAGAAATCGATCTTGTATATGACAAGGAGAACCTCACCAACAAACCCTCCTAGTGTATCCGATAAATACTGATCATACTTTCAACGTCAGTGCTTTTCATGATAACAGAGTCCAAAATTAACAAATCAATCCTCAAACTGCATTCAAATAATCAAATTTGCTTGACGACAATAAACATTGATGGTTTTTGCTTAACAACAACAACCCGAAGACAGGGGCCCTGATGCCTTTCACAACATATATCTGAAAGATCTCCAAAATGCTCAATTTCCTGTGAACGCCTCTTTATACACAGAAGACACATGAAGTCAGTGCAACAGGAAACCGCCAATGTTATAACATTAGCCTCTCCTGGAGACACAGGACTGCAGAGCAAACAGGGAATCAACAGGAAAACGGGAAAGTGTCCGAGCCAAGAACATTTCAGACCACAACAGTCAAAACACTGTTGAACCGTCACCACCGAGAGCATCATGATGTGTGTGTGTGTGTGTGTGTGTGTGTGTGTGTGTGTGTGTTTGTGTCAAACGACAACCAACTGAAACACAATCTCTGCCATCACAACAAATTCGTTAATCCACAGTTTACACTGAAGCAAATGACCAAACCTCTAAGGGGAAATGGTACTATTAAAGGGATAGTTCAGTGATTTTGAAGTGGGGTTGTATGAGTAACTTATGCATAATTAATATGTTACCATATGGAGATGGTGATCAGGGATGTCATTAACGGAGTTTGGAGGGGAAATGGAAGTAGTGTAAGTCTCAGTCCCACTGTTGCAGCGGGGACTATGACTATGCATAAGTAACTCATACAACCCCACTTCAAAATCACTGAACTATCCCTTTAACGCACAGCGTGCTTGTTAGCAACGGCGGCTAATACTTAGCTTGTTGGAGTGACAAAGCAGGGGCAGTAGCAGCAGCAGAATCGGCGGACGGCGCAGCGAAGGGAGTCCGCGGTCTCTAGCTGTCCCCGGCCCCGGTGAGGACGAGCACGACTCCCCGCTGGAAGTGGTGGTTCGAGGTCCGGAGCTCGTGAGGGGACGTGCCGACGAGCGGACCTGAATATTTTGCCGACGTGAAGCGACGCAGTCCGACAGGTGAGCTTCATTAACAGGCGCACTAGTAGTGGTATCCTAGCAACGCCGACAAGCGAGCGCACGCGGAAGCAGCAGTTTAAATATCCCGCCATTTTGGATTCACACTCAGTTTATTAGGTACAGTAAGGTACACAGCCCTGCTATATACCCTGGAGGCTGGAGGGTGTTCGGCTGCTGTTGTAACTGTTTCAGAGATGGGTTGATGATCATTTTGGAGGCTGTAGTTTGTGGTGCTTTGTGTGTGTATATATATATATATATATATACATATATAAAAGAACAAAAACTGAACATTATAGAATCGATGGTGGAAAGTAACTGAGTACAAGCCTGTAACAAAGTACAATTTTGGGACACTTTTATCTTCATTTGACTAACTTTATTTGAACATTAGGCATTCTTGGCCAAGTATGTGAACACACTGGTTTCACATCGCTATGAAGGAGGACAAAACAATAACGAATGAAACTCAACAAACGAGTTAAAGAATGGATGAAATGATTAATAAATACTTGATAAATATGCAGACAGACACTTTATTCGTCCACTCCACTACACTTCAGAGGTAACTATTTACTCAATATTCATCTGATAACCTTTTTTAAAGGATTTTTTTTTTGTTAATGCTACATGGGTACCTACGTGGTAAACATAACTGAGGTTTGAGACGTTGTTCAAAACCTTCTTCTTAATGTATAATAAAAGATTAAGTGTACTACACCCTCGATCGCAAGCTGTATTATAGAGTGTTTCTGACTTTATTGATCCCTTAGGGCAAAGACAAGCCAAGGCACTGTATAAAATAATCAATATAAGCTCCAACGTGACCAGCCTCAATAATGAAGTGATGTACACATTAAGCTATTAGTAATTATAGGCCAATTATTACAATACATTCTTCTAAAATATGCCATTCTGCATCATGAGTACTTTTACATTTAGTACTTCAAGTATAGTTTGGCGCAAAAGTGTTTCTGTGCTGTACAATAGTGCGACTTTTAAGTAAAAGATCTTTATCTGATCTGATTTTTACCTAGGTTCCTTGCCATTTTTTTCCCAATGCACCGTATCTTTTACTATGTATCTCTTTACTGTATCTGAAGTCAGATACAATCCAAGCATTCTTCTCTGTGAGGGTTTTCTCTTTATGAAAGATTTAATTTCTTTTGGATGCTTTGCAATTTGAAGACTCTTGATAGATCTTCTTCTGACACTATTACCATGCGTCCATTCTGCCTTAAGGTTGGTGGAACCTCGAAGTTCATCCATTCCGAGTTGAGCATTGTAATTGAAAGACTATGAGCGAGTCCCACGAGTTGTCAAAGATATTGCCTGAAGTAAGTTCTTAGGGCAGTAGTGAATTGATTCATAATAATCAGAAAAAAAGTTCAACTTTAAATAAATACAGTATACTAATGGCATTCACGTTCACACTAAAGTCGCTCATAACCAAACACATATTTAATTAGAAAACAGCAATATGATAAAAATCATCTGAAGTAGGCAGAATACCCACAAGGCAAGCCAAGAGTGAAGTCATCCACAAGCAAAATACAACTTAACCATGTTGCCATGCAGGGAAAAGAACTCACCTGTGTTCACCGGATCTTTTCAAACCTCTACATACCTGGTTGAAGATAATGAGATGAGGCACATCACTTCAAAATGAGAGAGATAGAGAGAAGAGAGAGAGAGAGAGAGTGTGTGTGTGTGTGTGTGTGTGTGTGTGTGTGTGTGTGTGTGTGTGTGTGCGTGTGTGCGTGCGTGCGTGCGTGCGTGCGTGCGTGCGTGCGTGTGTGTGTGTGAAAGAGAGAGAGTGATGCAGGGCCCAGAGAGTCTCTGAAACAGCTGATTAAATTTCCCTGCTGGGGCTGTGGTGAGGTTTTACACTGCGGCTGCCACCCAGCCTCTCACCTCAGCTGCCCTCTTCCTCCATCTCTCATCTTCCCTATATCCCAGGCTTGTGCTGCAGACCCTGTAGAGTGACACCTCCCCCTGTAGGACCAGAGCAGGACTTCATCCCAGAAGCCTGAAATAAGTTGGCTACCACGGCATGGCATTTTCCAATCTCGTTTCACAAGAAGAGAAATCATCATGATTCCCGCGGTGGGTTGAATATGACTCATGAGATAACAGTGCTACTCTATACCTCATGGTACAGATTCCCTGGTAAAAAGTTTATTTTGTAACGTTTTAGGATCTACCTCCTGTGGCTCAGGAGGTAGAGTCGTTCTTAATAGAGAAAGGTTGGCGGTTCCGCCAGTCCACATGCCGATGTGTCCTTGAGCAAGACACTTAACCCTAATATTGCCTCTGGCGGCTATTTTCTTCATCACATGTAAAGTGCGGTAAATAGCAACGCTGTATGAATGTGTGTGACTTTGTGAAGCGCTTTGAGTGGTCTATATGACTAGCAAAGCGCTATATAAATACAGTCCATTTACATCTCATACCAGTATTCATATATTTCAGATTATCTGAAGGGATTTTTTAAACCCTTGACGAAAGGAGAAGAATGTCAGTTATTGTTATGGCCCATTTGATACTTAAATAAAAGGGGACAAAAAACCAGCCACACAGTTGACTGTAAAATTAAAATAATCAGGAAGATATAATCATGAACTGTGTCCTCTGATGTGATCACAACCTGTGATAGATAGATAGATAGATAGATAGCTCTGTTTTGTTGTAATCTCTCTGGTGAATACCAGCTGCCTTCTGAGGTCTAGCACATTTTACGTTTTATTTGCCCTTTTAACAATGTTGTAAAGGCTGAAATTTGAATTTTGCAGAAGTAACAAACAGTTTCTCCTCCACTGGATATTGGTCTTCACACAATCGCCAAGGGCCGCCGGCCGTGGCTGTTACCCGCAGCCGGTGATGTTCCAGATGGTGACAGGTTTCCCCTCCAGTTGTCTGCCAGTCTTGGCTCTCAGCCACCTGTGAGTCAGGTAGGGCAGGTGGGGTGAGGACAGCTTGGCAACAAAACGCCGCGGCACAGGAGCCCAGGTGATGCTGTGGGATTTGAGAGAGCAGGCTGATCTCTGACGCGGATCAGTAAGAATTAATTTGTTATCTTATCTAACACCTTACACAAACAAAATAAAGAGTCAGTTTGTGTAATGTGGATGTGAGTCCGTTTTTTTGGTCTCTATATCTCGCCAGCCTTTTTGCAGTATTGCAACGCGTTCTGCTTCTGTTCAACTCATATGATTTAACAGGAGGATTGAGGTGTCATAAAAGTACTGTCTTCCGTTTTAGTCTGCATTGATCCTCCCAAATTATAGACCTTTACCCGCTAGTAGAGTGAACACCTGGGCAAAGACATTCATGGTGGCAGGTATCCAAGCACAGCACAGACTAACAGCTGTAACAGTCACGACATGAGCTGAGACACTTGATAAGCGAACAGTGTGACATCATGGCTGCCGGTTCGCGTCGGGTCATGGTTAATATGCAGAAAGCTCGAGAGGGAGGAAACTGCTTTGATAATCTTTCATAATCGCGGAGGTCACTGCACATTAAAGCATTCTACTTAGAGCAGATTGACGGCTGTACCAGCATGTGTGACCGTCTAACAGGTCGCAGACGAGCATCAGGGAAACATGTTACCTCAAAACGTTCATTGTCACACCAGCTTTTTTCAAGGTGTTATGTTGACATATATACAGTGTGTATCATGGCAATTCTTCTGGATATAATCTTCTGCATTATGTTTTAATATGTATTTTCACACTGTTCTTACTGTTAAAGCATAAATATTGCATGCGTTCTTAACAGACATATTCCATTAGTACACTATAATAATGTTATATATTATCAAATTAGGAATATATTTATATATATATATACACACACACACACACACACACACTCACACACACGTATATACTTTCACAAAATAAAAATAAAAGATATCATGTAATGTTTACTGCCAACAGAATTCCAGTATTGCCACTTCTGACTTTTGGCCTAATCTGACAAACTCAGAGCTGATTCTTTTAACCAAAACCTGAATTAATATAGAAGTATTTATGGAATATTCAGAAGCATATTATTTGCAATGTGAGGTGACAGGAGTTCAGAGATAGACACATACTGAATGCCAAAGGCTAGACCATGTAATACTTTAAAACATTCAATAATGTCTGTGACTAAAATGAAAGGCCATATTGTAAATTTTCTTTATTTGTCAACAAATCCTGTGAAAAGATCAAGACAGTACATTTCACTTTGCACTTTGCTCATTGATGTGTTTTAGATACACAGGAGACACTTGTTAGTTGGATCAGTTCATTGTTGCTTTTAGTCTTTAATCTGATTAATCGGATCTGTTTAGAAGAAAAATAATAATTATGGAATATGACTGATTATCCTTTGCCTCCATTGCAATGCGGTTGAAACAAGACAATGCAATCCCTTTCCTCGACAGACACTTGTGAGCCAGGCTGCAGCATTTTGGACGAGTTGCAGAAAAACTGAAAGCGTCGTGCCTCATTTAACAGACAATGTGTATGTTGTCAGTTGTTTATCCAAGGATTTTTTTGGTGCATATTGTTGAGGAATTTCTGTCCTCTCCTGAGAAACTGCGAGATGAGCGTTCTCACGCACTATGCGAGGTGTTCTTATCTGTGGCAGGCCGAGAAGTCTCCTAACTGAAGGCTGTCTCGGGTGTGTCATAGTCGCAGAATTTGTGCAAGACACATGGTGGTTAATACAGTGTTACTATGGAGATAGCTATTCTGATTGTGAGATGACGACATTACTCTGACAAAGCTTAATACACCTACAGAGACCGGAGATAGGCAGATAACCTTGGGCCGCCATACACTGACCACCCTGTTGTCCTGTGTAACCAACCAGAAATCTCCTTGATATATATAGAGCTCTTATAATGAATCAGTTCTTCCATCACACATTTGATGCATCAGTTAGGGAAACAGATAAATAATCTTGATTTTCAGCTGCTGCAGACATTTGCATGTCCGAATAGCTCCAAAGTCTTGGCTTTCTCTCTCCACCACTTAGCCTTTTCGTAACGGAGTGGAAGTGAGTTTACAACAGCGGGACCTCGAGCCAATGGCGGTGTCAGCTCGGGACAAATCAACAGATCTCGGGGAAATCTCGTGGAAACAGCCAATGTCTGGTTTCCCCGAAATCATCCCCTTCCAAAAACAAACACACTTGTTTACAGCAGTCCTTCACCTTGTGTAACATCAGGATTTAATACTCCCTGTGCACCGGGAGATAAGCTACTACAGCCAACTGTTAGAGGAATACAGGGCCAACCACATCAAAACACAAGCCCTCATCGCTGAAACAGGAAGTAATCCATAAAGCACGTGTTAGAGGTTTACCTCTTTTCACTCCACTTCTAAGAAACACTTAATTCTACGTCTCTCCCCTTGTGAAGGAGCTCTGCACTATCACATCACCTTCTCAGATGTAATCGGCTCAATGCAGAGTAATAATAAATTCTTTAAATACATTGAACGACTACACCCCTGTGTCTGCACATCTGAAAAGGAAGCAGTAATTTATTTTATTTGATCATTAAAAACAAATCTTCCCACAAGAAAGATTTATTTTTAAGTCTTTGTGAAATAGTTTTGAATTTAATGAAGGCTAATTGTGTTTAGTGTCGATGAATCTGCCGATCTACCTCTTGATGAAATGATTAATCATTTTGTCTATGAAATATGTGACATAGCAAATGGCAATTACTATGAAGGTGAAATCAGATGCGTTCAGCTCAGTGTTTGTTATGTATGAATAAGAAACCCCTATGAATCATTACGAATAAGGTGATGAAGATGAAACCAATATATTTGCCAAGTTGTGCTGCACTTTTTTATTTTACAGTTAAAACTACAGCCCGACCCATGAGCCTTTCATATCCTATTAGTATCAGCGTTTATGTTTGCCGATACATATATTTGTGTTGTATTTTAATTTTTATAGTTATTTATGATAAAGGTTTTGGTTAAAGTGTAAAATATGAAGATATTGAGCCTCAATCACAATTCTTTGTCATAAGGGTTTGATAGCAAGATGTTGGGAATCGTTGCCTATTCATATATGGATTCCTAATATATATTGGTTTGTTTCAGATATGTAGACGAAGTTTAGACAAATTTATACTCTGTACTGCAGTAATACATGAAATTCATACGAAGAAAAATGCCCCCGAATGTGACTTTTGCCAGTATCAGATTCTGTCAAAAACACAGGATGAATCAGTTGAAACAATTTTGGTCTCAGGAACAGATGACAACACTGAGCCGCATGAGGTAAACTGGTCATTGTTGATGTTACAAAAGTCTCCCCTTTCTCATGAAATATTAGACAATGTGGAGCAGTTCCCAGATAATAATAATATTAATAGATAATAATAATTTCTCTATAGTTTCTAGGATTGGGAAATAAATGGCCACTAGCTTACTCTGATGGCAAACCTCTGTCCTGAGCTACAGAAAGGACACACACACACACACACAAACACACACACACACACACACACACACACACACACACACACACACACACACACAGTGTTGGACCTGTTCAAATAATTCCACAGGAGCTTCACATCGCTGCCGCAGGAGAATCCATCATGTGGGTGCTGCCGGAAAACTGATGCATTAATGATTGAAGTTTCAGATGTTTTCTTCTGCATGTTGTAACCGACTACTGTTAGTTAATGTCCACTCCCAACTATCTGGCTCCCTCTTGTGTTAAAAAACAGGCCCCTGCCAAAGCTGCTTCTCACCAATGACGATACTGCATCGAAACCAAATAATGAGGAAACAGTTCGCCATGAAATACTCTTGTTGATGACCCTCGTGTTTGAATTCATTTGACTGTACTTACTCATTTTAGGGAGGTTCACAAACCCAGTGGTGTAATGTTTAAGATAATATTTGCAAAATTGAACCTTCTTTCCCTTTAAGTAAACCTTTATATACTCCCTAAAAAAATCCAGATCAATTTTTTTAGGCCATTTTCTGGAGTTCATGTCTAAAAAAAACATCTTTATGGACTTTGGTTATTCGAATATAAATATGTACTGTATGTTTTCACACGTTACGTTTGCATACAGACTGTTCTCATTGAATTCATAATACTTCTGTTACAGCTATGTGGGTACATTACTTTTGTATCCAGCACCCTGAGGCTCCCACAAAGAAGATCATAAAGTAAATTTAGTTAAAGCCATAAAGATTCAATGTTTAATATTTTTCTTCGTCAGTTGTTCAAGAGAACATGGGATCTCCAGGACCCCTAAGATACATTTGAGTGTTTGGGACAGGCATGAGAATAAAATCAGACTAAATCACAGAAAGATTATTTTTTACATTTCGAGAATAAAGTCAAAATGTTGTGAATAAAGTCAAACTAAGTCACGATTCCCGAAATGCATAATTTACAAAAGAAAATCACCTTTGATTTAATCGACTTTATCCTGGACACCTCCAGTTTGTTCTTGAAATGCAAAACATGATCTTTTTTTCCTTCTTATGCCATGCCATAATTCTCTTCCAAACCACCAGTCTTTGACCTTGTAAGAGCAAATCACCTTGTTACCGTATTTTACATTTTATTAACGATATGTGCCCTTTCAGTTAATTAAAGTCAAAATGGATGCATGGTTGAAAATATATATTCAAATAATCTCTTTATTCATTCTACATAGTTGTACAACACTAAAGACAGTGATAGGAGCACACAACGGGCTTGAACAGTTGTCAGTTATTTAAGAGGATGGAGGAAACTTTGCAGATTTTCATGAGAAAAATAAGAACATTTTCTAAACTCTTGCGTCACTGAAGGTACAGCCAAAACCGGAGAATTAAGACGGTATGTGCCAGATTGACTTCTTTAACTTGCTATGGATGTTTTATTCTGTACAGTGGGACAATTTGTACAAAATTAATCTAGATATATATATATATATCTCACTACATGAAACAAGGTAAATCATATATACAATATTAAATGTATCATATTGTACAGGTCACATACAAAAGGACACTTAAGTTATTAAGTTTCGGAAATAATGTGTTCAAATTAAAAGATCTGCAAAGATCCTGCAGAGAGAACAAGCCACCGAATAATTTTTAAAATCCCCTCTCGTTAACGTTGGACGACTTGTTTTCAGCACTAAAATAAACCTCTAACCATCTCAAACTCATAAAATCCATAAAACATCTCTCCTCCCAGCAAGCAGGACTGTTCCATAAAACGCAATGACCCTGACAACAGAAATTAGTTTGGTGAATGGCATTCCTCCAGGGTAAAAGGTACATGTTTAACATGGTAGTTTTTAATTTACATCTTTTTGCGTTCAAGCAAATACAGTATTAATATAGTTAACAAGCCAAGTCACAATGTCAGTTTATTTTCAGCATCTGGCATCTTTTTGTGGCCATTTGATGCCAGTCTGTTTTCAGCGTCAGGCGTTCTGAATGGCCGGGGGGGGGGGGGGGGGGAATCCAACACCTGACATCCACGCTACTAACCTCCAGAGACGAGACAAAGAAATACAGCAAGTCAAACATGAAGAAATCGAGCAGACCTCCTCAGTTTAAACAATGGTACTGACTGGAAGATACTTTCCAACCTTTAAACGACATCCTCACCAAGAAGTGTCCGACATACACAACCCATAAAGCCAGGCCACTGAATTCAGGGAATGGTAGCAACACAAACATGCCACGCCTTTAAATTTATGGAAGCCTTTTCTTTCCCATCAAATATTCCTTTAATTAATCATCAGATGTCAGTGTGTTAATATCTAAAGAGGTTACCAGCTTTTATGTTTGATAATAAATTATTTTTTTAATATTAATAAGGATTTTAAAATCTTGATACCATACAATACTAATATGCCTTCATGCTCGTTTAAAAGGAAACCTAATGAGCAGAGGTTCTCGCCTAGTAACAGCTTCTTAAAACCAGAGTGAAAGTTGTTACGACAGTACAGATCTGTGCACCTCTCCCACCAAACAACGAAGAAAAAATTATAATAATGATCTGCTTATATTTCCTTTACACAGATAAATCAACTGTTCATTTTACAGGATACATGTATTCATTTAAAACCCAACACTCACCTTGAACACAGCCACGCTCCCAGTCTTTCTACTCAGCATGGAGCCAGTGGGTGCATGTGCATAAACACTAGTATATTACAACTGAAACTTTAGGTAGCAAATGTAGCATGTAGCTTTCATTCCTGGTTCGTCCTCTTCTGCTCAACTGAAGCACAGCAAGTACCATTGTTTGAACCGTTTAGGCATCACTATGATCTGGTTTTCAAACATTGCCGGTGAACGTAAGGAAGCAAGCATATAAAAGAGCGGCGTATGGCACAAAACAATAAAAATGGAAAGTGTCAGGTGTCCACGGGACAACTTCCCCCCTTTTTTTTTTAAGTCATCTTTCCTGGACGTTGCAAGGCTAAGGACAGGCCTCAGTTTGGTCTTAAAAGTGTGCTAAACTAAAAAAAAACAACAACTTTCAAACACCAGTGACTAGAAACAAAGGCAAGTGTCCCTGTCAGAGTCACAGATAAAAACATGAAACAAAACAAAGAACACAACCATCTTGGCACGGATGAGATGTCCATCAGATTGAGCAAAAAAAACAAAAGAACAACAGATGGCCGGAAAGTCTTGTCTTTGATTTGAACAACGGGTTCTGTTTTTGTTCCCTTTGACAGAAAAGAAAAACCAAGCAGAGACCAAAGGACGATCCTTAGACAGTGAGTCAATCACTTATCACGTAACCACGTCCAATCCTTTGTTTTGCGAGAAGGAATGAAGGAACCAGGTGAGAGGAACCGGAGGGAAAACGACAGGAGAACACACTGAATGTGGCGAAGGGGCTAAGGAGAGACACAGACACGCTCACACTCCTCTCCTAAAAGAAAAAAAAACCTGAGAAAGCAGAAATCTGAGGGAGGCGAACAGAGCTTCTGCACCGGGGCAGCAGGAATGAAGGAGAACTAAAGGATTCTGGGGGAACTGATGGTGGGGAAGAGGGGTGAGAACCCAGCACGGGTCGCCAGGGTAACTCTGGAGCCTGGGACGAGTGGAGGTCCATGGCTGTTGGGGGGAGAAGGGGCAGTCGAACCAGGAGCTGGCGGGACCTAGAGTCCGTCGTGGGCGGTCAACATGTCTTCAGCTCTGCGGTGGGTCTCCAAGGCTTTTGTGGTGTAGAGATCCTGAGGCAACTCAGATTTACGTCGCACCATGGGTCGCTCTTTCCGCTGCTCATGCTGCAACTGTCAAGATACAGAAGAAAGTTAAGCATGTTTATTTAATGAATTCTAATAGTTTGGATCCTAATCTTTTATCAACATGTCAAATCCTCTCTGTTCTGATCTGATCTTTGTGATCAAGCAGGACCACAACTTACACTACATCCACACTACTGCTTTCTAAACTTTAAAGTGCATCACTGCTGCCATATTTATACATGCTGTCCAGAATACTGAGTTTTTTGAGCACCTAAAATGGAGAAGTTTGGAAACGCCGCTCGCTCCGTTTTAGTTTGAAAACTCCAGGGGCATTATAGTCTGGACGGGCAGTTTAATTTTGAAATCATGACGTCAACCGCATTTGCTTTCTGATTGGTTCTTATCAGTCATGACTCGACTACCAGCAGTGAAGGCAAAGTGTTGGTGACAGCATCTGTCCAAGAAACAAAATGTCTCTTCTTACTTTTCACCATTGTTGTTTCTATTTTTTGTAACTAAGCAACCGACTCCAGTGTAAACAATATGCTTTCTGTTTAACTGTAATGCGAAAAACAGCTTTGAGTTTTGTGCCAGCACAGCATTAGAGTGGATGTAGCCGGTCACGTAAACAAAATCTAGTTAAAAAGGAGGAAGACAACAGACTGACTCAGTTAAAAAATTAAAATAACGGCTTTAAATGAAATACACATCATCAGACCTCTGCACTAAAACTATGGAGCCTCAAGGTGTGCAGTAATAAATAAATAAGACATTATGAGATAAATAATTTCATAAAAGTGTATATATACACATATATATGACAATGCCTTAAATTTCTTAATAGAATTTTACAGACAATTGTTGCTTTGATTTCATGATAGTGATGTCACCAGTTTCACAATTATAAAATGATGAAATAATATTTAACAATAATAAGACAAGTTTAAAAAAAACACATCATATAGAAATCTTGGATTTATTCGTTATCATGTATTCTTATTTTTTACATTTTATTCTAATTTATTTCATAATTACTCATTTATATATTTAATACTGAGCATGTTGGGCTCCTTCACACTTGGACGTCCTGCATGGGGAAGTAAACACAAAACTCTTGATTCCAGTGTTCAGTCCAGATTTGTTCATACTACTTTACAAGTGGATTCATTAAACAAACACAAACAAAGACGAAATGTTAGTATAGAGTGACAACTACTGTACTGTACTTTTCAAGCTTTGGTAATATACAAATGTATCAATGTATAGGGTGATAGTTAGAGGGGAGATGAGCAGAGAAAGGCAGGTTTACCTGAGTTGCGCCCTCCTCAACTGTCTTTTTTAACCTCTGAACATCTTCTATCAAAGGGACATCCGTCTCCATTGCTACAGGACTATTGAGGTCAGAGGAATCAACATACATAGAGAACTATGTTGTAAAGAAAGGGAAACAAAAACAAAAACAAAAAAAAACACAAAAGGATGGAGAAAAGTCTTTCAGTCGCATGCAAAGAAGAGTTAATCAAGAGGCTCTGAACGAATTGAAATAATCAACTCGGATCTATTGCAGTTACGGTTTTGAATCGCTTTAGTTGAAGTGAAGGAATAGAGATCATTAAAACATCCTCACCGCTGATTTATTTGGAATTTATTTGGAATAATTGTTGACTATGAACACACCGTGTGTTAACAGGTGTGAGGAGATAGAATATAAATGAAATCTCTACAGGCACATTAATACTGATTCGGATTTTATTTTGTGGCACAAAAGAATAGTTCAACATTTTTCCAGCTTTTGTTTCCCCCCTTGGACAGAGCCAAGTTAACCTTCTGAAGTCCAGACCACTCGCTGTAGCTTCCCACTTACTGTACGGACAGTGATATCAAGCTGATCATCAAACCGTCAGCAAGTGAATAAGTGTATTTCCCAAAATGTTGAACTACTCCTTATAATGTCCAACACAGAAGCATCATTCTACTATGGTGTAAGAAATAAAATAAAAATTTAGGAAGGGGGCAGAAAGAAGAAGGTTTCTTACTTTTAGTCAAAAGTTGTTTTCAGACATAAACTAAGATGTACGGAAAATTGGGCCCAGACATTTTTTGAGTTTCCCATTCACATTTGAAGAACGCAGCAGGAGAGTCAGACGCGCTCAACAACAGGAGCATTTTTCGGGACATTCAGGCGAGGGGTGGCGCCTGGGTAGATCGCCCACTCACTTGCTGTGAATCTTCTGCGATTTTTCTGCTGTATTCTCACAAGGGCAATTTTTTTTTCTGAAAATTTTAACAGGGGGCCGGCAGAAATGTTACGAAAAATGTCTGGGCCAACCTTTACGGACATTTGCGTTCTCACATACAGCCCCTCTGGAAAACTTCAGGAAAATGTCCGGACGTCCGTGCATGTCCGAAAGCAGCTCAAGACTCCGGGGATCTCGTCATTTCACTGATTCCATTCACCACAACTAAGCAGATTTTTAGAGCTCTTGTCAAAATCGTTCCGATAAATTCTTTCCACATTAACTACGAACAAACAGTGTGAGCAAACATAAATGGGATAAGATGGAAAAAGAACTACATTTCAGAATCAAATCTGGCTCACAGGAAACACAAGACACTTTATGTATTCCATATTTAGTCCTACACAGACACACACACACAGACACACAGGAAGGGGAAAACTGATGTTTGAAAGGCTGCACATGCTGCTCACCTGTGGACTCGACTTGGCGAGATTCTCAATTTTGATCCAGGCCTCTTCGCGTTCTTTTGACTTTGCCTTCTCTCTGTCAAACAAAATCACCAAATCCCCCCACGTCATTTATCTGCTCCGCTGCGCAGGTGAATGTGAAATCCAACACAACTATTCAGTCGCAGTCTTAAAAGGCTGATTGCAATTTCATGCCATCCAGACGTCGCCTTTTAAATAAAGAGAATAATAATTGAGTGGGAGAAGAGTGTGTCTGTGTTGCTGCCTACTTGTTTTTCTCAGCCCTGAACTGCTGCGTGCAATCATCAAAGAGCTTCTGATTCATCTCCATGAAGAGCTTCAGAGCGTTGTAGATGAGGCCGTGGATGGTTCTGTGAACAAGCGGTCAGTCAGGACTCAAATCTTTACAGTAACAGCATCACTGTCAAGACAGGCGCCACACCTAAATTAATATCATAGATGTACAATTAAGTTTGTTTTTTTTAAATGATGCTTGATACTTGGAAAATAGCTCAATGACAAAAATTACACTTTTTAACTTTTCATGTGACACATTTTACTTTATTTTCAATGTAAAGCAGCTTTGGTTGAAATATTCAACTAGTTTTTTCCAAGTCTCGTATTAGACGCCAGAAGATTAATCTGCAGCAATAGATGCAATAATAAAAAGAAACAACAGATTATCATTTTCAAATTCATTATGAGAAAATTGCTTAAATGACATGCATAAGCATACAATCTGGGACCAAAACCACATCTATATATAAATCTGAAGATGTGTTCGGCTGGCGTTACATGCAGTGTGAAGTGCGTGGAGGGCATTTGACAACTCAAGTATCTCACTTGTTCCAGTGGGTTTTCGAGTTGCGGTACAGAGCGGGGAACATGATGGGCAGAATCTTTGCTGCGTTGTCACTGATCAGACTCATGATGTACTCGTTGTTCCAGTAGTACAGAGCTCTCTCTGCCACCTGCGGAAAACAAGAAACAATAAACCTCAATCAGGCACCTGAATAACTTATCCCCAGAGCGATGAAGGGAATATTGTAAATACCCATGAGTTACCTGAAAGTGCGGACTGGACACGCACTTGGCCAGCTGTCTGAACAGAGGCTCCTGCACCTTGACAAACTCGGATGGCTCGATGACGTCCAGGATCTCCTCCAGCTCATTGAGGAACATCACTTCCTTGGGACTGTGAGTCTTTGGCCAGTACTTTAGTAGAGCCATTACCACCTGTTGGCATGGTGAACAAAGATAATGTTAAAATCACCATCCAGGTAGGATGAACAGAGTGCAGTGTTTGAGCTAAATAGTCAAAACAGCAGACAAAAGAATCAGCCAACTGTTTAATCCTTGTGACCTTGCAAGAAAAAGTTTCAAAAATTCACTTTGAGCCTTGAATGCAGTTTCAGCAAGAATTATTATCTGACATACCGGCTCAGTTAGAGTGCTGTCCTTCTCCAAAAACTGCACCACACAGTAAGCCAGCTACGGAACACAAACAAATACAAATCATTAAAACTGTGAAAGCAATTGAATTTACACATAAAGAAAACTGAAGGAACGAGACGGGGCACCTGAGGCGCAGACATGCAAGACCAGGATTTTATTTTAACAAGAGCCACAGAATGACCTGCTGTTCTCGTGAAAAGAAAGAGGAGTGCACTTAAAGCAGGTTTGGACAAGATCATTTAAATACTTTTTCAAAAGAATGTAACCTGAACATAATGTGCTGTATCTCCCCAAACAGCTTTACAGAAACCTAAAAATGAAGCTTCTCGTGCTTCATTGTGTACTGAACTCACCTGTGGATGGTAGACACTAAGTGATTTGACTTTGTGCAGAGGCAATAAAACCTTCAGCAGGAAAATTTTGTGCTCTTCTTTTAGTGGTAAGGCAAATCCATTGATTATGCTAGAAAATAAAAAAACAAGAATTATCAAACACACTTCAAAAATACGTTATTTACAATTAAAGGGGACCTTTTATGCAGCTCTGTATTTTTATTCTGGGATTCCACTGGAGAAGCTTTTCATGATTAACAGTTAAAAAAAACAAAAAGTCCACCGGGTGTATCGGCTCTGAAAGCAAACTGTAAAACTAACTAACTGACCAGTTAATAAAGCCAAGTAGCAGAACATAGTCAATTGTAAATATCAACTTCTAAAATTCATCTGTACTTTAATCGAATCTGTAATTCATGAGTGGACAGCACGAACATCTGCGACAACAAAGATTTAAGCAGGACGACTCCGTTCAGTAAATATTACAGAGTTCAATCTCCTCAAAATCAAATCCTCATGTCACATTGGTTTTTTTTTCAACTCCCAGTTAACCCATTATGGGTCCCGTTGAGAGATTCTCTGAATTAAAATGATTCATACCTTCCAAGTATTTCCAGTAGTTCAGCTATACCATTGTGGTGCTCCGTCTCGTAGATAAACCTGTGAGAACAAATGGGACCAGGATTCAGTGGCAACACACAAGACAACTCACATGTTCACCGTTCATCGGACGATTTAAAAACAAACGTGGCAGTGGGAGAACTGCACTGACCTATAGAAAATATTATTGATCTGTTTTCGGATGTACGCCCTCAGCCCCAGGAACTTTCCGTAGATCCTGTGGAGGGTTGTTTTGAGGAAGTCTCTCTCTCTGGGATCCTCGCTGTCAAATAGATCTAGGAGCTGCAATGACGGAAAGGTGAACGTTCTCATAATGAAAAGTTGCCATGATGTTTGAGAAAAGAGAGTTTGCCAAAATGTTATTGTCTCACCTGCATAACAAATTTCTGGTCGATGTATTTCTTCGCTGTGTTCGGCTGAAAGTCAGGCGATTCTAAAAACCTAAGGAAAAATTCATAGACGAGCTGCAAACAAACGAGACAAAAAACAAATGAATACTGGCAACATTCGGGTAAATTGTGCACAGAAGTAGTTTACATGTGCTCTAAAAATGCTCCAACTGTTTATCTTAGTTCTCATAGTTCTGGTGTGCTTCAGTCCTTTTCTTTTTCTACATACATAAAATGGATCAAACAGCAAACTAAAGAATCCTGGCGTTTCTAGGCAGAGAATCACTTATTGGCGTCTTGTTGTGTTGCAGACAATTAAAATAATTAAAATGTCAACCTGAAGGTGTGGCCACGCCGCTTCAAGTGTGGGCTCGTCCTCTTCTGGATCAAACTCCGCTCCAGTCGGGTTGGAAGATGGAGGCAATGTTCTGAACATGTTGACTGCAAACTGGAAGATGAGAAATGAAAATTAATACCCTGAATGTTTATGACCCAGGACAGAATGCTATTCATGTCAACTTCCTTTTGTTGTAATAACCCGAAGCCATAGTTCATGCCTCGACCACAGCAAATATATATTTAAGTTTGGAAAAACAATGCTGCGGTTCGACCCGGCTTGTGTTAGGATACATTACAAAACATTTATTTTTCATTGAACAGCAAGACCCAAACTTCCTGTCAGAACTTTCCCCACTTGTGAAAAAATGTTTACCGTCAAGACATGAGGTCAAACCAACAGCTCAACCACATCAAAAGACTGCTTTTTGTATTTGGGGATTGTTTCCAAGAACAATGCACCATTTTAAAACAGTGTAAATACAGAAACGGCAGCATCTCTGTAACCAAAATACGTTCGGCGCAGCCTCCTTTGGGACAAGACTCCACACTCTCTGGAGCACATCGAAGGAGTTCAATGTCAGAAGCAGCAAACCAGTAGATGAAAGTTTCAAACAATGGCGCTGTTTCGTTAGGCGATCGGTAACGAAGTGTCTCCTCAGGTTGGGATGGGTCGGAAACCCATGAAAACTTTGTACGCCATTAAATTTCGATGGCGGCGAACAAGGTGGGACACAGTAGTGCTCTGAGTACTTCTTCATCCGTTTTGAAAATGTCCTGTTTTGGACATTTTCCTGCGCACACTCGTGACAAAACTCTGAATGAAGTAGTGAGTAAGCACTGTTTCGGTAAACAGACCGGAAACAGACTTGCAGCATTATTTTGAAACGGAAGTACTTCACGAAGCCTAGTGCATGTAGTCCATTATTAGAAAAGCATGTTAGTCACATTTCATGGTTTAGTTTTTTTTTTAAACTTTCTGGCAATTCTTGATTCATCAATGCTCAAAAATTCAGCAAGAAAATAAAAAAGAAAGCCGTCTTCAAAAATAAATCTTATCTGAACAGGTCTAGAATAAATTTAGCAACATTTGAGTCCTAATTCTAAATGTTCAGGAAATGTCCCATCTTGTTTTTTTCTTTCTTGTTAGCTCAATGTTAACTTTGCAGTGCACTCCGAGGGTTTGGCCGACAACAATCTGAGTGTGTTGTGTTTAACGGTCTCTCACAGTGTCAACTGAGTCCCCTGTGGGCTGCTGTTCTCCGCCAGGCAGATCATGGGACACTGCAGGTGGCCTACTAAAACAGCGGCAGCCTTGTTTGAAAAGACAAGCTACAAGGTAGATCGAGATAAACTGTCCACGCTGTACTTCATCCCAGAGCGGGCTGCAGAGATGACTGCGCATTAACGCCACAATAGAAACTGCAAATGGAAATGTCATCACAATGATTACAGCAATTCTGCTCTTTGCGTTTGAGGATGTAAAGATAATCGCGGCGGAGGAAGGGAATCTTTCTAAAACTTTTCATCGTGTATACAGCGTCGCCTCTGCATCACTGCACACTAAAGATTGTGATGAAATCTTCATCGTGATGATCTTGATTTGCTTAGATTCTTGTTCGGCGAAGTTTAGCATCTGTAAATCAAAGTGAAAGCAATTCTCCCATTAATTCCAAATAAACCACTGCAGGTTCTGCTGAAAATGTCTCCTTGCATCGGGGAAAGTTCACACTTTCACCTAGAGTGTCTTCAATCGCTTGGCAACGCAGAGACATTTTAATACTAGAAACCTTGCAGATTATTTCATTACAGCTCCTGAAAGAAATAAATGACCTAAAATTTATATTTTACTAATTCCCGGGAGGCTTTGACCTAACTCAGCCAATAAAAGATAAAGGTGTGTACAGCAAAAATGTGAAGTCAACCCGTGAGAAAAACAAACTGTTTTTTGGCTGCAACTATTGGTTATTTTCATCATCTCTTTCTTGATCCATCCATTCAAACAACTTCCCTCTCTCACAATTTGCTATGATTGCATCCTTTTTGCTGCAATCATTTTAATCTATTTTTCCATCATCACTCTAAACACAATACCCCTTAATGACAGAGAGAAAACAGACAGCTCTTTGTAGAGCCGTCTGTCAGGACAACGTCACCAATCAGGAGAGAATTGCCTGGTAAGAGAAGTTACCAAGACCTTGCTGAAGGACAATCTTGGCTTTATGGCTGTCTGAGTGGTCAGACGGAAGTTCTCCTCAGTGAAAGATTTGCGGTAAAGAACAAATCTTCAGGCTTATTTGCCATCTAGTGAACTGGCCTGTGTACCACCAGTTATGAATGAAACCATGTAATCGTAGAGTGTGTTTAAAGGAGGACACAAGGGAAAGATGTAAAAGAGAAGGAAACAGTAGTGGCAAGATGGCGGGGCACATCAATTCCATCGACACTCATCAATGTTGTCACGGTTCGCGCCTAAGAACCAGCTATTTTTTGATGCCAGCTCTGTACCAACTTTTCAGCTTCACGATCAGTTTATACTTGGTCGAAAACGCTGCGAGCAGTTCAGTGTTTGGTGAACAAACAAGATTGGAGCCTGTTCCCTGTTGGTGGAAAGGACTCTCAGACTGTGAGTAACAAGATTCCCTGGTCTGATAAAAATCTAAATTTCATTGTTTGGCCTCAGTTCCCAGCGCTATTTCTGTAGGAAACCAGGCGACGCTCATCACCTGCCTGATACCATCTCAACAGTAAGGCGTGGTGGTGGGAGCATCATGCTGTTGGGGGGGGGGCTGGTCAAGGTAAAGGGAAAGCAGAACAGAATAAAGTCCAGAGAAATCCTTTATGAAAATCTTCCCCAGAGTATCCAGCACCTCAGTCTGGGCCGAAGGACAATGACCCCGGAGCTCACGGCCAAGACAATGCAGGAGAGTCTTAGGGGACAACTCTGTGAATGTCCTTGAGTGAACTGAAAATGTCTGTGCACCAATAATAAGAAGAATGTCAGAAAATCCCCCAATCCAGCTGTGCAGTGTTTCTCGTGTCATATCCAAGAAGACTTGAGGCTGTAAACGCTGCTTGAGTTAGTTCATCTAAGTACTGAGTAAAGGGTCTGAATACTTATGTCAAAAAAAATTGCAATGATTTTTCAAAAAATTCTGCTTCTACTTCGTCGTGAGCAGGCATTGCAATTTAAGCATATGGTTGAAGCATAACAAAAAGTGAAAGGGTATGACAAATTTCCAAAATCCACAGTTTGGTTCAGATCTCGATTTAGATCTTTTTTTCTTCTCGGGGCTTGCTTGGCTATAAAAATATCAGACATTGGTTACATTCTATCAAATCTCAAGACAATACACTTCATTTTTTTTCCAATCATCAGTTCAAAACCCAAAGAAAATCATCCAATCTGCAAATTTGGGAAGCAAGTGACAGAAAAACGTTGCTGTTTCTGTAAAAACAAAAACAAACAAAACAACCCCTGAAGCAATCAGATTATAAAAATAGTTGCATAACAACCAATCGATTCATCCATTTCAGCTCTTTGGCTCTAATCAATTACTCTCCCAGAAAACAATATGGATGCGGAAAGCAAAGTGGCTTATTAAATAAATCCCTTCAGAAAGGGTGACGGAGAAAAAGCCTGATCAAAACCAAATCATCATCTGTGACACGAACCCCAAATTAACTCTTTTTTTTCATATTTAATCTCCAACCAGCTCTGTCCCACAGCCACAGTCTTCCCCCTGTTCTCAGCCCAAGTTTCTCCCTCATCTCGAGCTCTAATCACAAATTTAACCCCCTCCAGCTCTACTGACCATGTGCACCACCTCCGGGTAGATGGGCTCTGTGATGACATTCCTGTTGTGGGTGATGTACTCCACCATCTCGCTCAGCGCCGCCCGCTTCACTTCCTTCCATTTTAGGTCGCTCAGCGGGTCGGACAGGAAGTCGAAAAGAACGCAGCACTGCCGTAGCTTCTGGATGAAGAGCTTCTCCTGCTCCGCGGGGGCCACATCTAAAGAAAGACCGGAGAAACAAAAGTGAGGAGGGGAAAAAAACAAGAAAAACAAGAGTGTAACAAGGCTACACACTGATTATGAAAAGATGGGGCAGAGAATATTTGAGTGGGGTCACGAAAGGAACGACAGGTGCCGTTCGGCTGTCAAGGATGACAGTTAAAACTGCAAAATTATGTAGTTATGCGAGACAACTGTGATGTCGCATGTTTCTCTTCATGTCTCTGATGATATTTCATATTATCTTTGCTTGTCTCATCTTCCCTCGTTCCTCGACTACCAAAGAGATCGCAATCACGGCTCGGTTAATTAAATTTACGATCTGGACAACTAAAACACAACGCCTTGACTTGAATAGCTTTATATGGTATTATACAATGTTCAAAGTAGTTATAGTAGTTTTAGATTATTTTATTTTTTTGAGGCCAGGGGTTGAAAGTAAAGCTTTATCAGCCATACTTTGAATTACATTTCACACCAACACCTGCTTCACTTTATGGATCAGACATTCCTCAATAAAACACGTTTCTTAAAAAACATGTTTTTAAAAAGATTATTATCTAATGTTCCTTGCAGTTTACTGAAATGAAAATGTTGATAACCTCATTGGTTAGAGGAGGATCCCTTCCCTGGCTGACTGATACAAAATGTCAATTTGATTGATTACACCGAGGGTACTGAAATAAGAGAGGCAAAATAATAATGTCACAATTAAAGAGCCAGACCAATTTATCGGTTAGCCAATAATATGGCCGATATGAGCCCTTCACAGACATATCGTATCAGCGCTTATGTTTACTGATATGAACTCTTTGTTGTACAGAATAAATAATGTAGGGAAAATGTGTTTAAATTTTGCGTGAAATAAATGTTGTTTATTTTCTTACTTCAAGTTCTATATATATATGGTTGTATTTGTGTTTTCTTTTCATTTATGACTAAGTTTATGGTTGAACTAAAATATCAATTAAAAAAATTGCATTTCTTTGTCATGAAGGTTTGATAACCACATTTTAGGAATCATTGACAGATTAAAATATACATATTGTCTGATATATATCGGTATTGGAATCGATTCTAATATCGATTTCCGCCGGGCTCTAGTCACCAAATCATCACACTGAACTCAGGTGTGGGGTTAATTAAACTGACAAGCGGCTTCTAGAGACACAGATAAGAGGTCTGTCAGATAAAGATGTTCTCATTTGGTTCCTAGTGATTTGCAACACACCTACAGAATGGACTTAAACCCGGTTAATTTGCCAGACTCCCGTTTATGCTGGCGAGGTCTGCTCTGTATTTGATGGCGGACAGGCATCGGGTGTTTCAGCAATCGCTGCTTACACACATGCACACAGAAGATGACACCCCCAGGAGGTTTGCACCAAGATACGATTGCCTCTCATGAACCGAAGTTCTCTGAAACTCATCTGCGGTGACGAAATGTATGTCATCCTTGCATAAAAAAAAACATGTACGATACAGCATCTACCATCTGTGGTGTTAAACCTCGACACGTCATGCCTGTGCAGTAAAGACTCCATTTCATAAACCCCATAACTACTAATCAGTAAATGGTGTGGCATTAAAAATGAGCTGGCTCTGAAGCTGTGAGACGATGTTGACGCAATGGGTAAGCCATATTGGATCAGATGTATACAGTACATGGCATACACATCAAAAGACTAGAAGATGTATGAATCTTATTCCTCTTTTATGACTGCACAGTAACCTTTGGGCAGAGTGCTTCCAATTACCGAGATAAGCAAATTAGGCTCGGGAAGACAAATCATGATTTATGAATTTGGCACAGGGTTCAAATGAATAAAGATTTATAAATAATAAACAGACCAGAGGAGGGCAAATCAGAGCGCAGAAAAGATGCTGTATGAACGTAGAAAACCAAATTATTCTTAGATAAATTCATTCGTTCTTTCTGCTGTGTTGCTAACCTTCCATCTTGTTTCAATTAGATAGGAAGTAATAAGGAAATAAGCAAAACAGGCATCAAATTCAATGCCAACCTCTACACTGACACAAGGAGGGAAATAAAAGGCAGCTAAACCTATTTGCTCATGCCCTAATTTCAGCGACAAAGGCCATAGCACAGAACAGACACACACACACACACACACACACACTTCTGCAGTGTCAGTTCCAAGTCGGCCAATTTATCTTGATGACAGTGAGAGGTTGGGAATTCCAGAGGAGAAGGGGTAAGTGTGTGAGCTGCCATCATCAGCCATTTCCATAAAGATTCACGACGGGAAAACACCTCAAAGAGCCAGTCCGCATGATTAAAACTAAAAAGAAGTTCCAAGACATGTTTCACTTTTATTATTGTGCGGTCAAAATTGGTAAGAATTATGTTTTCCACTTTCAATATAGCACATTTCAGAATTAAGTTTTTGGAGCAACAAGGACTTAACAAGTTTTAATTTATTTGTTCCTTTATTTCCAATTTGCATTGGCTGCACCGGGACGTGAAGCTGGACTGTGATGTGCCGCTTCACCTCGCACCCCTGAC
This sequence comes from Scophthalmus maximus, assembly GCF_022379125.1. Classification (NCBI taxonomy): domain Eukaryota; kingdom Metazoa; phylum Chordata; class Actinopteri; order Pleuronectiformes; family Scophthalmidae; genus Scophthalmus; species Scophthalmus maximus. The sequence continues at coordinate 9,683,396 of NC_061529.1, forward strand.
CAAGTCAGACTAGCTGCTCCTATTACATAAGTCTGTCTGTCTGTGTCATAAAGTTTCTGTACGCTCCCAAAATACCCAGCAGGTTGTTGTGTAACAGGAAAAAAAGGCCCAGTGTTGTGATCCCAAAACTTATGTTTAACACAATGTGACTTCTATTAATGTTACAAACAGACGCCTTGGGAAAGCAAGCATGCGCACAAGCACACACACCAAATCTTGGCCCCCCCGTTCAAAAGAAAAATAATAAGGGGAGTCACATTGGAACAACTGTCTGCAACAGCTGCCAGGCGTAAAAACTGGTTTGGCAAACTGCGTTATCACCAGCATGTTGTGCTCAACGTAAACACTGACTTACTGTTTACTGTTTGCAGATATGTAGAGGGACCGTGTGTTTGAAGGCACCTCACTTTATCGCCACATTAATCCATTAAAAAAAGGTTTTGGCTGCGTTGTAAGCAACACCAAAGAATACTTCCTGCAAATTATACTGTAGAGTACAGTTCCTAGACCATGGCCCATTTAATGATTGGAAATATTTAAAAGAGAAAAAACATTCAACGGTGCAATTTGGAGGCTCCCATGTGACAAATGATGGCGAGAAGCGCTTCGCGGTGCTTGATATTAAAGTGAAATCTCTCTCGCGTTGCGAAGAAAGCAGTTTTCAGGCCTAAGCGTGAGGAGACACAACACAACCCTGAACACATCCAGCCTCGTTCAGTGTCCCTGTGGGGAATCCAGAGACATTACATTGAGATGCATTCAAATGCCATGTATAAAAAAGTGCAATACGCCTCAACTAGATTGGACGTGAGTGCGGATATGGGACGTCTGGTCTGAATGGGGTTATAATGATAAAGACACGGTGACAGGGAACAGAGGGAGAGGTGGAAGAGGCAAACCGAGTCGGACTGAGTTGTCATTCAAAAAGGCAGTCGCCTCTGTGTGGCTTTTACAGAGTGTGATCAATAATTGCCCGGGGCTTCATCGAAACGCCGGGCTGCACCCGAGTACAGTGGTTACAGGCCGGGCCCTTTCAAACATGACTGAGTGCATTGTGCACATATCAAGAGGCCGAGCCCAATGCTCCACATCCTTAAAACGTCGCTGCTCTCAGCTGTGACAGGGATGGCTGGGTCATATCGACGGCGGCCGCTCTGCTGACACGGATCTGCACTTGAGAGACACGTTCAGATTAGATTTTTTTCCCCCTCTGCCTTACTTATGAGGGGAGCCCGAGCATGAGGGGTAAAAGGGTGGGTGGGTGGGTAACAAGGGGGTAAAGGGTGGGTGGGTGAGGGGGGAGATGTGGCTGCTGCAGACCAGTGGCTGTCTGTCTACAGCCAACACACTGTGACCAATTTGTACCCAGGTGAACTGGAGTGTGACAAAAAAAAACGGACTAACAGAGTTTGATTCAAGGTTTAGCATTAGCCTCAAGGGCTACGTGTAAACTAGTGCACACACGGATGCAGACACGTACAATTACAATCAAACACATGAGCAGGAAGAAGGGGGGGGAAAAGGGTTCTAAGGAAAAGACCCTTCCCTGGGCTATGACATCACTTCCTTTGACATCACTCGCTCGGCGGGGGGATGGGCAGAGAGAGAGAGAGAGAGAGAGAGAGAGAGAAGCTAGCTAGTAAAACCAGATTCTTTTTTTACATGTAGCTCCGGTGTCTCGCAGCCAAACACACAAAAGCCTCCCGAGAAAAACACCAGTCCACCCGGTTCCTCTGCCGACACAACCGAGGCGAGACGGTGACATTATCGCGGACTAGCCCGGCAGTAGCCAGCGGAGGGGAACAGCAACACACAGCTAGCTCTCCCTCTCCCTCCCTCTCTCTCCCTCTCTCTCCTTAATTCCCTGGGACAATGCAGGGGGAATGAATTCGTCCTTACGTACCTCTGAAGTGCATTAGAGCCAGCGGCGGAAAGGGCCCGTTGGAATTAGGCGCATCCACGACCATCCTGTCTCCGGACTTATTGCATGTCAACATCTAAACCTCGACCAGGAAGGCGACCGACTCAGGGCGAGAGGCCAGCCTCCATTTTAGCACAAAAGCAGATCAGAAAATGAAGCTCGCTGCCGCTGGAGGGAACTGGCTAGTTAGTGACGTCAGCAGCGGAGGGGCCGGCTGATTGGCCGAGCGCGGGCGGCCAACCGAGCAATGAGGGCAGAGGCTTTCTGCGAGAGAGGGCCGGCGATTGGCTGAGAGGGTGCCACAGAGGGGGCGGGACATGCGTTGGAATTTTGGCTCCGGCTCCTCCCCCTCCTGGTCTCTGGTGACGAGCTGCACGACAGAGCAGAGAACCTGCCACAGACCTCGGATCAGATTGACTTGAGTCTTTCCCACAGTTTAACCATTAGCAGGGTTTTCAACATAATCTGACTTAGGATAAGCATTTAGAAAATAGCTTGCTCTGATTATGCTTACAGAGAGAGAGAGAGAGAGAGAGAGCGGCCCTGGCCAAATCTTCAAAGCCTCTCATTGTTTGCTCCTGTCATCTCAGCCTGGTTCTTTATGAAAAGGAGGTGGGGGGGAAAGAGGGTCATGAGGGGCCTCAAGTCTTTGGATTCAGTGAGGAAGAGGAGGAGATGAGAAGAAACCACATCATGAGGGGGCTGAGGACAGGACTATACTGGGGACTCTCCAACTAGAAAAGCCAAAGAATTCCAGTGGAAGCTGCGTTGTGATTATTCACAAGATTAAAGATAATGTCAGTGCAATGCTTAATGACTCATACATTGAAATCAAATAATTGATTAGCCCAGCAAGACAGCCATATAATAGATGGTTGGTAGATAATAATAGACAGATAAAAAAAAATCTAACTATAGTCAACCTGGTGGTGGCTCCTCTTAATGTATTTATTATTGAGGATTGTATGTGTCACACGCTATTCGGGGCAAAGGCAGAATTAGCTGCATTAGGTTATTGTGAGTGACGTACGTGTGCTTAGCAAAAAATTATCTGTAAACAGGAAATGAAAGCGAGAGGATGGAATATTAAATGCACGGGCACACAGCACAGGAAACTGCTGCCGCTCACACAGCATCCACAGCCTGTCTGAAGGTTTATCTGATGACTCCTACTCTTTGTTTTTAAAACAGAGTAGGTGTTCAAATGATGTGCCATATTTGTGTATTGTATTTTACACTTTAAATAATTCAGTTTTTTCACATTTAGACTAAAGCTTTTTGTGAATATTCATTTAGGAAATAATGACTCTCAAGGATCCAAGGCGATAAATGAATTAGCATTTCATCTTTACATAAGGACGTAGCCTCCCCTCGGTTCATGTGATTTATCAGAAGCCACTCTGAGTGAAACCACATTCACACCACAAGGCCAAGCACAGTTTTCAACAGTAGGACTCACTACAACATTTCCACAGTCCTTTCCCAGTCTTTTTTATGACAAATGGACCACTTATTATACATTTAATTTAAGAGTTCACCAACAAAGCTGTGATGTACAATTTGTCATGTTACAGTAGTCCAGCAACTAAAATTGACACGAAATAAACACAACTTCTAGGTAAAATGTCTTCCCTGGTTGAATAAAAAACATACTGGTGCACAATGCAGCAATCACAACATAGATATATAAAGCAAAAAACAATGTATTCCTGGATTATTTTGACAGGTACAATTTTTTCTGTAGTAATGTGAAATAATTCATTTCTGGACAGTCTGACATTTTTATTGCCTCTAGAGGAGTGGAGAGGAAGACCAAGCAGTTCTCACTCCCAGCCTTTACCTTCCACAACCATGACAATGGGCGTCGGTATTTGCAGAAAGCTGCCCCTAACTTGCTACCAGCAGAACAGACTGGGAAACAAAAAATTAATTCTACATTGGTTTTTTTTACAGTTAACAAATCCCATGGACAGACTAGAAGCAACAATGAACTGATCCATCAAACAGGTCTTACACGTGCAGCCTGACACAGTACAGCAGTACTAATACACAAAGGTCAAAGGCCCCCACCCCTGCCATATACTGTAGGTCCCACAGAGTTGGTGTTTTTTTGTCTCTTTATGGTCATTTTGAGTCCATCCATCCGTCTCTTTCGTCCTTTTGCGGTGGTTTTTCAGTGTCTTTGTAGCATTTTGCATCGCTATATGGTCGTTTTGTGTCTCTTTGTGGTCATTTTGCCTCTGTTATTATTATTATTATTTTATATCTCCTTTGTGGTCGATTTGTGTCTTTTAACTGAGCCATGTGATTTTCACACAGGAAACATTCAAGTCACTTAATACAGAGGCTCTGGTTCAGGCATCCAATGACCTCTCGAGCCCCTGGGCCTGTGCCCAGTATAGGCCCATAGGCCTATTTGATCATCCATCCATTGCTGTTACTTATTCCTTTATGACACAGACTTCCATTGTTGTCCAAAAACAATTTAAAAATCACATTGGTGAGCCATACCTGTTCTTTATCCCCATGAACGTGGGTATTATAGTTTATTTATAGGGAATCCCAGGTACATTGTCTTGCTGCAGTAAATACTTACTAGTTATCAAATCATGTATGTAAATACATCTAAATAACACAAGCCTTAACCTTCAATTAGTCTACCATGTGGCAACTGTCAATATATAACATTACAGACATTTTTAAAGCTGACTGAGGACGCTGAAGTAACTGCACCACTTCTGTCTTGAACCACAAGATGGCAGCACATGGTGATGACTGTAAGTGCCTTCAGCAACTCATACTCATCGCCACTGGTCTAATGAAAATATTTTTATTAATATGACACATGTTTCCCACTCTGTCTCTCTCTCTCACACACACAAATATACATAAAAAAATAACTTGAAAGCCTGTGCCACTGAACGGCCATTTGAGACGTCGCCGTGAAAATACATTCTCCTGCAGCTACAAACAAACTGCACTCTTTACAAAAACATCACTTCTTTTAACAACATAACATCTTACATGAACAACATCATATTGCAAATTCATTTTTCAAATTAATAAATCTGCCTTAAACACAACTCGTCTTTTATATTCATCCAAGTCACCATAGGAAGTCAGCAGAAATGGACATTATTTTTCCAGTAATCAATTAAATGTTTGGTCTTTTAATGGAAAAAGTACATTTACATATATTATTTTTCAAGAACCATTACAAGAGAATTATCAAAATAGTTCCTGGTAGATTTTCTGCTAATCTACAAACAAAGGAATCTCCTGATCTTTCAGAGGTTTATTTCAGATATGTCAGAGATCTGGGGGATAACCCAGAAGTATTAACGTCTGCCTTTCCACGTAAAACGATTAGATCAGAGAGAAACTCACCGACTAAACTGCACACACGCACACACGCATGCACGCACGCACGCACGCACGCACGCACGCACGCACGCACACACACACACACACACACACACACACACACACACACACACACACACACACACAACCTCAACTCATCTATTGAAGGTGGGTGACAGAGCAAGTATTAACCTTAACCTTGACCCCATCTGAACTCTGACTACAGGGTCTAAAATCCCAGACTCTCAGAAGAATAATTTATGATGAGATTCAAGGCTCTGCCTGTTCGTGCAAGTTTCTCCAGGTCGCAACCATCGACTGACGGGGTCAGGGTGATAATTTTGTGGTCCTGACTGAGATCAACACACTGCACCTTAAGGAAACACGCAGATACACAAAAAACAAGCAAGTACAGTCATCAAATTGATGCTTTCTTAAATTAGCCCGTGTGGTGTAGTATTTGCATGTTGTAGTGTGTTGAGGTATATTGTCGAGGTATATTTAATATATTTTTAAATACACAGGTTAAAAAAAATTAAATTATCCCCCACCAAACGTCCAAATCCCCTGGCTGTACACCTTTAATAATGTCACACTGCTCGTCCAGGTACAAGCACAAAGCATAGCTGGGTATAGTTTACAGGAAACCACTTAGGCCTGATCTGGTCTGTAAAGCTGTGTGTAAACAAAGAAGCCCTGAAAGATTGATGTGAACCTCAACCTCACTGTCTTGTCTAAGAATTGGCGTCAGTTTGACATCTACTAATAGAGTCAATAATTAAAACATTGACAGTGGGGCCAGCTTGGCCTGATTTTTATGGCTGGTCACTTCAATAATTTTAAAACAGCTTGAGGCTGTATTATCTAACATTAATAATACACTGCAAGCTGATGCTGGGGAGGCGTGTTTTAGGTGTATGAGATGCCTTCTGCTCCAAATCAGGGTTTACAGTTTACGTTTGATTTGGGCTGATGTTTTGAGTTATTCTTGGACGGCCCAGGTTCGACCACCTTCTGGTGTCGCAGCCAAGAAGTCAGAGTCAGCGTTATCTTATGTGAGCGAACCCTCCGTGGGAGAAATATCTGTCTCTTCTGGGTACGGCTGGAGATTCAACTGATTGCACATAATTTCCATTACAGATGAAGTCTGCTTAGCTATAAATTATGTAGTGAGCAAAGATGCAAAGGTTAAAAAGGCGGTTATAAGGATCCACCAAGGTTATGAATTGTTAATATGATTCCCTTCATCCAGACAGGCCAAACATGCAACCTTAGATAAGAAGTGCAAAAGCGTATCTATGTATATTGGTAGTAGAGGAAAAATGGAGAGGTGCAGCATTTGAGGAGGAAAAGAGTATAGTACATAATAGAGATACTTTATACTGAAAGAGGAATACCTGCCAGTGCAGGTAGTTTCTGTAGTTCTCTGTTAGTAGTGAGGGGGAAAGAGGAAGTGCTGAACCTCTTCTCCTTCTTCGCGGCCGAGTGTGACCCCGGCTGCTTTACTCTCATCAGCTGAGTTGCGGGAGGCACTTTCTTATTGGAGCCCTGCAGAAACAAGAGTCGCAGGGGAAGGGCTCCTGTTACCGGAGCAGGGTAAGGTAAGGTAGTTCCTGTCCCAAAGGAAATGACATGGGAATAATTTGACTCAAGTGTCACTGTGGGGTCGAGAGGAGAGGAGAGGAGAGGAGAGGAGAGGAGATGAGTCGAGAGGAGAGGAAGAGGACATGATAGGAGAGGAGAGGAGAGGAAGAGGACATGATAGGAGAGGAGATGAGTCGAGAGGAGATGAGAGGAGAGGAGAGGAGATGAGTCGAGAGGAGATGAGAGGAGAGGAGAGGAGATGAGTCGAGAGGAGAGGAAGAGGACATGAGAGGAGAGGAGATGAGTCGAGAGGAGATGAGTCGAGAGGAGATGAGAGGAGAGGAGAGGAGATGAGTCGAGAGGAGATGAGAGGAGAGGAGAGGAGATGAGTCGAGAGGAGAGGAAGAGGACATGAGAGGAGAGGAGATGAGTCGAGAGGAGATGAGAGGAGAGGAGAGGAGATGAGTCGAGAGGAGAGGAAGAGGACATGAGAGGAGAGGAGAGGAAGAGGACATGAGAGGAGAGGAGAGGAGAGGAAGAGGATATGAGAGGAGAGGAGATGAGTCGAGAGGAGAGGAAGAGGACATGAGAGGAGAGGAGAGGAAGAGGACATGATAGGAGAGGAGAGGAGATGAGTCGAGAGGAGAGGAAGAGGACATGAGAGGAGAGGAGATGAGTCGAGAGGAGATGAGAGGAGAGGAGAGGAGATGAGTCGAGAGGAGAGGAAGAGGACATGATAGGAGAGGAGAGGAGAGGAAGAGGACATGAGAGGAGAGGAGAGGAGAGGAAGAGGATATGAGAGGAGAGGAGATGAGTCGAGAGGAGAGGAAGAGGACATGAGAGGAGAGGAGAGGAAGAGGACATGATAGGAGAGGAGAGGAGATGAGTCGAGAGGAGAGGAAGAGGACATGAGAGGAGAGGACATGAGAGGAGAGGAGATGAGTCGAGAGGAGAGGAAGAGGACATGAGAGGAGAGGAGGTGTTGTGGTTAAGGGTCAAGTTCCTTTCCGATTTAGATCAGGTGATTCTCGGTGAAGCAACCTGATCACAGCTGGTGGTGTAATGTACTGTGTCAGTTGACAGAGACTGTGACGGACCTCTGTGGACGGAATAATTGAACCCAGATGGAGCTGATAAAGCTGTCAGGGAGGACAAATGCCACGTCCCAACTGTCAATCAATCAGGACTCCCTCCAATCTCAATGCACTGCGCTCGGCATCGATGTTGAACGACAGAAATAATGAGAACAAAAATAGCTCCTTACAATGCCTGGTATTATTCTCAGATGCCACACAAGACATAGTGGGGCGTGCTACAGATAGTTTTTCAGAGGAAAATAAAGTCATAAGATCATGCCATGACATCAGCCTGCATTTCATCAGAACAAAAGGCAGAGAAAGAAAACAAATGTAAAAGCAGTTACAGTAATTGAATGTAGTGCAAATTTTGCTATTGTGCTATTTTTATAAACATAACAGTTATAATTTCCAAAAAATACACAAATTTCCTAAAATGCACACAAGCAGAAAAACATTTTCTTTACCCTTTACTTTACTTTGTCATATGTGTTGTACATTCCCATGGTGTATACAATAATCATACTGGTAATATTCTGTGCAGCTTAGTTAGTAATTACTTTCTTATATTCATTTTAGTCAATGAAAGCTCTCTGCGGACAGTGAAAAACCTACCAAACATGTAGGGTATACTTCATCTTAAGGCCCATTTAAAAAAAAAAGAAAGAAAAAGCTTCCAGATTTGGATGATGTACAAAAACAATGTAAAAAGCAGTAAGTCATGTGAAAATGACCTTCTAGAAGTAGGACAAGATGTAGTTTAGAAGAGATTAAATGAGCACGTCTATCAAAAAGCCACTTCACCTTCTCCTTGTTGCTCTTGTGAGGCATGCTGCTGAGACGAGGACTCCTCGGCGCCGCAGCTGATGACGGGTTAACGCGACTCGCCTGTGTTCACTCGCCGTAGTCGCCGGAGCAGCCGGCCACCATGTGACCGCGCCACGGCCCGGTGTCATCCTGTTTACAGCTTTCCTGGAAACACGGAGTTCGTAATTGAAGAAGACAATTACAACCAATACCCCGCACTCATTTTCTGGTACCCACTCTGAATCCCCCAGCCGCAGCGGGTGATGCGTTGAACCTGTGCCGGCTGTGATGCCTGGTACCTGCCGCCAGAGGGCAGTCACGTAAACTGGGCCCTGGGCTGTCTTGGACAACTTGCTGCCGGTGACCACATTACAGTGAGATGATGACGATACGTTTCTAAGCACTGACTCACAAGTGTTTTCATGCAGCACGGTGAGACTGTTACAAAGGTACCAAACTTGTGATTACGAGAGTAAGGGAAAATAAATCTTTATCTTGGTCTAAGGCAGTTTACTATGTGCTGTAGGTTTAAACTAGTCTTCACGTGTTTAGTGTGAAAACCAGCTCGTCACCAGCATACACCAGGGATTTAAAACCATTAATTCACACACACACATACACACATACACACACACACACACACACACACACACACACACACACACACACACTGCCAGATCAAACTCATATAGCAGACCTGGGACAAAAATGTGTCGACCCCCTGTCTGGCTTGGCCATATATGATCTTAGGTGCATGTCTTCCCTGTGTATATTTGTGATGTTATTGTAATACATAATGCTTCCCACATGGTGGCACTGTTGTTTTCTTGTGAGTTTAGTCAAGGTATTTGGTCACACTGTAATAGTTTTCATTTATCTACAGGCAGCTTGTTCACAAGGAAATCAATAGAAAATCCATTTGGGTCAAACTCTTCCTCCTGTGTGTTTGTTTTTAGGAGAGCCATAGAAAAAGACTGGAGGAGACTGTCACACAATGAAAATGTAACGGACTGGATGGAAATATAAACCACCCATATGACCCTTTATGAGCTGATGCTTCTGGTTGAATTTGTCTTTCTCCACCCCTTGGTTGGGAAACCCCCAAAATCATTTAAACTACATCTTATAACTGTGCTTGTGACACGGGACACTTGTTTTTCACGTGTCCAGATTAACATGAGCAATGGCTGCATGTGTGGGCTCAACAGAGTGGGACTGCTTGCTGTTCTGGCGTCGATGCCGCACACTGGCGTGTATTGATTAGGTTGTGAGAGTGTTCTGTTCTCTGAATCATTGTGTTTCCATCTCTGCCTCTGTTCATGGTCAGAGCTTCATCGCCAGCACGGCGTTATTACTGGCTGATACGGCTCCTTTCATTTCCTGCCCTTCCAACAGCAGTGAATGCAACAACATTGTGCGTGTGCCTGCGCATGGTTGGCTGGACGGGCGACAGCGTGTGTGTGTGTGTGTGTGTGCGTGTGTGTGTGTGACAGCACAATATGTCCTTTCTTCACAAAGAAATGCAATAAGTGAAGTACGGGCAGCTGGTGTAATGAAGAATATCAGTGACGAGAGTAAAGATCTGTTTTTCTGTCTCCTTTCAACACATACATCAATTTTTTTTCTCTCACAAAGATCTGCCCCAATAGCTTGATGTTCAGACAGTGAATGGACATTTTCTCTTTTCCTGACTCTTTATTACCATCGGAGCTTTTTCCTTTCTCTTTTCGGAATTAGCTGGTTTTAAAATTCTTTAACCTTTGTACAAGCACGGAACCTGCATTACACCGGCACGGTCGGTGAATTGTGAGTTGCCATAACACCAGGAGGTTTTAGGAGAAAGCTGCGGAGCCAGCGAGGCTAATGAGTCGGGGCTGCTCAACGAGAGCCCGTTTACTTTTCCAGGGGAGAGAAATAGAAAGGGGTGAAGGAGAGAGAGAGACGGGCAGCTTGTTAAAGTGGAAGAAAATTGCTGGAGAGGACAAAGGAGAAGCCGGGTGGGGGAAAGATGGCTATGTTGACTGAAAATCACCGTATTGTGTCGCCGGTGCCCGATCCCCAATGATAACGCGTGGATGTTGTGTTGCCCTGTCAAAAGCTCGCACTCGCGGGTGTTTGCCCGCTTTCGTTGTGAAAGGGAGCTGTCATTGCATGGCAGATGGATTCAGTGAGTATGTCATGTTTTGAAATTTTGACCTGCGCAGCAGCAGTTCAGGACAGCACAGGAAACAGCTACAAATACAAATATGAATTCACACGGTCGGGTCACACTCACAAGTCAACGTGAGCAATGAGCGGTCTGTTCCCTGAATCCGCATGATACAATGATTAGACTGAGTGTGTGTATTCTTAAATCCTTAAGGCCTTGCTCTCAGACCTCTGGACATCCTTTGCTTTGCCCTACTCTTGACAGAAACAGTTTCCCAACAGGGTCCTCTTAGTGGCTGCTGTGTTTCTCTCCATCACGTCACAAGACATTCGTCAGCAGATGGAGCTTTCTCTCAGTTGTTGTTGAATTTTTCTCATCACTTGAATGACTTTTTGAAAACGGAGGGTTGGAGTGCTCCCCAGGCACACAGCTCTTTTCTCCCTTTTACAGAAATGTTATGCTTTCAGACGCCTTTTATCAGTCAACCTGAAAAAAATTAAAGTGACCGCCTAATCTTGGAGTTCTCGACTCCAATACTGATAGCACACACACAAAAAGACAGGATGTGTTTTCACAGGCAAATTAATTATCTATGATCCTTTAAGAAATATACAAAATGCTACTTGATGTATCAGAATCAGAATTGTATTTATTGCCAAGTTTTCACACACAATGAATTTGTTGCTTTCTCCGTGACCTCTTGTTAAATGTTAATGATACTTTTAGCGATCTACAAGATAAACCTCTCTATAAACCCCAACTCGAACATTCCACAGATGGGTTATACACAACCTTTATATCTTTATTCGTTTTCGGTGGATCTTAATCTTAATAAGATTCAGTCACAATCTGTTTTCTATCTTAATTTTCTCTCTTATGTTATTTCTTTAATTTTGTTACATGTGTTAAGGTTTTTTTTTGGTTTGTTTTGTTAATCTTGCATCCATTGCCCATCATCATGGTTGATGACAAGTCACTTGCCCGACCATTCAGCTCTGACACAGATAGCAGTCTACTGACTGGACGGCTCGCTACACTTTGTTTCAGCAAACTCTGTACTCACCGCCGTCTGGATCAGATCTGGAGCAGTTGCAGGTCTTTGCAGAATCAGATTGTACATTCCCCTTGGCGCCATCTCGTCACTGCATTTAGCAGCAGAATCAGTTAGGGAGACTCACTGACCAGCATTCACAAGGTGTGTGGGCCACCAGGTGGTCTGGTTATGCTTATAAAATCCATAACAATGAAACAAAATGGGACTTTACAGTGGTTCATTTGGCCAATGTCAAGCCAATGCGAGAAAAGTCCTTTTCTATAATAATAAAAGTCCAAAATAAGAAACTTTTTGGGGTATTGAAAGTTTTTTTTTATGACAACTACAAACTCACAGTCTAGTCTGGGTTGTTGTCGATAGAAAGGTGGGGTTTTTAAAGAAAAGCCTTCAGGTCTGTGTCTTGGAAAACATATGAAAACACCTGCAGCACATTTTGAGACACAATTCTAATTCAAGCTGGGAATCATGACGATACTGACTGGCAATGTGTATTGTACTTTGGCTGCATGTCATCGTGAGGAAACCTGAGACTTCAGCTTCTTCCCCTGAGTCCAGAGCTGAGGTGATAATGTGATATTACCGAGATATTTCTTGCCTTTCTGTCCCTAAGGGCTCGACACAAATGCGCGTTAGAGATTACAGTATTAAAACCAACCTGTAACGAGCCACGAGCGCTGTTCCGTCAGGTGGTTATGAAACATTAAGAGGAACTGTCATCATGCACGTGTCTTTCCCATCTGTGGCACATTCATATGCATGCACCAAAATCATAAACAGGCTTTAAATATATATGTGTGATACATTGGGAGAATCCACATACACACTTGTTTGCCAAGAGTTAGATGAGGAAAATGCATGACATGTCATTTCTGTCTAATCAATATGAAGCCGGAGCCGTTGATCAGCTTAGCGTTGAGACTGGAAACAGCAGGTCCACACGTAATCACCAAGAAACCAAAAATATATGTTAAAATTGTTAAATGTAGTTGTTGGAATTTTAAATTATTTTTAAGGGGTATTAAAATGTTAACCTCAGGATACATAGTCTTGAAGATTATTCATACACACAAGATGGAGAGAGAACAACTTGTGCTTTTATCAAAAGCGTGTGCACACCCACACATGCCTGCACGGACAGACACTGATCAACACACGCACCCACAGACGTTCTCTCGAAACATCCTCCCTTTGACAAGGCCCAATTACGGCACAGTGCATTACATACAGGGTCAGGGTAAACTCTCTTGTTAAGTTTGCTTCCATGAACCGGTCCCGCCGCCATCTGCTCGCGACTGTCTCCTTCTTCTGGGGAAGGATTGACAGTCGGGGACAGCATTGACTGCTGTCATGTCACTGTGATGTTTGCTCTAACACTCGGTTCGTCAGTCTTTGGCCGTAATAGACAGAGACAGACCGGGGGACTGTATTTCTGCTGCAGCTAGAGACGGGACCACTCTTATCAGGCGGTATGAAACCTGCAGGCACTTCTAACACTGTGGGGGACATGTCCACAGTGAAACTGAATCTGTGCGGGGGCCAGACATTCCTTTTCTTTTCTTTTTGTCTTTACCCCCCTTTATCTATCATAAAAAGGTAGGAAATGGGGAATGAAAGGGCCTGTGACAGCTGCAGCTGTCGGGTCCATTAAAAGGAGGAGTAAAGGGAGGTAGAGCTACAGAAGGGGAGGAGGGCTCAGACTTAAGACAGGCTCTAAATTAATAATTAGATTGAGCAGCAAACATCAGAGATGCATTTCCATTTTGATTCATTTTCACAAGGTACAATATAATCTGAATTCCGATTACAAAAGTATATCACCTGTGTCATTTAAAGAACTTCACCAATGGCTGTGATTGATTGGTTGACACCCCACAGACAAAGCACTGCATAAGTTCCACACATTTTTGTATAAAGATGGACAACGTGGGACCTCTCGGTTCATTTTTCGGTTCAACAGACAAGAGCAGAGAAGAGATGCCTCCGATAATGATTCCACAATGTCTGTGAACGAGAGTAAGATGGTTTGGCTCAAATGTCAAAGGAAGGTGGTAGGTAGGCAGACTTGGCAGACCTTTTGACCCTCCAAGGTGAATGTTTATTTACAGTGCTCTCCATTACGCATGTAACCAAATCAAAATTAGAGAAAACACAAGGAAAATAAATCTGAAAATGAACCACTGAAAACTCAAACAAAAGGCCTCACCTTGTTCGTCCTAACGGAGAAGCAAAAAAAAAAAATGCTACTGAATATATAGGGTGTTCAATCAAAACCTACACTCCTTCAGCCCATACCAGTATTTACTGAGGGATGAAACGTAGTGACGTAACTAAATATAAATATATAAATTTACATTGAGCTCCATTCCCAAGCTCACCAACACCATAAAAACCAGGAAATTCTGGGCGGGGCCTCTCAAACAATGGACCTGCCTGGTCCCAGGCTGTGCCTTCTCCATGTAAGTCTGATTACACCTTAAATACATTTTTCTCAAAAGATGCTTTAATGTTTCTGAAAGGGAACTCTGCGGATTTTATACATCAGGTTTTGAGGAGTACTACTACATGGGTGAAAAAATGTGTATAAAACCTCTGATGTCGCTCGAGTCGGTGTCTGTGCAGACTGAAAGTTTGAAAATGTAAAAAAGTTGTGCAAGTAAGAATCTTATATTTTTCCCTATAATACCGCAAGGGAGTGGTGGAAAAGAGGATATGGCTTTCAATGATGGATTTGAACAAAAAAAAAATACTAGTTTTTAAGGAGGTGTTTTTTCTGGCACATTTCACTGGAGATAAAGTCTGAGTGAAAAGTGTGCTTCTGAGATGAAATAACACCCTGTCCTCCTGTCAGCCACTGGTGGTTCTGTCTTTTCGCTCGGACCTATTCGCATTTCGTCCTCCTATCTCCTCTTCACTCGATCCTCTTCATTCCCTCTCAGCCTCAGCTCAGTTGCTCTCCGCTGGTGAGTAACTCAGGTCAGAGAAAGGAGCCAGCCGCCCGGGCTAATCTGGAGAATACAGGCGGCTGGAGACCGAGACAGAGGTTGACAGAAAGGCCATTGATAAAAGGCTGTGCTCGTGTCTTAAAATCAGATATCATCCAACTTGACCTATGAATGTACCAGAGTGCCACAGAAAAAGAAATGCAGCCTCGTGTCTGGGGAAGCTCCATCGCAAGACCCAAGTTCAAAATCCCCCTGAAGAAGTACACATAGAAAATTTGGACATTAGAGACCTCGGAGTGATGGGAAAATGATGCAGTGAGAGGGCAGTGGCTGTATTGAGGATTAAGTAAAACAAATGATTGTTGAAATGAAGATTTCTTTTTATGTCAATCATCTGCCTGTAAATAAACAGTTTCTATGCAAGGGTAATTAAAATGACAAAATAATTGCATGTCGCTGTATGTGTGGGAGTTGTACTGCGCTAATGTAGTTTTTGTTCATTCAGACTTCAAACCTTTTCTTGTTTCTGCAGAGAGTTTTTTTTTTCTTGCTGGGGTCTCGGCTCAAGGCACTGATTGAGAAATGTTAAAATATGACTCCTGCCGGTATGGCTTTGTGAAATTAGACATTATGGGGTATTTCAAAATGTGCAGGAAACCAGAGTTGAGTTCTTGTCTCGCCGTTACTCACCGTATCCACGGTTACTATGAAGGCACTGTGACAATTATGGAAATGACCTTTTATCTCAGCCTGTGGTTGTAGGGCAGCACTTAAAAAAAGATAGGGAATTGGGACGAAATAGTTTTTCCGTTAAGTTAGGCAGTGAGGAATTTCTTGGAGGATTCACAGTGCCCCGTAGGTAACAGCAATGTCTCTCTCTCTATTTCACACATACACACACACACACACACACACACACACAACAAAGCTTGCTGGAAGGGAACACCAGATTTTCAGGATTGTTCAGAATATTTCTGTCCTTAAAGTTGCTTGTGAAGGTTCAAGATTGTGAGAGAAAGAACACTTATATATTTACTACAATAATGTATAACATCTGTGAAGCGTGTGTGCTGTATGTATTCCAGGGAACACGCATGTTTTGGCCACAGCAGGGGCACAGCTCTAGAGATGGCAGTGTTGGTTTGTCCGTTGGACGTCCACTTCGATCCAGACTGACTTATCTGGACAACCATCTGATGGTGTCTCTTGATATTCTGTACAGACTTGAACATGTACTTGTCGTGGTGCCCAGAGGATTAATCATAATACCTTTTTGACCCTGTGACATTCATGTAAGGCCACCGTGGGCCAAGTTTTATCCTGTGAAATATCTCAACATCTACTGACACATTACTGTGCTTCAGCCCGGATGACGGCAAATCAGTTCAATTTTAAACTATAGTATTAAGAAAAACGCAGTGGTCAATTTCTATGAAAAAAACAAACTGCTGCAGTTGAAGGTCTGAGAAACGAGACGTTTCCTTTTATCTCTGGGAAGGCTTGCTGAAGGAGCAGCAGCTATGAAGAATTTATTGGAGCTGTCACTGCACAGCGTAGGAGGATCACCGTGGTGGAGTTGTCCACAGCAGTGCAGCTGCAGCCTGATGCAAGTCATGTCCTATCGTGCCTGAGCCCGAGCTGAACATGAAGCTTGTCTATGAAAACTACAACATAGTAAAGATTTACTGTGCCAACATGTAATACAATTCAATAGTAGTTTTAATAATACTACTTATAATAAGAGTAATTCTGCAGAAGTGTGTCCTGTAAAAACAAAATACGCTAGGCTTGATTCTGAGATTTCTATCCCTTACATCAAAATCCTGTTGTGCCTATAGATGAATCCTGCCTCTGAATAAGATATTTTCTCCATATTACTGACTCGACTGTTGCTGTTATGAGATTAGGATAATCGGGCTGATGTCTCCTCCGCTCCTGTTCTGAGCTACAAGTGAACTCTAAGCCAACTATGACGTTGATCTCAGACATGTGTCATTTATATTGTCAGAAGTTAAAGCGAATTTCGGATCCAGTTGTGCTTTAGTGTGGCTATTATTATTATTATTGTTATGATATACGGCACTGACTCTCACTTTGTGCAAAGTGTTATTGAAACAACGGTCAGGACTGTCGTGGAACTTTGTCTATCCTCCCCTGAGAAACTGTTAAGACGAGTCTTCTCAGGCACCAAGCAAGGTCAACCTGTCTGTGGGAAGCCACAACAATCATCGAGCAACTGAAGTCTCTCTCGAGGTGTCATAGTCGCAGGGAGATGACGACATTACCCTGAACTAAATACACTACAGAGACAGGGAACAGGCAGATTGTCTTAGGGCTTGTTGATCTGTGTAACCCAGAAATCTCCTTGATATATATTGATCTCTTATAATAAACACTTCTGCTTAAGACATCCATGGTTTCCTTTTCCCTGAATCAGCATCCACTCCTCCAATTATTCCTTTTCAAGGACTGATGCTGCCGATATACATAATCTAATTGCTAAATGTTGAAAAAAACATTTTCCCAAATCTGGATCCACAGATTTTTTTTTCTTTTTCGTGTCTGCTTTAAATAGAAGGAAAACGTCATTATGGGTTCAACTGTGGTTCAACTGCTCCAAAGTAGATGGATCTCTGACTGGAACAGACAACCTCTGTGGGGGGGGGGGGGGGGTTGTGTGTGTGTGTGTGTGTGTGTGTGTGTGTGTGTGTGTGTGTGTGTGTGTGTGTGTGTGTGTGTGTGTGTGTGTGTGTGTGTGTGTGATTAACGTTGTTGTGAGCCGTGCACACTGTCACCGTGGAACTGTTATGGCAGCCGAGCCGCTTTTTGCTTATGTTTGTTGCAACAATCTGTCTTTGTGTGTGTCTGCGATCTGTGACCTGTGCGTGCAGAGCTGATGTTCTCTGGTTTGTGCACGTAAGCGCGTGTGCCGACGAGTATTTTGGGTTTCACTCTCTTTCTCTGTTGTTATGGCAGCTGACATTACTCTTAATCTGCTCCTCCATCGTGACTGCCCACTTCCTTCATGAAATGATTTACCTACCTGCCATGCGTCCGCTAATTGCTGAAGCCTCTGTGACCAAAATGTTACGGGGGGCCTTTCATCACCTTTAATATCCTGACCTTTTCCCATCAAGCACCTCACTGTTGGCCACAGAGGAAACATCAAAGGCTACTCATTGTGTCGTGGCAATGTAAACTAAAACTACATGTTCTAATACCACTACATTTCTTGAAACAGTGATTTGCTCCACTCCATATTCCGCCCCTACAGCTATTCATCGCGTTTTTCGTCCCTCTGTCTGCCGACCACGCAGCTCCGGCTGCACAGCAGCGCTGCCTCCCAGTCCATTTTCTTGCTTGGTTAACCTTCAGTCCATTCTGCAGAATTTCACCGTACAGTCTGATTTTTTTTTTTTACTCTTTCTTAAAATATCCTGCCCCATCGTCTGCTCAAAATCAAAGTCTCAGTCAGGGCTGGAGCTGCATAGCTGGCGACTTAAGGTTGCAGTGATGACCTTGTGGATTTTGTAGCCATTGGAGATCAACCATGGCACCTTAAGAAAAAAAAAAGAAGGAATGTGCCTGAAGCTCATACATGTTTCAAACAAATGTTTTTATGGACTCACGCGGCTCTGGTTTCATACATAAAACATGGATTCCTGGTGTGTGCGGAAAACAACGGTTGGCTGTGTTGGTAGACACATGGGAGGGAGAAAAGAACAAAGTGGTCTTTGAAACATTTTCTCAGCATTAGATATTCATTTGTATTCTGAATCGCTCTACACAAAAGATACTGATCCCGCCATTGGCTCCTTCCCTTAATGTTGAATCTCAGATCACGAGAATCACAGCTTTCCTGGAGTTGCATTTGATTCACGAGTGATTGGTTATTTCAGTTTATGCTGCATGGGTGGTTTTATTTATTCTTCAGTGAGTCCCACTCACCATCAAATTGTTATTCTGCAGCAGGTTTGGTTTATCACTAAAACTAATTTCATCACAATTTAAATGTAGCCAGCACAATTTATTACATTTCATTACCACCCGGCTTCTTTTGTGCCTTATCAGTATGTATGAAGGACATGTAATGTTAAATATTCATAGAGCCTCATGAATCATTTATCTCCTGTGTTTGCGATCATGTATGTTAGCGTTTGTGTCTCCGTGACTGTGTGTGAGTGTGAATGCACGGTAGGCAGTGGACCACATTGATTATGCAAACGTGGACGGTGCCGTCTAAGTGACCGTGCATGTGTGTAGGTGGAGGCAGCCTCGTCCGACTGCATATGTGCCTGTTAATCAAAAAGTGAGCCAGTTGTGATCAGCACTCCATCTCATGTTGAAAACGAATGCATCATTTACGCACCGTATCCTTTCTTTCTGGGCTTCTCTCTCCTCAGACAGAGGAGGAAATACATGACAGTCGTATCTCTTACAGGACATAGACAATCAGGTTAAAGATACAAACTAAAAGCAAAATCTCTGAGATAAAAATATTTGTAGTTTTGTCTCTCGATGACTGTTGAATGGATTGCCATGGAAATTTTTTATGAATTGTAATAAATTTGAGCTGTAATAACCCCCAAATGGCGTCATCAGTAAACATGAGCTGCAAATGTTGCTCCAGACATTTACCAGAACTTTTCTTGTTATCCCCATTATAAAATCTTAAGAGGAGCGAGAATCTCGTTAAACAAAGTGGAAAAATATTATATTCCTGGACATTTATCCGGATCTCCTCCAAAATTTCACAAGGGTTTCCTTGATCATGCCCCACCCCTCCACAACATTAAATGGAAATCGGTTCAGAATTTTTGGCGTAATGCTGCCTTGATACTAAGAAGCTAAGTAATATGATGTGTATGTTTAAGCCGCACCTTATTAGCCTTTGACCTGACTTGCACAACCATGTCTGTTGGTTGGCTAATTTTGTTTGTTTGCCGTGCTGTTGCTCTCTTTCCATTCACTTCCCTTCCCCACCGGTTCTCCTCCGCTCTCCTCCCGTCACGGTCCCCATCCCGCGAGGTTAAGTGCCTCCCGACCTTTTGGTTCCACTGCTCAACACAGCGTAACATTATCTGAAGCCATCTCGTATCCACGCTAATTTGGACTGACAGAACAAGTTTGGGCCCCCATTCCCTTTAGAAGTGTACGTGAGAGAGACTCATGCAACCTGATTCAAACCCAAGATGTAACGATTGTGTGGCACCTGTTGAACCGACTCAGGTCTTTTGTGTCTTATCTCTGGACTTTGTTCCCCTATTGTAATTTGTTTCACTTTTGGTTATTTTTTCTGATTCATTTGTACGTCTCATTTATTCCCAAAGGCAGAAATCAATAGCTGGTGGGCTAACCGTGGTATCGTTAATGCTTCATTCTGAATAATTAGGTTTCGTTTGTCAAACCTCGTTAAATTAAAAAAAAACACCTTTGAATTCAGAGAGCACATCCACCACAAAGGTAATGTGGCCCCTCTTCACAGAGCTCAGTATATTCCCTGTGTGATTAACTTAACACTTAGAAGGTCACATTAGCCATTTGCTTCCACGATGATCAAACTATAAATGGAGGAATCCCAATCTTGCTTGTCTCGGTTTTTTCGAGAAGACAGAGGACAAAAAAATGTTAATTGACTAAACTACGCGGACAGTGCTTCACAAAAATACACATTAAAAAATATAAACATACCTAATCCTTAATCCTTATCCTTTACACATCTGAAATCTCTAATCGCCTTGTGAAAGTCATACTCTACAGTGGGCCAGTGTTTCAACCTCAGATCTCTTTGGAAAAGTAAACAAATAATACATGAACATTAATAATAAATTTGTTTTAAGTAGCTAAAATGATCTGTGTCATGTGGACTGAAAGTAGTCTCCTCCAGCTCAATTACTATCCCAAAGATTTTCCACCCCACCAGGCCAACCGGCCCATTGATTTCACACCAGTGGAAAGAGAAAGTGTACATGTACAGTACATGTACATCCAGCAGTCAGACATAAAGAATTGATGGCAGAAACAGATGGAGGTCCATTAGGTCACCCTGTGTTGTTGGAGATTGTTGACTGTGGTCTTATGTACATCTGTGGACTGAGTCACTTGAACAGATACCAAGCAAACAGTACACATGCATCTCAGAACCATAGTTTTTAGTTTTTAATGGGAACTTCATAATTTCCACATTATAGTGGATTGGACAAAGAATCAGAACCAATCATTTCCAGGTCGTCCAGTCGTCAACTTTCTCCCCGTCAGAACTGTGGTCGCAAAATCCCCTCTCACTACCAACAAGGTTATTTTCTTTCACTTGATCTTCTACATTCTGCTTCCGTATTGAAGAATTGCCAAGAATGGTTGAATTGGTTCAAATAGTAACAAGTGGCATTAAGTCTCAGGTGACTGGTCACATGATGATCACTGCATGATATTTGCAGATATAATTGACAGTAGCATGGTGGCCGATGTGTCTTTATCAAGTCAAGCTTGTTTATTGACAACTCTTTCATTTACAGTGTCTATTTTTCCCCCACAGCAACCCACAAAGGGATCTGTGTATTTTTTAAACTTGTAAACCTTAAGTTGTCAGGAATGAACATACCGATCGAAGAATAAAATGACAGACAGCAGTTTCATGAAGATGCTCCGACGAAACACTGAAATTATCCATTGTCATATTTGTTGTCATCATTTTCACATTAAGTGACTCAGCTTTTCCGGCAAGTATGTTGCATCATTCACCTTAAGGTAAAACAAACATTTACCTTAAGAAAACAAAAACATTTACTCTGAATTTGCCCTCAGTGCTCAGCTCGTCTGTCACCATTGGTCCATTTTGTTCGAGCGTATCATTTCATAAGATTGAATTTATTTTGCAAGGGTGTATTTGTTGCTATGGCACAGGGTGATGCTAAATATTCAGAGGCAGAGGGAAAATTCTGTTTCCATTTCTGTCTCTGTAATGACGAGACAAGCCTCGGTGGAGAACAGCAAGCATAAATGTCAAACACTTGACAATCCTCACTTCCTCAAACACGCATATATTACAGTAAAGTAACTAACGTTTGACAACTCGTGTATACACACACACACACACACACACACACACGCACACACACACACACGCACACACACGCACACACCGCTTTCAAGTATAATTGCATACATAGAGACATTTTTAGTAAATCCCTGGAGGTTTGAATCTTTAGGTTCTTTACTGTAGCACAGGAACATTATATGGGAGCAGCAGTGTACAGACACAGAGATTAAGACAACATACATGTAAATCTCATGGCTTTTCATTTCCACTGGATTGAATCCAGTCACTCTGAGTTGTCTCTTCCCATACAGTCGCAACAGTCTTTGTTTTAAACCTTTGCTTTTGAAATATCAGCAATGTCCCTGTGACATGAAATAGACATATTAAATCTCCTTAATTTATCTATTTAAGATCAGTTCCATAATCCTCGGGAAAAAAAGATTTTTTAAATCTATTTAAGCATGCATGCACAAGTCTATGTTATAGATATACTGTTTGTATCTAAAGAGCAATGGCATGAAGCTGTTTGATCAACAAAACAAAAAAAACGTCTCGCACACAGCATGTGTTTACAAGATGGGACATCTAAGTGCACAGTATTTTCATTATTATCCATTATCTTCTTATTCTCTGTATTTCACTCCTTGTTTGCCTTGAGACATCAGT
The DNA here is from genome assembly GCF_022379125.1 of Scophthalmus maximus. Lineage (NCBI taxonomy): Eukaryota > Metazoa > Chordata > Actinopteri > Pleuronectiformes > Scophthalmidae > Scophthalmus > Scophthalmus maximus. The sequence continues at coordinate 9,705,997 of NC_061529.1, forward strand.
TTTAATCCAACGTAAGGTTTTTCAGGAGCATCGTCTGAATTTGATGAGTTTTTGGAAAGCCTGTTTAAACTCATCATTGAACACGGTGTAGATTACGGGATTGATGAGGGAGTTCAGGTATCCAAGCCAGGTAAATATGTCAAAAAGCACCGGATCAAACCAGCACTCTTTACATATGGCCATGACGAGCGTGCCGATAAAGAACGGAAGCCAGCAGATGATGAACGCGCCCAGGATGATGCCCAAAGTCTTGGTTGCTTTCCTCTCCCGGGCTGCACACAGACGCTTCCTCTCCACCACGCTGTCGGCCAGCTTCACTTTCACCATGTTCATGAAGAGAGGCGATCCTCCCCCTCCTCCGCCACCTGCCGTGCTGTCAGAGTGTAGGTGTGCTTCCTGGTTGGAGGCAGAATTAAGAGAACAGAGAGAGGAGCCGGCAGAGGTCTGGATGAGCTGCGCTGTGGTGAAACGTTTCCCCGAGGACGACGGTGTCTTAAAGATGCGGGAGCGAGCAGCAACATAGATCCGTCCGTACAGGATGATGAGAAGCACTGTGGGAACGTAGAAGGCGCCGAAGGTGGAGTATAGGGTGTAAGAGATCTGATCCGTGTTCACCATACACTCAGTCAGCTCCTCGTGGGCTTTGGCCTGCCGCCAGAAAAGAGGAGGCATGGAAATTGATATGGAGATCACCCACACCACCCCAACCATGATCCCTGCCCGGCGCATGGTGCGCCGTTTAGAGTACTCCAGAGCATCCGTGATGGCCCAGTATCGGTCCAGTGCGATCACACACAGGTGCAAGATGGAGGCAGTGCAGAAGGTGATATCGGACGACAGCCAGATGTCGCAAACAATCTGCCCCAGGGACCACGTTTTGCTGACGGTGTAGACGATGCTAATTGGCATGACCAAAATAGACACGAGCAGGTCTGTGACGGCCAGGGAGCCAATCAGGAAGTTGGCGGGTGTGTGGAGCTTCCTGGTCAGAAAGATGGTGGCGATGACAAAGGCATTGGAGAGCACGGTGGCCAAGGTGACGATGGCCAACAGCGCAGACAGGGAGACCTGCAGGCCGAGCAGCGTGGCCGCGCTCCAGGGTCGAGGGGAGGTGCGGTCAGGAATCTCTGTGAAGTTGCTGGTGAAGTAGTCCAGTGAGCTGTTATCCAGCTCCATCTCACCTGTGGCTCCTTTTAAAACCTTTCTCCTAGAAGGTTTTAAAGCCTCATCACTAAAATATAAGACATAGCACTGAGGAAGGCTGTGCTCTGATGCGGCACTGTAGAAAGTACCAGAGGTTTTCTTTGATCCTCCGTTCAGAAACTAAGATCAAAGTTTCCTTCATTTCCCATCCTGTGTATTGCAATGTGAAGTCATATCCTCCTCCAGCAAAACGGTTCACACGCCCTTGAGATTCAAAACTACTAATTTGTCCATTTCGCTCTTCTCTTAAGTCGCCTCAACCGGTGTATTTGCAGGAGAGACGACTCATAATTTGTATTCAGCTCCCGTCAGATAGTCACTTCTTCTCTCTCCTCCCAGTGCTCTTATCTCATCTCCAACCAGCAGCCAGCCGGCAACAAGACCATCACACCAAACCTTCCTATCTATCAAATGCTTTAATGGGCTCCTCCTCTTTAATAAAGCCAAGCAGGGAGCTGCATGTAGGAAGATGATGACGACAGATACACAGGTTTGCTTGTTGTCACTCTTATCTTTTCCGAAGTCTGCGGGAAGCCTTCTCAATTGAGGCTTGTATTGAGCCTTGTGTCTTTTGATGATGCTGGACAGCCAGAACCGGACAATTACATCATCGCCATCAAAACCAGAAATATTCTAGTTCTCCAGTCTGCTTGTAGATAACTGTCGGTCTCCATGTGGTTTTTGGCAGGTATGTATAAGCTAAAATGCCATGATCAGCAATCTGCGATTTTCTTTTTTCATCTTCTTCAGGTTCCCTGTGTTAAATGCTTGTGCGTTGGCTTTTTTTTTTCCTCTTCCCAGCGTTGTCTTTCAGATAAACCCTCAGTTGTAGTTACCGTACAGATAAGACGATTGTGTCTGACTTTCATGCAGTTTCCTCGGCAGCAGTTTCACCCTGAGAGACACAAATGAGAGGAAAAGAGGAAGGAAAATTAGTTATATGCAACTTTACCATCACCCACTCCCCCGTATTCTGCAAACAAACAAACAAACAAACACACACACACGCAAACAAACAAACCACCCACACATTAGGGAATGTATAATGCACACAAACTGTAAACTCAACCTTGACCGGCAAATGGAGAATTATGACTTGATACACAGACTCAACACCCACACAGCCTCTGCCACTGTGTTGATGTATCACATCTGTTGTAAGACAAGACATTGAAATCTCCAGGAATCCAAATAAAAAGACAATTTACCAAAAAACAAAACTATTTCTCTTTCCTATTAACACTATATGAAACAAGTCACAACACTGGTACTTTAACGAGGAAATCCATTGTAAATTTCCACCATTAAGACAATCAACTCTATATCTACAAATAGCACTTTGAGATTGCTTTTAGCAATGAAAAGTGCTCTATAAATGAAATGTATTATTATTATTACAATATTCTTCTAGATTATTGTAATAAACAAATATTATTTCCTACCATAGGAACGTAATTATTTGCTGGCAATTACAAACTTTTCCTATGAAAAACTTTAGGGTGTCATTTGTTGCCTGGACGTACAATGTAATTGCAACATCACTGATTTAAAATCCTTTAAAAATGTCTTAAAAACACAGAAAATGGACAACTGGTACAGATGTTTCCCCACTTCCGTCGAATAAACTTTTTTTTCTCCGACTCAGACCGACTTGGTCTCATCACACATTAACTCTTGCTTTCACATTGCTGTTAAAGATGCCCGGGAGCTGTTAATCACCACAGAAGGCCTCCCCTCCTTCCAGCTTCCCATCTATAGATAAAGATTGCTATGATTCATTATTCAAAAGCGGCAGCATGAATACTGACCACTTGTAATTCAGGGGAAACATGCATTAACTGACACATTTAATGGACTCGTTGCAGCTAAAATGGGGAGTTATAAATGTTGAAACCACTTGTTATTGTATCACAACCCCCACACAGCAAATACCGCTAAGACCTGGCAGAAATAATGCCTCAATCAGCTTAAAGTAAATGGTTTACTCCAAAGACTGAGGGATTAAAAACACAAATTAACAAGACTTGGATACTGGAACTGGGGTTTGTCTACTTGTTGATTTGTTTCTTTGCAATATTTTGACAACAAGCTGTGAAATGATGTTGGAATACCAAGGAACAAATATGCACAAAAACAAACAACAATATTTGCCGAAGTATAATAAAAAAAAAGAAGCCTCTTTACACTGAACACATACAGCATCAGGACGTGTTAAGTGTGGGCATACTCTGCGAATCGCATCCATTAACTGAAGTGTTGACTGGCAGCTGGGCCTTTGAGAGGACTTGTTGTGCTTACGCAATGACGACCAAAATGGCTACTATATTAAATAGACAGCCTTGTCTCAAACTTTCACACAAGACCAAACTGCAGTATTGACCGGTTTGGAACCCTGTGTGTTCCTTCCATGCAGTGGGTTCTCTCTGTGGTGATGAGTTCAAACACTGATGGAAAATGACTTTGTGCTCACACATGATAAATAAACTTGAGGAAAACAGATTTGTTTGGCCTGAAGGAATGCATGATCGCTCTTAGTAATACTACGTTAGACATACTTTAGGGAATATTACATATAAATGTCACATTTTTAATTCCAATCACTAATAAACGGATATAATGGGGATAAAAAAAAGTTCACAAGCAAACCAGGGATATGTTGTGTCCCAGCTTTGCCCTGCTCTAACAGAAGCCTGCACCGTGACATTCAGATGGCCGAGAGCATAGTCGACTACTGCTGCCCTCCATCGAAGACCTGTACATATTGTTTAACAGCACAGAAAAGGGCACAGAGCACCGATCATACCCACAAAGGCAAACAGGTGCACCGCTGGTTTGACCGACTCCTGCTGATATGCTCTGCAGCTTTTGTGAATCATAATGATGCTGCAAAACACACACACACACACACACACACACACACACACACACACACACACACACACACACACACACAGCTCTTTTAACATTGTTTTTAGTGTAATGGTTGGTGTGCTTTAATGCAGTACTTAGTCTCCTCACTGTGTCTGAGTATCCACTGTTGCTTCCTAAACCATGAGCATCAATGCTGTACAGTTACAGTAAATGTGTCCAATAACCAAGTCAAATGCCTTCTTCTCCCCATATACGACAATTTAAACAGGTTTGTTATCAAGGATCAAGACCTGTGTGATGAAACAGTGGAAGAGCAAATACACTTTGTTTTACACATCGTTGAGGAAGAAAAATCTTCCTACAGCGCTCCGCGTTGACAAAACTGAAATGAGTGAAATAGGTGGCATGCACTTTAGCACGTCACTCTCATTGTGAATATTTTTTGTCTTGCATGTTCTGCCAATGCAGCAAAGAAAACATTGTGTGCAGACGTATGTGCAAAGATACCGATTGGTGAAGCATGAACATGGCGTGACTACCTTACAGTCACACTTCATTGCATTAGCACAGGGGAGATTGATGAGCGCAGCGGAGTGTCTGGTAATCTCGTCGCGGTGTTTTAATACTGAATGCTAAATAAGAGGACCGTCATGGACAACATCAGATCAGTCACTCGCTTGTCATTACTGTAAGCCCTCTTCACGCACACCAACACGCACACATATATACAGTAGCGTGATTGATAGATTTGCTGAAAAGCTTATCTGTTTACACATCAAACCAGTCAAGGACAAGGCTTATCTCCTCAGGGTCTGGTTTACAGCACAATAAGATAATGAGGTTCATAATGAGTGGATGAGAGGAAAAAAGATTTTCAATCAAGAACAGGCCTTTTCTAAATTGTACTGCATACGGTTTGTGTAAAACATATTAGCGTCTGCATCTGGCTTTGAAATTGAGCATGTAATATAGCAAGGCATGGCTAAGTCTAGTGAGATGAGATGTGTGGTTATGTCCCTTAAATCAAGGGAAAACCAAAAAAATAAAGTATTTAGGGTCAGAAGAAGAGAACTGGACCTTTATACAATATGACAGCCCTGCCCAGGCAGCTCCTTTGCATCACACCCCATTCACTGCAAATCCAATTCATTCCTTTCAGGCTCGGACCGAGATGCCGCAGAGTGTGTGTCAGCCTGTTTGCTGGTCTGGGTGGAACCTCTTGAACCCAGCAGGCCTGCACACGCTGCACAGCCCCACTGGAGGAAGGCTAATTGACTGGCTAATTGATTTAGCTCAGAGGAGGTAGAGCCATCGCTACCTCTGCTGTCAGCCAATTTCTGGTGCTTACTCAAGCGTGCACTATATGGTAGGTGAGCAGGGATGTAATGTGTGTCTGTGTCTGTTGGGGGCACTTTAAATCGATGGAACGGAGAGGACGGGGATGATGCAGTAAATGGAAGGAGGAGTCAAAAGATCGGTTGAGTGGCAGCGTTATGCAGAATCATTACATGAACCGACATGACTCTGGGGAAATGGGGATTTTTCAAAAGCCCGACTTTGGCTCAGTTTGTATGTCTTCAGTCAAGGATGCTGTTAGTTGATTTGGCAATAGAACCTCCTTGTTTTCATTGCATTTTCCTAAGTGCCATGCAAATACTGAAATATAGATAACAGGGCGACATCATGTGTGGTAAAATGAAACTAAAACGTTGATTCGGTTTTTTTTCATGAATAGTCATCATATCTTCAGAGCTTGTATTTGTTAAATGATGGCCTAAAGGTTCAAGGGTATAAAAATCTAAACAGACCGCAGAGAAATGGAGCCCATGAAGTGTAACGCGCTGCCATGTCGCGCTGCAAAACAGAAAATGGCAAATGAAATCACATTATTTCTTGAGGGCTCAAGGGTTTATCATCTTTCAGTTGTTTGCGGGCGCCTGGGAGTGTGGAGCGGGGGTGTTTTTCTCAAGCTGCGTGGGCAGAATGTGCGCATAAGCTTGCACACATACAAACACACATACTGTACATGCACCAGCCATCCAACTACACACACACAAACACACGCACGCACGCACGCACGCACACACGGATACAAATGTAAAATACCAAACAATCAAACCTCACAGGAACTGGCACGGGGCGACACTGGAGGGGCTTGGCGGATCTGTGTTGATTTATGGTGACTGATTTCTGGGCTAGCAAATGAACTAGGGACAACGTGTAAGGGAGTGACGTTAACCAGGGACAGTGGTCTGTTCAAACCTTGGGGTGCAAACCTCAGGCCTCATTACAGAAACTGGGAAGGGATAATCTCAGCTCTTCCCTGAGCCGATAAGGACGGGAACAGATTGTTGAAAACGGGACAATCAAGCGCCTTAGCCAGATACTGAATGTTCCTCAGTCCCTGGATTCATCACAGTTTTAACGGGGTTACGAGGCAGGGCGTGTAACATTAGTTAAAATGCAGCTATCAGAAACTTTATCAGCACAGCAAAACCTCCTACTGCAGAGACGACCTTTTTCCACCAGTGCAAAGTAATACACTCCTCGCTGTACATGACTCTTTGAAAGTGGAACAGTTCCAGTGCAGATCTAGGACACCTGAGAGGCCGTCTTTCTTTTGTTTATTTTTTTGAGAGTGGGCCTGCAATGATCTGATGCAGAGATTATAAGTCACAGCCGACTATGTGCAAATCCACTGTACATGTGTGAAGACAGAGGGAAAGAGACGGGACACATGGAGATCTGGTTTCAATCTGGGATGATGATACAAGAGCTTGTGATTAGAACATTGTCAGCTTGAAATGTGTATTAATAAAACAAAAGATAAATTCTGCATATAGTCTCCCCTAAAATTTGTTCACACAAAATCAAGCCCTGCAACATTTTTGCAGGGCTTGATTTTTTTTTTTCTCACTGAAGTTATTAATTAAGTACGGTGAAATTGCTGCCATTTTATACAGAAGCTTTTATCAATTTCCAACCAGAAATTAATAAAACCTCACCTTTAACAAATCTATTGCAAACGCATATCAATGGCTGATGACAAACTGTAGTGTTGTTATCTTTACCGCCTGTGTTTGAGTGTGTGAGAGTCATAAAAGTGAAGGGGCAGAGGTTGTGAAGACCACAGCGGATGTTTGACGAGAGCGTTGGAGAGGAATAAGTGAAAGCCCATTAGAAAAATTTAGTTTTCCCACATCGACAGAAGGTCTGATTTTATTAAAAAGTATAATCTCTGACAACTCTTATTATAAGCGTAGTCAAACATTTTACTTTGTACCATTAACTAGCTTTCAAGGTCAGTAAAGGCTGAAACAACTCTCACGGAGATGGTTTGTACAACCTCAGAGAAAACAAGTGGAAGCCCACTTGTAAATGAAAGGAACAGAAACTCTGACATTTTTACTTAGAATGTGGGAGAAGTGTGAAACAAATTCAGAATCAGATAGATGGGTCTGCCAATTAACACACTGAACTACGCTCAAGAATAAGAAGCTCTAACAAGTGTTGGCTTAAACTTAAGAAAGAGAGAGAGAGAGAGAGTAAGTCCTAACTAAATTAGGTCTAAACCAACTCCATTCATATTGGCTAAACTAAATTCTATTAAATAACAAACACAGTGAGTCACCAAGTCTTTACACACAATGGAGGAATTTAAATTCAAGAGAGAGCCCCCAATTAAGCAAACTTTAAACCTCCTTTGAACCTCACCAGGACGGGATGAAGGCACAGAGTGGACCGGGAGATTAAATCAGGTTCTCCGTCCTCATTACAGCCTAGTTTTAGATTATTCTGAAGCTTGTTCCAAAGCGCAGACATTGTGCCTGATTTGCAACTAGTTTGAAGGTTTCAACAATAATTGCCATGTGCTTCACACGATGGGACTCAGGCGGGAACATTTTTATATTCTCATCCCGAGTCCCTCTCCCTGTTTTCGGTGAGGTTTACTGGTGTTGGAGTCACCCAACACATTCAACTGGATAAACGTGTAAATAGTGATTTGCTCCCCTGTGTCACCATAATTGTGTCACCCGTTCACGAGGTGGTGTGTGCTCATTAGTTTGGTCATTACGTTAGAGACACATCAACACAACGTCAAACAACAGCCAACCTCTTTGAATAGTCTTGTGGGCGTTTACCCTCTTGACTTCCTCTTTCTTTCCTACTGAAAGGGGCGGGGGGTATGGGGTTGTTCAACTGTTTGCAATACAACCCTAGTCCTAGATATACCAAAAAAATCCTACAAACTGAACCTTTGAAGTGCGAGGAAATTGGTGACTTGGTAACTCGCATGTGCCCCTTGTGAATGAATCTACAATTCTATAATCGAACACAAAACAATCCCATTTCTCCTTTACTGGAGAGTATAAACAAAGCACATACTTTGTAAGGTAGTAACAGTTATTAGTGTTGGAAATAATAATACACAAGATTCTATTATATTATCTTAACCTTATTGAAAGGCTGCTGTGATTACAACAGGGAAACTAGATACAAAATTCTAACAATGTTTTTACTTTTCCACTCTGCCCCACACAGTAGATGGTAAATTGTTTTCTAAAGATCCTGTATTTGATTTTAGATCGTTGTTGTATTTTCCACTTTTCCATCATTTCTCCCCACAGGGTCTCAGTCAACAAATTACAGTGTCCTGGACAATGCGAGACAATTACCCTCCACCACCCCCCACAACCCCTCCTTATTAGTCTTCAAGTAATAGAAACAAGCATCTTTCACCAAGTAGTCAATCTTGAACATCGACCACTCATGGCCTGAGTTGAGGCTTGAATGGATTCAGAAACGACCCCTGCTGCCATCTTCACGGCAAGTGACACGTTGTCATGCTCCACGATTACGACTTTCATCTGGAGGGGTCGATCTCAGGATTCAGCACTAATTATTTGGGTTTTTTACGACAGATTAGTCAGAGACAGAGGGGTATGGCAATGGGAAAAAAGAAGACATTAAAAGAGATATAGGCAAGAAACAGGGAGGCTAAGATAGAACAAGATAGAAAAAAATGACTAAATCAAATGTCTCTGAGTTTAAAATCATCCTGAATAAAAAGCATGAGCAGTTTCGCCCTGAGACGGTACAGTGTAGTGGCCTGCGCTCTCCGACGATGAACGGAAAGAGAGAGAGGGAGAGAAGGGCAGAAGGATCTTGTTTTGTGAGTGAAAAACTGTTTTCTCACATTGAGTCCAATCCCTTGCGAGTAATCCTGTCTGTAAATCCTCAATTTTCTGGATTGCTGTAATTCCAGGGTAAAGAATAAACTCCGCAGAATAAAGAGTGACGAGAGGGTTTGATGAAAGAAGAGAAGCATAGCATGAAATTGAGACCGGGGGGGGGGTTGAACTCGTGTGCGTAAAAAGAAATGAAGAAAATCTCCATATTCTTCCATTATACAACTAGCTGTGCTAATGTGACTTCATTGACAACTCCTCTTTTAGGTACTTTCATAATTGTGCTCATGAAACTCAAATGATAACTTAAACGACGGCTGTGGAAGTCATTATCAAAAATGAACTTGAGATTTAAGAATCAGCGTTGAGGCCAGGGAGTTTGACTATTTTCAAAAACTCAAAATGTTAAAGAGAGAGAGAGGTAGAGAGAGATAGAGATAGAGAGAGAGAGAGAGCGACAGAGGGGGCAAAGAGCGCTGCACACAGCTCTACAATGAGGCAACGACACAAAAGACTTCTTTTACGTTGTGTAAAAAAAATTCCGTATCACTATTACACTGTAGCCGGACATATATATATATATAGTGTATATACAACACATGCAGGGTACGCATCGCCCCACCCATGCTTTTCATTTGTAATGTACTGACTGCCTCCATCATACAGCAATGCAGGAAACCGTGAATGTTACCACTAACGTTCCTGGGCTTGAGGGTTGGAACTGTAATTGTTCAAATCTCCCATTGTGAAGGGAAATCATCAGCAGCTTCTGCTGGAGCTGGAATTCACTCTACCAGCCAATATCTGACTCTCTTATCTGTCCCCTGCTTTGGTACCATCTGCATATTTCCATCCCCGTTTCTTTCTACTGTTAATCCTGGCAGGGTTGGGCCGTTGAGCACATTTCGGGGTCATTTTAGGCAGATAGCTTAAATTTTTTTGGTGTACAAGTGGAGGCAGAACCCTTTTTGGGGAGAAGCAGATAATTGTTCAATAGCTGGATGGTTCCGATTTTATCTTCGCACTCACCGGAAATAATGATCTCAAACTGTGATTGCGATTGTCGCCCACCAAAAATATCTACTGACTGCTTTGCTCAGTATGTCTTCCTTCCTTGGCTGCCTTTTGTTTCACATTTTGAAAGCATGATGGTGGTTCCTCTCCTTCTGCTACGTAGCCAAGATGGCGACCCTTGAGGGTGAGACGTGTCCATCATTTTTACATTCAACGCTTTTAACCATTCTGAGTACTTATTGTGCCCTGCATGTTGACATACTTGTCAGTACTTGCATGTACAGGTATGCACTCAAAATAGCAAGTGTGTAAATGGAGATCTCGGATTTGTGATAATTTTAGTTTCTCTGCCTGTTTGCCTTGTGTTTTGTCACTGCTGTGGCTTATTAACACATTTGTTTCAGTCATAGTGGAAGTGGGAATTGTAAGTAATGCTGCTCTGAGACCTGCTGTCTCACTGCTTTTCTCTGAGTTTAGGAAGTCTAGTTTGATGGACAGTAAGCTCTCTCTCTCTCCCTGTCTCTCTCTGTCTCATGTCACCTGTAAGGCAAATTGGTATGGTATCAGCGTTCATCTCTTCAACTCATCCTCATTGCATTTTTCCATGGTCATTATTCCATCAATGACATGTCCTCAGTAGGGAAAAATGACCAAATTATTACAGCGTTCTCTCGACATACTCAGACAGGGGTTTTTACAGCTCAACTGTAAACTCCTCTTCACAAACGCCGCTCCACCATCTGCTCAGCGGTTATTCTAACACTCGACGAACTCACATGTTGCACGGTACTGTAAACAGTGGAGGCAGTCTGCAGGACAAACAATGTCCTGATGTCACTGCAATAAATTACACGTAGTGTTCTCTGTAGCAGAACGTGAAAAAGACATATTTTGGAAACACATGGTTTATGTTAAGTAGAGACAAATGTTAAGGTGTGGAATGAAGCTGTAACTCAACTACATACATCTGCCTCTTGTTACCTCCGTTTCAACCCGGTCCTGCGTTACCTGCAGGTCTCGACTTACATCAAACCCCTGTCATGCACTGGAGCAAACATGCTAAAGTGCAATTCATATCCATGGTGCTGCCAGAGAATTACAGTGAGGAAGTAACGCTGAATGTGCCTCAGAGGGAGCTGCTCCACATCTCGTCAAGATTTCTGTTCTCGCATAGGGCACCATAGTGCAGTTTATATTGATAACGGTGTCAGATTATACTGACACACTATCAAAACATCTGGGTCTTGATTTCAGAGAGAATAAAACAAAAAGCAGGCTTCGCATTTTTTTTATCAATTTGCCATCTGAATTTTTGTTTTTCTTGACTTTAGCTAGTTAAGTTAACATCAACTCTCGGAGATCGTTGTAATTCCACCTGAATTGATTGGATAATCCAGTTAAACCTTTGGTTTGACATGTCAAAGCAACATTTTAAACCATATTCCCGTCATGCACACACACACAAACACACCTCACAATTTTTTAAACACTGATAGGGGAGTCAACACACACAAGATTTTCCTAGTTAGTGGAAAAAAGGTCAGCATGAAAGCATCAGCATACTCTTTATTATGTATATTTTCCTATACAAATCATATTCATGCAACTCAAGTTTCACTCTATTTTTCTCCTATCATTTGGCTAATGAGAATATACCGTTGACTCTGCATCATTTCACTCAATTTCAAATTGGTAAAAATATCCCTCCAGGCATGTAAGGGTAGATGGTGACTTTGAAAAAAAAATCCCTATATCCTCTACATGTAAAAACCTTAGAGAGCTGTTCTCTCTTTTATGGAAACACGTAGTAAACTATCAAAACCATCAGGCATTAGTTGCCTGTTCCAACATTAATTATTAATGCTCTCTCTCATAGCACATATGCAGGGAGAAGACTCCTCCATAATTGTGTAAAATAAATATTACATATTCAACAATATCATAATTCATAATTCATTGGTTGTTTCCACTTTTCATCATCATTTTCATTAATGAGTAGGAAGCAGGGATGGCATGAAAAGGGGTTTCCTTCATTTTAATAGGTCGTTGATTCAGTTCACTGTCTTCAGTCACACCCTTAAAGTTAAAGTGTGTGTGTGTGTGTGTGTGTTTGTGTGTGTGTTTGTGTGCACGTGCGTGCGTGCGTATGTGCGTGCGTGCGTGTCTCCATGAAATGGAGGGACATTGTGTGCATAAAAAGTACTTTTCATCAGTGCATCGTGAGGGTGATTCTCTTTCATTTTGCTGAGTGTGTCTCACATCAGTCAGCTACTCAAAACAAAAAATGCAACATGCTCTCTGCAAAGAGAGCCCCAGGTGGGTTTCTGAAAAGCTTGAGAGCACAGAGGACAGGTCTATTTTTTCTACCATGAAATGGTCTTAATGCTCGGGCTGCTCACCTCTCTTCCTCACCAGCAGCTGCTGATGGCAAAAAGAAGCATCTTCTTGGTCATACAGATATTTTTCATTCCTTCTTCAAAGTGAGAGTGATCAGAGAGAGTGAGTATATAATATGAGGAATGTTGCAGTCCTGTCCATAAACAGCTAGTTCGAAGATACAGATGATGCTATTTGCAGATCCGCTCTCAGAATAATATCAATACAATCCTAATGGATTTACCTACTGTATAACCAATATCTCCATGAAGCGCCATTCTCCTGCTCTACATTTTCTTTATGGATTCGGCTGCATACACCACAGCTGGAGGTAAACCCCTTCAATGTAATGCAAATAATGTGATCTCTGATGCACCTTGCATACAGCAGCAGATGATCCTTTGTTACCATACAGAGATTTAAGGCTTATTTTTCCAAATTCAAACAGGTTAAATCGCACTACAAACTGCTCTCCTGCTATCAGCCTACAACCCTTAAGCTCTTGGCGCACATGTCCAAACAAGACAACAAGTCAGGAAAAAAAAGTCCCTGTAACCTTCATTAAAAAATAGATATATACTGTTTTGGTCAAGGAGATCTTACTGGTAATAATAGTTGCTAAAAAAGGCTGTGATGTATCACTGTGCCGCAATAAATGCCCATGATGAACTGGAATGGGTGCGTTCTTCCAGTTTTTAAACATGGGCTAATGTCCTTATTTTAAAGCCAGCTGATTCCTCACTGCAAATCAGTTTGGCACACCGGGCACAGTGGGGCTTCATGCATACACAGGGTCTTCATTTTTCGCCTCAAATCTCTTATTCCTTAACAGCCTTAAACCCATGTGTAGCACAGGTTATTTGCCCACACGGCCTCATATATTGTGACTGTGGTGCTCACCTTCTTATCGTATCCTAATGTGTGATCTTGATATATGGGGGTCCATAACATAGTGATACACGGTGCCAGGGCAAGTGACAGGTGACCTACGCTGAATCTCTTGCATTTGGGACTATTTCAAGATTAACAACGTTTGGCTTTTCATAGATATTTATACCTATGATGTTTGATATTTTTTTTTCTTTCTTTTTGGAAGCAGATTGATCATATACTTCACTCTTTGCTTCGTATCGACTTTGAAATTTCCACCCAATGTCGTCTCCTCTGCGCCCGCAGATCCGTGCGTAATGGCAACAAGCGAGCACGGAGCCGTGGAGCGGTTGCAGAAAATAAAGATTGATACACTTACCGTTGTTTTCCTGTCGTTTGGTGATTCCCCCCCTCCATCTCACTTAGAAAAAGAAAGAAAGTCCAGCACAACATCAGTCAGGGAATCCCGGCAGCTGTGTCCTTCCTTTACGCGCGCCTCGAATCACAGTGGCAGGCAGCTCCTGTAGGTGTCACCACTGCAAGTGCCGAGACCACTTCGCGTCTCGGCCGACAGGAGAGGCGAGCGACCATTCTCGGTTGTCCGGCTACAACCAGCCACGACTCGTGTTTATTTACCCGGGTGTGCAGCGACTTGACAACAGTCGCTGCAAAAAGCGGGCGCCTTCTCTCCAGAGTTCAATCATGACAAGTGTGAACAAGTGTCCGAACCAGAGGAACCCCCATCCGACGCGTCGGGACGCAACTCGTCGTGGCTCGTCTCCGGCGACGGTGAGACCCCCGGTGAGAGACGCGGGGGCTTCCCGGTGCCGGTGCGACCCATTCCGCCCCGGGGGAGATCAGAGAGACGTCGACGGGTAACTAGTTGCACTCAAATGGGCGTTTGTGGGAGGTGGGACTGGCAGCGCGCCGGAGCAGTGGGCATCCCCCACCCTCCAACACGCACACACACACACACGCACATGCACGCACATGCACGCACACATCTTTGACACTCCATTTGCAAATTCAAATAATTCAATTCAAATGAATCCCCAACGTCTAAATTCAATTCCAAACCCATAGCTACAAAGTTATATACTGTTCAAACAAATGTATTTCAAACATCCAGACTTAAATGTCAAATGTTGGTGGTTTGCCCCAATCTGATTGGAATCAACGAATGTCGCAATGTGTTTTACAGAAGATAAAAAAAAGTAATTTTAGTGTACATTTGTGTTAAGGAACCTCTCAAAACTTCCCCTCCAGCAAATATAGGTGTCCTCAGATTATATGTGTATATAATATTCCTTCAATGTGAATCCTCAATGTGTTTTACAGAAGATAAAAAAAAGTAATTTTAGTGTACATTTGTGTTAAGGAACCTCTCAAAACTTCCCCTCCAGCAAATATAGGTGTCCTCAGATTATATATGTATATAATATTCCTTCAATGTGAATCCTCACCACCTTATTGAGAGTAGGATAATGCACTGGTTTCATAAAAAATGTATGGTTGCTAAAACCTCATCCACACACATTACCCCTTGGTAGATTGCTATATGTGCTGTAATGTTGATGCAGAATATATATTGGATTTTTACTAGTTTGACACTGAAAATGCGCATGTTAGTAACGGACATACTCAGTATGCACATGATACAAGAAATGCCCCAAAACGTGGAAGATCATGAGTAAGGAAAGTTCCTAAACAATTATCCAGTTTAAGGCCATCTTCTTCCTGAATGTGGGACAGCTTGATTTTCTTCTCTGGACTCGCAAGAAGGCTAAACCAAAGGTTTAGGGCCAAAATACATTTCTGATCTTCTGCTTTGCTATGAACCATCCAGACCTCTCAAATCGTCTGGTACAGGTCTGCTCTCAGTCCCCAGAGTCAGTGCTAAACATGGAGAGGCTGCATTCAGTTTCTACGCTCCACATATCTGGAACAAACTCCCAGAAAACTGAAGGTCTGCTGCAACTCTCAGTTCTTTTAAATCAAGACTGAACACTTTTATGTTTGCTGCTGCCTTTCAGTAAACTATTAATACATTTCTTGTACTTCACTGCAACTTTTATTCCATCTTTTTCTATTTAAGCATGTTTTTATTTTCTCTTTTCTGTTGTGGTTGTATTTTAATGTAATTTCATGTAAAGCGCTTTGAATTGCCTTGTTTTTGAAATGTGCTACATTGCCTAAGGTCTTCCATGATAGCGCAAAATCAGCACACCCATCCAGACAGGGGGTATCCCGGGTATTTTGGGGTGTCTGGAATACACCTCAATGATTGACCAAATGATCAGAGAGGCAAAGCGATATAAAAGGTCACCTTACAATTATCTGGTTGGACCTCACAAAAGCCACTCTGACTTTATACAATAGGACTCTACTACATCACAGTGGCTATTTGAGACATGATCATCAGCTACCTGGGAGGGTTCAAGTTAAGATTTACATCAGGACATGTCACAACAAACTGGCAGAAAGGGATTCCAACAGGATGCCCCAACTCTCCAATTCCGTTTTTTCATAGACATAAAACTCTGGATATCAGCAGCAGAAAGCACAACTCGTCACCCTACATTGGAGTCGGGCATTGCCCAGCTGACACGACTACGATTCATGAATAATTTCATCATAAGAACAATTTCATCCAAGGAAGATGGTTCTTGGAAACCCTGGACAATGTAGTCTCATGGGTGGGGGTGTCCTTCAAAGTTCGTCAGTCCAGGAGCGTGGTGATCAATGAGGCCAAATTGACCAGGAAGTCCAGTCTCCACCGTCAGGGTAAGGTCGTTGCATCCATTGAGGACAAGCTGATAAAATTGCATGTGGAAATGGTTTCATGCATCACGGATAGACGGAGCCGATGTCACCAGTTCTGCAAAGCAAGCTCTCATATGCAGCGTTGTGGAGACTGGAGCCCTGCTGTATTTCATTCCTCTTTAGATTCATGTAAGACATGTTTCCTTTGCTATCAGATTTGCACACATACACAGGGGCTGAGGTAGTATCTGCGTTGCAAACTCTGTGGTCAAAAGGCACAACTACTTTCCTGCTCTCATCTCTAACTCAAGGATGGTGTGTGTGACGCAAGGCTCGAGAATAAACCTCAAGAGGTAAAAAAGTATGAATTCCAGCTGATACAGTATGACCATCTCCTCCCCTGAAGTAGGGGTTGTAGTTATGAAACTGCAGAAACTTGTTGTTGACAGCTTTTTGCAAATTTTGAAAAAGTTGAAGGAACCACCCCGAGGAGAGAAAGCTTGAAAATGTAATGGATAATAAATCCACATCTCCTCCATTCTTATACTAACATCACCACACTGTTGAGAAGTTTACCAAGAATCTGCAGGGGTGGAACTAATGAGCAGTCACATAGAATAAGCAGCTGTCATAAGGAAAGTATTTCAACCTCTTCTGTTTGGATGGATGGAAGGACTGGAGAGGGCACAATCTAAGTGCATGTTCAGATATTGCTTATTCATTTAGAGAGCCAAGTGGCCTGCATGATGTGGACTTTGATGACTTTTTTCTTGAGAACTTGACTTTGCATTGCGCATTTATCTTTGAAGTTTAAGCATATTTAGTCCTTGTGTATCCTGGAAAGAGAAAATTTGATGCAACATTACAAAGAAGCAAGCCCCTTAAATAATGCCATTGGCCTTAGAGAGCACAGCTTTCAGCATAAATTGCCATGAACACAGTTTGTCCTGTTTTCCACAAATGCACGATTCAGCAACCTCGGAAAACCTTCCTGTACGGTGACATTTGCTCCTAACTACATCATCAAAGTGCTCAGTCTTCTTTGGATATCAGACTGTGTAGTCGGGGGTTTCTCGCAAGACAGCAAGTCATGTAGTGTGAGCTGCTCAGTGATCTGATGACTTTGAGAGTCGTGTAGTCTGAACTTGGCATTACCAACTTTACACTTCAAATTGTGCGTGGGGCATGTACTGTTAGCCATGCTACCTGGCTAAAATTGTAAAGTTTAACTTCTTGGTAAGGGTAAGGGTAAGGGAAAGATCGTGGTCCATGTCATCCCACAGACATGCAACGGGTTGGTGTATCAGTGTATTCAGTTTGTACGTGTTAAGTCGTATTATTTGCACACAGATAGAATTAATTAATTAATTAATAAATTGAGCTGCATTAGTCCCTGGAGGTTTCCCTGAAAAGCTCCACTGTCAAATAAGAATTAAGTGTCCTTAAATTCTTTTTACAAGAGCCATACTAATTCTCAGAAATAGCTGTCCTGTCAGTTCATTAAATACTTTTGCTCCTGGTTCTCTTTCTTATCCTGTATATTTTATCTTTAATTGAATCAATACCAGCTCCTTGAAGCTAATTAGTAAAGCTCTTCAAGTGTTGGAAATGTGGATTTAGAGATGGAGCACATCTCTTGCACACACATGTACAGTACACACAGACACACACACACACACACACACACACACACATACAAACACACACACACACACACCTTATGGGTCGTTTTAAGTAGGACAAAAAAACTGCTGAGCTTTAAATGGACAGTTTTGTCTTTGATCCCATCGTCTCCATCCTGGGAAAATGGAGAAAACTCATGGGGATGAAATACGGTGAAGATTTATTATGTGGGTCAACCCTTTGAAATACCTCCATATAAATGGAGAGGGAAAAGGTTTTTTTCTAACAGTAGTGGAACGTTTTAGCTAATGGTTAATTAAGGAGTCGATGAAGGTATTTTTCCCTTTTTTTATCCTGAAGAGCAAAGCAAACGCCA
Source organism: Scophthalmus maximus (assembly GCF_022379125.1). Classification (NCBI taxonomy): domain Eukaryota; kingdom Metazoa; phylum Chordata; class Actinopteri; order Pleuronectiformes; family Scophthalmidae; genus Scophthalmus; species Scophthalmus maximus. Next base: position 9,724,282 of record NC_061529.1, read on the forward strand.
TTTGAAGTTAGAACAAAAGTTTTTCCCTCCTGAGTTGACAGGCGAGCCAGTGAGGCGATATATGAAAAAACTTTTGAAAACGCAGACAACATCACATGTAGGTAGACCCTACTTTTTGACCCTACTAGTTTGTCTATGTGTGATAGGATTATAAAATTCATATCTTTCATGTATGACCAGATAGACCTGTATTAATATAATAACATTATGATGGATATACCAAAACAAACACAGAATGCTAAAATGTAGGAAAATAAAGTTGGGGGAAACATTTAACAAAGACGCAAAGGTAAATATTGTGGTTAATGGTCCACCTGCATGACTTCTTATTATAGGGCTAAGTTAAAAGTAGTTTTCTCAATAGGTTTCACCATCACTTCTAATTTTAAAGATCAGACTCACAGCCCCTGCCTGTTCGTAAAGCACAGATAAAATGCACTATTGTATTATTATCATATCTACAAGGCAAAGGCATATTCCTCAAGACAGGCTTCTAACACATTTTTTTTGTTTGTCTTACATAATGAGTGCGATTTCTGCATTCTTTATCCAGCTGTGTCCCCAGAGAATCAGTTCCGGACAAATTTTGGATGCTCAACTTAGTTTTCCACTTTTTCATTTGACCCCAAGTTTAAAAGGTCGACTACTTGTCGATGTAAATTGCTGAATACATTAATTCTCCCAGGATTTTCTGTCTTCGAAATATGGTATGGGTATATTGTTTATAACATTAATTTTGGGGATTTCCATAGGAACCTGCTTCCAATACATTTCAATTTTCCAGGCATATTTAAAACAGGAAACCAGGAAAAATAATCATGTTCTAAGCGCAAACCAAAGAGACTAATATGTTGAAAATATACAATATATGACTATTCTCTACTGAAATATTGAATTATTATTCCTTAGTCCTTCATGTCTTCCCATGCAAGTGGGCACTGACTGCAAAAAAATAAAAAAAGCCTTTATTAGTGTGGCTATGGCATGTTAAAAAGTTAACATTTGCACTGAAGCACACTGGTGATGTGTGACTAACATTTTTAAGTCATTACTTTGATCAATGTACAAATAAACACTGAGATTGGCAATGCTGTTCTATTGATTGGCAACATTATCTTCTTGTTTAACCATCCCTGTGGTCAATATCAGGGATATTAAATCAAAGTTTGATTTCGAAGTAGGCCTCAGTGTCCCTGAGTGGACTGAGCTCTACATGTTCAAGGGAGCGATAATATCAATTGCACAGCAGCCATCTATTCATATTGTGTAATGCAATAAGTATGCATATGTATTTGCTCAGAATTGAAGGTTTCAAGACCTTCAGTGATACATAACAACATAAGTCATGGCCTTGGGGAAGTTTTTATATTAATGTTAATGATACCTCTTGATACATGCCTGCATGGACATACAATATTCATGCACAGCATGGTGTGAAACAACATATTCTCAACGTACAGTACATGAGACACACAGGAGGATCTATACCATATGCTCTGAGGCTACAAAGATGATGATCCCAAATGATTTATGAGTAGACTGGATCTAAAAACAAATAGTGCAGGTTAGAGGAGGTGGAGGAAGTTTTTTTTTTTGGAGTAAAGGTTGTCTCCTGGTGCTGTAGCAGCAGATGAGTCAGTTACCTATGTTGACGTTACAAAGATGTAGAGATTATTTGTTTTTAAAACCAATACATTGTTAATTTTGAGTTTTTGTTTGATGTACAGCAACAACAACAAACCCTTAACCTAAACATAACCCTAACCTGACTGAAGTTAAACGCAGCACTTAAATGCTTTAAAAGTGTAAAATCAAAGGAAATACATGAGATATTACGTTGATGCTCGCCATCTTTGGAATTCCAGAAGACGTGACAACACACATGCGCAAGTGGTGAACCAATGAACGAGCTCATTCTTATCGTGTTGCCTGCACTGTGTTTTCCCAAGCTCCCTGTTAGATGTTAGCTGTTACCACACGACCTAAGTTGTGAATAAATCTATTATTGGTTCAAGAATCAATGTAGTGATTCTGAAATCATTGAAAGAAGGAAACTGTTCTGGGAACAATTGTTATTATTGGCAGAATTTCGTTGTGGAGGGTTAAACCAGTATGAACTGTACTGGTCAAGATTTGCACAGTTATATGGATATTCCAGTATTGAACAAATCCTATTTATAGTGCAGCTTGTCGTGTGTTAATGACTAAACATACACTTAGAGCACAAGCATGTATTTTCACAAGCATACCGCGTGAAGAACAGGAAATTGTTCAATAGAAAGGTTTCTTCATCCATACTTGGTTTGTTTTCTAAAAAGTAAGACACTTTGCAGAATATCATTAGCTGCTGAACGTTCAGGTTGCCAGTTCCTGCCAGAGGTGCAAAAGCATGAACCATAAAAAAAGAGAGAATTGCTTAAGAATGAGCCCTGGCTCCCACAGTGACTTGTGGTGATACAGAGGCGGGAGCGAGCAATGAGGAAACATGTTGCCAGGACGAGGATCGCTTGAGAATGCAAACTATGTTAAAGACAATGTCCTGGTCAAAGGAGCCAACAGGAAATTACAGCCAAAGACACTGCAAACAAATGTGTAGAATCCTTCTATGGCTCCAAACAATTAAAAGAGATATACTTTTTAATTTGACAACAGTGAAAAGATTGGATCGACAGAATATAATAGAAAGCAATGACCACCAACAATAGGTTGCACTGCAGCTGTCAAGAAAAGTGTAGCAACGGCACATGCATGCGGCTGTACAGTGGGATAAGCACCAAGGTAAATTAATAGATCATTGATGATTTTTTTTTTTTTTTTAAACACAGAGAGAGAGAGACACACCTGTGTGTGCTAGAAACTTTCCCGTTTAAGTTATGCATGACTCAAAATCCCAGTGGGACCCTTCTCCCCTCGGTTTTTGGATTTGCCCTAGGACAACGTTGTTTCCACATGACTCGCCTGTCCGATACAGTTACCACTGGTGAGTCCACTCAGTAACATACCCTTACATATGCACACCTGCCTCCCCCTGCACGCACACACGCACGCACGCACACGCACACACACACTACACGAAACTACACTTTGACATTAATTCAAGTATGGCTCCTGCTGATTTGTTGCGTAGTTGAAATGATGGAATCAGGATCAGCTCATCAATCACCCAAGGTCTGTCAGTTCTAATCCCACCGTGCAGGCTGACCTTTAAAAGCTGAGTAGACAAGGGATTGGGCATCAGCACCACTAGGATTTCACATTAGGATCCGTCCTAGTGAAATGGTTGAGAACTCTGTGAAGGATTGTGAACCGGTGAGCTGCAGGGATTGTCTATTGTGAACTTCCTACTTTTCCTTGCTTATATCTCTAAGCAAACAGAAAGCGTCTTCTTGAAATCTTCTCTGTGAGCAAAACATCTCAGCACCATCATCTTGTACATTATGCATGTCTATATACACGTCTACTGGTGTGTGTGTGTGTGTGTGTGTGCGTGTGTGTGTGTGTGTGTGCACGTGCGTGTGTGCGTGTGTGTCAGCTGAGGCCATTGTCAGCACCTGTTCGTCATGTCAGTGAACAGCACTGGGTTGAGCTGTGCTGGACATTTAGAGAAAAAAAAAAGTGCTCTCGGTAGAAACACACATCATTTGTGCTTCGTGCCCCCTCTCCAAACATATGACTGAGTCTGAATAAGTTATGGTGTGCCTTGTGTTTCCATCGGTCCAGTCACTGTTTTGAGTCAGTTGAGTTGGATGGATTTTTGAGAACTTGTGGGTGATGTTTTGCTGTGTACATGTCCACAGTCACATTTCGTCAGCCATGTACAATATATAGATTTTGCAATCCACCAAATGTCAAGGGTTTGTGAGTATTTCCAGGAGGGAGAATGTTGAGAACATTTGAGGTGTACTTGTTCCTAAAGCTGATCACTGCACATGAAACGCTTTTTAAGATTTTCTAATTAAATAATTGGCCAATCCAATTAATTTAATTCACTTTAAAGTACAGCTGCATAGAAATAAATAGATACATGTGGTGGTTCTTTTGACTTACTTATTTGGTCAAAACCGTAATGTCAATTTTATTAAGGAAAACCTTCTTTTGTTAAATTTACCTCCTCCTAATTAGTTGGCAGTGATCACTGTATTTCACTGTTAAAATGTTCAATTAATCAGCAAATAATGATGCACTGATTTATCATTAAAATATAAGTTTTGTGCTTTGGGGGAATATAGAATAGTTCAAAGCATGTGCAATAATTGTTCAAAGCACCCTATGTCATCATGTGAAAACACTCTAATATGTTGTCTATGCTAATAAGTGTTGAGAATGGTTTTGCTAATCTCCCCTTGAAATAGCTGTGTTACATAAACCCTGATTGATGCTCTGCATATAAATGTACAAATACCATCATTTCACTTGGTCCCTGACACAGAAATACAGCTTACTGTAAATTAACATACATAAGGATTCACTTCTGACAAAATCAGCCCACTTAAAGTGTTTCTACATTAACTGTAGTCTATAGTCTCCCCGTCTCTGCCACCAAAATGTTTGATTAAAAAAACTTGTAATTGTTGACACACAAGATACGATGATATTACAAGGCAAATATGCCACACTGATAAGGAAAAAAAATATGTTGGTTACAATATAATCTGAAAGATAAAGTGGATCTTAAAACTGGAGAGATACAATATATCGTCAACATGTAGACTTTTCATACATTCACCTTTTATCCATGTTAAAATTGTCGTATTAACAGCCTCAAGAAATGTTCAAGTCAGCAAAATGAGATTAGCCAAACTAATAAACTTCACCTTCTTATTTTCATTACCAGACTCGACTCACAACCTGTCTCAGCTCAAATTAACACACTTAATAGTCTTTCTCAATTTTCACTGTGCGATGAAAAGGGTTCGATGAGTTTGCTTTTTTTTGTGGAATCCTGGCGAAACCACACCACAGCTAAACCTTAATATACTATTCACTGCAGACTGTTACTGTTAAGAGCAGCAGAACTGAATCATCACCATCATTTTGTTTAAAAAATTAAAAGTTTTATCATTTATAATAATGCTATTTCCGCTGTAGACCCCGATTTTACAGAAAATGTGACTCAAACAATAACAGTTATTTGTTGAAACACTGTGGTCTGTGGTCTGGTTAATGTTGGTCAGTGTTTCTGGCAGCGGCAAGATGTTTGTTGGATCAACTTAGAGGAAGCTACAGTGTGTGCGTTTCATGAGAATGAAGGAACATCATCTCCCACTGCAGCCGTGTGAGTCACTGATGTGTTTTTATTTGTTTCTGCTCCATTGCACTGAGGAAAAAGCTAAATTAGGCCTTGGCTGCACAGAGCTACGTGTTCCTGTAGTACTGCACCATCAGGCAAATGTTGATTTTGCTTTTTACTGGGTTTTAAATATAGAACCAAATATCGTCTTCAAGTCTTAACCCCCTAAAAACAGACTTTGTCGGAAGTACACAACAAATAAAATGTTCAAAATATCCTCACTCTCAGGTGATAAGTTAGATGAGATAGATAAGTTAAGCAATGTTTGTATCTTTTCCACCTGGATAACGCCCGACTTTTTGATGTTGATTGACAATATGTTGACATAAACTGTTCCCCAACGCCTCCCCATACCCGCCACAAGTAAATAAATCAATGCTATCACGGAAAAAAACGTGTCAGACTTCAAGAGGTCATACAGCTCTTCTACGATGCACACATGTAACACGTGTTAAAATGATCTGAAGAAGAAAAATATATCTATTTAAACACGGACAAAAAGCCTCATTCAATATGCAAACTGAAGTGGATTCAAAAGAAAATTGAGGGGGCGGACTAAGGAGCCGGACCCTGGCCACAATGTCGTGCAGCTTCCTGCGTGAGAATACCGTACATGGGAGTGACTTGGGCTCCGAGGCTAAGGGGAGGAGCTGCAGGTGCAGAGATTGAAGGTGACAGGTGTATTATACACATTCAAAGGCGTCAGCTGGAGTTTGATGAACAGTGTGAGCACGAGAGCGACCGTCAGAGCAGAGCAGTGACCCTCACCCAGTCACTGTTTCTCTCTCCTGTTCAATACACAGGAGGCCGCAAATGCTGGTTTTACATCAATCTTTCTTTTTTTCAGTCTTATTTTTTATTACATGAAAAAAACATTCTCTTTGATGAAAACCGATTTTTCAAACTGAATCAGAAACTTTGTCCGACTATTTTTTCCATTGTGTTCACATAATAGGTATTTCATGTGCAAATCAGCCATATCAATTAACTCATGGTACATGGTTGCAATCTCAACAGAGACTAATGAATTATATCATAAAAAAAGAAGAAATAATAATAGCCAAACTTTTGGTCATCCTTTCCATCCTTACAACACACTAGCAAAAATAATTCATCAGCATTACATCTACTGTAGTTCCCTCTTTGCTGTATGAACAATATACATATATGTTCATTTGCATAAGCTCTTAAATAACCCATACTGACATATATCCTGACATTTTCATAATACCTTGTCCCTCTGTGTGAAGTATGATTAAATTGCCAGGCCATTGCACCATTACACGTGCTGATTCTGCCCAAAGATTATTCACAAGCGCCTCTCTGGTCAGCGCTGAAATTCACATAAAGACTGTGTGCAATGTTGGGGCCATTATTGTATTTCCCATTTGTGTTAAAAGAATTTGGATTACCACACACTCCAGTGGTAAAGAAAAATCCACACTCTGAAGATGTGATCTCACGGAGACAGAGTTATTTCGAATTTTGTGAATGTGAATGAGTGATTACCGTGTACTGTAAATCCCTGGCAATATGCTGTTGGCTCAGCAGGCAGCTAACAGCAGGGGTGGGAGAATAAATCACGATGCTCGCCGAGTGTGTTCACTCGGATTTACGATCACCAGAAAGTCAGAGGGAAAGCACAGGAAAAATAAAAATGCATCGGTAAGTGATAGACTGACAAATACCATAAAGGGGAGATATACTGTAGAAATTTCAAATAAAAACAAAACAAGTTAGATCATTTGAATTATAACCACAAAGCTCCACAATTTACCACTTAAATATTGTAGTGATGATTTCCCCACACCTACAGTTTGTCTCCAAGTTGTCAAAATGTGCAATAAAACCTTGAAAGTTACTGCAGCAATTTTTTTTTACGGAATAACTCCAAGCTGTTAAAAACACAGTTCACACAAATCATATGCTCTATACTTAAAGGAATAGCCTGACATTCTTGCTGAGAATTAAGCTGCTTTCTGACAGGCACTGAAGTCAGGACATTTTCCTGAACTTTTCCGGAGGCGCTGTATGTGACAACATAAGTGTCTGCAAATGTGTCTAAGGACATTTTCCCGAATTTTTCCTGCCAGCCCCATTGTCAAATTTCCAGACATTTTCCTGCTGTTGTGATCGCACCTGACACGGACAATCTCCTGCTGCGTTCTTCATACTGAATGTAAACGGCTTACTACGGAAAAAGTCTGGACCCAATTTTCCAGACCTTTTTTCAGAATTCATGTCTGAAAAAAAAACCTTTAGATAGTGTTGTCTGTGTGGTAAATATGAAGTTCCGGATGAGACTGGAAACAGGGACAAACAGCTCACCAGGCTTTGTACAACAATAACAACCTGCCTGATAGCTCCTTTTAATGCTCACAAATAAATATTTTTATATCACAAGTGATTCATCTGTACAAAACCTTTTTTGGCTGTGCTCAATATTTTGGTGTCTAATGATAACTCATTATAATTACAGTGTGTAAATTTGCAACAAATCCTCGCCATGTTTTGATATTTAGGTCAAGCAGAACAACAGTTATCTGTCGACTAGATGCTGGACTCAAAATAATAATCCGTCCATGTTTTTTTATATTCCAGCACCTGCTGCAAGATTTCACTTAATGAATTCATTCAAATTACAAATCAGGAAAAGGTGCTCAGGCTCACTGAGCATCTGTTTCAGCAAACAGTTTCCTCTTAGCAATTACACACTTGGTTTGTGGATGTAGAGAGTTATTACATTGACATACATCAACATTTTGTTTTTTACACTTCTGATGTTCCGTCCTGTGAAAAAAAACCCACTGGACTCGTGGTAATTATTGTCCATTTAGGTCTCCATTTTACACCCGAACAAGGACTCAGGCCAAAATATTTGTCCTTGTCAGTGGTTGATTTGTGAATCAGAATGCAGAATTTATGTTTTGGGAAATTTGATTCCACAGATGTTATTGACTGAGGGAGAGCCAGATTCCGCAAAATTTGCTTGGTGCTGGTCCCAGTTTTGTCCAAATCCTGCTGTGGCATGAGTCCACGTGATTAAGTGATAGTTTGTTGTGCATGAGGAGAGATAGCAGTTCTTCCACCAGTTTGAAATCATGTTTTCACCATAGCCCGAACATTCATAGTTGTTTGTGCTTCATGCTTATGATTGAAAGTAAAACACAAGTTCCTTAATATGTTTTTTTGTTTTTTTAAACAAAACCTTTGAACAAGATTTGATTACATTTCTAAATACTGTTTCCAAGTGTCATGACTGTGGATTTTCAGTCCCTCATCGCAGCTGACATTTGACTAACAGACGGAGAAAAGGGGAAAAGGTCAAAGCTTTCATCTGAAAGCTTGTTTCTTTCATCTGTCTCCCTCTTTAGCTCTTACTGTTTTCATTCCCCCTCTTCTCTCTGCTTCACTACACGCTCACATGTATCGTACACCCATTCTTTGCCGTTTCTTCTCATCTTTTGTGTTTGCCATATCTCTCTACCTGCGCACTGAGGCTCACTGGAGCAGACTTTGACGTGTCACATCAGATCTAGGAGTCAGCTCAGTCATGTGTCTCGCGCATAAGTATGTTTCTGACATTTGACCACGAGCATGGGCCGTCTTGAAATGTTGACTCTGTGCCGCCAATCGGGGCACAATGAGAATAACAGAGATAATAATGCTGGTGATTTGTTCATTTTGAGTCAGTTGTATTTCAGCTATTCACAATCTGACTTTTATGCTGCACTACATGCTGTGATGGACATTTCCCAAATACACGTGAGTTGTTGAAATATTCTAGTCTGAAACCAAAGCGCTAAAGCGGCAGCTGAAAAGCATGCAAGAAGAAAAGGAATTCTAATTACTGACTGAGGTAAAATGGATTTTTACACACCGTTGCCAATTTATATACATTCCTGCATGTCACTCCCCCCCCCCCCCCCCCCCCCCCCCCCGCCCCACCAACACATTAATCACCTTCTGTTCTCACCCTCTTCCTCCGTTCCTCGGTGCAGCCCGTCATCGGTGTGTGAGTGGTTGTGGGAGGAAGAGTCCTCCGCCACAGGCAGGTATGCGCTCTCTCTCTCTCTATCTCTCTCTCTCTCGCTCTGTGAGCCTGAACACTAATTCAATGAGATCAAGGGTTATCCACTCAGGGCCCATTTATAACAATGACACCCTCCGCTTGTCAGCGGCGCTGTGTCAGGGCAGCGGGAAGAGGATTTGACTCTTTTGATCACCCCCTCCCCGCAACTGTCGCTTATTATTCATTTCAGGTAGGTAAGTTTGTTTGCGCCGATGATTCAACAACATTTCCACCGCTGCCTCCTGGCCGTCATAAATACCCATATTTATTCATACTGCAGTTGATGAAATTTACAAGCCGCTGGGTATTTCACCTTCTGAAATCACGTGCAGTGCAGCTGTATAAGACAATACTCTCTGTGACCACAGGTGGGTTTGTTGTGCCAGATGGAGCAAGGGAGTGAATCATGGCGGTCACAAAGTAAACACAGAGTTTTTCTTAAACTAGTCAAACTCCATCAAATTAAAGCGAAAAATACCAAGCTGAGAATGCAACACAAATCAATTGCCAGTTTACTGTGTAGCTAAAATGAAAGCAATCTAATGACCTGTAACTGACCTGCAACAATCCTTCATCATGAGCTATTGTAATTATTGTTAGTTAGAATTCATTGACGGGCGTGAGGTTGAGACGGGACTTGTTGTTTCTCTTTTCTGTTACAGCAAAGTTCCTCTAATGTTAACCAAATTTGAATCAAAAAGCAGTGCTGATGATAAAAAAAACATCATATGAATCCTTCAAGCGCTCAAATGCATTGATTTATAAGAAAAATTACTTGGAAAAATACAACAACCTCCACCTCTGTTTTGATCAAGGAGTCCTTCTAGTTTCTTTTACTGAGGGCTCCTCTCAATGGAAAAGAGCCGACGGACACCGGGAGGACCCCTCCCTTATTCCCTCTGCTTTCGTCTTCAATTTCCTGTCCCTCGAGCACCTCGGGACCCTCAGGACAGAGCTGGAGCAGACGTGTGACAGAGCCGCCGAGCTGTGGCTGAGGGTGGTGAAGTCAGTCGGGAGCTTTTCTCCAGAGATGTGAATTACAGCGGAGGCTGGTGTGGCCGCCAGCAGGTTGCAGTAGGAGGGACAGGGCTCCCGTCCAGCTCGCTCGGCGTCACAGCTGGAAGCGGACTGGCGCGCGGAGCTGTGGCTGAGGGCGCTGACGGCGGCTGCCTCGCTCGGTTACAGGAGGACGTGACAGGGTTTGATGTCCCAGCTGGTACGGCGCAGAAGGATGAATAACGGCTCCTGATTCATGCGCTTGGTATCATCACAAGAGTGTGACTGAGCCCCAGAGGTGTCGCCGTCAACAGCGAAGCGGATCCTGAAATTTGAAACAGGATTTCTAAAGGCTTATACCTGTAGATGTGAATCAGCTTATTTCACTGATTGATATTCAAGATCCTGTCATTTGTGTTAAAACACAGAAAAATAAATGCATCAAGGTGTGAAGGGAAACATATTAGTCCCAGGTGGATTTATTTCTCTTGCATAATCAGTTTGAAACCAGTAGGACGGAGCCTCAGTTCGCAAAGCAATATACAGTATACCCACAGCAAACGATTATGAGTATACGATTAGCAAGCACAACAGAAAACACACTTTGTGTCTGACAGCTGCTCGTTTTGAATCGCTGCCCTGGCGACGGCTCGCGTGTGAACAATTCGAGATCACAAGGTGAGATGCTCCAGTCACTGGTGTGAATCTTGCTCAGTGTGCTTCACGCGATTAACATCATGCTCCGCCACATTTCTACAATTCGCCTCACAAGTTCGATATGCCCACTTGAATTCCTTTGAAAATCACGGGGGGGAAAAAACGGACTTGGTCCACTACAAAGAAATGTCACAGCACTTGAAATCTAAAGGCCTACGTGTTTATACCTGAATACCTCACATCCTGAATGGCCACACTCAAAGGCACTAAACAGCAGACATGGGGAGGTCCCGCCTGTAGCTGGGTCCGTTTGTTCTGGAACAAGAGTTTCCATGTTCACACTGACTTTTTACAAACAAACCAAGCGGAGTAAACATGAAGTCATACAGACTGCGAGGTACGTCACTGATTGGACCTTTTTGGCGACCGTCATATTCTGTATCATCAGTGCTGCTGTGGGTAAATCTGTCGTCTTCTGGTTACTGACAGCGCCAAACAATGCTGCACAATGATTGACAGCTTTCATATCAGTCTAAATGAGCCAAACCATGGAAGTAAATCCATCAGAAAGGGTTTGAACAGGTACCTGTGAGAGCCCCTGGAGACACAAACTTAAATCTAAAGTCTTTGGCCAGTCACTTCAGGAATGTTTTTTCTTTTCTTTTTGTGATAAGGAATGTATAAAAGTACTTGGTGAAGGTTTTTCAGTCATGATTAAGAACAAAGGCATTCCTCAAAATAGCAAAAGTTAGTGCAAAACAGAAAGTAAAATCTGGTCTTAATCTCTAGACAACAATTGACAGTTGAACGAAATTTTCATCTCAATTACGCTTGCCAATACCAAGACTCCTGCTCCTTTTAAGTCATCTCGTAATTTCTGTTTTCCAGCTCTCAGCCGAATCAGCACACACGCGTGCAGTGACCACGTGTCCTCGTTCCTGCCTTTATCGGCCTCATGAAGAGGTCAGTGGTTTCTGTTGGAGGTCACTGAGGAATGTCGACAGTAAGCCGTATTGGAGAGTCACTTCAAGATCAAAAGACTCCACAACCCTGAACTCACTCAAGGGCCTGTCAACTCATCGCCTCCTGGGGACTGCGTTGTGCGATGCAGTGAATACAGATCGTTTCTGCTTCCATTGCGCAGCTCTCACTCGAAGCAGAATCCCTCACTGGGATCCAGCATTTGATGGGGTTAGCAGAGAACCATAACCTTGCGTGCTTTTTCCTCACCAATCGGCCCACGGGGCTCTTTCAGCAACGATGGGAGCAAAAATCATTATCAGTAATTGAATGTTAACAGTTGAGTGAGCAGCAATTACAGTAAGGCCCTGGAAAAGTATTTGAGGTGGTGTATACAGCAAGCCTGCCAGAAGCTATTAGAAAACCTCTAATTAGATTTCACTATTATTACAGGCTGTTTATTTAGGGACCATCGTGCAAATTATGTTGTTAGTTAAATTGTCCTGTGTGCTGATTCAGCCCGTCCAAGACCACCTTTAACAATATTGAATTTCTTTTCTTTTTTTACTAACTGCTTATGGTGCCAACCTAAGCCTGTGTAAATTTGTTCTGTGGGGGCAATTTGCACATATTCTTGTATTTGTGATTTTTTTTAGTCAACAAAAGACGTTATCTTATTCAGTCTGAAATATTTGCAAATCAAACGTATGCCGCACATCAACCCTGTAGCTTTGTATAAGCAAAGAGCCTCTTTCAACACTGCATTCAAGTGTAAATTACTGTAGGCACCTCATCTGTGAAGCTAATCCACCAAGGCTAGAAACCTCCTGCCACGAAGAGTCCTTTTTAAATCAAGTGCCCTCTGATCTGAATTGAGATTACCCGATCGAAATCTGTCTCGCATCTTGCTAGTGTGGCCTGCAGGTTACAATACCTCCATTACAGAAATGGCAGCCAAATTAAGTGTCACCTTTCACGGGGGAACAATTCGGTGATTACTGCAAGGTAAAGGTATGCAGTGCTAATGTGTTTGCCATTACCCTCGGATAAATGTATACTTTTAAAAAGCCGAGAGCTCTAGGGGCTTTACAGGAACCAGAGAGTTTTATCTGTAGATGGACACTCTAATGTGCGTGATGTCAACTGCAACTAATTCTTTCCAGCCTTGACCTTGGAGTCTCAGCTCAAGGTCTCTTTACTGGCCTGCTTAACAAAAGGCAACTTCATCCATGAAAAAGAGATTTATTCCTCGCCCACAACACATGTACCAGTAACAACATGTTTAGGCCTGATGAAATGTAACATTAACCGCAATGCACTGCATGGTTGTGGCTACGTACTGGCACTTCAAAGACACACGCACTTGTAGTAGAGCTACTAGCTCAGCCGTGACACAGATACGCTGTATTGCTGAGCTTTTTCTGCCACATTTCTAAACTGGAGTGTTGGAATATAATTCACTCACCTCAAGCGAGTCCTTTCACATTTATCATGTGTTCCATCATTCATGTTAAAAAGTTGATTACAGCAGCTTTAAAGTCTCCGTGGTTCTTCAAAGGAACAACCACCCCCTTCCCTCTTTTCTGACTGGCCCTCACAAGTCAAAAGGAAATATCTCAACCGCTACCGTACGTGTCTCTTTTTCACTTCCAACAGAAAATCTAAGCCGTCATTGTGTTTGTGGAGTCAGATCTCACTGGATTAGTGGATTTGTAGGATTGGCAATCCGGAGGTTGTTCACATGAGTCTTCAGGGTTGCTTTGGGGTATTTCTTCCTCAGGTACTTCAGGCTGAAGAGATTGCACAGTGATCATAAATCAGTCAGTATAGGATTGCAAGGATTAAGCCTTGAGAGCTTAGTTACTCAAACCCCTTATACACAGAGATACTCATTCAAGGTTATTGTTAGGCTTTCAAGATGAAACCAATGGATTTCGATAAATATTGTATTCTGACAGCAACAAGGTAGCTAATGGAAGTGCAAACAAAAAATTTCCATAGATTTATCATCATTATTTTTTGTGCTAGTTCTATTGTAAATTAGAGATGGTTTGTGACATCTCAAATAAAAACAAAAGAACAAAAAACAAAAGGGCATATCATGTTGGGGGTTGTGATGTTGGACGATCACAATTCATCAGCTCTCCCTGTGCTGCAGGACCATTAAAGCAACCAATCTGCATTATATGTTATATGCACACATTCAGGAATTTTGACATAAATTGCAGGTTTACACTCCACACAGATCAAATAGGTCACAAATTCACATCTCCATGAAATACTTGTTTTCAACTAATGCACAATGTACGATAAGATCACGGAGTCAGACCTCTGTTGCCGTCAGAGGAGCAGCTTTTTGGCAGCGAGACATCACACAACGTCTCCTATCTGATTCCATTACCAAACATTGTCGAGGGTATGAAACAGATGCTTGTCTTAGGCTCCTGATTAAAAGAAATTCAGATTTGAGCAATAGACCATCCAGCTTCATGCACACGTGACCTGGTTGGATAACCTCGCTGGTGATGGCGGTATGTGTTGGAGACCAAGATAATTTGTCCCTTCCTATATTGCATAATATATCTGCTTACACACAGACAACATCACAGTGTTGTGCCTTATGTGGTGCTTGGATCTTTTTAATGAATCTGTGGTCACTAGGTGCAACGCTGCTGAAGATAATCTGTTTCCTTTCACATTCTGCTGCTCAACCTCATGTTTTGCAATACATTATTCGCATGAGAGGAAGAAAGTGTCACTCATCCAACTAAATGAAAGTTATCGGGGAAGAACTTAACAGGGAAGAACTTAAAGTTCATTTGCAGCCGTTGTGCTCTATAACTGCCTTTTAAATTAGTTGGCAGTAAGTAGCCTGCTCTTTTGGAGCAAGTACGCATTATACAGAAAAAAAGTGAATCAAATGATGGTGTACTTCAGCAGAGAGATTCTTTAAGCTAAATGCTAATTTCATAATGACGCCCCCAAAATGCTGATGTAGGTTTAATGTTAACCATCTTAGTTTTGCATGTTAGCATCATGCACAAGTAGATCTAGCCACAGTACAGGGGAGGCTCATCAGTATTATATCAAGTAATGGACAAAATTAAATTTTTTGTTTGTATGTTGGTGATACAGGTAAAATTTTAGGAATCCCTCTTATTATTTTTTATCCTGTGGAAAAGATGAATGTCTGTACCAAACTCACTGTCAACTGTCAAGACATTTTCTCTTAATACCACAAATATCAACGTCATGTTGGCACTAAATCATAATTATTCAGAGCGGTAACCGCGTTGTAGCATTACCCAGGTTGCATTCTGTGATTGTGATTTTTTAAAAAAGGGTGTTGCACAGATGATATGACTACAAAATGACAGAAAGCTGCCCTGTTGTCACATTCACACCCTCTGAACATATATTTACATCTCTTTGACCTGACAGCTCTGATGTGGTTGTACTGGGAGGTTTTTTTTTCATAGTAAAGTCAGGGTGGCAAAAGCATACTGTATGTATTATTAAGCTGTACAGGGTGAAAGGGTACAGACACTATATGAATTATACAATATATTATTTGAGCTGCAGTCTTTCCCCTCTCTTGACTGGTGCTGCCTAAAGGCTCAATATGGTGGTGCCTTTTGCAGATGTCTTTTTGGTTTGATGTGGACCTCAAAACAATGTTGTGGGGGGTGGAAGATGGGGATGGAATAAACTTTATGACTATATTCATCAGTCATGTTCGTCTTTCTTTAGCCAAGTCCCTCCAACTCTGTGTCACAATCACAATGGTACAACTTCTTTAATCCAAAAGTAAAGTATCTGCTTGTCAAGTCCTAATTCTATTTCTGACCTTTATGCATAAACAAATGGTCT
Source organism: Scophthalmus maximus (assembly GCF_022379125.1). Taxonomy (NCBI): domain Eukaryota; kingdom Metazoa; phylum Chordata; class Actinopteri; order Pleuronectiformes; family Scophthalmidae; genus Scophthalmus; species Scophthalmus maximus. Next base: position 9,740,127 of record NC_061529.1, read on the forward strand.
TCCTACCAAGACTTTACTAAGCTATCGATTTGTATTTGTGTATGTGCCACAGACCAGGGGTTCTCCAGCTTTTTAGCCCCTGACAACCAAAACAAAGATGCTAAAGTAACATTAAAGGTTACCAGAATTGCTAGGATTAATTCTTTGATGTTGAAGAATATTTGTACCAAATTTCATGAAATCCATCAAATGATTGTCTGGACCAATAATGTCGACCAACCAACAAACAACTTATTGTTTGTAACAGTGATGCTGTTACCTTTGACATATCTTTGATTTTTTTACAAGTCAGTTTTACCCACTGGCTGAAACACATTGATACTGAAATATATTCAGCAAAGCTGAAACATTATTATTGGACATACTGATTTATGAATCAGGCTCATCTTGTCATCATTAAATGTTCCCTCCTTAATGGAGTGTCATTACAACATATTACCCAGGACATTACAGCACATCTGGGAACGCAGTAATATCATCCCAGAAAACCATCAGCATGCATTCAACGTAACCCTTGAAACTGTCCTGAAACATCAATGTTTTATTTATATCAGTGAATGAATAATTGTAGATGCCTCTAAGAGACGAGTGTAGTTAGTGGTGACCTAGGTGGCTGTCCCCATCTCACTCTCCTGACAGGCCTGGGGCCTGGGGATGTAGGGTGAAGAGCGAGAGCTGCCTCATTTCCGCTTTCCCTTTACAGCAGAATGTCTGGAGAGTTAGGGGAACAAGGGAAGAGAAGGCCTTGAACAGCTGCAGAGACAGCTGATATATTTTACCTTCACACAATGTAGCTTGAATCAAGTACTGTATATATTCCTATTTTTTTTTTACATCAAATGGTGTGAGGAGACAAGTGGTGAGAAGAGGACAAACTCATTTTTTATATATATCTATAGAAAAATGAATCAGAGACTGTGGATATGTTGAGGCACACTCCATATGTCCTTCTGCACGAAGCACATACAGGACAGGGATGTTCTCAGGGAGAAATGTAAATGTGGGACCTAATGTCAGAGCGAAGTACTAATGTATCGATGACTAGACCTTTGATACATTTTTCTATACTTGCACAAGACAACGTGATTAGAAGTGGTGTTCCTGTTTCTGGTGTTTCCTCATCAGAAAGTCTTCTCGCTGGGGAACCAGCTGAGAATCCCTCAGCTTTTGTCCAGGTGGCTAACTGCTCTTGTGGCTGTGCTTCTCTCAACATGTCAGTCGGCTTCACTCAGCCCTCTTCCCTACAATGATGCTCAAGTCTGCGCAGAAGGAGGCAAGAAGCTCCTGCTGAGTGAATTTCCCTCTCAAAGGCTTCCCCTCAGATACTCTGCCTCAGGTACTTTCAGTTCCAGCAGGACAACTTGCTTCAATCCCTGTGTGCCTGCTGTTTGGATGGTGACTGATCTGTGGGGAAACTGGAGCTGCTTCTCCTGGGTCTTAAAACATTGGGTTTGAGCAAAAGCCAAAATTTGATTTGTGCACCCCGAAACAAGGCATATGGTATTTAGGACGCTAGCTATACGTGTAAGTATGCACCAGGGAGAAAGACACTGTTGCCATGAGCTTAATCATCATAGTGACTGGAAATGATGTCCACACTGTGCATCTACATGTTGGAAGCTAGCAGCCACACAGCTGTGAATGAAGCAGTCATTGTCAAGCATTTTGCATACAAGTGCAATTGAAGTGCTCTGCCTGGACTACTGGTATGCTTCATTTCTGCAGTTTGCCTCTGCATTGAAACCACATATTTCCTTACCTGTACCTGAACCTGTCTGCCTGTATACTGTCCCACTGTCTGTTATGTAAATCTGTCCCTGCTCTGCTGCCTGTGTTTGGACCACCTGTCTGTTCTTGACTTACCTTGCTGAGTTGCCAGCTGGGTGTGTTTTTGCCTACTATGACTGTCCTCCTGCTGACAAATGTACTTCTCCTCCTCAACCCACGATTGTGTTTTTCTTGTTAAAGGAATCTGAGTTCACAAAAAAAATCCAAATATTTTATCACACTCATTTTTACATCATTTGGATAGGATAAGGTATTCTCTCCAACTGTAATATTTGTTCAAGGTCAAACCCCTCCCATCAGAATTTTATTTGCCACTAAACTGCACCAGTCAGAACTTCACCAACAGTGATTTGTATTTTCCTTTGTCACATTTTTTTGTCTCCAGACAGAGAGCATGATTGATCCATGTGTTTTGGATGTTGTGTATGAAGGGGGATCAGTGTTTTTGTTATCCCTGTCAGAAAGCAGTTGATTGTGTTTCCCCAGTTCTTCTTTAATCTCCCAGCGATGAGACGGAACATGTGGAAAGTGTGTTTTCTTGCTTATTGTCTCAGACTCTGGAGGCAAACCGTCAATTCAATCCACTTCAACCTGTGTGTGTGTGTGTGTGTGTGTGTGTGTGTGTGTGTGTGTGTGTGTGTGTGTGTGTGTGTGGGGGTGTGTATGTGTGTGTATGTGTATGTGTGTATGTGTGTGTGTGTGTGTGTGTGTGTGTGTATGTATGTGTGTGTGTGTGTGTGTGTGTGTGTGTGTGTGTGTGTGTGTGTGTGTGTTGTGTGTGTGTGTGTGTGTCTACTCACCATGTCTGTCAGCATTCAAGTGTATGAAGCCAACCATGGTGGTCTCTTCCTCATCTCTTTTCATGGCTCCGTGCGTTCTTCCGCCTGTGAGGCTGCTTGGCTCCCAGCGACATCAGAGGAATGCTGGTGTTCAAAATTACTACATGAGGTTACAGCTACTATTAACTGTGGTTGACAGACCAGGGTTGGCACTAGGGGGGAAAAAACTCTACAGCAAGAGGGATGACATGGAGTCATGGAATTAATACAATTCAGCAAAGTTGAATTTAAAAACCTCAGAGGTATATTATCAGCAAATGTTCTTCAAGACGTCAAACCCCACATACATCACCTCCTGAAGTACTGAACGATGAAAGTGAGTGACAAGCTGCCATCCTGCTGAATGTAATGTCGTTGACCGAGGAAATGTTTCATCTTGGGGCAGATAGAGCGATGTGGTGTTTCTCGAACTGCTAGTAGGCTTCTGCGTCTTCAGAACTGCTTGTCACTGACGCTAGATGAGTGAAGGTTGGTGAGAGTCGTGTCCAACTTTTTCTGTAACTCTCTTAAAATGACACTCCAACATTCACACCCACCTCAAACCGTGACTGGCCAACTGGTGAGATGAAGAAGTAGCTAGGGTTTGAACAACTCTCTTTTTCTTCTTCATTATCTACACAACCCCTGCGATATGCTAGCGACCTGTCCAGGGTGTACCCCGCCTCTCGCCCAATGTCAGCTGGGATTGGCCCCAGCCCCCCCGCGACCCTTAAATGGATATAGCGGTAGACCATGGATGGATGGATTATCTACACAGCTGTTTCTGAACAAACTAGTTCTGGCTCAGGCCCTTAACTTTAGATATTTATATGATTGCAGGAAGGGACATACTTTGAATAATGGTTTCAATGGCATGTAGTGAAGGAATTTAGTAGCTGATTAACTAGTAAGCTGATTATAAAAAATAATCTGAAAACTCCAGCCCAAGGTCGACTCTCAGACACAGCCCACAGTGATACTAGTAAAACTACTGTGCATGCATTTATCAGATCCTTTTCCACGACACCAAAGAAAACCCTCATGCAAATAAAAACTGCACAACATGGTTGAAAGCCCCAAAATGCCTCCTGCACCGCCAGCTAGTTACCTAGACATATGCATGAAAAATAAAGACAGGACAGTGGCTAGTGGCTAGTGGGAATGAGATCGATGCTCTTGCACAAGTAAGTGGATTTACAGGAATAAAAAAAAAGGGTTTAAATTTGCATACAAATTACCTAGTTAACTGCTCCTAGCATCTGCTGCTGCAGCACCTGTGTTGGCGGATACGGACACATGATGCATTTATCACTCACTACTGGTTGGTTGGGGCAAGACAAAAAAATGAGATAAGAATTCGGGTTAACATTGACACAATGACATGCTAATCAGACTTATAATCAAACTAGAGGAATCCAAAAAGTGCCACAACTTAATCTAAAAGAATAGATTGGACGTAAAGATGGATGACATGACAGCTCTCAAAAGTGAAGCCCTATCATCTGCATCGCCCCCTGGTGTCTCTGAAGAGACAGTTAATTAAACCTCTACAAATGCTCCGTAGGAACTGTGTGTGGTAAAACAGGCATTAACATATTTTCCATGTTATTTGCCTTGAAAATCACACTTTGAGTCAATCAGATGGGAAATTCAAATACATTTAATCCTCACAGTGATCATCTTCATATTATTTTCTATATTTTTAAGGCTACATTGGGTGAGTGTGTGTGTGCATGTGTGAATTTATATTTATTGCATATTTGTAACAATTTGAGGACAGATTATTCATATATATCACGATTTTAAAAAAATTCAACACAAGGCCCATCAATCCATATGAAAGACGCTGGTTAAATGGTGCAGAGCTTGATATCGGTCATATCTGTTTGGATGTGTTTCAATCAGCTTTCCTCTCTGTTGTGTAGCAACTATTAACATGTAAAAATGTGGCTACCCACTGGATTTATCAGTTGATTTTACAGACTCAGTAATTTAACGCTTAACGAATTTATGTGTGACAGAGGCTAACTCCTCTTCAGGAATTTCAGCCCTTTGTGTAAATCTCGGTGTTGGAGGACACAGCTGTATTAAGGTGTCACAGGATTTAGAGGTGTCAGCCTGCGGTGAAAGCTGTAGTGAATTTACAAGAGCTCTAACACTCTGTGCTCCATGTCTGCATAATGGTGAGCCATATTACAACAAAATCAATAGAAATAATCGTCCACTCAAAATTCAATCAATACTTGGACTTAGGTCACTTGTACGTGACACATCGGATTCCATGAATAGGTGGCAATATATTTCCTGTTTCATCTCCAACCTTGTTTTCATTTGTGAGTCTTTGCGGTCTAACTGCAGAATGTCTAACTCTGGATGGGAGTAAGGACTAAAAACTGGGGAAGAATTTTGTACAAAGCAGCTAAAATGAACAGCAAAACAAAATCAGGGAGTTGTAGGTTGATCCTTTTTTGTTGTCTAATTTATTTGAGGAAAACAGAGGGTAGGGTTAGTGTAACTGCATCATCATAACTCAATTCAGTTTGCCTGTCATGGTTTAATTATTCTAGTGAAAACAATTGTATAATGTCTTCTGAGGCTGAACCTTCTTGACTTCTTTTTGTTTGTCTCAACTTGAGTTTGGAGACATGACATTTATAACAAAATAACTGTGTTACTAACTGGGGGTGTGGAAATTCAAATAAGCGAAAGAAAGAGAGAGTGAGCAACAGTGACAAAAAGGCAAAGAGCGCTGCACACAGCCGCAATTGTGCAAAACACTGAGCTAGAGACCTTTTATGTTGTGTAAAAATGTTTGTATCATTACGAAACACTGCCAGGGCAAATATGGCATATATATAGTGTATATATAGTAGCCTATATACAACACGCACACACAGGACATGCATCCTACCTTCCAACCTTTTCATTCATCTGAATGCTTGCTAACTAGCCAAGCTGACAGGTCAGTGCAAAGCTACCTTGACCTATTTACAAGACCACAAGTAAAAGAGCTGCCGGCTGTAGAGTCTGATCGTTTCTTGTCCACTGTGGCAACCCAACATTTATTTAGCTGTAATTACCTCACAGGAATTCATAAGTCTTGTGTACTGTGGACTCGCTGCTGCAGTTTGGTTCCACTTCACAACTTTAAGTGCCTGTTCTCTTAATAACTGTCTTGCATTTTTTTATACTTTGTATTATATCCACGTAATTTTTTAGATATCTTCTACCGTCATGATGCTACATATAATTTGTTAGTTTTGTTTATTTGCTGTAAAAATAAACAAGCATGTGTTGATTCCATAATCCATCAGTTTTATGTAACCTAAAGCTTAATATTTTAGGAGCATCATTGCATCTACTTGATAAATCATGGTAGTGTGCCTTGCACGCTTGCCTTGAAAAGTGTGCCAAAGCCGATACTTGGCACACCTACATCACAATACATTTACAGGTCCGCACCTGGTATATACTGAGGAAAAATGAACACTTCCAAGAATACTGAATACAATTCAGCAGCTCATTTATGATTTTTGCTGTACAGCAAAATGAGACAAGTACATTTTAACGAAATTATTATTATTATGACATCATAATTATGCATTTTTTCCTATCTTGTGAAGCGATCTTTTCTTTAATACTACTTCCTTTAAACTATGCAAGCTCAATGTTCCAGTCGTTGAAAATTTCAGGTGGATTGTGAGTTGGTACTTTTCTATTACCCTTCTAATCTGTTGCTGATTTGAATATACATTTATCCTCGCTTTGGTTTGGGTTTGGATTACACTTAGAAGTTTGTCCTGAAAGGCTGAATGAACACAGCATCAAACTTTGTAATGAAATGAAAATCTCTTTTTAAAAGTGAACTTTTCTTATCAAAAAGTGGTTGCTGAAGATTAAAAGAAAACTTTGATTACTTCTCTCTGGGTAAAATTTGTTAAACTGTATTGCTGTTGTCACCTTGGCTTATACAGGGTCGGTATTGTACAGTATTGTGAAAGAAAAACTCTCAAGATGGAGTTTTTGGCTTCATTTTATGAATGAAAACCCAAACAATGATGAATCGTTGCTATTATTAGCAGGAATATTTCCCTATTACTTATGTGTATCTTATTATCAGGGTAATTTTATGCATAGCTAAACAGATATGCCACACTAAAGTAGAGCTGAATATTGAATACATATTCATTAGTATCATCACTGTTTTGGTTCTTCCCTCTTCCAAATGTTTCAGTCTGATTGATTAAACTAGCGTAACTAAATGAAAGCAAATGAATCAACCAATGGAAACCACTTTACTGTCATTCTCAGGGACTTACAAACTTAATGGTCTTGAAAGCATTTTTCTTTGCTCAACAGTCCATAATTACACTCACATGTTTTCTCTCCTGTTAGAACACGGTCACTTAAAACCAAAATTACTTTGTATTAGAAAAAATTGGAAATTGTGCATTACAATGCATCGTTCGTCAGCTGTCAACCGTTACAACAGACACAGCAGTTTATAATGAAACTACTAACAGTTTACTTAAGAGAAATATGATCAGATAAATTTAACCCATTAACCTGCATTTGCATTATTATCTGCTCAATCTAAGTTTTTTATTATTCTTATAAACTTCAGTTCTGCCTTCAACAAAGCACCCGAACAGACAGACACGTTCAACTACAAAGTATTTGTCGAACCCTACTGATTAATTAATTTATACTAAATTATAAATTGCCTTCTCTCCTAGGCAACACCAAAGCATTCTCCATTGCATTTTATCTGCGGATTATCCATTCAACGCATTGAAGCATTTAATGAGTTGGCACATGTATTTTACCATATGAACAATTACCAAAATAAGCTTTATGCCAAATATGCTGCAAATATATACAAATTATATTCTTTATTTGTCCCAGCACAGTTTTAGAATGATACAGAAATGTTTTACACAACATAAACAATCTCTAACTTTACTCTTACCTTTATAGAAACAGACTTCTTTTTGTAACCAGTGGTTAGTCTACGCTCATCGACATGAGCAGCCTGAGAACAAGGCCAAACTCTTTGGTTGTTTCCTGATGGATCTTCACGTGTGGACTCCACAGAGGCACGACTAAATCATATACTCATCGCATTCTAATGCAGTGGGAAACTGAGGTTGTAGATATTGATCACCGATTCAGCATTTCTTTCTCTGTCATGTCAGACTGAGAAATCAACAAATAAGGGGAAGAAAAGAGAAATGCACCAATTCCCATGTGAAATTGTTTGTTTGCTTTTACAAAGCAGAACAGATGCTGACCTGTAGTCATGTGCACAGTCATCTCATGATAAATCCAGCGCCCTACATCGCTATTCAAATGCTCTACATGGATTACACCTTTGTGTGCTGTCATGGAGCCTGCCTCCAGCAAAATTCACTAATCGCTGATAGTTTTTACAGCTGAACAGTGTCTATGTTCAAAGCAGAGCTAATAACTCCCACGTTTGTTGGGGGCTGATACAGTGAAATGTGTCTAATAGGATAAACACAACTCCTCTGACTGATCAAGCCCCTCTCAGATTAGTAAACACCTAAAAACACCTCTTTACACTGCTCTAATGCCAGGAAGCAGGCAGCGATCAGAGGTCTTAGAGACACTGTGTTCTGGTAGTTTAATTTAAAGTTCAGATAGCAAATGGTCAGAGTAATTAAAGATCAGTGCAAGCCAGAGGGGGACTGGCAGTCGGCAGCTATCTGCTGGATGGCACGAGGAATAAATATGGAGCAGCTTCACCTCACTCATCTCCTTGGCTGTCTTGATGGACACAAAGAGGCAATTCTGCAGACTTGAGACTTGAGATTGACAAAAGAAAAGAGTGCAGGAGGATGAGAGTGTGACATGAAAATGAGAAAAAGAGTTAGATACTTTTATACGTATTATATAAATAAAGACTTATTGATACTTCTTTTCCTTCTGGTTTCCCTCTGCAAGTCATATCCTCTAAAATGTCTGTTCATACACAATGAATTGGGGGTGACCTCCTCTAAGTGATGTTACACTTCCTGGATTAGGAAAAACATAATCACGTCATCCAGGAAGCAACATTTCCAAAGTTTGTTTGGAAAATTGGAAGAAGGCTACATAAATTGTCTACATTTTGTGAGAGACAGAGTTGTTCCCTGTGGTAATGGAGAGTTTGTATCTGACTACGGAGGCTGAGGTTATGTAATAACTTTTGAGGAAACATATATCCTGGAGCCATTAATGCCGTTGGTCAAATAATCATTGTGTCAGCATCATCGCGCTGCATAAATGACGCAATAATAAACATGAAGGAACTGGGCGCTTTCTCTGCAGCAGGGGACACACTTCACCAAGGTCAACATCACACGTCGTCCTGTAGGATCATCACAATGAGAACATCAATCTGACCTTCCTCTCGTGCCGTCTTGGAAGGGAACAATGTAGAGAAAGATTTCACTTAAAGGTCCTGTCTAAAAACAGCCGAACCAACACTTCTCTTTGACGGAGCGGAGTGCAGAGTGTGTAATGATGTCTTATTTAAAGGAGGGAGATTCCTCCTTTACAGGTAACAGCAGCAGCGGTCAGCTTCAGTGCATGTCAGATACAATGTGCTCCAGAATGACTAGATCTCCCTGTGGAAATGTCCATATAAACGCTTCCACTGCGGCAGCACAATCCACTTCCTCACTGTCTGTATGCACTCCTTTTGTTCCACATACTTCTTTTAATAATTGCTAATTTATGTTTGCATAAATTATGCAAACAAGCTAATCTATTCACTGCGATCAGTTTTAGCAGTTTTGAGCATTTACATAGTAAATTTAGCCATGTATTAAATAAACACAAACATTTAATAAATGACTTGCTATGGCAGCTAAATGGATCAGCTGGTGATTGGCCTGATGGGGAGTTATGTGTAACAGCAATATTAAAATTTTCACAGCTGCCCAAAATGGAAAGCAGTAAAAAGGAAAAAAAAAGCCTCAAGGATAATATGATATGTTATCACTAAGCTGTCTTTTTGTTTGTGTTGGCCTGTCCCTCATGGCTGAAAGAGAATGTTTCTCAGGCTGAATATAATTCCAGACAATTAGGTCTCGAGGATGGTAGATTAATTTCTTGTCTTTCATTATTTTTACGACAAGAAATAAAACTGTAGACGTTTACAGACTTGTAGCTAGCAGAACACATGATGGACCCTGTCAGACACAGCCCGGGGGCCCAGTGGGTCAGGGCCCCCCTGGTCTCGAACCTCTGCCGGAAGTGACTTTTAACATTTCTTGTTAGGAAGTCCATTAAACAGCTTGAGATGCAAAACAATTACAACAAGACTCAGACGTCAGTCGGTGTCGAGACCCGACAGTGACAAGGTTAAGTTTGACAGTTGCAGGAGCTGGAGAAGGCGGATTTCCATATTCCTCAGTAAGTTTTCAGCGTTCACACTGTTGCACAGTCAGAATTTTAATGTCTCCGCACGGCTAACCCCCTCTGTTGGATGGCTTGTCCCACTAATGGAGTGCTACTTCCAGGCCTGTACCCTGGGAGCCTGCTTTCATTCGGCACCGGGATCCTTCCTGTCACTCGCGTGAAAAACACCCGCGCTTCACACAGAGGGGAGATGAAGAGGTGGAGGTGGGCTGTGCTTCTGAATGACTTGATAAAATAGAAAAACACTTCTGCTGGCAGGTGCCCTGGGTGAAAGCAAACAGAGCAGCATTTACTGACAGTGTCAGGCTGCCTTTAATTCAGAGAGGGGAGGGAAGTTGGGAGGAGAGAAAAACTGTGGAGAACAAAGCAGCCTCCCACAAAATAATGAAAAGGAACGGATGATCGGAGTCAGGCTGATGAAGGCACTGCTCTCCTCTCTTTCTCTCTCACACAAACACTCACACACTCCTCACCTTTTAGATTTGCACTCCACTCAGACTGTCCGTAGATAACAAGCGCAGTAAACATATGTTTCTTTGACAGCAGCGGGTCATATTGGATGTGAATTTTTTTATCTTGGAGCAATATTTTTTCTTGATACAATGATTTTCATTCAGATCAGACGGTTTTCCTGTCTGTCCCTATGTCTGCGTCTCAGTCCTTCTGTCTTGCTCTCCCATGTGCACGAATATGTGTGTCATCGTATTCCAGCTAAATGCTAACAGGCACTTGGCGATTAGGAAAACTGTATTGGAACAATACTCCGTAATCGACTTCGGCTGTACCGCTGCCAGTGGGGTAACACCCCTATTACACAGACAAGTGGAGCAAGTCGCAGGGCTGTGTCAGCACAGTCAAACCCCTCAGAAGCATACACTTGCCCCCTATGCAGGAATAGAGGGGCCATGTGTGGAGATGCAAATGTGTTTCCTCGGGTGCGGTGCGAGACAAGAAGGCGTAGAAGAGGAAGAAGTCTGACGATATCCATCATTCGTTCAATTTCTTTTTGTAAATGTAATTTGAAATGTCAATAATTTTTAAATGCTGCTTTTCTCCAGTGATGTGATACCTGAGGGTTGAGTATGTATCTTGCTATTTTTTGCCTTTTTTTTAGTTACAGCTGTGATTATTTTGTTGGAGATACAATTCCACCAGAAATCACTTAAATCAGACGTCTGTCTTGATGGGATAGGCTCCTGTCCCTTGTGACCTTGAACATGATTAGCGAGTCAGAAAATTGATGAATGGATCGTTCTCGCATTTTATTAAACATCTAGCCCTTCAATCGAAAGTTCTCATCTTCCTGCATTAGATTACTAATTATCAAATTCATCCACAGCCAATCGTTCTCTTTGAAAGTTAAGTAAATAGCTGGGATGCATTTGGCAGGTGATAACAATTCAAACCGGTATCAGTAATATACGGAAGTTCCTCTCAGGCACCGCAGAACTTTTACAACACCAGACCTCCTCATGAAATATGTAGGAAGAAAAGAAGCCTTACTGTGAAGGCGAATGCTTTCAATGCAGCTCAGCCAAGTTGAAAACGTGGAGGTGATTTAAGCCGATCCCTAAAAGAAAGAGCTCTTGTATCCCTCAGTTCCAGGAGGAATGCGTCAAATGTTTTCCAAAAGAAGAGGAGTCCAAATCAAACTGTAGGAGGAAAATATTTGAATTAATGACGAGCCTGAAACACTGTAGAGTATTGCATGATGCCTGCCAGGATACAGGATGAGAGAAGAAACATTGGCCACAAGCTTTAGATTTATAATATCTTAGAAGAGTGTGCCTGTGCATGTGAACCCATGAGTACAAATGTGTGTGTACGATTCTTTGTTTGCTGGCCACCCAGCACATTTATGCACAAAGTTTCTTGGGACCGCTTCACCTGAAATGCTATTAACTCCTTCTAAGCACAGCTGTTCATCTATTGTTAGATTTCCACAGGGTGTTTTCCATTTTACTTTTTAATCAAGGGTTGGATCCCATGTTGAGAGGCCTATTCAGATGTGAAACAAGGCCCTGTCGTCCCCAGGTAACGATACGCATCTTTAGCTGAGTGAACTGCTCGCTGTCAAGTGAGCACAATCAGGTCGGCTACTGCAAAGAGAACACAGTGACGGTAATGAGATGGAGACACGGACAAACGCCACGATGGTCTAAAAGGAACGAAGCTTTTCATATATGATTTATCAGTCTGCTTATGTTTGTACAGTAGCAGGCCTTAAAATGAACTTCATGTTTGAGTCTCTGCTCTGTCGTGATGCTGGCGATGTTGTGGTGCACGTTATATCTCTGATTCAGCGTGCCATCTAAAATCACACATGGGAATGGCGATAAGCCTGTATTCAAAGGGTCTTATAATGAGGGAATATAGCAGGATTACAGTATAAAAGGGCCTTCAGTGTCCCATGCAGCACCTCAAGCAAATGGAAGGTCACTGGTTTGATTCTCCTGTTAGCCAGTTCAATTCCTTTGAATTTTGTTTCCATCCTGTTCTTATTTTCAATTGGCAGGTCATTGTTCTGGTGTCCCTTAATCCAGGGGTGACATTTGAAGACATCCATGATTGACCACTGTAAAGTAATTTAAATCCTGCGATCTTTTGCCTTTAAAAATATTCACCAGGTTGAATTAATTATGAGAAAATACAAGACTGTCAGAGGAGCCAGCTGATGTTGACTCTGAGGGATGAGGAGGAAGCCCACACGTCCAGTGAGCAGTGGGCATTAGTTATTTTCTGTGGCAGGTTTGTCATGCAGGACTGAAGATCTTAACTGCCAGAGTGACACTGTGACTGATTCACTAAATGAATATGCCTCAATATGTCACTAAGTTATGTGGCCCATGAGCAGAGCAATCAGCGGTGGCATGAAATTTATGACACTTGAGAGGAGAAGGAATAAAGCTCTCCGCAATTCCTCACTGACTCACTGGCTGCACAGATATAGATTATCAGAAATATTTCACATTGTCCAGTGACTCAAAGCCTGACAGAAACGAGATAATAAACTGCAACTGAACCTCCAATAACATATTACCTTCTATTCTTTTGAATTTTACAAATGGTGACATTACCTATTATTTACACTGACTAATCCTATTCAATTATGTATATGATTTTATGGATTGTCTCTGCTCATGGCCCGTTGTTTTATTCTCATTTTATTTACCTGGGTGGTGATATTTCTTCAACGTAAAGGACTTTGTAACATTGTTAAGAAAAGTGCGAATAATCTTTTTAAAGTTAATTTAGTTTTGTCGAGACCTGAGGCTTTATGATATATTAAGTTTAATTTACATCTTTGCTCGAAAGAATGAGTCTCGTTTTCCCAGATTTTTGCAATTTTGGGGCAATATCTTCATGGCTCAATTCACCTAAGTATGAATGTAATGTCCCTCATCATCGATTGATGTCATGGCTGTTTTTGGTGCGTGTTTTCTTTAAGAATATTAGTATTCCACAACCATTATCCTGTCTAACAAATATGAATATAAGGATCAGGATTTTTAAAATTTATTTTATTTGGTTCTGTGTAATGTCTGCCAATGTTCCTCTCAAGCTGCCAACAGCTCCAAGGAGCTCCTCCAACTACAGCTCTATATATAGCCTGACAGGCAAAATCCAGTGGGGGGGGGGGGGGGGGAGCCTGTGAGGAGTTGGTGCTTCTTGTAAAGGTCAAGATATGGTTGAAACAATCTTTTTCATATTGTCTGACCACAGTCGATGACAGACGTGTTTGTACTTGTTCCAAAGGGCCACACTTGAAGTCGGGGTGAAAAGCAGAAGTGATAAAGGCTTAGAGGCTTTTCCTCTGAGGCATTCATAGTGTTGCACTCGCTTGTTCAAACCATAGGTAATCAAAGATGTTGTATCAAGAGCAAAGTTTAAACCGTAACTTTCTGTTTACTTCCTGATATGCACAAGGCCGGCCAATCACACTGTTAGATTGTCCGACTGATAGTTTCATGAAGGGAAGGGAATTTTCTGAAACAGTTCGATAATCTGACAAGCATTTGTGAAGTATAGATGCCAACCATGCCAGCAGGAAGAGAGAGCGTGGCTAGGAAGGGATATTGGTTTAGTGGCAGCATGGGGTATTGCAGGGTATTGCACTGGCTCAGGGAGTCAGTGCAATAAAAAAGAGAATCGTTGCTGGAGAAGAAGCAGTTGAAGAAACAGGTAATACATTTTTCTGAGCAATTGCAAAAACCCTGTGAGATGACTGTGTTTCATATCAGAATTTGGGCCATTTGTTCCAATAACATTTGGAAAGTCCAGAAGAGCCCATTTATGTGTCTCTTCTCTTCTCTGGATCGTGGCTGCTGCCCGCCAGAGAGTGTTTATAGAGATCTTGGTGAGCGAATCAAACTAAAACTTTAAAAGTCAGGGGGGCAAAAAATCCTCATTCTGAATTCTGTTTTTTTTAAGACCCTTCTGTGGACTGGAATAGTAAAACACAATGTGATGTAATGGATCGGTTGCAGCTGCTGTAAAAGCTCCGCTCCAAAGGTATTCTCTGACTCTTTTTCACATTTTCTTTACCCAAGCCTTTTTTTCCTACTTCACTTAATGAAATATTTATTAACCTGTGAAACAACAAATTCTATATTTGATATGTAAGCACATGCTGTACTGTATTATACTGCACTGTCTGATGTTTGCATGCAATATTTTCAGCTAAAACCTTTAAGGGATTAAAGTAGCTGAAGTTCTAGTTAGAACTGTACAGTGAACACACTACAACACACTAAGGCCACAATTTACACGCATAGCCCAAATATCCTATATTCCCGAAAAAAAACAATGTAATATCTGAAACATTTTCCAGTCGGATCTGTCCTATGTACAGAAATGGACTGGCTGCACCAGTGTAGGATACAGTCAATAACATTTTTATTACTTTAAGCTGTGCATAAAATCTCACTGGTCCATTTCCTGTCTCTCTATATTTTATTTAACAACTGAAAGCACAAAGTAGAGCCTCCTAGTGTGCAGATGAAAACATGCATGCCCTCAGGCCACCGAAAAAAAACTACCACTTAGACCAGGGTCAACTCAAAAGCAATAATATTTTATTAGTTTTAAAATCCAGCCACTTCCTGATCTACACTATGTGTGTTTTTCTATCCACCTGGCCACAATTTCCCCCATGGATCAACTAGGTATGTCTGATTCTGATTTGACATATGTATATGGTAGAGGTCCCCTGCCTTCCTTATCTGACGTACTCCCACAGCATACGAGAGGGGCCCACGTAACCCTTCAGTGACACCACCTGTCATGGTCCAAATATGTTGATTTATACACCTATGTTATTATTGATTTCTTCCGTTATTGTTGAATTAGTTTTTTACTGATTTTACAGTGATCTAATGCTCAGGCGCTCACTGTGTTGACTTGTTCATGTCTGTCCACATGGATATTACAAAAATCAGGTGAGCGCCAAACATTTCCAGTTGAAACCAAGTATTTACACCAGCTGAAGACACTAATAGAGGGGGTGCATAAAAATGGATAACTTTAATTTGAATTACCGTTTTTTGGAAATATCTATGTTGCAGTGAAGGGACCCTGTTCCCCAGCGTCCGCAGTGCTGCAAGTGAACCTGAGCTTGTCTGGGAACAGAAAGAGAGAGAAAAAAAATTGATGCAGACATGCAAACTCTATTAGCAGGCGTCTTCAATAACCATTGTATCTAAAAGGTAAACACTGCCCTGCATGGGGCTTCATCTTCACTTAGCAGTCTTAAAGCATTTCTGTAGATATGCAATAGAATTCAATGCCTTTCAATCTTTGTAATCACATTGATTTGATTTGGTCTCTCAGAATTCATTTCCAGTGTGTGTGTGTGTGTGTGTGTGTGTGTGTGTACGGGTGGGTGCGTAGATGTGTGTTCTGTTCCTGCCAACAGGAAATTAACTGACTGCTGATCAGTGGACATTCAGGAAAGGAAAGGTTCACTGTCTTATTAAAAATGTGTCAGATGCTACAGTTGGTGGAGTCAAACAGTTTATGTCTTTGCCCATCATCACTTTTTGGATCTGGATAATAGACTCATTTAAGACTTACTCTACTTAATGCATGTGTTTCATAAAACTGATGATCAGGAACTATACAGGGAGGAATGAGCTCCACAAACTTACCTCACTGCTCTTCTCTGTCACAAAATTGACTGCTGGCTTTTGCTGTCAAACAGGAAAATTGCTTCCTCTTTAATTTTTAATCGGCAGCTCCTGAATTTCTTCGCACAAATATTTTTGCTTGCCCACAGTAGCACTGAGCAAGCACAATCTCTATTACTGTTTATGGTCAGTAATAGCCATACACTACCCTGTTCAGTGTTTTCATATTTGAATTGCTTCAACTTTGCTTCCATATTTACATTGAAGAGATTTGATTTTTGGATGATGCAATGACCCTAAAAAACACTTATTCATCATTATGACACCACTGAAGTCAGAAGACGACATCATACATGTATTTTGCAAACAATACGATCAGAGACACAATCTGCTGTCGGCCTATGTGAGGCAGACAAGATAAGTTTGTCAAGATAAAAAAAGTAAATTTTCTTATTTTATGACTGCAGAGAAAGACGGGGTGAATGAATGAAAGACTTAAATGCACAGCGATTACAGCAATAGAACAATAATATAAAGCTGTGTGTCTGCACTTTTCCGCTTTCCCCCCTCAAACTTGCCCCTGGCCTGAACCTTCGATTGTGCTTCTTTGAAAGACGAACGCACTGAAGTTAACCTTGTGCACTGAAGAAAGAGAGCACGCAGAGGAGAATGTTCATGTTCACCTGTTATAGAAAAGACACTCACATTACCTGAGTCGTTATACCTGAAAATTTATTTGAAACAAATGAAATGCTGGTTTTCTTTTTTTAAATATGCTGAATGACTCTGCACAACGTTGCAGTGTGTGAGTGTCTTCTGGCCTTTCACGGAACATGGTGATCTGTTGCATATCATTTATTTCTGTGTGTGTGTGTGTGTGTGTGTGTGTGTGAGGATGTGATGCCTCAAACAAGAAAAACAATGATAACCCCAGTCACCACTGTCTGCAGTGCTTTTATTAATTACTTGATAAACAAGCCGGAGGAGCAGCTTCTGAATAAATAAATGCCAGAAAGAGATGTGATGCTGTGTGACTATGCAAATTGCACTTGAAGATTGTTTTAGCTTGTATAGCTGTTACATAAGATTTAATGGACAACTGCCCACTTTGTGCACCTGTTAACTGGTTTCCTCAAAGTCCTGTCAATCATGCCCTTCTCAAGAAACTGCGAGATGTTCACGTGGGTGACAAAGACGCCTGTGTAACAGCTGGTTATGGTCACCACAAAGGTGAGTGTAGGCTGCTTCTGCTTCCCACGGCTCCTATTTACCAGATTCTTCGGCCCTCGTGGTGACTCAAAGCTGGTCGTACGTGACGCCGTCCCACCAACGCTGCTGTCAGATGAAAGCTTTGTCTTTTGTTATCAGGCGCCAAACTTCTGAGGAACATAGAAAAAATTAGAAATATTAGGCAGATTAAAGTTCAACCTTGTTTTTCAGTCTGACTTTAGGGCCAGGCCTTGACACTTTGAAGGCCGGCATTGAGAATGATGCAATGTGTGAAACGCCGCCGCTCTGCTCCCCTCACACGTACGTTCAAGATCCCCCAATTCAACCTAACAAAAAAAAACATCCCAGTGGCAGATTTATTCCTTAAGTCGCCAGGCTTTAGGAAAATAAATGGCTCTTTGAAACCCTTATATTGATCAGTGCGATTAATCATGCAATGGTTCACCAGGAGATCGAACATAGAAACGCTGTTTTCCTGTCTTTGTCATTGACTCTCAGGAGGCATTGCTACTTCTCCATTTCTTTTCCAAAAGTAGAATTACTTGCAGGTGGCAGTTTGTGGTGCGTTCACACAAACCACAGAAGAAGTGGTACGAAACAGTTTGAAGCTGCATTGTCTATAATACCGGTTGTTTGCATTCATTATATTTTTGGTAAACAACATTACATTTCCCGATTTAAGTGTCCCATTTCGCACCCTAACTGCTTTCTCCCCACATGACAGTGTCTGTGGTGCTTCAAAGAATTCTCCACACTGTCTCGAATGCTCTTATCCCTGTATTTCTCTTTCGTTCTTTCGCTGGACATGAACACCACAGACGGTAAATAAATCCTCCCGGCACAGATAAGAGCATTGTGAGTCGCTGTCAGTCAAACTTTGCTTTGACTGAGCCCAGCGGGTTTGTGAAGCACGGGATGACAGGTCAACAAAACTCTTTTAATTAATGAGTTATCTCTCAGTGTGCGTGACGTCGAGTTCACAGCTCTGGGTTTTGTTTGTGCACAGTCTGAACCCTGAACAGACCGAAACTGAATGAAAACAATCATTTTTAATTATTTTTTTCCCTTCATTCTGGAACAAGAGAATAGAAGTACAGGTGTGAATACAGCTGAAGATGAATGACTCTATGTGTGTGTGTGTGTGTGTGTGTGTGTGTGTGTGTGTGTGTGTGTATGTGTATGTGTGTGTGTGTGTGTGTGTGTGTGTGTGTGTGTGTGTGTGTGTGTGTGTGTGTGTGTGTGTGTGTGTGTGTGTGTGTGTGTGTGTGCGTGCATGAAGGTCGGGGTTCAAGGAAACATTAACAAAAAAACAGCTACCGTACTTTGCATCACCCTGAGATCGGTAGGAACTGAAAAAAAAAAACAGAAAAAGAAGCAAGGAACAAATAAACCAGCCACAAACATCTGGTAATATGCATCAAAACACACTTTGGCACTGGCTTGACTTTGCGGGCCAATTGACTATGTACGTTTTTTATGTGTAGTCTTTTGCTTCAGAAATACTAGTTTTACTTTGAATTGCACACAAATATGGATATCAAGTGCAAAATGGAGGATGTTTTCTCCTGTCTATGTTTTCTCACAACTGCAACAATACCAATACCAAGTCATTATACTGTACCGCTCTATGGATTGTCCCATCGTCTGATGCGTTACGCTGATTATGTTCATGTCTTCTCCTTCTCCTGTGTTCACGTCAAATGAGGTTCCCTGAATCACGTGAGAGGTTACGAAACATTGCCCAGGCACTTTTCACCCAGCGGGTCTCGATGGCGCCCCCGCTCCTAATTGCTCTCAAAATGACCCAGCTCCGGCAAGATCGGCCCCGCTGGTGTGGAAACACCTGAAAGGCTCAGACAATTTGAATGAATGATGATATCCTCTTGATTGAGCCTTTCCCACACGACACGCTTGTAACCAAGGTTATTGAGGGTTTTCATTCATTCATTTGCCACACACACTGGTGTTGTGTTCTTTTGGTGGAAAGCTTGGGGATTATCCTGCACAAACACATCTTCAGCCTCCCACAATATTTCGGCGTCAGTCTGCAGACACTGTTTCCAGTTGTGTCCTCCCTTTCATGCAATGGAAACACATCCTTCCATACACAGAGGGCATGATTTGAATTTGTAAGTCATGCTCATTTCATGATGTTTCATGAGCCTCTGGGCTGTCGGGGAGCTTAGCAAAGAGGAAGAATCTCAGCTACGCGAGCTCATTAGGCAGAGAGGCAGTCATTTTTAATTCCCATCAAGCTCATACATTTTCTCTCTTTTTTTTTTATCAGGGCTCCCATAAAGTTTAACAAAGTTGTAACTGGTCGCCATGCAAACTTAGTGGATAGATAGGGACTGGACTTTTCTTTTGAGACAGACTGTTTGATATTGTAAGGTCTCAAGTGCCTTAAGATAATGTTATGATTTGGCGCTATACAAATAAAACTGAATTGAATTGAATATTCATCATTATATATCCATCTTTTTCACTTTATATTCCCAGATATTTACTTTTTTTTTCTTTTGTATTCATCTCAGTCATTTCCCTGTCACTGCCTCCATCATTTAAAATGTCAGATAGAGTATGAGAACGTGTTTCCCGGGGACACCTTCCCTGTAGGAAAAGCTGCTACACACGTTGGCAAATGTAAAAGTAAAGCGGTTCACAGTGGGTGTCCATGTTTCTCAGGCAGGCTCCAACTTATACTGTACAAGCTATCTTGTATATCATGTGTCAAAGCCGGGTATACAATAATGTGTGAAAAAAAATAACAAAAGTATAGTCACAGCATGTGTGTTTCTTGGTTTCTTTCTGTTACAGGCACTAGAGTAACACAGAATTTCCCAATGTTAAAACGGGAAATATATTTCAGGCATACATTTTCAGCACTGATATGTTTTAAAACAAAAACGTAGCAATGTGGATGTAGATTTAAAAAAATCTCATTATTGAAACTGTGTTGAAAAGTGAATCAATCGGCGACCCCTAAATCATTTCATTGACTGACAGTATAATTATTTATTTCCTCTTTTTTTTCTTCCAAACTTTCTATAGATATCATGATAATCTAGTTATGGTATTTTGGGGCATGATAACCATTTAATGAAAATCTCACATCAAGCCAGCCCAACCTCATAGCCTACACAGGACAACCATTTGCAGTCTGTGTATAAATAGCCTGCGGAACAGGCCCCTGGATTCTCATCCTGTCTCTTTCAACTGTCACAAGCTTTTAAAGGTGATGAGAGGAGCTGATGTGATTTGTCCTTATTCAAGGTCGCCCGCCGGTTGATTCTCTTTTCTTCCTGCTAATAATGTATTTACCTTGATTTCCCTCTTGTGCTGTGCTGCGTCCAGATTGTTCCCCGGCTCTCGTCACCGATTGCAGAATTGCGCCGGTCACATAGACGTGCGCTTGCATTTGCAATTGCACCCAGCTTTCAGGAAGTGCGCCTGTAAAGTGTGGTAAATATCTTTTTAAAATTGAAGGAATTCACACAATTTTGTTTTGGTTACATGTGCTCATGCCCTGATGATACCCTGCCTTGTATACAAAATATGCTGTGTTGAATCTCCAGCCTTGTCTTGCTCTCTGTGTGATTCAATACTATCTAATCCTTTCCTTGTTAAGCTGCAGTTTCACGACTCGAGTTTCTTTCATTTTCGTCGATGTAGATGACATCCAAACTAATGCCATGCGATGGCAATTGCTTTTTAACAACTGCCTTGTTGACAGTGATTTATTGTATTTTGGGGGGGGGAGGTTTTTGTTCTTTTTCCGGAAGAAACTGATAATCTGACTCAACGCTACCACTGTTGTTTTCCAAATCAAATCACATACTAAACAAGCGAGAGGGACAGAAGGAGACGGTGGGAGCGAAGGACAGACAGAAAAGAGGCAGAGCGCCGCTAATGAGAATGTCAGGCACAGGGAAGCAATTTGAGATGTTCACATTGCAGACCACAATCAGCTGTCATGATTAATGTCTGGATTTGTTTTTTTTCTTCACATCATTGCGCCTCTCTCTTAACTCCGCACTTGTCTTTGCAAAAGCTAGGAGTAAGGCACATCAGTATAAACAGTTGTCAAACCTCAACCTGGACAGGGCCGACAGGCTGACTTTAAGACGTGCACTGAAGTCCTTTTCCCCAAAATTTCCTGTACGTGAGAATGCAAATATGTGCAAACATTGCTCCGGACAATTTGGCAAGTCCTCTTGCCAGCCCCCTGGTGAAATTTCTGGAAAAACGTCAGAGAGAGCCCGTGTGAGAGTACAGCAGGGAACATCTCTGCGTCCTGCGTGCTCTGCCCAGACGCTGCGGAATGTTTCTGAAATGTTCCTGTCGGTGTGATCGTGTCTGACTCGGACAACCTCCTGCTGCATTCTTCATACATGAACGGCGAACCTTGGAGAATGTCCACGCCCAATTTTCCGGACAATTTCTGGAGTTCATGTCTGGAGACAGCCTCAGAGTCACCAATCAACCTGCGTGCTTTGTGGTCTATGGAAGGAAACCCACACAGGCACGGGGAGAACGTACAAAGTCCGAGCTGAAAGGCCGCATGATCAAAGCCAGACCGTTCCTGCTGAGAGGCAACAGTGCTCACCACTGCAGCACAGCTCCGACGCTATCACCTTCTGCGACGGCCTCCAAACAATGCAATGACACAGTTTGAAGCAGCTTCCACTTTCTCCTCTCGCCCGTTTCTCCCCAGGCCAGTGGGGATGGGAAATTTCAACAGCGCCAACAGTCGGAAACGCTGCATCAGTTTTCTGCTCGTCTTCCCTCACTAGTTTCCAGCCGTCTCTTTGTCAGACAGAAGAAAAGACCATTGTTATTTTTCTCACCGAGAGGCATTTTTACTCTTTTGAATTGACAGTGGATTACGGCATTGAATGGAGCTTGTCTCCTGGAATACAGTCAAGTAAGAAAAGAGCTACACTCGAGTGCGGCGCTCGGTTTAATATTCGAGTTTCGCGTTTATTCAAAAGCTAATGATGATGACATCAGGGGAAATCACGTCCGCAAGTCCACTGAAGGCAGAACATGTAAGGGCTGCTGTGTGTAGGAACAAAAAAACATTCCCGTTTTTCTGCCGCTGTGGTTCTGTTCGCGAGTTTCGAGGCCGTCGGTCACCAGTGTTCCTGTGCTTGTCCAGTGGGCTGAGAGAGATAAGCAGAAGGAAAGAAAACCATAAAAGATATTGTGATTACCTGTACCCTTCGTCTTAATCTTGATTCTTTTGCCCGCATTCGCCAGAGATGAACAATAGATCTATTCAAGGCGCGCCATGCATTCCTGACCTCACAGCTGATGATTAAAGTCTCCTCTGATGCCCAGAGCACTCTGCTCCCTCCCTTTACCTCCCCCTCCTTCACACACACACACACACACACACACACACACACACACACACACACCTCTGCACAACTACACACACACACACAAAACAATATATCCTAATATTTATCTCCCACTTCTTCTTCTTCTTTCACCAGCATTTGATGTCTTCAGGGGTCTTTGACACAGAACTAAAGAAAAGGAAAAAGATAAACATCAATAGTTCCTCTGGATGAAGCAGGACGCGGAATGACACAAAGTTCATTTTGAAGTTAGAGTAAAAGTAAAGGAGTGTGCATCCAAAAGTCCTCTCCACTCACAGAGAGAGAGAGAGACAGAGAGAAATTTCCGAATGATTTTTTATTCCTTCCCCGGTGCCGCCTCTGATGGGTTGTTTGTGGACAGTTGAGTCGCGCTGCCGCAAGGAACTCTCTATCGACTGAACTCCCAAGAGTTGGTTCACTCTCAGTGTGTGCTGGGGCTGCAGACGGTCCTACAGTCAGCATTTTCCGCCATGCACGGTAATTAATGCTTGAATAATCATTGCAAAAGACAAAAATAGAATTCTAGTATATGTGCAAGACAAACAGTTTATTGTTTCCCTGAGACATTCGCTCCCTGTCCTCTCATGCCAGAGGAAACCCTTCAGTACGGTTGCTGGCTGTCAAGTTTTCTCTTTCTTGTAGAATGCATGCTGTTCACATTAATGACAGATTTACCGGGAGAAATACTTTTTAAAACACTCCCTAATGAACAGCGATGGACAGCAGTAGAATTCTCATTGACTTCCCATTAATTTTGCTGATTGGATTAAGTCAAGAAACAGCCGCCTGCACTAGATTAACTCGATTACGGTTGCTTTGAAAACCAACAATGCATCAAGAACAGTCTATGAGTGAATCAGGACAAATAACATTAGAAGAAGGCTGTTTCATATTTGAAATTATAATCATAAAACATTATGGGGCCTTACATGGTGGTAGGTTGCAGGTAACTAGGCCATCGTCATGGTCAAACAAGAACAAACTATTTATGTAAATGAAATAGCCTGACAACCGTCTCATGGATAATTGCAATTGAAGGTCAAAGTTCAATTGCAACAAAAATAAATGAATGAAATGAAACTATAGATTTCAATGCCACCTGTTTGTTCTACACACAGGTTAATAACTTAAAATCCAGATATTTTACCTACATTATCTCCAGTCAAGGAATATTCATAAACAACTCCAGTTTACTTTCGCACATATCTACCGATAAGACGACAAAGGTAATTCATCTTCTGACACCTAGGCGGAATAAATTAAGCCATTAACCAGTGGTACTGTCTGATAAATAAGATAAATGCCACCACTACATGAAGAATAACCATCTATTATAATGTCTCTGACACAGAGAGAGGGGAGGGGGAGATGCTGCTGCCAATAGAGTATGCCACAGCATATATAAGAATGAATTACAATAAAACATAGATATGTGGATATTTTTTCGTTTTCCTCCTGATGGTCTAAATAACCCACTGCTGCACGACGCTGCTCTGTCTCGCCTGGTCATGTGCTGTCTGTGTTACCACACAGCAACCTTATCAGTCATGAATATGATTTACAATGATTGTTTTTCACTGTGAGAAAATTAATGTATGAATGCCTCATCTCTGCTGCAGTATCCTGTACGATCCGTGAGCTTACGTTAGCTGAGCAGGCTGGCAAAGTTAACCTGAAACTTAATTTAAGTTTGGCTGGAGTCAGTGGGCTAAGCAGGTTAATTCAATATACACTTGTCTTTTCCTAACCTGTCCTATGTTAGAACATATGAAACTATAAATAGAACTATTTTCAGTCAATTATCGTAGTTAAGCTCAATGGAATGTTTGTAGACAGACTGACAGCCAAAGGATGCAGACAGTGACATGTTGGACTGAAACAACTGACAGGGTGGCTCAACATTTCTATTTTTGCACAAAATATATAAATTCAAAACACTGAATGACCCATTTCTATCTATTTTACAACTGAATAATATACAGCACTGTCACTGTGTTCGATGTCAATCTCACCTGTTGCTTCTGCCCGAGCCGGCTCTCCCACAGCATCACGTTGGCAGCTGTCCTCCTCCTCCTCCTCCTCCTCTTCCTCCTCCTCCTCCTCCTCCTCCTCCTCCGCCTTCTCCTCGTCCTCCTCCTCCTCCTCCTCCTCCTCTTCCTCCTCCTCTTCCTCCTCCTCCTCCACCTCCTTCTCCTCTTCTTCCTCCTCCTCCTCCTCCTCCTCCTCCTCCTCCTCTTCCTCCTCCTCCACCTCCTTCTCCTCTTCTTCCTCCTCCTCCTCCTCCTCCTCTCCTATAGCTCTGTCTTCATTAGCTGCTGTCCCTTCCTGACCCTCTGTTGCTGCTTCAGCTGCCACAGCAGGACTGATTGAAAACAGACTCATTTGATGGTTAATCACACTGTTTGGACTTGGTCAGTTTCTAGGTACTCGGATTCGCGAATATACCTCTGGTCCATAATTTTCGGTCCGAGCCTGGTCACAGTATCGTAGAAAAATGCCGGATCAGATTAGCTATTTCACTGTAACATAACCCGTTTGGCAAACGTAACTATGGTCATTATTAAAAAATTGCTAAGGTTGCTTGAGTGTAAATTTCTACTAGCTAATGTTAAATTAAAGTCTGTTATAAAAGCACTAGTTCGCAATGGGGCTTTTTCTAATAATCGCCAAACCCCTAAAAAAAAACAGTGATGTTAATTAACGATTCGCTCTTTAGCCTTTGAAATGAATCTTACATGGTAATGAGCTTTTTCAAAAACTCTCTGTCTCTGGAGTTCAGCCCCTTGCACATTAATTCAGCGTGTATTGAAATCCAAATCTTGACAGGCCCTCTGTCCCTAGTTACTATCGCTGATCTCTGATTGGACAATCGCTGTTCAGGAGGGAGGGGGTTTAACCAACAGCTATACCCAACGCACATTTAGGACAAAACATTACAGTATCTTTGCCTGCATGATCTCAAATGTACTATTCAAAGACTCAGTCAGCTGAGGGGCCTGTACTGTACTGTTGTTTTATCAAGGCTGATTCCCTCTGTTTCCGACCTCAGGTGCCGTTGGCCCACAGGGAGCTCCGGGCAGGCGTACTATTCCAGCCTTTGTGCTTGTTAGAGTCGAGCTTCACGGCCTCACAGGAAATCCATATAGGAAAGACTGGCAGCACAGAAGGAGAAACCCTCTCATATAATGAAATAAAACATAGACAAGAGGGATGTCCAAAGAACATAAATCTGAATTATCAGAGTTGGAAAAAAATGGATTATTTTTTGCTTTTTACTCCCACCATATGTATGTATATAGATTCTTCTCTTGTCCACGAGTGCTCCCGGGTTTTAAAGATCTACATTCCACATTCTACTCACACAACAACTGACATCTAAGATACAGGCAAGAGAGTGGATTTGAGACAGAGAGGAAATGGGAAAGACACTGGGAATCGTAAGCATCATACAGGTGAGAAGTCACACTTTGACACACAGCTGATTGTCTGCTGCTCTGCCCTCCCGCAAAGCCTGCTCTGTCCCTTTGTGGTAATTGGAGCCAACGGAGGCCTGGACAGATGAGACAGTCACACAGATGGTTTTTAACAGACTTAATGATGCATTTCTGATTCCTCCTAATTGGCTATTGGAGGTCGGGCACCAATGGGTCAAGGAGAGGGGGCTTTGCCCGTGTCAACCAGACACCCTCTGAACCTTTACACCTCCCCAGATGGACTCACTAAAAGATTTATTGTGACACAAAGCTTTAAAAGGTTCCCTAGTTCCCTACGGCTTTGCATACTGTACCACAATGAAAAGGGTTTAAAGCAGCGGGACACAGTGATCTGGAATCAGTGTTGCATAACAAGTTCAAATGGGAGGTACTTTTACTTTACTATGATGGAGTATTCACTTAATTCAAAGGGAAGTAATGTAATCCTCTACCATAAGTTAAGATTTTATTCATCAGATAAATGAGCCTAGTTAAATGAACTCTATCTTAAGGTAATAGTGCTTCACAGCTGATAATCTATGAATTTCAGGGCTTGAGTCACAATTTTAAGCTTTTTTCCGTCATGAACACTCTGACAATCTCCTGCTGCGTTAATATGTAAAAGGCAAACTCCGGAAAATTTCCCAAAAATTGGGTGCAGACATTTTCCTGAAATGCCCAGACTTTCAGCGCACGTCTTCAAAAGCAGCTATAGAGATAAACATTGTTGACTCTCTCGCTGAGAGTACGTCAGAGGATCAATACCACTCTTATGTCAGTAAATACAGTATGTAGCTGGAGCTGGCAGCTGGTTACCTGAGCTGTAGTATATTAGGCTTGGAAACAGGGGAGACGTGTAAACATCTGAAAATACTAAATGTTTTGATTTTATGCGATGTATACGCTTTTATGTGCTGGACTAGTTCTTGGCCAGCATCGAGGAAACAAGCAGAGATGCCAAGAACCAGTCGGGCTCACAACACATTTTTAAACAATAATAATTTACTGAAGTAAAGTAAATTAATTCTTCCTCCATTTTTATGTGATGATTAAAAAAAAAACATGATATGCCCATAACGCAAAGGAAAGCAATGCAGCATCTACCTGCTTATGAATATCTGAGTTAACTTACTGTAGTTCTATAACATATTCCACCTCTCAGCACAACGAGTTCTCTCGTTTTCTCACTCCTGCACTTTTGCTCTCGTCGTCTCTCTCTCTCTGCTCCGAGGCAAAACTCCAGAGAAATGCAGAGGGACAGGGGTGGAAGGAGAAAGGTTTCTGGGAAAGAAAATGATTTATTCCCAGGCATTTCCAGGGGAACGCCATGAATAAATTCAGTTAGGTAAGCATTCATACGTGGCTCTCTGATTGTTTCATCTCGTCCCTGTGGAGAAAAGAGAGGAGTTGTAATACTGTTCAGTGTCTGCATGTTTTATTGTTGGAGCTTCTCAAGGAAATCATTTTGCTTGTATTTTACTGTACATCTGCTGCAAAATGGATATGCTGTACTAATCATCTATAATTTAGGGGTTAATAAAGTTGATTCCTGTTCTATTATACATCGATGTATCAATAGGGCGAGATTCAATTTAACAAGGAGGTCAAATGATCTAAGCATCTACACAAGCTTATAAATACTGTATTCTGGATGCTTCATAACATGTAATGTATTTAGGCCTGAGACCATTTAATGCTTTGTAGAAAAGTATTGATTTTAGGATAGTGTAGTGTACTTGTTGGTGTTAGTGAGGACTCCTGCTCCTGCTCTTCGTTTCCAGTTCGTGGCCCGGACCGACTACCTTTCCCTGTTCCGCGTATCCAGTCAGCAGTCGAGCCAACGCCAGCCCTTCATCCTCCATCGGCTGTCCGGCCGTCACCGGCACAACAACCACCAGATCCGGGTCCTGTTCTCCTCCAGTCTGTGGTCCAGCGGTCAGCAGCTCCTGGTTCCCGTTCTTCCCGGGGTTCCAGCTCTGCCTCCTGAGGGAACTCACATTCGCCGTCGGCCTCCGGCTCGACCTCTGGAATGGGTCTTCTTTCATCCTTGCCTCTGCCTGCCTCTGTTGGTCTCCTGCTTCACTTCACAAGCTGCCATCTGTGCTGATGTGCATTTGCAGAAGTTTTCAAATACGTTGGTGGTCCCTCCTCTTATAAAGCCAAGTCGAGGGTTATACGTGTCCAGTGTTCCACTCAACTTTTGGACCTTTTTGAGTGAAGCATCTGGGTATTTGAGACACAAAATGTGTCTTTGCCTTTTGTTCACACTCCTTATGAAAAGCTGGAGAGCAAAGCTACAGGACACTGCTCTGTAAATATGGAATAGAGGGTCATTAAAGAGTTCAAGAGGGGTCAGAGCAGCCTCTGCTGCTGCCCAAGAAGAGACCATAATGCATAATATAAAAGCTGTCAGAAAGTTGCAACATAAATATATAAAATCCAATGATTTGATCCCTCGTTGGTGCACTCATTGCCCTCATCTCACACAATGCAGATTGGTTTTCAGCGCCCTGGATGGCCTGCGGCACAGCATCACAGGGAAGTTTAGGGTTCACTGTCTTGCTTCAGAGCATTTCAGTTGTGATGGTATTCGCTGGGGATGTTATTCCACACACAGACTGGAGCTTCCTGTCAGCAACAGAATTTAACAGTCCCCGACGTATGGCTCTATAAAAGCCGAAGTGTAACAGGATTAATATAGCACATGGCAACAGCCCACCGCTGAGTCGGAAGTGGTGCACTAAACGATAGCATTACTATGCTAACATGCTCACAGTGACATGGTGATGTTCACTGGGTAGGCTTTAATGTTTTTCAAGTTCACCCTCTTAGTTTTTTTGCGATAGCATGCAACAATTTGCTAATAAAGACAAAGCACTTAATGAGACTGATGGGAATTGGTTTCGCTAATTCATTAGCAAAAGAATATGAAAAATTCTCATTTTGACCTGACGATGGCGCTACATTAAAAAAAGGGGCTCACAGAGTGATTTCAAAACAATTGCGCGGCAGACGGGAATGTCCGCACCCAATGTCATGGCAATCCATCCAATGGTAGTTGAGATATTACATCTGGACCGAATGACTGACCTGACAGCGTCATGGAGCCACATCACTGCCTAAAGCCACAACACATGGTCAGCGGTGAACCCGCTGCCTCTGCCATTGTTTTCCTGCGGGGAAAGCGGCGGCACCCAGGTTGAATTTATTTCAACTTCGACCCCGGATCTTTCAAAGAGCCACCGATGAGACAACCACCCGTATGTAACGTAGCCTGAAGGCGCAGCCAGAAGAGACGGAGTGATGGAAAGAAAACAATTTCTCTGTGTTATGTTTTCAGAAAACGGGCACTTTTGTTGGACAGCAGCAGCGGTATGATGTGTATTCATGAACGCTAGGTATGAGCCTGAGGATCATTCATTAAAAGACAGCCTGCTGTGCTATTCCTGTTAGCCCACCAGTGCTGAGAGAACACGGCCAACATTTCTGTGTACAACCATGGATCGTCCTCTGCTCAGTGTAAAGACCGGCGCTGTCCTTGCTTTAACAGTAAATGATGAAAAGAGCAGGTCTATTATCCGGCTTCTCTCTATGGTTTTACAAAGTTGTACAGTGAGCACAGAAGTTACAAGTAAGCGTTGAACAGTATCCTCTTTTTCTCTCTCAAAGTTTAATCATTAAAAAGTAAAAGTGAGAACGATTTTTTTTTTAAATACACAAAATAAGAGGGTATAACAACATACGAAGAACTGAAAGGAGGGTAGCAGAGCTTGAAGGCGGCTGTAAGACCAGCCCTGGGCTTATTGGAGGGTTGATTAATGGTGCTTTAGTGAGAACAGCAGAGGGTCCCCTGTGACCACCCTGGCAAAAGAGACACTTCTTATTCTCCGTTACAACCATCGATGATTTTCAAGGAGAGGCTTGAATATGACTGGAGACGACTCCGTACACCGTGTCACAGGAGAGGAAATCAATGCTGACTGCACCACTCGCTGAGTCTCAGTACTGCTTCTCATGATCTATTTACATTTTTGGGAGAGCTCGGCCACTCCTCCTTATCGGTTCATGTGAAGATCGTGTTCCTCTGTGTCGTGCGCGAGGAGAGCACACATTTCTCCAGCTCAGTATGCGGGAGTGCAGTGTCTTGCTCCCAGTACAAGGAGGCACAGTTGTTCTTGAACGCACCAGCTTGAAAACCTCATTAGAGACGTTCAATGGCTGTCTGGGGTTCCTGTGTGCTCACATCTGCCTTTCTCACTCTCTGCCTCTTCGTGTGCCTTATAATATTCCCTGACAGGCTTATCCAGCGAGCTGAAAAATAAAACCCACTTTTTCTGCAGCCTGAAGTCAGTTAAACTCTTCTCATTAAACTGCCAAAGTCCAGGGAAAGCTCTCGCTGCTTTATTTGGTTTGTTAATGAAATGGGCCTCCTCTCCTCTGATGCCTCAGTATCTAATCTAATTGAAGCGCCTTTACGGGGTCAGAATACAGATACATTTCACTGACTGCTGGGAAATTAACTTCCAGAAAACTCCATGACACCAGTGGCTGTAAAATGACCTGCAGTCGGCATTCCTGTTGAATTGTGAAAGCGAGCAAGAATTCAGAGCATTTGTCAAAACACTGATGTGACATAGCGAGGACTTTTATCAAATGAAGTTTGACTATTTGACTCACCAGAGCTGGAACAACAAAGTGGAGAACAGAAGGTCTGGCTATGTGAGACTACGGTAAGGAAGCCAGCCCAGAGCCCAATGTCCCGACGACCTTAGTTTTCCCACGATCGCTCAAAGTCCCATACGGCTATCGGGGTTCGCAAACTTTTTTTCGTTTTTTTTGTGGAGTTTGTGTTGGAGTTTGTTTCGTGCTGGGAGCTGGTTGTTAGTTGATGTTTGCTGACTCCACTTCTAAGCAAACGCTGAAGGCTGAATGGAGGCTTCGAGGCAAGGCACTGTGGCGTGACAGGGTCACGCTGTAGGCCACTGAGAAAGTCGAAAGAAAGTCTTCTTACAGTCTGCTGAGACATTCACACAAAAAGGGATTGATACATTCACATTATTACGTAATACCTTTAAATTGTTTGAACAATCCATTCGGAAATCCGCGCTCCTGCCACAGCAACGTGCTGTTCAAAATTGAGAACATATAAGCCTCAGTATGTTCAACGAATAATCAGTACTTAACAATCAGCTCCTGAGATCCGTCACCCACTTTGAGATGCTCTGTAAACTTCGTGCTTCAGATGGTGTTGAGCTTTTTAGGGATTGAGCCTCTCTCAGTTCCAGCTCAACACAGGAACATCTGAAGCCCCCCCCCCCCCGTCCCCATCCCAGCCAGTGGACTCAGATATGAGCAAACAGATGGCTGGAAGTTATAAAGAAAAGAAGTCTTTGTCTGCTGCTTATCGTGACCTCAGTGAGCAGGGAGTGCATGAAAAGAGCTGGATTGTCCGCTCCAGCGTGCTCTCGCAGCGGCGGGCACACTCAAGGGGATTCCTGCATCGTCAGATTTCTTTAGAGAAGTGCCATAGACTTGCTCACAGCAGTTTATTCCCAAGGGTGTGCATATATGTTGAGTAGTTGGGGAGTAGGAGGAGATGAATGCAAATTTGTGCTTGTTTATCCCGGAAACTTGTGTTTATACGAGGGCCACGGACAGTGCATACCACACCAGATAATACTGTACGTGCAGGTATTTTATTCTCGTTTTTTTTTTTTTGTTTGCAGAAACTTTTACTTGAACTGTGTGATGTGGCATACAGTATATGTTTGAAATGTGTCCCTGAAATCTACAAGGCCTCGCTCAATATCTGTCTCATCACAGGTTATTTCACACGATCCAAGCCGGCGTCCTCAAAAGTGAAGCTGAAAAATAATTAATAATTCTGCAGGGTAGAGATTGATTCGACGGAGACGTAATTTGTTCTGGATAAGCTCCATCAGTCGGGGTGGATGGCTTCGTCTGAGGCCTTAATGGTTTACATGCTGCGCTGCTGAGTGGTCTGCTGTGCAGTAAGACAAACACATACCAGGGGACTTGTTCAAATGCCAGTTTTAAAGCTGCGTTCAAGGCTGCAAGGGGCAGCAGGAAAGCCTTCTAGTTGCATTTTGTGAAAGCACTGACTCCATATGAGTTAATGTTTTGTTTCATAGCTCTGGGATGAATACCGTCTCATTGGAAGATCAACAATTCAAGGCGCTGCAGCATATAACATGTAAAGTGTTAGTTCTTTTAAATGTAACACACTTCATATACGTTCTATTGCCTGGTACATGGAGTTCCCTGTGAATGCGCAACCAGGAATCAATGCACAGCAATTCTTTAATGTTCCTCAGAGATCCCTACTGAAAATTGTTTCTGTCCTTCAGTTTTGATAAACCTGAATGTGACTGCTCTTAACCCTCCTGTGCGAAGTACGGTTGCATAATCAATGGAGCTGCAGACGATCCTGCACACACAGGAAAATCAATGATGCCAAATGATGAGGGAAGAATGCAGAAACAATTTAGGCCCTTCTCTGTCTTTTAATGATATTGCAGAACTGACAAAGGGAACTCTTTGTACCTACAGTATGTGTGTTCTCATTCACTCTCTCCTCGTAATGATCGAGTCTTGTCTCGTTCATCCTCTCTCTCACTATCCCAAAAAATCGAGCGGAACTTCTAAGAGTTGTGCCTTTGTTCTTGCCGCTGCGTGTGACGGTCAGTTGGTGTGTGGGAGTGAAATGGAGGTTGACCTTTTTGTAGTGATTTGATATAATCCCTCTCTGGCAGGCACTAGACTGGGTCACCACAGAGTGACCTGGAGTCCATTGCTGTGTTTTTCCTTCTAAAAGAAAGAATTATTTATTTCCAGCTGCTTTGCCACGACACTTTGCATTTTTTTTCTTTCTTTTGCAGAGTTTTTAATCATTGATGGAGAAGGTTGAATCTGCCCTGGTGGCTTCTTGTGATCTATATTCCTCCATCCGATATACCCCCACTGAGCATGGATATAAGGTTAAGGGATAAATCCATTCAAAAAGATAATCTGTGCATTATTAATTATCTCCCTCAAAGGTCAAATCTTTGGTCCAGGGTGCAAGAAAAGGGGAAAACACCATAAGGGAGCTGATAATAATTTCTAATTTCTAATTTCTATAAGTGGCAGTTACCAAAAAAACTGAGAAGTGATGTGTATTCAAACGGCAACCACCAAGCCAGTTCCACAATTTCAGTGATAGATAAAACATGTCTCAGCTGTAAAACAGGTCAATACTTTCAGGGAAACCCATGTATATTCAATGCCCCTGTAACAGATGCAATCCTCAAAAAGCTGCAAAACTGCCTTAATAACAGAACTTTAATGGTTAAAAGGGTTGAGGCTGAAGTCAAAGCTCAACACTAAAGACCTGCGAGATTATCAGTGAATTGAAACGATGTCTCTGTGAGGGTCTCGGGGCACATTGTGAACTTCTCAAAACTGCTATTTCTGGGAGTGAGGCAAACAATCCCACAACCTGGAGTAAGCAGAAAAGAAACCTGCAGCCTTGAGCAACTGGAAAAAGTCATATACTGTAAGGACTTAGAGCATGTTCCCCCTTTGCCACAGTCATAATGGGTTTACATTCAAAAGAAATAGAAGGGCTCCTTCGAAGGGGGGAGGGGAAGGAAATGGCACGGATCACTCTAGTGTTCAAATATAATTTGAATTTTACAAACACAGCTTCACTCATGTTCCCACACTGCAACTTATCAAGAGGACAATGTGTCACAGTACACTGCTCAGAATTTTCAGTGTAAATCACCAGTTTTGAAATTTTAAGAGAAGCCAAGTATTTTCCTTAATCACAGAATTTGAGATATTATCTCTTTACGCAGTCCAAGATTTGTATGCGAGCTCTTCAGATGCTTATATTTATCAGCAGGTCTACTGAAGTTATTTGCACGATAAATCAGAGATTCCGGTGTTTGTTTGAGAAAGAGAGCGAGCGGGGCAAAAAAGCTCTACAATAAGAAAATATACATATAGTAGCCTATACACAATGCTCGTAGGATTTGAATTGCCCGTCCAATGCTTTTTATTAAGGATTTGTTTTCTTCACGCTTTCCGATGAGACACTTGTGCACGTCGGCCTTACCAAATCTGCAGCTACTCAGGGGTTCTGATTTGCTCAAGGACACTTTGGTGCGCTCACATATTGGCTGTCACAAAATCTCACTTGGCTTTGTGTCATGAGCTAATGTGAACGTGTATGTGTACGATGTCCGTCCGTCAGAGGGGTTTCATTGCAGTGTAGACAATTAAGGTTTCTGTGATTGGTGTTGCACCCTTGTGGTTATTGGAATGCAGTTTCCAAGGGGCATGTGAGCAGACATTTGAATTTTCAGAGATTTACAGTTGATTAAATCAAGTTATACGTAATTACATCAGTTGAAATATTTAATGTAATGGATGGGGGGGGGGGGGGGGGTTGTAATTTGTAAAAACATTTGGAGCTATTTATGGAATTCTTATTTCTTTAAAAAGTTTAAGATGGTGGATCATCACAACAAGGTAATATAACAGACAGTTTTTTCCTTTTTTTGTTTGGGGACATTTAAACATCAAGGCTCAAGATGAGAAAATGACAAAGGGCTCTGCCTCATTGACCCATGAGGACAATTCCAGGTCTCTTACTGTGTGGGAAAGCACATTGGGACCTGCACAGTGCATCAATAGCATGAATAAGTTGTATAGATTTTCAGAATGCAATTCTGAGGTGACGAATGAAAACTATTAATCTGAGTGAACTGGCCAGTCTGTGTGGACAAGTAATAACTTACATTCAATTATAGTGGCAGTTGTTGTATAAAAGGCTATTGATTTATGGATGCTTGCAGTTTGCTTCTCAGTCAGGCCCGTGTGTTTTGGATTTTTCGTTTAGATATTATGACTGACCAAACTCAAACTCTATCTCATTCTCTTGCTCTTTATCTTTTGCTTATTTTCTCAAACCCAGCCTTTTGAGGCTTAAAATAAATGTGTTCCCATTCAAGGGTGACATCGCCAGACACTGGAAAAAACTTTACAGTAACTGGCCAAAGCGAGTCAGCTCATCTGTGTTTGCGTCTGTATGTAGCCCCATACCAAAGTCCTTTTCATGAGGATTAAATTTGAAAATCGTATTCAAACTGTGCACCTTCATGTGCTCCTATTTGCTAATCTGATTTTAAATCTATCTTTGGTTCAATAATGAATCAACAGCATAAGCTGGAGACACGCTCGGTGGAAATGAGACATTACTGATAATATAATAATAAAAGCTCAAGAAACTAATCAGCCCCTGCCGGCATGTAGGAAGGCCTTTTTATCGTTGTCATTACTCCAACGCTGTGCAATCTGAATAAACACTGTGGTAAAACATTACATCAGCTATATTAGATGACTGTGGTGTATCACCCCAAGACCAGTCAGAAAAGTTTAAGGTTAGAGAGAAGTTTAAGGTAATGAGACTGTATATTTTTTTGCTGTGAGATCAGCATCCTTGACGTTTGTTTTGACATACAGTACATTGTAATCTTAATTTGCTTTTCTGCCCCTTTTAATATAAACACCAGCCATGTGCAGGAACAAGAGGAGGATACCTATAACTGCTGGAGCCTATGAGAGACTGGGCCTGCAGGAGCAGTTTCAGACATTCATGGTCTTTTTCAATCTGTCTCAGATGCTGTGATTAGAGAGAAAGAGAGAGAGAGAGAGAGAGAGCTACAGAAAAGCATTATCCAAAAATGTCACTTTTGGAGCCATCACAGTGATTTCTCCATCTGTTTGCTGGAGAAACGACACCCGTCCTTAACACGGGTAGACATGCGTCAGATTGGCCTCCTGCCCGATCTCCATTGAGCCCTGCTTTGAGCGAGGGCATATGTGTGTCAGGCATATATAGACATAGAGAGGAGGAGGAGACCAACACAAAGTACGGGAGGTCTTGGCAGTTTTCTGGCATGCTTCAATCAGGAGGATAACCGATGTTTCGCCTCAGTCTGAGTTGCTCAAAATGAGATGATACCAAATGAGACATACAATGCCCACAAGCTCACAACTAATCACTGTTAGCAGGTGCATTCAAACAATAAGGCTTATATATATTTGTTGTTGTGTTCAGCTCTTTGACAGCTTTGAACATGCAGCCCCAAAATAGTGATCCCCTGTAAACTTCTCTGAATGGTTCATTTGTGGGCATTTCACTCTTTCAAATGAAACAATGTAAAATCACAGAATCAGAATAAAGGAGACTGATCCCTGCCTGCAAGCACCAAAGACTGCGAAATGGAGTTGCCCATGTTAACCTGCAGATACATCCAACTGGAGGCCAGGTTTGTCCTCTAGTCTAGAAAGTCAATTCAGTGTGCTTTAGTGAATGCTGCCATGTAAAAACACACAAGCCAATGTAAATATATAATGGATGTAGATGGGTCCGAAGGTTATCAGGTACTTTGAGCCACCTAAAAGCAAAAGTGCTACTCTTTTTCTGGGTTGGATCGCTGATAATTGAACGAAGATGGAACATGAGTGCTTGCTGGTGAAAAGACCAAGTGACTTGGTTGGTAATAACTTCATAAACTATCCTGCTTTAAGTAGAGGATGGCAGTGAGGGCCGCCCATTCCTCCACAGGAGATTAAGTTGGTCCAGAGCAGAGTGATTCTTTTTGAGCTGTTCGGGATAAACTGCACTTCAGAAAACATCTAATAACAAAGATCTACGTGCTGGGATTCATTCCCAAGCAGAAGTGGCTGGAAATTCCTCTAACTTTTGTATTATACATGTAGTTTAACACCATGCTGAGCAGCTTTTTAAGTTCACTTCAGCAGTGTCTTATACTGACTCATATTTGATTAATTTTAAAATCAATCTCTGAGGAGTTCTATATTAATCTTTTGCAGTCCAGGGAGAATCACACACACACACACACACACACACACACACACACACACACACACACACACACACACACACACACACACACTTTGAACTAAGTCATGTAACTTAGAAGAAATCCTATAAAGTCAGTGCATTTCCTTTATTAATTAAAACTCTTGTTTATTAGTGATTATCTACATTTTCATCCCGAGTTCTTACCTTCAATAACGCTGCCTCAAAGTTGCTGACCGTTACTTTGAAGATAATTTTTCTTCAAACGACGTACGATGCTGCTCTCTGCTGGTAGGAAGCTGGAAATGCAGTTGGGGGGAAAAAACACAGTTGAAGTTTAGCACCAATCGATTTTACAAAACCATCCACTAGTCATGTAACTAAACTGATAATGAACGCCACAATGTTGCATATAGTCTTTTTATTTGTGAAGTGTGAAAAACTATAGTGTGGCATCAAATGCTGCAGCTGCTTTACTTACTTAAATAAGTTAGTTACATTGAGACAGATGGTGGAACAGTTCAGTTAATCATTTGATTAACTATATTATAATAAGTCATTTATAGAGCACTTCATTGCTAAAACCAATCTCAGTGAATGACAGATGTACACACCAAGAGGGAAAAGGTTAATGTGTCCAACAAACTCAATACATTTATAGCAATGAGCTTTTATAGTTTTACATAATTAGACTAATTTTATGGTGTCAAATTCCTCAGGTGGATTTCAGTTTGATATAACACTTTCTATGCATATTACAGAAGTGAAGACTTCAGTCAACACTCTAGATAACATTTGAGAAAACACCTTAAAAATAAAAACACATGCTTGAATTGAATGTACTTCTTACTCTACACGTACCTAAAATATTTCATTCACACTCGAGGTGGAACTCCCTCTTGCTTAGAATTAAAGTCATTTTCTAATTTGCCAGAACGGGAAAGAATGTGTAGCAGTTTTTGTAAATTCACAGCTGTTCCACTTAAGTGGAAATAGTTGGATGTTATTCTAATTACACACTCAATAAGTTGTAGAAGCAGAAGCACAGCGACCCACACCATAAATGTGTACAATATTCACCTAAAATAAAACTTTTTATTCATGAATAAAAGAAAGTCATACTTTTTATAAACATTTATTTGTCTTTATTGGCCAGAGGGAATCAGCTTAGACAAGGACTCCAAACTGTTTCAGAACATCTGTGTATTTTGCGATCTTGGCCTCAACGTTCTTTTCTGCCAGCTTGGTCAGCTTGACCACTGTCTTTTTCTTGGAGTAGCGGAGCTTGGCCTTCTCTTTTCTCTTCTCCTCCAGGGTGGCAGTGATGGCCTGGTACTTCCAGCCGACCTCATGTGCCAGACGCCCGAGGAGGGCGAACTATGGGGAAGAAAGATTGACAAACCAAATGTTTATAGCACCAGCAGCGATATTTTTCTTTAAAAGATTACAGAATAGATGGAAAATTGACTTTATATATCTCTAGTTTTAGAGACCACTCGAATGTGATTTAAACTTCGATATTATATCAATATAGCATTTAGTTCTTACATTTAAAAGAATCAACTTATTACACAACTTGCCCCCGACTCAACTCAGTAATCAGATCCGTTAAGTTTGTCTCATCAATAGATGATCAGTTTCGGGATAATGATGTCATCAATGTCAAGTAAGAACTGTTGTGGCAGTTGATCTGAAGCGCTTTCATTGGATTGTTTGCCAATTTTAAAGCAAAGTATGGTCTACAATTTCAGTCGGTAGTGAGACCCTCTGGTCTCATTTAATTTTCCTTGATCAAAAATTCCAGGCTCACCTTGCGAGTGGGCTTCAGACGCACAATCTTAAGAGCAGCTGGGACAACCATGCGCTTCCTCTGTGGAACAAAATTCAAAGTCAGAAAAAAAAGGAAAAACGGCACGACTCTGAACACTGACAGGGCAGCCTGTCTCAGACATCTTTTGTTTTCAAAAGTCATTCAAACAAGGTAGGTAAGTGATAGGTAACATCACAGACAGCTGAGCTGAACATGGAATATGAATGTGTGGTCCTTTGTTGTGTACAGTGATCTTCACCTTGTCATAGGGTGGGGGGATGCCATCGAACACCTTCAGCCTATCAAGAGCAGCCTGGCCTCTCTTGGTCTTGTGGGGCAACATGCCTGGTTACCAAAGAGAAATTGTTGGTTCAATAAACTGTCAAATACCAACCAGTGCAGCTGTACCTATCGTTTATTTGTCCAAACACAAATGTACATCCCTACTCCACTCAGCAATCAGATCCGAAAAAGTTTGTCTCATCAGTAGATGATCAGCTTCGGGATAAAGTGCTCATCACTGTCAAGTAGGGAACAAATTGTGCTGGAGCAAATTAACGACAAGACTTAAAAAATACGATCTGAAACAATAATCAAACAAGATTCAGACAGATCTCTGGTGTGCATCTCTGGTGTGTCTCATGTCTATTGATTTCAGAGGCTGAGAAATAACGGCTTAATGAAAGTTGAGTTTTTCAGAAAACCCAGAGGTTTTGAATATTTTAAGAGTCTAAATGGGTTAAGGACAGAAAACTACAACATGGATTGTCATCCTCTAAGCAAACCACTGTTATTAACATATTGTAGGTCTAAATATAGGTAAACCTGATGCACATCTCACACAGTCAGTTAAAGAGCATAGTTAGTAAACTTCAAGCAAGCTCAGCAAATGTAGCACAATCTATTGAAATCCAGAAAGGTGCCCATTTTCAGTCAATACTCTTCCTACATTATCAATTTAAATTTTGTTATGTTTTGGTGAGAAGTATCCATATCAAGAAATGTGCCACATGTTCACCTCTGACGGTCCTCCAGAAGATCCTGCTGGGAGCTCTGAAGTGGTACGGTCCACGAGAGGGGTTGGTGTTCATCCTCTTACGCAGGAAAGAAAGGTACTTCACTGTTGACAGGCACACGATGCAAAAGTACTTTAGTATCCAAGTTACAAATACTTCATGGCACTAGACAGTGGTAACACTTCGGTGTGTAATGCTGATGTCTCAGATGGTAGTGCATGTAAGGTATTCTCATGGTCATTTAAACTCGAATAATAGTGATAAAAATCATCATTGACAAGCATTTTCAAACAGGCACAACAGAAATCACCCTACTTACGTTTGTTGCGGTAGAAGTTGCCAGAGATGTTGATGCCTTCACATCTCACGACCACCACTTTGTGTCCTAACAGATTAAGATAAAAGGTTAGAACTCAAATCACAAATGGGACCTGCAGGTTAACGTTCACCTGCATCCCGTCTCAGATGGTAGTGCATGTGAGTTTTCTCATGGTCTTTCAACTCGAGCATTTCAGATAGATCATCATTGACAGATTGAGGTGACAGTACCGATGTGCTTTATAGTATTGGAAATGATGTTCATGGGGCTGTCGAACGCAACTTTATATACAATAAAACATATACACCTTTATTTATAAATAAAACACTCACCCAACAGAACCTGTTTGGCCACGAGGGCAGCAAGCCGTCCAAGAAGGTGGCCCCTGCCATCAAGCAGCAGAACCTGCAGGTTAAAAAGACAAAATATTGATGTTTAACATCCGATATAATATCAGCTAACAAGGTAACGTTGACCACATTAGGGGGAGGTCTTACAGTATAGTCAGTCTTGAGTTATTCTCAGTTAACAATACTATCAACTAACTGTTGATACAAACCAGTAACTGCAACAGATGTTTTCTTTAAAGCGTTACAGAATAGATGGTAAATTGAATTTACACATCTCTAGTCCTAGAGACCACTCTAATGTGATTTAGACTTCGATATGATATCAATATAGCATTTAGCTCTTACGTATAAAAGAATCAACTTATCACACAACTTGCCCCCGACTCAACTCAGCAATCAGATCCGTTAAGTTTGTCTCATCAATAGATGATCAGTTTCGGGATAATGATGTCATCAGTGTCAAGTTAGAACAGTTGAGGCAGTTGATCGGAAGCGCTTTCATTGGATTGTATGCCAATTGTAAAGCAAAGTCTACAATTTTTGGTCGGTAGTGAGACCCTCTGGTCTCATTTAATATTCCTTGATCAAAGATCGCAGGCTCACCTTGCGAGCGGGCTTCAGACGCACACTATAGATTGTGGGCCCGAGCTCGGTACAACTAACCAATCACGTACCGGTGAAGCTACGACGTTAGCATGGCACCAGCGTTAGCATAGCATAGCACCGACGCCAAAGCATGGCAACACGTTGACTGCGATTTAGCCTCGAATAACGCGAATAAGCATTAAAACAATGTATAATAGAGTAAACACGATTAGTGCACACATGAAGTTTAAGTAAATGTGCCCATGCGTCACTTGGGCTCACATGACCAGGGCACGAGCTTTAGCCAACGAGCTAACACATTGACTCGTTAGGGAAGCTGCCATGATGAAGGCACGTTCACTCAGCTACGGCTAGCGGTCTCGAACAGTCTTAAAATACAGTCTAATGAGAAACAGTGAGCAATACAGTTATTACACTACGTGCTCCCGTATGCATCACCCGCAGTTAACACGTAACAGAACAGATTTTACTCGGACGAAAAGGCAAAAAGAAGAGATTATGGTTCCACAGCGGTTACACACCTTATTGAACCGGTCCGCCATGATGTGCGAAAAGAAAGACACACGGGGCTGCTCGTCGTAAAAGGCAGGGGCAGGCGGAAGTGACGACTTATGATCGTGACGTGTGCAGATTTTTTTTTATTTTAAACTTTATGTGAACAATTTCTCAAGATAGTTTAGTTGTAAAGACTCGGAGATCTTTACAATATCTATATTCGTAATAAAGATATTCGTAAATATCGTTTTTTTTTAGCAGTTTGGCACTTTTCTCTTTTCTTTCCTGATTCTACACAGTTTATGAACGCTGGAATTCCTTCAACACAAAAAATGTTATTATAAGGGTCGTTGTTGTCACTATTTTGTCTTTCTTTTCATAAGACTATTTCAATTGTCTTTCACAATGTTTTAAATTTTAACTGTTTTGAAATGGGAATTTATCAATACCAATAAATTGGCTGTTGGATTGAGGAATAAGTTTTGTTAAATGTCAAGTGACACTAAGAGAATTTTGTTTCTAATTACTTGATGCTCTTTTCATTTCCAGTTTTGACT
Source organism: Scophthalmus maximus (assembly GCF_022379125.1). Taxonomy (NCBI): domain Eukaryota; kingdom Metazoa; phylum Chordata; class Actinopteri; order Pleuronectiformes; family Scophthalmidae; genus Scophthalmus; species Scophthalmus maximus. Next base: position 9,782,417 of record NC_061529.1, read on the forward strand.
TGCTTCCTTTGTATTTTCTCCGGTCAGATTTAAACCTATAACTCCAGCATAGTATGTAATATAAAATATATTGCTTATAAAAGCAGTCTCCTGCTTGCAATTATTGGGCTGATATATTACTCACAATTAATATGTCAACCTGCTGTTTGCTGCTGTAGATGTAGCAGCACCCTTTGGATTACACACAGCTCCTTTGGCAATTTCCCTCAGCAGATAGTCATGTCTACAAAATAGAAATCCAATGTGATTTACAAGCACATACTCACAAATTATATTGAAACCAAAGGTGTGAGAAAGTAAAACAAACATTTAGTCACTGGGAACTATAGCTTATTTTTGTCCCAGGGGCCCCTGGTATTAAATTGTTCTCAGATAATTAATGATGCTTTAATCATTCATTTCATTCTCTAGTCATCCAAGTTTTTCCCTTTACAGTTAACAAATATATAGGACTGCATCTACCACTTATTTTTCCAAAGGGCGTTTAATCAGGAACAGATTCAGTAGAATCTGCAACCAAGTCGTTACTCTTGATTCAATGCCCTTTGAATACCCATGACCTTAATGAATAAGAAACTGAGATAATTGTTTAACAGGTTATCAATGTTCCAATTATTATTACTCAACAGTTTTTAAAATGCCATAAAATTGTGAAAAATGTTGATTTGAGTCCAAGATGTCTTCAGCTTGTTTTCATGTATCACAACTCTTAAAATTATTACTGTTAGGGTTAGCTAATTGCAATGAATTGTTATTGGAATAATTGACTTTTCTATAACAGCACTAAGAGATAGAGAAACCAATGCCATTTAAATTACAAATTTATTTATACAGCACACAAGGTGATACGTTGGTGTTCCCATATGAAGTGTTCAGATGGCTCAATTTTGTGTACCTGCGACAAACAGCACACTGACCAACAACAAAACGGAATGAAGTTGAAAAAGGTGTACAACCCAAGTCACAGCATGCCATGGAAACAGCATCGATTTAATGAACAGCTTTAATAAATTTCAAGCATATACAGAACAGTCAGCATCACATTCATGACTGCCCTTGTGACAGTGCATGCAGCAATCCAAGGAATTACTAAAACGTGTCTGAAAACGGGAACTCTTTCTTTTTGTAGGGAGGTCTCACTCAGTCGTCGTGCTTCAGCTTCCTGATCTTTCCCTTGTGGCGGTCGATCTTGTGCTGCAGGTTAATAGATGGCAGCAGGTGGCAACAGAGAGGAGAACGTATACACCGGGGAAAGGGAACAGAAAATGGACAGACAAAAAAGGGGGAGAGAAATGAAGACAGTAAGATAAGATCGTCATAAAAAAGAGAATATGGTGACAAGTTGTAGAGTCAAGATTCTCTGGCCACATTTGGTTGCTGTAAAAAGAAAGAAATACACATTTGAAGTACATCTCATCGGCCTGCTTCTTCCCCATGGCTCCACCTGCCTCTTTCCTGCACCTTTACCCAGCTCACCCAACTGAGTCATCCAAAATGAAGATGTAAAGTGTAAATATATAGCAACAAACTCTATAGACATTTCTTTAAAGGGACAAGTTTCTCTCTTATGTTTCAAGACATTTCTATGTGGTTTTCACAGGCTCCAACCAAATGTTTATAGCACCAGCAGCTCTAAAATGTACTACAGCAGATGTTTTCTTTTAGAGGTTGCAGAAAAGATGGTAAATGAAATGTATACATCTCTAGTCTTAGACACCACTCGAATGATTTGAACTTCAAGATATTATATCAATATAGCATTTAGTTCTTCCGTTAAAAAAAAAAAGAATCAACTTATTACACAACTTGCCCCCGGCTCAACTCAGTAATCAGATCCGTAAAGTTTGTCTCATCAATAGATGATCAGTTTCGGGATAATGATGTCATCAATGTCAAGTAAGAACTGTTGTGGCAGTTGATCTGAGGCACTTTCATTGGATTGTTTGCCAATTTTAAAGCAAAGTATGGTCTACAATTTCAGTCGGTAGTGAGATCCTCTGGTCCTATTTAATTTTCTTAGATCAAAGATTCCAGGCTCACCTTGCGAGTGGGCTTCAGACGCACAATCTTAAGAGCAGCTGGGACAACCATGCGCTTCCTCTGTGGAACAAAATTCAAAGTCAGAAAAAAAAGGAAAAACGGCACGACTCTGAACACTGACAGGGCAGCCTGTCTCAGACATCTTTTGTTTTCAAAAGTCATTCAAACAAGGTAGGTAAGTGATAAGTAACATCATAGACAGCTGAGCTGAACATGGAATATGGATGTGTGGTCCTTTGTTGTGTACAGTGATCTTCACCTTGTCATAGGGCGGGGGGATGCCATCGAACACCTTCAGCCTATCAAGAGCAGCCTGGCCTCTCTTGGTCTTGTGTAGCAACATGCCTGGTTACCAAAGAGAAATCGTTAGTTCAATAAACTGTCAAATACCAATTAATCATTTAATTTTCCTTGATCAAAAATTCCAGGCTCACCTTGCGAGTGGGCTTCAGACGCACAATCTTAAGAGCAGCTGGGACAACCATGGATTCCTCTGTGGAACAAAATTCAAAGTCAGAAAAAAAAGGAAAAACGGCACGACTCTGAACACTGACAGGGCAGCCTGTCTCAGACATCTTTTGTTTTCAAAAGTCATTCAAACAAGGTAGGTAAGTGATAGGTAACATCACAGACAGCTGAGCTGAACATGGAATATGGATGTGTGGTCATTCGTTGTGTACAGTGATCTTCACCTTGTCATAGGGCGGGGGGATGCCATCGAACACCTTCAGCCTATCAAGAGCAGCCTGGCCTCTCTTGGTCTTGTGGGGCAACATGCCTGGTTACCAAAGAGAAATTGTTGGTTCAATAAATTGTCAAATACCAACCAGTGCAGCTGTACCTATCGTTTATTTGTCCAAACACAAATGTGCATCCCTACTCCACTCAGCAATCAGATCCGAAAAAGTTTGTCTCATCAGTAGATGATCAGCTTCGGGATAAAGTGCTCATCACTGTCAAGTAGGGAACAAGTTGTGCTGGAGCAAATTAACGACAACAAATATGAACTAAAACAAAAATCAAATAGACTGATGTGACTGCTGAGCCACCAGCCAAGGGTCAGAATGAGATTTGTTTGAGGAGGATTTCAGCAAGTGGGCACCAGTATCAGTGGTTTAGATTGACCTGATGAAATGCGGCTAGAGACAATACAACACGATTTCTCAGAATTTGAAGCAGAAGCAAATTCGTGGGGGGAGTTGCCTTTTTACACCAAAACTTAACATGTTCAGTTCAATGTTTAGGTTAAGTATCCGTATCCAGCATATTCTGTTTCTAAGGGAACTGCAATTATTTACTACCAAAGTCCCACATTTAAGCACTCAAATGTCTCATGTCTCCATCTATTTCAGAGACTGAGAAATTACGGCTTTATTGCAAGTTGAGTTTTTCAGAAAACCCGGAGGTTCTGAATGGTTTAAGAGTCTTAATGGGTTAAGGACCCATACCTAAAACATGGTTTCTCATCCTCCTTTAAGCACAACACTTAACTTACATATTGTAGGTCTAAACCTAATGCATCTCAAACACCCACTTAAAGAGCATAGTTACTAAACTTAAAACAAGCTCAGGAAATTGAGCACAATCTATTGAGTTATTATCAATTTCTCAAGTGATAATCCATAAATGTGCCCATTTTCAGTTATTCTTCCTACATCCTCCATGTAATTTTGTTTTAATCAGTAATAAAAACATATTTCATGTTTTAGTGAGAAGTTTCCATGTCAAGAAATGTGCCACATGTTCACCTCTGACGGTCCTCCAGAAGATCCTGCTGGGAGCTCTGAAGTGGTACGGTCCACGAGAGGGGTTGGTGTTCATCCTCTTACGCAGGAAAGAAAGGTACTTCACTGTTGACAGGCACATGATGCAAAAGTACTTTAGTATCCAAGTTACAAATACTTCATGGCACTAGACAGTGGTAACACTTCGGTGTGTAATGCTGATGTCTCAGATGGTAGTGCATGTAAGGTATTCTCATGGTCATTTAAACTCGAATAATAGTGATAAAAATCATCATTGACAAGCATTTTCAAACAGGCACAACAGAAATCACCCTACTTACGTTTGTTGCGGTAGAAGTTGCCAGAGATGTTGATGCCTTCACATCTCACGACCACCACTTTGTGTCCTAACAGATTAAGATAACAGGTTAGAACTCAAATCACAAACTTCAGGTTAACGTTCACCTGCATCCCGTCTCAGATGGTAGTGCATGTGAGTTTTCTCATGGTCTTTCAACTCGAGCATTTCAGATAGATCATCATTGACAGATTGAGGTGACAGCACTGAGGCACTGTGTGCTTTATGGTATTGGAAATTATGTTCATGCGGCTGTTGGACGCAACTTTGCAGACTATTTAAACTTTAACACCTCAATTTATTTAATTTTTTTAAACACTCACTTGCAGAACCGGTTTGGCCACAAGGGCAGCGAGCCGTCCAAGAAGGTGGCCCCTGCCATCGAGCAGCACAACCTGCGGGTGAAAAAGACAAAATAATGTAACGTTGACCACATTAGGGGGAGGCCTTACAATATAGTCAGTACCTACTCGTGCGTTATTCTCTTTTAACAAGAATATCAACTAACCTTAAAATGCAAGAGCTGCACATTTAAACAAGTTTCAGAAACATTTGGATGGAACCCACCGGTGAAGCTACGACGTTAGCATAGCACCAGCGTTAGCATAGCACCAAGGCCAAAGCATGGCAACACGCTAACTGCGATTTAGCCTCCAATAGGGCGAATAAGCATTATAGCAATGTATTATTGTGTAAACACGATAAAAGGAGCTTAAGTTTACGTAAATGTCCCCATGCGTCACTTGGGCTCACATGACCAGGACACGAGCTTTAGCCAACGAGCTAACACATGGAGTCGTTAGGGAAGCTTCCATGATGAAGGCACGTTGACTCAGCTACGGCTAGCGGTCTCGGACAATCTTAGAATACAGACTAATGTGAAAGGGCGAAAAAAAAAATCATTAATCGACGTTCATGCGCAGTTTGCATGTAACTAAACTGATTTTACTCGCACGAAAATGCAAAAAGAAGAGATTATGGTTCCACAGCGGCTACACACCTCATTGGACCGGTCCGCCATCATGTGCGAAGCGAAAAGAAAGAGATCTCTTCTTCGTCTTCTTCCTGTTTTATGGCGTTTGGCAAACAACTTTTATGTGCGCATTACCGCCCCCTTCTGAACTGGAGTGTGGGCCAGAATAGTCTGATCTGGGTTTAATCTACTGGATGGGAAAACAAAAAAAACCCCAAAACAAACCAAAATAAAAACAACTACTCTACATTCTTCTAATAACTCTGTTCTTTTCCAAGAAAATAAATGCTGCTTTATATCCCACATGCCCTGAATAGAAAGAGACGAGGGGCTGCCTTTGCAAAAAGCAGGGGCGGGCGGAAGTGCCGATTTATGATCGTGACGTGTACAGATTTTTTTTTTTTTCAAGTCACAACATGCCATGGAAACATTATTCATTTCATGAACAGTTTTAATAAATTTCAAGCATTTACAGAACAGTCAGCCAAACATTCATGACTGCCCTTGTGACACAGTGCATGCAGCAATCCAAGGATTTACTAAAAGGTGTCTGACAGCGCCGGTGAGAAAACAGGAACTCTTTTTTTTTTATTATTATTATTTTTTCTTTAAGGGAGGTCTCACTCAGTCGTCGTGCTTCAGCTTCCTGATCTTTCCCTTGTGGCGGTCGATCTCGCGCTGCATACGTTCAATCTCCTTTTTGTGGTGGTCAATTTCTTCCTGGTGGTGCTGCTTCAACGCAGCCAGCTGCTCCTGCTCTTTACGCCTTGCGTGCAGGTGAAGAGAAATGGCAGCAGGTGGCAACAGAGATGGGAAAGTATAAACAGGGGAAGGGAACAGAAAATGGACAGAGACAGAAACACGGGAGAGAAATGAGGACAGTGAGATAAGATCATCATAAAAAAAGAGAAATTATGGTGACAAGTAGGTCAAGTAAGTAGTAGAGTCAAGGTTCTCTGTCCACATTTGGTTGCTGTATCAAAAAATGAAATACACACTTGAAGTACATCTCCTCCTCCGCGGCCTGCTTCTTCCCCATGGCTCCACCTGCCTCTCTGATGGACCCTCCACCTCCTCCTCCTTTTCCTGCACCTTTACCCAGCTCACCCAACTGAGTCATCCAAAATGAAAATGTTAAGTGTAAATATATAGCAACAAACTCTCTGTAGACATTTCATGTTTCAAGACATGTCTGTGTGGTGTCCACAGGCTCCAACCACCATTAATAGTTGGACAGGTCAAAACCGGCCAACTCTGAAGGTCAAGATTCCGGCCATTTCACAATGGAGGCCAAAGGGCTTCTTTGTTTGCCAGGTGTTAGAAGAGACACAGGTATTTGGAACAGACTGGAAACTGTTTGTGTAATAAACAATGCAGCCAAGTCCTCGGAACAAACCAGTCCACACTGTGGGGAACCGGTTTGCTTTGATTAAAATGGCGAGTGTTGCCATTTCGTTTAGACAAAAGTTGATTTGATTGAAGTGAATCCCTGCTACTTCATCCACAACACTGTTTTGAATCTGCCCAACGGGACATCCTCTGACCTACAAGTGGTGCCATCAACAGTTGTTGATCCACTTTCACCGAGGCACGTCTCAGGCCAATGCGCTGTAGATGGTCCCCGGGCGGCGGCGTGTCGGCTGCTGGGAGCAGTGTTTCACCCAGGCGGCGTATGTTACCTGGTCGGATGACATCCTGAGCTGTGAGGAGACGAACGTCCTGACGTGAGGCCTCAGAAACCTCGCCATGTCTGCCTCTCGCGTGTGAACGCAGCGCTGACGGGGACAGGGAAGCAGCTCGCCCTTGTCCTCAAAACAACGCCACAGGGCGGCGCCATTACAGGAGCGACAGGGGTGACGACACGAGCATGAGGCTGCTCTTGAAGGAAGAGTAAAATAACAACGCGTCCCGACATGTTGGGTGTTCTTTAACAAAACGAAGACTATTTTTGACTTAATATACAAAACAACTCATGTTATATACTGCGGAAAAAACACCCGCCACCCCCATTGCCCTCCATAATGGTATGGTCTAAAAAAAACTTTTAAAAAAACACCTCCCCGTACGTTCTTTACGGCGCTGTTGACGTTACTTTGATATTGCACGTTTTTGTATTCATGTATTATTGATACGACATATATTTTACCTTGAAAATTTAATGAATGAATAATTACATTACATTATTCGTTATCTTGAACACAATGGGAATAATATCCATTTAAAAAAAGATATCGGTAACACTTAAAGCCCCCACACCCAACCAACATTTACAAACATAACTGGAATGAGTAACTATATATATATATATATATATATATATATATACAAAAATTTCCAAAAGTATTGTGGTGCATTTGTGGCTGTGGTCAAAGTAAGATTCAATTTAAGGATGTCATGTACTGTTAAAAAACTACTCCCTACTTCTACAGTAACTATTAAATAGAAAGGAAAAAACAAGCACCGAGAATCAGAAATGCTTTGAAGGATTTTATTCAACGCTGCAAACGAAGTACACAATCCCCTCTTTGAACAAACCAAGCACTGGCTTATTGGTGAAAGGAGCCTCGCAGACCCTCTCCCTAAATTTGCCCCATAAATATGTTATTTTTCCCAGGCAACTCTCTGCTCAATCCGGCCCAAAACCCATGATAAGGAAACTAAAAAACACCATATCAACTTAAAAATTACAATCCACATTCAAAACTGTTCACAATTCACTTCATACGTCAATACTCTACTCATCAAAGTTACATATATACAGGTATGGTTGCACCCTTAGTTTGCGAGCAAGTGCTTTAGAAAAACAAGACCCACCCCATGCATGTCAAAAATGAAAATCACAAGTCTAACATAATTTCAAATAAAATTTTCTGCACGGCTCTTTTCATAATATTTCCATTATCTGAACAAAGCAATAATTAGAGGCACTCACAATTTTTGACTGTAATAAAGCATCTACATAGTTCCTCTTACAAAACTGGGGATTTGATGACTTGCAAGGGGATAATGTATAATAAAAAAATCTACTTGCACTTTGAGGAACAAAACTAATTCTGGCCTGTGTATCTGCAAAAATCATTGTCACACGTTCTGAAAGAAGTCATTTGTCTGCTTTCTTACCATGTCTATATGTGTTTCCTGTCTTTTTAAATTAACAAATAAAATGAATGTTTTCATTTTTTCCCTGACTCTTCCTTATCAGATAAAAAAAAGAAGAGTTATAGTTATTATTTCAAAAACTGAAAACTGTAAACTTGACCTGGGATCTGACAATGTTTTTTACAACACACATTGCCCAGAGGTATTGCTCTCAACAAGTGCGTATTAGGTGTCTCTAGTAAAAGAGCAGAGACATCAGTACAGGCATTTAATTTTTTTTTCAGGCTGCCTTGTGCTAATATGTTTTGGTTTTGTTTAAAACAAAGATTAAAGAGAACAAAATGGGAATCAAAGAAAGGGCTAGAAACAAGACAAAACAAAATGAGGGGGTGCAGGTGGATAAAGAGAGACCGGGGTGCATCACAGGGCCAGGAGCAGTCTGCGGAGGCCCTTTGGAGGAGGCAGCGGTCGCTGCTCCCCCTTCCAGCCCCGTCAGTCCTGCTTGACGTTGCCAAGCGCTCTGAGGCGCTCCAGGAGGGGAGGGTGGGAGTAATGCCACATGGAGAACAACCAGTCGGCCACAGGGAAGCCCAGGTTGTCCTTGTTGAGCTTGATGAGGGCAGAGTAGAGCTCAGAGGCTTTGCCCATGTTCAGTGCAAAGGCATCTGCCTGGAACTCAAACCTGCGACTCAAAACCGTGAGACAGAAGGACAGGAGCTGCAAATACAAAATACGAAAATACATCATTTTTTTGAGGACAGAGATCTGTAAATAATGAATCATATAAACAACTCAAAACACTATATTATTATGAATACAATGTTTACAGAATATCATAGTCTCACCTCGTTGTACGGGGAGAAGATGAACTGGAAGATAATCATCAAGCCTATTAGAGTGGGTTGGCTGTCATTGAAGCCAAAAGCTACAAACAGCTCCTTACGTCCAATCAGAACAGCAAACAGGGAGAAGCACAGGAAGGAATTCATCTGCAGAAACAAGAGTTCACAGATGTTAATTGCATTTTAACCAAAATCTGTATTAAGTTAACGCTTTAAGTCACATACAGCATTTCGTCAAATTCATTTGACTTAATGGTTTTCTTGGTTTATGTCTGCCTTTGATCTGTCTGTACAGCATAGTGTGTTGGCAACGACCTCACGATACGATATGCATCATGATACGCGGGTCACGAAACAAAATTATTCATATTGCAATACTATGCATATTTTTTTTATTCAAATGTTTATATAGAGCTGAAAATACAGCTTGCTTTGTACCACCTTGACAGTCTAATATGTACATCACTATATTGATAACTTAGCAGACAAATTTCACTGAAACTACTAAATTCAAAACTTCCCTAGCGAATAAAATGAACTAGACAATAACATACTATAGTCCTGGTGTCCACTATATCCTGCCAACTCTTGAATGGTTCCATTTCAAACAATGTATGACCATCAATACACTATTGTGCAATTTTTTTTTGCGATAATCAACTGTGTCTATATTTTTTGCAAAGCCCGAGTATAGTTCTTGATACAGTCAGTAAAATAATAAATAATAATTGATTGGAAAACTTTAAACAAAACAACATTAAGAGAGAAATTAATAAAATCCCGACCTGACTGATGATCATATTTTTTACAGTATGACCAAGCTTCCAGTGGCCGAGCTCATGACCCAGCACTGCAAGGATCTCTGGGTTGTTGCAGCCTTGTTTCTTGTTCTGTAAAAATATTTAAAATACAAAAAAATCACAGCTGGATTACCCTGAAAGTTAATTAATTGATGTAATTATCATTTCTAATTATGCATTTCAATAATCCTAGTGTATTTCCAGATTCTGACACTCAAAGACGATAAATTTATAGTCTTGATTGGTCTAATTCTGTGTTTTACGTACTTACATGGGGCTACATTTACCCAAAATTAAATGTTATTAACACCATCAAGGGCTGTCAACCCTGTAACTTCTATAAGCCACAAACGTTGAAACCGTTTCAAGACCACTGAGGAACCCTGGTTTAAATCTGTCATATAGAAATGTTTCTCAATGAAGTTCATGGCTGTGTAACCTTGGGCTTGGCTTTGGCTTCGCTGGATGTCTCATCGCTCTCTGGCTGTTCAGGCTGCGGCTCTCCAGTCTTGTTGAAAGGCGAGTAGTCTTCCAGGAGAGTGTCAAACAGCACAATGCGTTTGTTCTTGAAGAAACCATAGAAGTATGCATTGCTGTGCGATGAACGCTTGGAACCTGGAAATGTGAAAGATATTTTAAAGGGGCCATATTATGCTCCATAATTTGCTCCATATTATGCTTGGGTTGATCGTGCAGATGGTCTGTAAACGAGCCATTCACAGCCCGGGCGTCAAGTGACGTAAGTTGACTCCTGCTACTGGGGCAACCACGCCCCCAACCTGAGCAGAACCTCCCCCCTTGAAGTGCGGAAAAAACAGATGGCGTCTACGCCATAATTTTCTCGCGGCTGCCGGCGGACCTCGCGGCTCACGGCTGCCAGCTTGCGCCTGCCGGCTTGCGGCTGCCGGCAGACCTCGTGGCTCGCGGCTGCCGGCGGGCTCGGCCGGCCGGGATGTCCTTAACGTTCTAGCACAGCCCCTTGTGCTCTGTGTGTAATTATGGAGAACGTGTTCGCTGTGCCTCCCGGGTCTCTACGTCGTGTATGTGCCTTGTTTCGTGCGACTGTTGTCATGGCAGCGCAACGCCGTAGTTGCGCAGCAGACCCGGAGAGCAGCGAGGAGGAGCGAGGCGGAGCTTTGGGGAACACGAAGGGAGGGGGGCGAGGAGTGAGCAGGAAAGCGCTGGAATCGACCATAGTCTCACAGGGCTGTTTATACAGAAAGAGAGGGGTGCTGTGTGGCTTGATCCTTGAGGTGTTTTGACATGGAATGGCAAAGACATGTAGTGCACACACCTGAAAACCAATGTAACTTGTTTTAAAAGGGGGCATAATATGGGCCCTTTAAGACACTTCAGTAGTGCTGTACATACAACCATCCTGTAGAAAGGCTTTAAACCACTTCAATCCATGTGCAGAAATGTTTGGCTATCACTTTACCTTCTACAACATAAACTTTAGTGAGGGGGAAGCTTATACTCTTGGCCATAGCCTCAATGTCCATCTTCAACTCCCCTTCTGGCAACAGAGTGAACTTGTCAAACAGGGGAGCAATGTAGTCAGCATAGATGGTAACAAGTACCTAAGAACAAAGGAGAAGAGGAGATGCATTGTGATGAATAGGTGGAATCAAATAACAAACCACAGCCTAACTATGGAGTGACTTATACTTTTAAGTTACTCACTTTTCTTCACATTCACCCATTCTTTAACATGCTGGCAAGGAGAACATGGCACTCACCAGAGAGACAGCCAAGGTAAAGAGCCAGGCGTAGATGAAAAAGTAATCTCCACCAATCTTGATGATGTACAGAAGCAGTGAGGTAACAGGCAGCAGGATACACTGGGTTACAAAAAACTTCTTCAAGGCATCTCTGAGGAAGAACCCAAACGTCTGACAGGAAGAGCAGACATTATTATAAACAAAGACAATCGTGGATGACAGAAAAAGAGGGTGTATGTCAGGAGGACCTGTGTGTTTCTGTGGTCTGCTCAAATTCATATCATTTACAATAGATTGTAATAGTGACAAGCTTTCACAGTGGAAAACATTGAGTTATAATAGAAACTATTAAAATTAGTCCAGCGGAATTTATTCATTGTTTTCTGTCTATCTGCATGTTTATTTGTTTCAATTTGTCATGTTTTTCCCCAAAATCAGAATACCTTAACTATTTCCATAGAAGCTCTGGAGCCTGTACAAGTGATAGGACGACATCCCCTCAGATCATGTTGGATTCAATCCATTGTAACCAATCATGAAATCAAACTGAACACAGCTGCAGGTCTTCTTGAGGCAGGAAAATATAAACAGAGGGTTAGTGCAGTCCAGTCAGCTTACCTGCTGATTGAAGCCGTGCTTCTCCTCAATGACAAACGTATTGTACAAACTCCAGGGAAGTCCAGTTACGGCACTGAACAGGGTGGCAAGAGTCAGAAACACGAGGGACTGGGTGATCTCGTACTCTGACCCGAATCCCAAGCGATTTGTCAGAGACCCAGCGACGCCCCACAGAAGCGGGATTCCACCAAGGAGCAGGATCAACTAAAAAGTCAATAAAACCAATATGAGAAAATGTTTAAATATTTGTCATAAACATGGTGACACAGTTCAAAGGAATATTCATGGTAAGATGATCTCTCTGTCCCATTCTATGACTTCTACAACTTAACACATCCCTGGTCTTTTGGCACTTACGGTCAACCCACTTATAACATCACAGTCTCACCCTTCATGTTAAATGGCGGAACATTTATTGCTTAATGATCTATGCGTTTCAATGCACTGCATGTTCGTACCGTCCCCTCAGTCTCAGAGTAGAGTCCAGACCAAAAGCTGAAGTTGCTTTTATCCAGCTGATAAAGACGTGACTTCTCAAATGTTGCAGAGTCCATGATCTTCCCAAGCTCCTGCGGTACATGTGTTGTTGATCTGTATATCCTCCTCTGTAGAACAGAAAGATCCGCGTCAGTGTTAGATCTCCATACATCATCACAGCACAAACTAGGGGCACCACCTTTCTTGTCAAGCCAAAATTCATTTAGTATGTCAGACATGTTACAAGTGCTTTGTTGAAAATAAAACAGTTAAATATCAGGCAACATAAGAGCAAACAGGTAAAACAGAATATCAACACATGACATTGACAATATCATATTTATGCCGTATTTTTCCAAATATCTTCCCAGATGCCATTTTATTGACTTGACAAAAACAATTGCGCAATTCAGAGACTAAAGCTGCAAATGTTTTGTATTTGCTTCAACGTTGTATGACTTCTTAGAAGACTAACATACATGTCTGCCAAGTTCTGCGGGCTGCAGTCAACGCTATGAACAGAAGCCATATTAAAGGGGCCATATTATGCTCCAGGCACCTCTTCAGCCTGCCACCACGTATATTTTGTTATCTGGGGTGTCTGCCAGCCCACGGAGAATGAAAAGAAAACAATGAGTCGTTGATTCGTGGTTTGGGTTAATCCTGGAGACGGTCTGTAAACGAGCCATTCACAGCCCGGGCGTCAAGTGACGTAAGTTGACTCCTGCTACTGGGGCGACCACGCCCCCAACCTGAGCAGCACCTCCCCCTTGAAATGCGGAAAACAGATCGTGTCTTCGCCATAATTTTCTCCCCGCAAGCGAACGACGACCGCGGGCATGGCCAAGCTAGACTCGCGGCCGGCCGGCGGAGCTCGCGGCGGAGCTGGCGGCTGCCGGCGGAGCTCGCGGCCACCGGCGGAGCTCGCGGCCACCGGCGGAGCTCGCGGCCACCGGCTACCGGCGGAGCTCGCGGCTACCGGCTACCAGCATAGCTAGACTCGCGGCCGGCCGCAAGCTCCGCCGGCCGGGATGTCGTTAACGTTCTATCGCCCAGCCCCTTGTGCTCTGTGTGTTATTATGGAGAACGTGTTCGCTGGGCCTCCTGGGTCTCTACGTCGTGCCTTGTCACGTGCGACTGTTGTCATGGCAGCGCAACGCCATAGTTGCGCAGCAGACGCGGGGATGAGCGAGGAGGAGCTTTGCGGAACACGAAGGGAGGGGGGCGAGGAGTGAGCAGGAAAGCGCTGGAATCGACCGTAGGGCTGTTTATACAGAAAGAGGAGGGTGCTGTGTGTCTTGATCCTTGAGGTGTTTTGACATGGAATGGCAAAGACATGTAGTGCACACATCTGAAAACTAATGTAACTTGTGTAAAAGGGTGCATAATATGGGCCCTTTAACATTAGTACAAAACCATCATATTCCTCAAAAGTTTGTAGTAATAAAATGTTTTGGCCATTTCCAAAATATGTCTTATGTTGAAAGTGTTTGACAATACCTTCAATTAGCATCAAACTAGGTGTTAAAAAACAAAACAATCGGATTTTCATGTTACGTGCTGCATTCATTGCTGTCATTACATAAAACTAATAATAATAACCACAGTGACTTACCTGTCTGTAAGAAAGGTATGCCTCCCACAGATACACTGTCCACGAAAATCCCAGAACAGCATAAAAGATCTGCTTTTCGACCGGGAGGTCAAATATGGTTTCAACCATGTTTGCTCTTTTGTTGGTCTATGTTGCTGGAACAGGGCTGACTAGCTCAGCAGGCTAACGCCGATGCTAACGCTCCCTAGTCTGACTGCTAGCTTTGGGCTAGCAGCTACTTAGCTCCCGCTCTACACACAAACAAACAGCAACACTTCGAAGTTGAAAACAGGCGGAAGCGTCCCCGCGTCAAATCGACAGACACGGACTAACGTCAACCTCTGAAATATCCGCGTGTAGTTCCCATTCCTAAATCCAGGCTTTTACGGGTAATATCTTTCCATTCATGCGAGATGAAATCCTGTCGGCAACGAATTCTCCCCCCACGGAAACATCGACTATAACAGCAGTTCCGCGGCTAAAAGGGACCCCCAGAAGTCAAACAACGTACCAGTCGTACTTGACCGGGGTGAATTCTCACCAACAGCTGTGAAAGTTGTGATAGGATGTCACAGACACATGAGGTGGTTTTATGGCAATAAATTCATAAATGAGTGAGCTATTGAAAATGCAAAACTTGAAATACACAATAAAGCAGGATGCTCACTGATAAGAGATGCTGAGGGATTTGCATAGGCCTTTTTCACAAACTAACAGCTGTGAAAGTTGTGAGAGGATGTCACATGCACATGAGAGGTGGTCTGATGTCTATAAATTAATAGATGGGTGAGCTATTGAGAAGGAAAACCTTGAAATATGCATAATAAAACAAAATGCTACAGGCAAGAGATTTTAGGCATTTTTACCTCTGCCAAGGAGGTTGTGTGAGTGGTTCAGTTTGCCTGTTTGTTTAGCATTACTTAAGAGTTATGGATGAATTTTCATGAAAAATTTAAGATAAGTAACAGGCTATTTACATTTTGGGCAGGATCCAGCTCTGGAACATTTTGGAAGGTGAAACAGCATATAGGTGACCTCTGCACTGCCTTGGCAGAGGTCAGTGCTCACTGGGTGCTTTTGTTTCCGGTCTGTTAATTTCAGGGAAATCATTTTATGTGTTTCTGTTTTTGATCGGGTCTTCCTTTCATCATGTTCTGACTCAATGACTTAATACACCCAACATAGCATACTTAACCAAAGATGCAATAGTACTTTAGTAACTTTTCAAACGTTATATAAAAAATGAGTAAATTTCACTGATCAAAAAGCAAATGGCTTTATTTCATATCCACATTTATTTTATCAGAAAGCGTTACATACATGTCTGCCAACATCTGTCTGCTGTATCCCAACACTTCAATATAAACTGAGGTGAAAAATAACCAAACATATTCCTTAAGATCTTTGTAGTAAGGAGCTGTTTTTCAGTCACATTTTCACATGCGTAAAAAGGCTTTGCAATACGCTACTGACCATTGCTAACAATCTGAAAATCTGTACATTTATCTTGGAGAACTACAGTATATACACTTGTGATGATGAGTTAACATAATGCGTTATCTGAATGCCTTCATAATAGATGTCTAAAAAAGAAATCCAAAGAACAACAACAATCTTCTTGGATTTAAAATGCAGTTTAAGATTGTTTTTGTCTTATGCTAATTTCCATTATACTTCAGTTTGGCAACTTAAAAAAAAACAAACAAAGAACCCCATAATACTATCATTTCGGGTCAAAGAAAAATACTGTTACACTGTTTGTGTAAAGACAAAGAGAAACTTGCAAAAGCCTTGTTATACAGCTGCTCAGTTAAACTAACTTCCAAAAAGCAGTTTGCTGTTGTTGGTGTCTGATGGGAAGAGGTGGGTGGTGGTGGACACAGGTCTCCCAAGGAGCACCACAGGTCTGAGGTACTGAAGCTGTTTTATGGCCAGGTCCCCACAACCAGCAAGAGCTTTGTCCAGGATGGACTTCAAGTTTTCGACTGATGTGAGTTCCCCAGTCATAGCATGTGGCTTCAGCAGTGGGGAATGAGTGCGCCTGCTGCGGGTGTGAGAGATGCCCAGCTGGTTGTTCTCCTTAACAGAACAACTGCGTCTGAAGGTGTCACGCCGTTTCATGGGCACCGGGTTTTTGTCTTTTGGGGAGGTGTCTTGTATGAACTTGAGGAATGAGGACTCAAAGCCTATTGGCTTATAAGCACCTATGTCAAAAGAGCGTGGAGAAGGGCTACGAGGCTGAGGCTCTTTCATATTTGACGGCGGTTCAGACAGTTCATTTTTTCGTTTTAGTGGCTGACGAACAGGAGTGGGCGTTGTGGCTGACCCGTTTAACATTTTGCCAACCTCCTTGTTGCTAGATGCATCTTGTAAGCCCTCTTCAGTAGTGAAGCGCAGTGAGCATGGTGGCGAGAGGTCGATGGTGACAGGACGAAGCAGAGGTTTGATTTTATCCAAGCTTAATCTCTCCTCCGGTTTCTGACTGATGAGTGTAGCTGCAGCAGAGTCTTCCGTATGCCCACCAGTGCTCGCTTCACCATACAGCACCTCATCTGCACCGACGAGGACGCCATTTCTCTCAACCAGTGGCGGCTCCTCCTCTTCCGCCTCTGGAAATCCCAGTGGGTCGTGATTATCCTCCTCCTGTGTGTCTGCCTTGATGGAGTGCAGGCTCACGGGTGCAGCCGGCCCCCCAGTGTTTTCTGCCTCTGCCTGATACTCCATTTTTCGAACCCCATTAGGGACACACGCACCTGCCACATTTGTCCCAGCTGACTTCCTCTGAATCAGTTCCTCCAGCTGCTCGGCAGTAAAAACAAGCTTATCTTCATTCTTAGAAAGTTTCTCTCGACCTATGCGGTGAACTTTAATGTAATGACGGTGCAAACTCTTACTGTACGTGACGACAGAATCGCAGTCCTGAACCATACAAGGGTAGGCCACGCGCAGACAGCGGTCTTGGCACATCTGTAGTGCCTCTTCATGAGATCTGAAGACTAAATGGTAGTAACTATTTCTTTGCTTTTTCTTTTCCAACTTTTTTTTCTCCTCAAGACTCTGCTCGCTAATTTCTTCGGACTGGGGGGTCACTTCAGGCTCGGGAGTCGATCTCTCGGCCTGCGTGGTGGGTGAACCAGTTGCTTCCTTCTCAGGACTCGGTGGTGTAATGATTAGCTTCTTCTGGCATCCGGTAACTGACTTTTTGTGAGTGCTCTGTAGACGTACCACTAGTGAATCATATAACTCGCAATGACTATAAAGTGTATGTTTCTTAAGTGCTTCGTTGTGGCTGAATACTCTTGTGCAGCCTTCAAACTTGCACTTTATCAGCTCTGGTGGTTGAGAGTGGAAGTCTCGAGTGTGACGTACCAGGCTGCTCTTCAGGTGGTACGAGGCGCCACAATTAGCAAAGTGACATTTGTATTGGGGCTGAGGCTCATCCGAGTTTGGGAGAGTCCTTTTCCTGGCAGGCTCTTTTTTGACTTCTGGGCTGTGGTGCACATCAAAATCTTTTTCCAGCAAGAGCTGAGAGCGATTGTAATGATGCACCAACTGTAGGTGGCGCACAAGGCCTCCCTGGGTGGAAAAAGCTGCATCACAGTTTTTGGCTACACAATGAAAGGGCTTACTGAATTTATCCAATATATAGCACAGATTACTTTTGGCAACCAGACGTCTTGTAGTTCTGACCTGCTGCGTGGTCTTAACCTCGCTTTCTCCCTTCTGCTCATTTTCTTCCTCTCTACTCTCTGCTTCGTCCTCTCCTTCCTCTTCAGATGGAGAATGTTTGTCAAGGTTTTGTCCATTTTCGCCTATCGTGGTCGAGTTTTTTTTCTCGGGTTGGCGTTGCAATTTAGGGATCTCTTTCTTCCTCACATTTAGACCTTGGTTCATTTCAGAGTCCTTGTTTCCCTCATACCGTGTAGCCCCACAGCTCATTTCGTCCACCAGAGTCTTGCTCAGCTTATGTGTCTGAAAATAGTGGGCCCTCAACACATTTTTTTGTCTGTGACTCTTGGAACAAAGCTGGCAGACATAAGGCTTGAAAGATGTGGTTTTCAAAGAAGTCAACCTCCTGGCCTGTTCAATGGAGCGGCCATGTTTGGCCTTATAGTGCCGTTGTAAGCTGTAACTCTGAGCAGTCCTGAAGCCACAACCTTTTATCTGACAGATGTATGGCTTAGCATTGGCTAATGATTCAACACCACTGTCTTCATCAGTTGTTGACGCTTGCTCAGTTTTGACTTCTACCTTTACCTCCGGAGGTCTCTTCTGAAGCAGTACAACAGGAGGCTTTACCGTAATTGCCTGATGAAGAGATAACGGTGATGTATTAGACTCTGGGTTGGACTGAGCGGACTCACTTGGCACATTGTTCGGGGATGAGGAATTAAGGTCCAGTTTACTGAGCCCAATAAGAATTTCTTTTAGGTCATCGTTTTTTGTTGGAAGGCTTGAAGAGTTTGTTTCGTTGTTTTTGGCATGAGCGGATGCTTTTCTCTCTTTTCCAGTCTCCACAGGTTTAAATGGAGTTGAGGGCTCATGTTTGCCCTTTTCCTCATCGTCTAAATCAGTTTCAGTCTTTATCCCTTTGGATTTTGAGCCCTGCTCTTTGTCATGTTTGTGTTCTTTGTTCTCCATTTTAAGATGCTCAGGGTGGGCACATTTGAGATGTCTCTGGACATCCCTGGCTCTGGAGAAAGTCATGCCACACTTCTCAAACCCACAGGTGAACTTGCTTCCATCGAAACACACAGCCACTAATGTCAGTGTTGCTTTCGGTTCTTTGCTGTCAGATTCTTGCAAAGAGGAGGTGAAACTCAACGAGGAAGAGTTCAGGACTTCTCCATTGACAATCTCTTCTGGATTAGCTGACTTATTAAGGTGGACTGGCACTTCAGTAACAGTCTTAAAAAGTTTCCGCTTTGCCTTCCTCTGGGCCTCAAAGTCTGCTTCAGAGAAGGTGATGTTGTGTGTGGATAAATGCTTAATAAAGTCCTTTTTGGATAAGTAGTATTTACGACATTCGGCGATACAGCAGGTAAACGCAGCATCTCTGAAATGCTGGGCTTCATGGTGATAGATTTGTCCCAAGTCAGAGCAGGTGATGTAACAGCCTTTGAGCTCACACTGGTAGTTGAGCTGAAATCCATGGGTCTGTTTGTGTGTGACAAGTTCGTTGGAAGTTCTGAACTGAGCACCGCAACCCATAACCACACACATGTAAGGCAGGTCACCATAGTGAACCCTTCGATGTTTGCGGTGATGGTAAGCCGAGACAAGATGGCGTCTACAAAAAACACACTTCTCCCGCTTGTCTCTCATCTGACGGAAATACTTCACGTTCTCATCGCCTTTATGCTCTGACTTCAAGTGGACGTATAAGTACTTGGAATGTTTAAAAATTCTAGCACACCCCATTCCTGGACACGGATACTCATCTCGGTTCTGCAGTTTGAAGTGTTGGTCAATGTAATCGAATGTTATATGCTCGTCATCGTCCACGCGGTTCTCTTTCACAGTTTTGGCCTGCTGCGCAATGTGGTCCAGCACGTCTGGATCGTTTGTGGATTTGTAATAGAGCATCAAAGAGGGGTCAATGGTGATCTCACCTGGCTCAACGTCATCGTCCTCATCTATCGGTTTCTGCACCTCCTCTTTCTTTATGTCGTTTTTGGAAAGATATGTTTCACTCTGAATGTGTTCTTTCACATGGGGAACAAGCTCCTTTCTGCTCTTAAACCTTTCCAAGCACACAGGGCAGGGGTGGCTTTTGTCCTCTGCGTGTCTTTTGGAGTGGTGAACCAGTTGAGTGTCAGAGACTGACCTCTTACAAATCAGACAGCAGAATTTGTGTTTCTTTGGCTCCGATTCTCCCTGGATTTCTGTCAAGTTAGACGACAGCTTTTTACCCTTCTGCTCCTGACCATGGAGACTTCCATTAATCCCGTTCTGATGCTCAGGGTCTAGTTTCACTGTGACTCCCTGTGGCTCGTTTTGTTTAACCATGTCTTGTTTGTCAACCACTTCGTCGTCCTCCCCTTCTGACTCTGGCTTTAACCCAAGAAGTGAGACACAGTGATACTTCAGAGTTTTCCAGTCCCAGAATTCGGGGTCAAAAGGCCAGTATGCTTTCAGAGCTAGTAGCAACTCGCAGCGAAGGGAATTGGGAATGACCTCATTTTCCTGGTCATACTTTTGGTCTGGGCGTAAATACAATTCCTCAAGACAGGCAAAAACCTCTTGACTAGGGCCAAGCAGGAACTCTGTGAGTTGGCAGGCACGCAACACCTCAAGGTCATCTGCAAGAAGACAGGACACCGTCTTACAGACAGATATCCTTGTATCTGAGTCTTCTTGCTTTGGAAGTTGAAGGGCTTTGACGCACAGTTCTACTGAAGCAGGTACTCCCAGATCCTCAGCCTGAAAAGAGAGTGATATCAAATTAACATTGCTATCTTATAGCTGGATAAATCCCACAGGAGATTTAAGACAGTTTAATTTACACTTGATAACATACTCTATATGTATTTCTTTTAGCCAGATCCTGAATGTTATTAAAAGCCATTTTGGGTTTTCCATTAATAAATTGAAATAACAGTCAGCACTTTTTGCAGATTAATGACAAGAATAAGTGTTTAGCTAATGTAAGCCAAGAACCATCCTTACACAGAAACACAAATGAATTATATTTAGCAGCAGCAGCTCGGTGCATCTTGTATTTGATTTTCTTGGTTGAAATCAATGAAGCCGCTTTTCTTTGTTAGACAGTAAGAGAAACACTATTGGTATAACTCTATATTAGTTGCCATTATCACTGGTTACAGACGAGTAGTGCAGTCTGCACCTTTAGAGAACCAGTGCTTAAATTAATTTAGTTACTTTAATCTGTTATCAGACTAATTCACCTTAAATTCACTGTGCTTGAGATGCAATGGAAACAAAAGAAACAAGCTAAACAAGCTTTTATTTTTCCTGTAGTTCACACTCACCTCTGCCTGAATCACACGGACCAGGTAAAGCAAATGGTGGACCGTTTTGGCAATGGCACCAAGCTGAAGGCATCGTTCCAGAAGAGACATCAACGAGGGGTCGATTCTCCTCTGAAGTTTACTCCACAACAGAGTCAACTCCCTTTAGAGACAGAAATATAATTTGACTCTGACAACCACCACAACAAAATCAAGTAGACCACAGTATTTAATCAAAATCTGTACTTTAGACATCTTGTCTGACTGTTGCTTACAAATTCAAAACATTAATAATTTACATGTTAGTGCAGCTACACTCGCAATCCACCCAACCCTTGACCCTCAATAGGGATTACTCACCAGGAGCAGTAATGACTCTGCTGCTGAAGCTGCTGAGTCAGGAAAGTTGTGCACAAGATGAAGGCAGTGTTCTCCTCCCCATCTGTCTCTAAGGTGCATGTGATCTCAAGAACATCCTTACAGTCAAGTCTGGAAATCTGTAATGAGAGTAAATGTAGTTTGGAATAACATTCAACGTGTCTGCACGTGTCATTTATATATTTAGATAAGGGAAATACGCTGACTCGTCAACCCACTCTCTTCTCTGACTCTCCCATGCGTCTCCACTATCGCCGCCAAAATTAAGGCGTAAAAAGCCAGGAACAAATGACATAAGAAAAGGCATTTTTCCATAATTGTTGATGCATGGAGCAGAGGCAGAGCCTGGACAGAACAATGAGGACACATGTCAGTGAGTATATAGAGTACTTAAGAATGCATGTAGCTCTGGCAAAAAAAAAAACAAAAAAAAAAACACCAGGAAAATAAATGTATACCATTGTCTAAAAACACATTACAGACATAAGAACTTCTTTCTGCTTCCATCCGAAACATTGACAAAAACACTGGATTCAGTGTTTTCTACTAGCCCTGGACCCAGCCGAGTTCCGGGAGCTCATTTAATTTTCTCGGACAGACTCGGTCTGGATCCCCTCCACTGGGAAGTGATTTCCTCCGGCAGATTATCTGATGATGGGCGGAGTTTACATATCGTGACGCAGAGAGAAGCAACTTTTGTAAACAACCAAGGCTTCCTCGAGTGAAAATGTGGCAATACCTCCATGATGGCTTCTTCGCTGGGCAGCAGGTGACACAGCAGAGAGACGTATGTTTGGCGAAAAGTAGCTTGGTTGGAGATGACGCTGCATTCAGTGCAAGCTTTAGCCAGCACCACGGCCTTGGCAACTTCACCCATCTTCTCCAGATGTTTCACCCGCATCTCCATGAAGCCCTCGCCCTCCAAGCTGATGTATGCATTAACTACAGAGAGAAGTCAAACAAATCCGGATTAGCAAACTACCATGGCAAGCCCAATGTCACAATAAGCCCTTAAAATTAAAGTCAAGTGCTGCCATCTCTGAATAACATAAGCTAAACAAGTAAACTGGACTCCCAACCTTCTTCTGGGTTGGTGAGCTGGCCGGTGAGCAGGGAGGTTAGGACTGGGTTGCTCCATGCTCCTCCCTCTCCTGTGATCTGTAGTAAAGCTTGGAGATCTGTGCTTCCATACTGTAACAATGTGTCATGGGTAATCTGTAATAAACAAAACATTTACTTTTTAGATGGATTTTAAATGTTTTTAAAAGGATTCTTCACCACATGACATTTGAGTCATATCTTCACAAATAGACAACATTTTAAAAATAGGCAGGTCAGATGGAGATGGGAATGCAATGTTTGGGTGAAACATCAGCATATTGGTGGGGGATTGTTCAGCCTTGGCGGAGGTCTGCATTCTCTAAATGTTCTTGTTTAGTATGAGTGTGATTCTTTTGTCCTGAGTTCTTGAGATAAAGACTAGCTCAATCATCAAGAACACAGTGTTCTAAACAGTGGTTGAGATGGAACAAGGGGCAAATAGAAACAAAAACACTGCCAACTTCAACAGCTTGGGGCTTTTTTTTCTCAGGTCTCACTGACCTATCAAACAAGCTTTGATAACACTCACTGAGGAAAAAACTAAATGTCAAATAACATCCTAACATAAACCTTAAAAATCAAGTCTCAACCCTCAAAAAGACAATTTGAAGTTGTGACGGCCAACCTAATAACAATAATGTGCTCACAACGATGGTTTCGAAACAAAATGTGTCCATACAACCATAGAAAAACTTGTACTTATACACACCATTTTTTTTGTTGAACTAATTTTACAAGTCATGACTGTATAACTTCTCTCAATGATTTTAATTTGACACTGGCCAGAAAACAATGTTTTGAAAAACAGGTAGTCTTACCTGAACAGAGTGGTGGAACTGAACCCAGGCTTCATACGGGATCTCATTCTCAGGCACTGACAGCAACAGTTCAAAACAGCTCCTGCAAGAAATTACCAAAACACAGAAAAAAATGGGTTCAGTAAATGATGAGAATACTGGACAGCTCTATTTTTGAGAAGAAGAAAAAAAAACGTCCAAAAAGAGAGGCTCTGTGAGAATTAACCATAGATCAATTCATCCAAACTACACATAAAAACTTTGAACAGACTGGTATATGACAAAACTTCAGTTCATGATGTTTGCTGTGATGGTAGAGAAACACTTTCTGCAGCTCTGCATTATTGTTTTAGAAGATTCAGATTTACATCTAGATACATTAAACATGTCAAAAATGCTTGTTTGAAAATGGACTGTTTTCTTTTTTAAATAAGCTCCACCACATCTGCCTGTAGTTAAATTTAACTTTTACAATCTACCTATTAAAAGATCCCTCGTAGAAGATTTTCTATCAGACTGAAAACACTGAAACAACCCGTCTCTTGTGAAAGAACATTTGCAGAATGGAGGTGTCTGTGTGGAGCCGATGTGCATTAACTCAGCAATTAACTGAGAGACATTGAGTCTCTAACTGACCTAATTTAAGTCACGTCAGATAGAACTGTTAAATGTCTTCAGACAGACCATTTCATTCACTTGAAAGTATAAAAAGGATCACCTCTAATCCAAAGGAACATATTTTTATAGTTGATAAAATGTTAAAATTATGAGTCTGAAGGGAAATAAAGAAATTTGTTCTACGATCTGTAACACATCCTTATCATATGAGGGGTGTGTGGACATAAAATCACAAACACAAGACCTGTGGTTATTATACACATTTCTGGATTTTACCTCAGCTGTGTTATTTATAATATTACATGTTCATGGATATATCGTCACAAGACTGCATTTTAAACTTTGTTTTTTGGATATTAAATTCATTCCTGGAAATTTAATAAACTAAAAATATATTTAGTAAGACTACATACTTTTTTTTAAAAATCAGTAAAATATATTGCAATATTTTTTATAAGAGAAAAATGTGTTTATCCTATTGATGTGTATTTCACACGAGTTTCAAAGCTCACTTGTTGAATGTAAAATAAGTTTAAGTTCCCAGAATAAATTCTGAGAAGAACTTGCAACAATGGTATTTATTTATTGATGTAACTGAAGCATCAATAAATTTATTCTGGACTTTGTGAATTGAAATCTAATTGAATCAGGAGTTTAGCATTGATATGAAGCCCTATTTGGAAATATTTAACAGAAAGGGCAAATAACAACCAAGCTAGTTGTGCCTTTATCCTGTCGAGTGCGATTAAATGACTGAGTGAAGAAAAGAACTGTCAATCATCTTGAGCACAGGCGGGAAAGGTCCAAAGCAGATTCCTGATTTAGGACTACAATACTTAACGTAGAAATTAAAGATGGTTCCGGTAATATTTTCCCCTTCCTTTCCTTTCCCGACCTGGGATTTTTAGCTTCATCAGAACATCTCTACTGGATATTGTTGGCTTGAATTGCCTCATGTTAAGGTCACAATAAGTAACGGACGAGGCTGACCTTTTCACCTCAAGTCCATTCAGTGAATAATAAAAGTGGAACAAAACACAAACTGCAAATTGTATGGGCAAGATATATTCCAAACTAAAACAAGTGCATGGACCAATAAGTTTTTAATTTTTTGAATGTCATTATTTAACAGACTTGTGTGCTTTTGATTATGGATGGTGGGATTTGTCGTATCTACATCTCTCATATTTTTTCTTCACTTTTCTTCAGTACTCACAAGGCCAGTCTCTTCAAAACAAGGGCCACTTTGTCCGACTCTGCAGTGAGGTGGGATCGGGCCGCAGCAAAGCAGGTTATGGACAGACAGTAAACCTCCAGAAGAGGCAGACCGTGCTCCATAGAGTTCCTGCCCCCAGCATAGTGAATCAGTGCCTAAAAAAGAAATACACAAACAAATCTCGAAATGAAGACAATGAAGAAAAAAGACAGTTATGACTGTAAATACTGAAAAACTGTTTTCAGGGAAAATCAGATGAGAGGCGACATTTGTCTGGAGAAGAGGGGCTTAGCACCTGGGGGAGATAACGTCTATACCTGATTGATCCCAGTTGACACCCTGTCTGGAGTAAGGTAGTCCTGATTGGGCCTGAGGGGACTTGACTGTACAGCATATGACAACCCTGAAACTTAAATAATGAGCCAACTTGGACTAAAAAAATCATACTCAAGAGAGGGGCACATAAAGAACATTGTGACGCCTTTTGAAAACACTATTTCGGTCCTAAACTTTTTAAATATCTACGGCTTAGAGGATGTTTTCATAAAATCTGTTTTTCAAGAAGGCAAGCTTAAGTCCTTTCCACCATTCAATCATACAAGTGAATTTCTCTGAATCACACCTCGAAAGAAAAAAAAATTCAAATACAAGAAATGATAGGAGGACAGACCAGGACATTGGATTCTAAGAATGTTGTTTGTATTAAATATTGTCTTCACTGTCAACAATTCTGTGACATAAAGGACTGACGTACGTAGCTGGAAGGCATACACATCAAATCACGAGTTAGTACTATCAACATCCCAGGAGTCCCATTTGCCAGACAGCAGGAACCTGCTGGTTTGTGCTCGTGTCCACAGAGGCACTAAATGAATTCCCCTCAGCCCCCAAAAATAAGGAACAATCTCAGGGGGAGCCGAGAATACACTCTCAACCCTGGTGACTCCCATCAGTGAACTAATTACATCTGGACTACTTCCGATTGGAACAGAGAGTGAACACCACCAAAAAGGTTTGGTTTGATATCGAAAACAATTTGAAAAACAATTTATTTAAAAGGGAAGGTTTGCAGTTCTCCAGCAGAAGCAGTTACGTGCCTATTTAAACTCTGAGTTAGTTACTGGTTGCTGTAGTCTCTTACCTTCCCGGAAATGGCCATTTAGGGATAAGAGACAACGTCCACAGTCCTCATTCTGGGTTAAAATGGTCAAATATAATGGGAATCTTAAGTTATTAAAGTAACCGACTTTTTTTCGTTCTGGTTATTATTCCTCTACTACGGTTCAGGTAGAAAACACTGTACACAAAAGGGAAATTCTTTACTAAAATCGTAAAGGAGGAGTGATCACAGAGTGATGGATGAACATGGTGGCATGTGAGTGTTGCACTATCATACTGATGGCACAAGAGCTTCAGTGGTACAAAATGAAAGTGAAATTAAGGAGTCTAGGAAGTGGCATCCGAGGTACTTTCTCCATTTAGCTTCCAAAACTAAAACACTACATTACTCTTCATATTTCACTCAAATGATGTTTAATATTCAAATAAATCAGCATCTACGCGGATGACGACACAGACCCACAGCACTGACAGGCCACTTGAACACGAGACAAACTCGGCCGCAAAACCTTTGTCAACATCGAATATTGTTTGTCCTGATTACTCAAAATAAATACATTTGATTCAGTTCGCAATGTGTGCAATTGGCCCAACATGCGATCTTCGCAGTGGCCCCAGCTGGCCGGCGAATTTGGATAGACAAACTGCGATGGCGCCCCGCCCCACACGCATGCGATAATGCACAGTGTGCAAACTGTGACACTGTCACGTACATGCAAACCTCTGCCATTGGTTTACTGCATTTAAAATACATAATAATTCTAATAATAAGATTAGGATAAACGAGTATAATTGAAAGTAAAGCGAGCTCCCGGTCCAACTTGCAGCAGTGAACGGGGGACCCATCGCCCCCCCCCCAATGCAATTAGTCCGCTGATGGTCAAACACATTTATTTGACGTGAGGTTGTATGCATTAATACATAACACGCAGTGTGCGATTGCTCCTCGGTGAACCTCCCACCCCCACCCTGGGCCAGGTAGCTCACGGGGCCAGCCGCCGCCGCCGCCGCCGCATATCAGCTTGCGGGCTGCGAGAAAAACAATCCCGGGGAAGCTAACGCTGTGCTAACGTTAGCCTCGGTGTTTTGCATGTACACATTACCTGACAGAAGTTGTCGCAGTACTCCGTGGACGACGCTGTGGATATCTCCTGTTGCCTGAGCACGTCTTCGAAGGCCCTCAGTGTGGCCAGCAGGGTTTCCATCGCCACCAGTGTGTCCTCGGCCGTGTCCAGGGCCCCGTCGCCCCATTCGGGCTCTGGTTCGACATTACTCGCCGCCATCTTCGCTCTCCGCCACGGCGCGTATGCAGTGCAGTCTGACGCTGCCTTCAAGTGCCATCGGAATATTTAAATGTGTCAGCTGAGCTTCACCTGAATGACCCGACAGCAGAGGGGGAGGAGGGCGACTTGAAGCAATGTGACGCTGGGATTGATGGTATTATTATTATTTGTTATAATGTTCTATTATTATTATCATTATACAATTATCACAGTATAAGTTACCCTTGATTCGTAAATTAGTGCGAAAATAATTAAATCAGCCTACAAAATGCTCTATAAATGAAATTTATTATTATTATTATTATCAATATTGTTATTACAGAATTTAATCAATCTATGCTGTTTCATAGTATCATTCGTTTTATGATCGTCTAAATATGTTTATTCTATGATTCTTGTAATGTTGTAATGTGTTTTTATTTTTACTCTTCTTTATTAATTTTCACTCAGGCTTGGACATAATAGTCATATGTTTATGTTTTTGCTCAGAGTCCTTGTTTTTGTTGGACATTGTTATTGGTCCTGTGTGAACACATTGAAAAATGTATAAAATATTAACACATAGACTTCGCCATTGAAGCTGATTCTGATTTTTTTGTGTCTTGTGCCATTTTTTCCACCATATTTATTTATGTGGATTTTTATCTTTTGTATTTTTCAATTAGTATTTTATTGTCAGGTTGTATGTGTTTGAAAGGGCCAACTAGGGACAAGCATTGCAAACTAAGTCAGAGTATATATGCTGCAGTTTGTTCATGGTAAATACAATGTAAATACAGATATGCAACTAATGATTATTTATTCCACAGTTTGTAAGTCTTTACAGGAATAAAAAAACCGTGTGGCTCAGTCGATCCTTGAGCCTCAACTGAACTAACTAACTACACTTACTAACTTCAAAGCCATGCTTAGGGCTATTTCTCTCAAAGAGCCAGCAACATGCTTACCTATTAAATCAGAAACTTAAATATTGCTGCCTTTAAAAAAACCTTTTACTGAACATTGAACTAAACAGGAACATGTGGGAATGTAATGTAACTCTCTTTTTATGAACACTCGTTTTTAGCGCCCCCTGTGGGCGAGCTGGTGTATGTAACTCTTGGTTTGACCCGGAAATACATTCATCTCTCTCGGACACACGTGTGGAAGGTAAGAAACGTCTCAAAATGGACCTGCGAAGGGTTTTCTAGGAGCAAATCTGATGTATCACTGACTGTTAACGTCAGAGGAAGAAGTTCGACACCGGTTTGTTTATCCCTTCACTAGGATCTAAGATGGGGAAGTCCAAACAGACGGGGAACCACAAGAGCGACAAGAAGAAGAACATCGCCAAGACGTGGAAGACGAAGCGCAGGACCAAAGACCTGGACCAGATCCACTCGGACCTGAAGCCCGAGACCGCGGCCAAGCTGCTGCAGCAGGACGTGGACTACGATGTGACCGGAGGCGCACAGAACTACTGTCTACACTGCGCGTGAGTTCGGCCCCGTTTGTCTGCACAGAGGAACGACAAGGGGACTCTCGACAGAAATTACACTTTTTATGACGTAGCGTACAAACACAACCATCACACTACTTCTCATCTGTGACGACAGAAATAATTGTGGTATTTAATCACCACTGGAAAATGTCAATAAGCTTAGAAAGTGTAAATCTTTATGTGGAGCTACAGCTGCAGCTGTTATTTATTCCAAATTACTGGTTAAACTCCTCGATATTTTTCTCTATTAAGCAATTCATTATTGGATCAAAATTTCCACAAATTTTAGATTAATACATAAGACAAAGAAAATCCAGACAATTGAGAAACTGGAACTATGTTTTTATTTTTGGTATTCTATCTAAAAATCTGTATATACAATCAACTATCAAGAATAGTTTTTGGTTAAACTCTCTGTGATTCAGTGGGTCCCAACCTTTTGGCTTGTGAACTCAAACAAATGTATTTTTCCTCAAGACTGAATCCTGAATTTATGAATTTTGCAGAAATTAAATAAATAAATAGTGAAAAGTCAGTAAAACAAATACAACTTTTTGTGTCACAGAAATACATTAATCGCATGTCAGTTGTTGAATAAAAAAGAGTGGAGACAACTCCGGTCATTGTGTCGGTTTTATTCACATCTGCAGATGGACAAACAACAAATTCAAATAGACGAGATGCGAGATTAGGTCACATATCATCTCATGCTGAGATGCATGCTGTCTTCACCTTGAGATGTGTCTTAAGTCTCAACACATTGAGTTAGGTGCTACATAGGTTTGGTGCAAGTAATTCAGCAGAATAGGATGTAAAAAATTCCTAATTACACCCTTCAATAACCTTTACATTTTTTAGGGATTGTTTGGAAGTGTCATGTTGGGAAACCACTCATGAATTAGTTGTTTCTGCTCTACTGTCCACACAGTCACTGGGTATTTACAGTGTGTTCAAATTGTTGTTTAACACGGTGGCACTTCATGTCTTGCAGGAGGTATTTTGTGGATCTGAGATCCTTGAAAGAGCACTTCAAAACTAAAGTGCACAAAAGAAGGTCTGTATAAACACATATATGGTAATCTGTCTTCACTCACATATTGTGACGTAAAACTAATTTAACCGATTATTCGAATGGGTTTTCTGTCCGGCATCATACAGCACAATCAAAATGGCTAAGTTGCAGTTTTAGTTTCGGAGCTCACCTTTTCTTTCCCTCTTTCTAGACTGAAACAGCTCAGAGAGGAGCCCTACACCCAGGCAGAGGCAGATAGAGCAGCAGGTATGGGGTCCTACATCGCGCCAAAAACTGTTGAGGTGAAGACACAGTCTGTGGAGGAGGACATGCACTGAGAGCTGCCCACGTTAAACCCATGGACTGATTAATTCAGTAACAGACGCATTGACAACATGGATAATACTCCTTTTATTTCCTGCCATTACAAATGCTTAATTTTCTGATAAATAATGCTTGTTTTTTCAGCCGTCTGTGATACAAATGGCTGTGTTACATTCTGGGTATCACCAGAATCAGGAAAGCCTTACCCGTCACTATAGGTGCTGTAATGCAGCACGCACCCATGTAAATACTGAGTGTTTCAAACTGTGTGAAATGATAATAAACTATACAACAGAGTGGATTCAATCTGATGGCAATTTGTAAAGCACATCCTGTGTCCCCAAGTCAAAAATATTCAATACAAATTTATGTGCATTTATTTATTTTCTTCTTTTTTCCCCCTTTGTGAAATTCTTTATATTTTTACCTAGCATGTTATCCAAACTGAACTGTCATTTGTTTTCACTTTATTGTTCATTTGAAAGTAGAAAACTGAAGATGTGGACATGGATTCAGACATCTGCAACCAGGCTACGTTTTACTTCATGGGGCCCGTACGATTAATTCATATTTTAAAAAATCGGGAAAGGAAAAACTTTTGGTTTTATGGAAATGCATCCAACGCATTGTCCACAATTTTGTCGTAGCCTAAAGCGAGGGGTCACAGACAGACCTTAGGTACTCGAGTCAACCGCCTGAGATCTATGTCTTACTGTTGGCATTTATTAAAAACCTGCCCCCCCAAAAAAACATGTACATAAAACAAAGTTATCATGACTGAGATAATTGCTTGTTCCAGTTGTGAACATGTTAAAATCCCTAAAGGGTGAAGTCAAGTAGAAACAAAGTCCTCACTTCCACTGGTAGAGACGGATTTGCAAAAAAATAAACTGAAAGACAGACCCCTTTGGCAAGGAAACATATAATTGAAGCTTGTTAGCAGACATTCCTGGGATGAACAAAACGACCCTGCCCCTTTAAATGTGACTACTGTGCCAGGTCCCACCAAGCTAGAAAGAAGGCTAACCAGGACATCCGGTCACCACTTTCAAAATAAAGCCCACGAAGGTGAAACGGTAGATGTAAAACTGCGGGCCCCGGAAAAACCAAGAAGAAGTATTAAATACCAAAAAGCTATGTTTACCTGTTATTAACCAAAAGTTATTGTCGCAACTCTGCAGACGTCTTCATGTCTTCTTTAAGATGAAAATAATAATGATTTAATGTCGGGAAGCCATCGGTTTTTCTATTGGAAACCAGTGCGGTTTAACTTGGAGCCCGCTAACAACAAACATCCGGTTTTGTCCTGCCTCGTAGTTGCTCGCTTGACGCACCCTGACCACAGACATATGTCTGTAGGTTGGATGTGGGAAATAAGAAAATCTGTGCTAGTTAACGCTTCACAGCTGCCGCCAGCGAGCGCAACGGCCGGAAAGGACACGCCGCCCCCGGCCACAGCACCACAGACGTGTCGGTGGCTTCCGAAGACTTTTCTTTGAAGGGAGAAAGTTCACACCCGAGCGTTATTGTCGGTTTCAAGGACGTTGTCCGAGGGGGGGACATGCCCTCGTGTAAATAGCCTCGGCGGAGATCCAGGATGGCCGCGGACGTGGACAACAGAACCCGCGAGGAGGATGGGCACCGGAGCCGGGGCTCTGGGTCCTGGATGTGCCGGGGGATGTGGACCCTGCTGGTGGTCGCCGCGGTCCCTGTCCTCGGCTGGGGGGTCAAGTGTTACCAAGACACGCAGCTCGTCAAACGTCACGTGAGATGCTCGTCTGAGATAGTGTTGCACACGGTCTGAGAACTGAGAGGGATGTCTATAGTTTTCATCTTGATTATAAAACATGCATACGTTCAACCATCTGTGGCCCCGACATTTATTGTAAATTTATCGTATACGGGGGGAATTTTATTCCATTTATATTTCATTCTATATTCCTTTTCTAATTCTGTGTTTTCTAACTCCCCACTCTGACTCTGACATTACTGTAAACTCTATGCCAAAGTAATATCAATATACATTTTGCACTGGCCTCACTGTAAGATTTCTCTGGAAACATTTAGTTGGTATATGTCATGAAGTGTTTTGTTCAGGATAATTATTTCTCAGACATCAGTCGCCTTAAAACACCACATCTGCAGTTCCCCCACCCCCCAGTGTTTTATGAGGGGGTTGTGCCTCTGAGTCCCAGCTGTTAAAACTCAGCCTCTGTAAATCCACACACGTTTGGCTACACTCACTGTCTCCAAGTTGTTCTTGTGCCTCCCTCCCCGGCCTCTCCCCTCCATTGTACAGGCGCTTGTAGGCACGCATCTGTCTGAGAGAGGGTGTTTTCCGACTGAAACACATGCGAGGAATCTGTGGCCTCTGGGCTGATCTCTGTCCCGACTGGACTGCTGAGGCCGGATGAACGCTTTAGACAAAACACTACAGTTCTTTAAAGACAGAATGCCACACCGGAACATAAAAGTTCCTCAAATCTGCACCATCTTCTAAGTCGTCTGATCTCTGTCCAGTTTGACATTTTCCTGATTATTTGTGTTTGGTGTGATATGATGGCTCGCTGGCCCAATTTTTGATGCTGCATTGAAAATCCCTGAAGCACGTGAAAGTACAATAAGGCGTCTGTCCATGGCTTTTGTGTTCCCTCCAATAGGAAGAGAGTGTTCGAACTCTAGGCGCCGAGGGGCTCTTTCTCTTCGCCTCCCTGGACACCGACCATGACCTCTATCTCAGTCCGGAGGAGTTTAAACCCATTGCCGAGAAACTCACAGGTATGTTGTGTCTGTCCTTCTCATTTCCTTCTCTTCGCTCACTAAGTAACGCTGAGGAACACGTCACACGCCTGATATAACCCCACACTAACTGTATGATGCCTACCGCTCCCTCGCAGGGATTACACCCCCTATGGATTTTGAGGAGGAAGAGATCCATGATCCCAGTGGAGAGACTCTGACCGTGGAGGCCAAAATGCAGCCTCTGCTGCTCGACACTATGACAAAAAGCAAGGATGGTTTTCTTGGGGTAAGACAAGACAGAAGTTCTCCAGGCTTCGTTCATACAGGAGGGTTATTGTTCGCTTTCTCTCCTCTACTGTACAGGCTCTGTGGAGAAATGCTTTGATGAAAGTCATGGATTAGCTCAAAAGAAAAAAGAAAAAAAACGCAGGAGAAGCTGCACCAAGAGATTTAGATATAGTCAAATATTCACTGTGATTTCTGAAAGGTCGGACCGACTTTTGTAAAGAACCATCACAACAAGATGCTACTTATTCACTTGTGGTAAATCTTCTCTGTCAGAGTCAGCTCTTTGTGAACTCAGCTCATTCATAATGTGTAAGCAACCAAGAATTGAATCAACAATGACAATTGTCACATAAAGCAGCATTTCTTCTTAGTTTTTTTCTTCTGAACAGATTCTTTTGTTGTTGTTTACCGATAAGAAATGAATTGAATCCCTGTCTCTTTCAGGTTACTCACAGCTCTCTGAGTGGTCTGCGGTCTTGGAAAAGCCCAGCGGTGCCTTCGTCTTCTTTCTCCGCCAGCCAGTTCAGGGTCTTCCTGCCCCCAAAGAACAAGGCCGCCGTGGGAGACACGTGGTGGGTGATTCCCAGCGAGCTCAACATCTTCACTGGATACCTGCCCAACAATCGCTACCACCCTCCCACACCAAGAGGCAAAGAGGTAATCCAAACTAACACTCCTGTTCAGTAACGGATTATTAGGCTGCGACTTGTGATCCAAACACCGCATACTAACGGCTTCTGTTTTTACTGCTGCAGGTTCTCATCCACTCCCTGTTGAGCATGTTCCATCCTCGGCCCTTCATCAAATCACGTTTCGCTCCTCAGGGCGCCATCGCCTGCATCCGTGCCAGCAACGACTTTTATTACGACATCGCCATTAGGTGAGGAAGAAGCAAACATGCCTTTTTCATCTATTATTATTATTAACTTAGAAATTATACTTTACATTAGTGCTGACTTGTGTCCAGACAATGTCATGATTTTTTTTGATTAATGTCTGGCAGGCAGCCATTTGCTTTTAGTTTAAAATCAGCGTGCAGAGACTGATCCACTTAAACTGCCATTTTTATACTGTACGTTTAATGTACGGTTATATTTTTCTGTCACCGGGTTTGACTTGCTGACCTTTTCAGACATTTTGCAATGCAGCAGTAATGTTTAGTTTATAGAATTATTGATTAAGAGGATTGAAATTCATAAACACAGAGACTCAACCACTTGTTTTCTTCTGCAGGATTCATGCAGAGTTCCAGCTCAACGATGTTCCAGACTTTCCTTTCTGGTTGACCCCGGGCCAGTTCACTGGAAACATTGTCCTCTCTAAAGACGCATCGCATGTCCGCCATTTCCACCTCTATGTCCCTAATGACAGGTATAACCTCCGAACACTGCGTCCCAGTGCTGTTGTGAACCACTGTATTGTAGAGCCACTGTGACATGTCCAGTTATGTCCCAGGTCTCTGAATGTGGACATGGAGTGGCTGTACGGGGCCAGTGAGAGCAGCAACATGGAGGTGGACATTGGATACCTGCCGCAGGTACAGCTGCAGTGATGCATTGTCACATTCAAAAGTATATAAAATCTTTTGATGAATAAAAATATTTCATGTGTTTACAGTTGGAGCTGCAGTCCACAGGCCCGTCCACTCCGTCCATCATCATGGACGAGGAGGGCAATATCATAGACAGTCGGGACCGCAGCAGTGAGCCGATCCAGTTTGTCTTTGAGGACATCCACTGGACCTCAGAGATCAGTCGGCAAGACGCCGCTCGACGTATGGAGGTCGCCCTCTACCCCTTCAAGAAGGTAAACATCCACATCGCGTATGTTTTCCCCTGTGTTTGGCATGAAGCATTTGGTTGGCTGGTGCACTCAGTTGTTTCTCATCGCTCCCCTGCCCAGGTGTCCTACCTCCCCTTTTCAGAGGCCTTTGAGCGAGCTGAAGCGGAGAGGAAGCTGGTGCATTCCATTCTGCTTTGGGGAGCATTAGACGACCAGTCCTGCTGAGGTTAGATCATTCACAAGTAGTTTATTTCACAGCACTGTGCACTGTCAGTTACGTCTGAGAGGCGTAAGATTTTCATTTTAAGGCTTTAAGGCTTTTTTTTATAGTCAGTAAAAGTCAAATGAATTCTATATTAATTTATCATTACTGACAATGTCTTGACTTATAGGAAATTGTGTTTTATCCTGTAAGAAAGATAACTCTTTGCTTCATAAGTGGAGCCACAGTCTGTTAATTCAAGTTTCAGGCCTCTGGCGTTGTATCGGAGCAGAGACACTTTCAAAGCAAGACTATGTAACTTCCTCTTTTAGCTAAGCTTCTGTTTAGCATGATTACACTACTGTCCCTTGTAGCTGCAGTTCAACAAAAGTCTCATATTCTTGCTTTAAAAGCAAAATTATACATGTTAGTGTATTTTTATGGCATTTCTTTTTCAACATCTCTCTCTCTTTCCTCTCTTCACCTCTGTAGGTTCGGGGCGAACTCTCCGGGAGACAGTCCTGGAAAGTTCGCCCGTCCTGGCCCTGCTCAACCAGAGCTTCATCAGCAGCTGGTCTCTGGTCAAAGAGCTGGAGAACATGCAGGTGAGACATTCAGTAACAAGTTGACTGGGGGAAAAAATGCATCATCGTGCTTTTACTTGAAGTGACGCTGTTTCGTTTTCAGTGCTGCTACTGTTGCTGCAGTTAAGTTTCTTCTTTTATCAGGCTGATGAGCAGAACACTGTGTTGAGTGAAAAGGCCCGCTTACATCTGGAGAGGTACAACTTCCCCGTGGAGATGATGGTGGCACTGCCCAATGGAACCATTGTAAGTATTTTTATAATATCATCAACTCATGTTGATAAGACATTTATGTATTAAATTAGCAGTAACCTAATACACCCGTCAGACCAGTGAGGCTGATATCAATGAGATAGAATTAAAAACAGTAAGAGTGGATTACATCCATGCATCTTTTCCTTTGAATGCCCTCTAGTGCATAGATAGGAAGTGAGAAACTGGTGCATGTAATAATGAAAACTGTTGTATAGAACGATAATTAGACACTGTAAATACATCAATGGCTGTTTTTAAAAAAGAACTATAAATACTAGAAACCAGTGTTCGATTAAAAATCTTGGCATTAAATACAGCACAAGTTTAAATCTGTAACCCACTTGGTTAAAATCACCTTCTATGGCCTGAGCAGAGTTTGCAGAGTTTTTGGTCGTGCACCTGCTGCGACTGTGAGCGCCGTCTTTATCATCTGCTCAGTCTGTGTCCTGTGCATGGTTTCAGGTCCACCACATCAATGCCAACTTCTTCTTGGACCAGACGGCCATGAAACCAGAAGAAGAAGGAGCAACTTTCAGCTTCTCTGCAGGGTTCGAGGACCCGTCCACATCCACTTACATCAGCTTCCTGAAAGAGGGACTGGAGAAAGCCAAGGAGTACCTGGCACAGTAGTGTGTGTGTGTGTGTGTGTGTGTGTGTGTGTGTGTGTGTGTGTGTGTGTGTGTGTGTGTGTGTGTGTGTGTGTGTGTGTGTGTGTGTGTGTGTGTGTGTGTGTGTGTGTGTGTGTGTGTGTGTGTGTGTGTGTGTGTGTGTGTGTGTGTGTGAGAGAGATAGAGCCTGAGAGACTAGACTGGAGGAAATGATAAACATTCCTCTGGGTAATGATCCCACATAAAGAAAACCCTCCTACAGTTACAGTGTGTAGAGAAGCTGTCTCATTAGTGTTGGCAGCTGAGAAACGTTTTTGCCTTCAATCCTGTTTGTTAGCATTTATCTGGGCGTCTCTCCTGGGCACAAATTAGGATTTATATACAGTATTTGTATTGTGACAAACAGGACATATACTCCGCTGTAACTGTCAAGATAGTAACAGGCCTTGAACTGAGCAGTAACAAAGATATGTAAACACACTTAGATCTGCTCTCTCTGCTTTTAGCTGCTGATTAATCTTGATATAAAAAAAAATTCTTGGGGGCAAATGCTTATGCCATCCCGAAGACAAATCATAAGTGCATCAACGCATTATTTGATAACTCCTTCTTTTATATCCCGGTGCTGCATGTGCAATATTTAACGGCCGAGTGAGTTTTCCTGCCGCTGGGTGAACCCAGAGACGGCGCCGGAGCAGTTGCCGCCTCCAGTCTTGCTTCAGCAGTTTGTGAAGGCTTTGCCTGAAAGCTCTCTCGGGGCTGGGCAACGCCTGATGTGCTTGCCGAGGCTGCTGGAGGGAACAACCCCCTCGCTGTCTCTCGGGACAAACGCAGCAGGAAAAATTAAACAGGGCGGTGCCATGTAAAACGATTAATTCAGTTGTTTTCTTGTACTTTTGAGTTTTAAACCAAATATCGAAATATTGTGCAGGTTTTGTGTGTAGAGGAAGCTGTTACCACACCAAAGAACCTTTTCTTTCTTCCTATGGCTGGCTTGCAGCCTGGGCAGCTGTTGAGCACAGAGGTCGCTTGCCTACTTCATATTTATATTACTCAATGGAACCAAATTGTTTGTTTTCCTCTGCAAAATTGTTTGATCCCTGAACTGAAAGGCACACGATACTGTAGTAAAATAAAGTGTTTGCTTGTGTCTTTACCTCGGCTAAAAGAAATCTGAACCTAAAATTAGTCCACTTTTCACATTTTTGAGTTGTACAAAAAAGAAAATACCCTCAAGGGATCAAGGAAACTCATCTGAATTAGTTACAGTGCAACGGTACAACACATATATGGTCCTGTCAACTGTTTGAAACCTTAAGGGGAGAAACACTGTTATTCTGTAACCTACCAGTGCCATTGTTGTTTTTTTACATGGTGAAATAAAAGGTTGTTTGTTTTTTGTTTTTTTACAAATTGAATTGTGTTCTTTCTGGCCTTTTCACATTGTGCTGATTTTTAATGACTAATCTACAATACTGTACAAAGTAAGCAAAGTAGACCGGGGCTATCTGAGCGAGAGCATGTTACAGATACAACAGAACTGCATTAATTTGCAGTAATAATACACCACAACAGTGTGTGAGTCAGTCATCACTTGAAATGAAAAAACAGTTCCGAATAGTCATGAATCAGGACTTGTCATTGCAAGTAGTTGTTTTTTTTCCCAGTGTTGTCATGATTATTTTCAAGGGTAAGTTATGATGCTAATGATGACAAACCCATAGAAATGAACATTGACTGAGAGAAGGATTACGTCAGTGGGACTTGGGGCTGTACACGTGCAGGGTTAGAGATCCATTCTTTAGACGACTCCAGTCTGTTTCAGGGGTTCAGCCTCGACTGAACACATCTGTGTGAAAGTGGGGACATGCATTAGACGGGTGTACCATCTTGTTCATAAAGTTACTGATTCACATCGAGAGCAAAGTGCATTTTCCCAGACTTGTAACTCACTTCGTCCAAAAATGAAGATTCAAATAATCCAGTTTCGTAGCAGTCCAGCTCTTCACATTTTCAGCACAACTCCGTTTGGTGTCCGAAAACCCACGGGAATAAGTCAACCGTTAAAAACGGTCCAGCGTTAGACCCCACTCTGGGACAGCGAGCTGGTCAAGATCAGCCTTGTTGGGTATCATTCCCCTTCATGAGAATCCAGCACATTTGCTCACATCCTGCAGTATGTAGTTAATGAGTTTTTTATGCTTTCTTTTTAAATGGATGTTACCATGAAGTGAGCTAGAAGCTGCGAGTGATAAATGCTGTCTAAATGAAGCCGAATCGCCGCGACGTGGCGAGTCTCTCCGCCCCCTCAGTTGAACGTCCACACCTCCAGCTCCATGACTCGGAAGTCGTCAGTTTCTGAGAGGCAGCAGTTGTTGAACGTGTAGCAGGGGCTGCTGTGGCCCTGGTACAAATTCTCATCCACCCACAGACCAAAGTGCCCACTGCGGAGGGAAGAGAGGATGTGGGGAAGAAAATCAAACTGAGCCTTTACTTTTTACAATTCGGTTTGACTGAATATCCATTATAATTTTTACACAAAGTACAAGTCTATGTTGTATATGAGAGAGAAAGAGAGGGGAAAACCACTTTACCTGCCTCCACCAATGGCAAAGGAGTCCAAGTCTCCTTTAATGAAGAAAGAGTTTTCTCCCGTCCATCTGAAGCACTGCAGAGTCAAAAGGCACAATTACCACATAGCAAATACACAAGATGTGGGAAATTTTAGAACCCGCTGCTATCCAAACCCTCGACCTTAGAGTTTGCGATGTCCAGCAGATTTTTTTCCAAATTTTCCCGAGCTAAGAAAAAAACAACGGAAAAAATCCCCTCAGTAGCGTTGTTTTGACAGTTGTACCTTGAAGCGAGGGTGCAACATAAAGAGAAACGTCTCCCCGGTGCCGTAAAATGTCTCACTGGGCCTCAGGGGATGAGAGAGGAAGGCCCCGAATATCTGATGAATAGAAGTCAAAAGACACGTTAATAATAATAATAAAAGGCAGCAAGCAAGCACACAAGGGGACTTAATTTTCAACAGGAGCAGCAAAGTGCTTTACAGGAAAAAGACAAAAGAAAAGTAGATAGAAGAGACAATGAAGACCTCTTCCTTCGCCAAGGATTTTTGGGGAAACTTTTGAAGACACCTCTTGGAGACACTGACAATGGAGATGTGTGTTGTTGTTTTTTTACCTCATCAAGTGCATCCTTGATGACAATAAGCACAGGGGAGTCTGTGCCACCGAGTTTTCTGTAGAGCGACTTGAGGCTGGAGCCGTGCCGGGACGTACTGTAAGCCAGCTGCCAGGTGCAGCTCACTGTCCGGGGGGGGAGTTCCTTACATAACTGGAAAGCAGGAGCAACAATTTTTAATAAAAATGGAAAATGACAAGCAAAGGAAGGAATGGAAAAACAGTATAAACAGGGCCATGATCGTGACATCGAACTACTAAACAGATTCAGAAGAAACAATCTGTTTGTACATTAAGAAGAGTGTTTTATTGATCCAATGATTTATTAAAACATGATCGACAAAACAATCTGTGTTTACAAAGTGGTGTTTTTATTAATCCTAAACTAAAACAGGCAAAACCACACATACTAATTCTTATATAGAGATTTTTATTATAAACCTCCTAACTATGAGGTTATCTGGTTACTTGTCAAGTAAAGTCAACTTCTGAAACTAAACCCATGCCCTTTGTCTTGAATGTCTAACACTTATTGGAACGTAGCTTGTAATTACTTGGACCTTAAGAGGGACATGACACACGAACCTCCGGCAGTGATGTACTTACAACCAGCTGGTGCAGCTGGCTCCAGCACACAGATCAGAGAATACACAACGTATGTGTTACTCACCTCTCGAACATGTGACGCTTCCAAAATGTGGCTGCTCTCTACGATATTACTGAGACCTTCAGGTTCCCTGTCAACGACCAGGGTCGGCTTGTCCCCGTTCTCTTCCATCAGCACCATCTGCCAATACAACATCGATGAGTCGGTTTGTGTGTGATTTCCACAAAATGCCCAAGTAACACTGGCCAGACCGAAACGAACCCACTCACCTCCCAGTCTTCCCCTGAGCCGCGGTGC
Organism: Scophthalmus maximus; assembly: GCF_022379125.1. Taxonomy (NCBI): domain Eukaryota; kingdom Metazoa; phylum Chordata; class Actinopteri; order Pleuronectiformes; family Scophthalmidae; genus Scophthalmus; species Scophthalmus maximus. The sequence goes on from NC_061529.1 coordinate 9,823,515, forward strand.
CTCTGGAACACCTCATCCTCCTCCTCCTCCTCTTTGTCCTCAATCAGTACAAACTCCTCTTCGTCACGGTCCGCCTCCCCCTCCCCCTCCTCATCGCCCCCCTCCCCCTCAAGTATACACAGGTCCGGTCGACAGTGTGTCAGGTAGGCGTACAGCTCGTCCGAGCTACGGAGGGGAAAAGAATGCAGCCACTTAGAAATGTTGCAATGACAAACATGAGCCAACAATGAGTCAACACGGGGAGAAGGGAGACGCTGGCCAGAGAGCTTTTAGACAATCCTGCTTTTCATGGGTTGAGCAGAAGTCTGAAGTACTTGAGTAATTGCACCGAGTTACTTCTCCCAACACTGTTACATAGTAAGTATGTGGAGGCCTTTCACAGTGAACATTTCAAATGGCTGTTGAAATATTAATTTCCCCAAGATCCGCCTTTGTATTTCCACAGTTGTCAGGGTTAATGTTTGTGTTTTTTAATAAGGTTGACTTACAGAAACGAGTGGATGGAGAGGGTTAATATACAACAGCAGTGACTGGTTTTTAGCCTCCCGAGCAAAAAATGTTGTGAATGGGTGTCAATTTTGAAACATGAAGGTTTGGTCGTGTTTTAATGGAAAACAGAGCTGGTGACTGCGACACACTGTCTGTTTAATCAGTACTACACAGCCTGCACAGTTGTCTTCTGTGGCACTGTGGGACTTTAAAAAGAAATTTACCCCAGTGACATCATTAGGGTTATTTTGGAGCTTTAGTTTGAGACACTGTCGCAATTACAAATTTGCCAAAAGTTTGGAAGAATCTGGTACATTGGAAATGTGGGATTCAGAGTTGTTTAACCTATTAAATCTGTGAGCACCGGAACAGATCTGTCCTCTGCCATCAGTGACTTTACCTTTCTTGTGAAAGGGCGAGCCAGGCGTCTCTTCGGGGTAATGTTTTGGCTGACCCCAGGTGAAGACCTCCAACACCTTGTCTCTTTCCCGCAGACGTTTGAACCCGTAGGCGCACAAACATCAGGCTCCCGGAACTACCTGCTGACGATCTATGAGGCACTGGATGGAAAAAAGAAAACAAGGGTTGACTCACACTGTAGGAAATAAAAACAAAGAAATAATACATGCAGATCCTAATTCACACTTGTACCTGCGGTCTCACTCTTCTTGGCGTCATCAGCTTGAAGCGGTTCCGTCTTCACTTTACCCGCCTCCTCTTGACCTCCGCAGCAGAAGGAGGCGGCGGTGCTGCTCAGGACAGCCACTCCCAGGTCTCCGACAGACGCCTCAGACAGCAGCTCCAGCGAACTGCCGACAGGCTCCAGCTCTGCCATGTCCCTGGTCCCGGCCTCCTCATCTCCAGAGACCTCTTTGGTCGGGCTCAGATCCAGACAGGACAAATCCGATGAGGCTGCAGACACCAGAGCTGGAAGTGACTCCCCCTTGTGGTTTGGGAAGCTGTCTGCGCGGCTCTTGGTGGTTTTCAGTTTCTGGAAAAATGTCCTTCCTTTTCTTCTGAAAGAAAGAAAAGGATTATGGTCTTGACTTCTCGTGTAACAAGAGTGTGTTTGTATTGTTTGTTTGTTTTTTGCAGGGACGGTGAATTGTTGCTGACCTCTGCTGGGAGGTGTTGAAGTGAATGTGTGAGATGTCAGAGAAGAAGGCCACGGATGCCAGGCTGTCAAGAGAACATGACAGGAGGTACTCCTCACAGCCGTGCTCCTTCACCAGAGTAAGAGTCTTACACGGGTCAAAGAAGATCTTATTGGAAGTCACCAGCAGGATCCCGGAAACGACCCCCTGACAGACACAGACAATGTTTATGTGCGTCGACAAATGTCTACTCCAAGAAGTAAGATGAAACAGAAGTCTTCCCGCCACCCACCTTGCGGTCGGTGATATAGCGGCAGAAAAGTTTGAGATACGGCGTGGCCCCCGGCCCCTCCCCCTGGCAGCACTCTGGTGGGAGAGCCAATAAGCAGAGCTGTCCATCAGGCAACGGCACCGCCTCCACATCCTGTCAGCATCACACATGGTGTCAGATAAATACGATAAATAGATAACACGTTATGATCAAATCAGAGCCGAAACCGTTAGTGAAAAACCATTTTGATAATCAAAGATCGATTAATTATTTATAGTCATTGATATGCAAAAAATAAAAAAAAGGTTTATAAATGTAAATATTTGCTGTTTTTTTGTATTATAGTAAACTGAATATATTTGGGTTTTTGGGCGTTTGGGGCTATATCGGACAAAATAACAACAAATAAGTGAACTGTAAGTTAAAAAAAGATAACTTAATCTTTAGGAATTAGTTTTTTTTCTATTTTCTGTCATTTCTCGTTGTTTTTAAAAATGCCATATGCAAATCAAGCTGTAAAAACCTTTTCTCTCTTGTGTTTTCTCCTTTTCTGCCTCCACAGAACACTCAGAGTGATGTTGCTCTATCTGCTGTAACGTTAGGATGGCAGTCTTGTTTTTTTTGTGCATGTTTCCATGGTAACGTTCTGTTCATTCATGGGGCTCATTTTTTTCTCACCACAGCTGAGAATTGCAGAGTAAGAGGGACCACTTATGTGATCAAGTCTGTTTCATAAAGAACCTGTTTCCCTTCTTCTGTGCTGGTGGCTTCTTCATATACTGAAGCTATATTAGAAGCTAAGAGGAGCACCTGCACTGCCAGAGTCTTACTTTATTGACAGTAAACAAAAAAGCACTTGCTTTTTGAAATTTTTTGTAATTTGAAATTTAAACTTTAAATATACTGTATATTTATTCACAAAATGTGTATGTAAAATCTTTTAATCGTAAAAGTAACTATCAACTACAGTTATCAAACAAATGTAGTGGAGTAAAAAGTTAAATATTTGCCATTGAAATGTAGTCAGACGGAAATGGAAATTAGCATGAAATGGAAATACTCTGGTACAAGTACCACAAAACTGTACTAATACACATCTACATGATATTTATTCTCCTTACCAGTAGTTTGTCATATTCTGCCTCTGGTGAGGGGGAGTGTGGTGGAGCAGGGAGCATGTCCAAACACTCTCCGTCCGTCTCCGCCTGTGGCTTCTCTTTCGGATCAGAGCCTGAGTTCAGCCGTGGTTTAGACGATCCTTGACCGGTGGAAGTGTTTTTTCCCTTTGGTGCGACCAGCTGCTTCAGAATGGAAGCCATGATAAGAATAGCTCTGACATTGAAATAGATACAACCCAGTGACAGGAGTGACTACTTCCTCTTTCTCCGGGCCTGCACCTCCCCACTTCTCTTTGTTTGTCGACACATCTTAGCTCTAAATGAGGGTTGTGGATGAGGGGGGATGGAGGCCTAGTTTTACCGCTGTGATATAACAATTCATGAAATTAAAATGATAGTGACGGGAGATTATAAATTATATACTGTATACACTGAGTTTGCTAATAGGATAGATTTAAGGCGAAGTACAGTACTGATCACTTGATTCAAGGTGGAGCAACAGACTTCCTGCCTCAAGCTAAAAACTTGCAGCTAAAGACGGACACAAGAGTCACAAAAACGGGGGGGAAATTATGTAATTTCCAGCCTGTCACACACCTAATGTACACAGTCAATATGTGAGTTAGACGTCAGCTGCCATCATGTGCTCACAGGTGACACTTACCTCTCCAGTGATGAGAGCAGCAGATGAAGAGGGTACATTTGAAGAGGCATGGGAGGGACAGTGGCTCAGTTCTGCGGAGGACGGACCGTTACTGTTGAACTGAGATGAGATGCTGAACACTGTGTCCCCATGGAGACCCTGAAAAAAAAACACACACACACACACACACACACACACACACACACACACACACACACACACACACACACACACACACACACACACACACACACACACACACACACACACACACACACACACACACACACACACACACACACACACACACACACACACACACACACACACACACTCTGAATAGTGCTTTTACAAATCACTCTAGAACTCGAAAATGTTTTAGTTTTTGTTTACTTCTGTATGAGTTAGTGGAGTTTCTAAATGATGCAGATCCAGTGCATCAAGCTGCCCACAACAGTGACTCGTAGAACGGGACCCTACATTCGATATTGAGGAAATGTAGCTCCTTTTAAACATCATCACAGACTCCCTATCCCAATCCACATCCACATTTGCTTTATCAGGCTGGACATTAACCAGTGAATAAAATGATATCATTGTTTTCCGAGTGAATATTTGAAATAGCTGGAGAGAGACATCAGCTCCACAACTGTCGTCCACTGACAGATGGATCCATTGACCTAAATTAGATTTCCGGGCGCCTGACAGATTATGTGACCACTGGAAAATGGTGTTGCTTGTGTGGGCTTGTGGGTGTGTCTTTGGATGTGGGCATAATTGTGTGCATTACTATATGCACTGAATATCTGGATAAACATTATCGTAAACAAAAACACTCCTGAGACTAAAAACGAGATATTAAAAATTTGTTGGTATGCAGCTAGAAATATACTTTCAATCTCAACCTACATACATCTTGAATGTTTCAAATAATTCAAGAACAATTCACAAATAAATCCCCTTGCATCATATAGCTAAATACCATTCAATAGCATCTACAAACTACGGTACAAACTGCATCACCATTAAGTTGAAGATACATCAAAAACTGGTCTGTTCACTGAACTAGTTTACCAATTGTAAAAACTCGTAACACAATTTAACATTCACACACATCTGATATCAGAATTAAACAAGAGTCTGTCTTCAAAATTGTAAAAAATGTACTAAAGGCATACAATTCTTCTACAGCCAGTTTCGAAATAAACCCCAAAAATGATATGAATGAGGAAAAGAACAAGAATAAGGAAGAGGGGAAAAAGAGAACAATGACGAACAAAGAGAATATTGTAAATTTCCAAGAAGGGATCAAAAGAATCAGATAGAGCACAAGTTAGATATAATCACCATCACACTTTCCAGACTCATGATTATACAAAACAACACTTGCTTGATTAATTCATAGTTAACAGATCGGCAGCAAAATCAAAAAGCTGACAAATACCTTAGAATAAACATCCGAATACATTTTCCTCCGGCTGCATTTTTTGAAGAGGCGCTGCAACAGACGCTGTTTCCTCATGGTGTCGGACAACAGCTGTGACAGCTCGGACACACTCGTCTCTGAACCTTGAACGCTCTGTATCAGACTCTTCGGTTACCATAAACCAACGTTGCACTGACATAACTAATCATCTGATACATACGTGTAGCCACTTCCCAATTCTCCCCCCACCAGTTCCCAGAGCTGCGTCCGTCTGTGCACACAAGAGGTAACATCAAGTGAAAAACAAACAAAACTAAAGCAGGTGACTCACCCTGCTGCCTGTGCTGTCATCTGACATTCTAGCCATATGTTCTTGCTTCACTGCAGTACTGCTCAGATCCCATGAGGTCCCTGTAGGTTTAAAGAACAACAACATCTCTGTCATACTTCAGGACAAAACCTCCAGACCAGATCACAAGTATGAAAAAGCGATGCCTCAGCAACCCTCCTTGCTAACAGGATTAATAGACGGCTCATGCGACTGCCAGTCCTCGCTGTGTGACGATAACTTGACGTGCAACTGCCACAAGGCTCGTAAAATGCAAATTCAAACTCATGCCGCAGCTACTTTGCCTCTATTCAAATGCAAACAGCCTGCGCCCTGCCTGGAGATATCCAACACGGCCGGGGCACCTTGCAGGTAGTACTGCCGCAGCTTGGGGTTTCTGATGTGGGGGATGTGGTTGAGAGGCCGGCCCATGATGGGCTGGTGCTGACGCTGGCTGATGGGTGTGGACTCCTGCATCACTCGGGCCTGAGGCGGAGTCTCCCAGGGCCGCTTAGCGAACTGTGGAGGCTGAGAGACGCCAGGAGGAAGCTTGGAACCCAGCCTGACAGATGGAGAAGAAAAGAGACATTTTTTTAAAAAGATTTTGAAGCAATGAGCTCTATTCAAGTAGGTTTCTAATCACAGCGCACACAAACAGTTGGATTCAATTCTGGAACTCGCTCATGTCATAATTATGTGAGTGCACACTCCTGGTTTGTTAGCTAGTTAGTAATTTGTGATATTGTTTTGTCTTCATCGCATTGCGTTTAACACAATACAGGACAGTACAGGATCAGTGAGTGTGAACAAAAACAGTAAAAGTTGTAGATTGTACAAACAAAAAGTTGAAAGATGTTAAAACTCTCCATAGAGCTGAAGGAAAGTCAGGTGATGATTCCCCTTAGGTTCAATTACATTACAAATAGTGATATAAACCATTGTTAATATGGAAATAGTGATTTAGTCAGCTGCTTTAAAGGGAATCGGGTGATCATCAGGTGAGGATATTGTTTTGAGACTTTTCATCCAATTAAAATTTGACATTTCAGCTATGAATCATAAAATGTCACATTCAGATGAAATCACCACGTGAGTTTACTAGAATCACGTGGAAACTGTGACTGGATTTATGCCTTTATTCAAGGTCTATAAAGAAGCTCATGGATTCTTATCTGGTTGACATGATCTCCACAGCCTCTCCCACTGAAACACTGGTTCGTCCAAAATTCAGTTAGTGACTTTTTTAATTATCAATTTTTCTGCTGATCTATCTTCTCAATGCACAAACATTGATTGTGCTGTCCCTTTTTTTAAATCCGGGATTCAAGTATTTAACTATTTCAAGTGTGAACCACTGTACAGAGCAGCATTCACAATCTGAGTTATTTATAGGGGAGTGGGAGTTGTTTGTGCGATGGATAGTGAAGTGAGTTTCTGGCGAGGTGCTGTAGCTCTCACCCACATGAGGCTCTGTATGTGATGGAGCGTCTTTCAGTGACAGTGGATGAAACCAGCTGGTGAAAAATATGCACTATGTGCTAAATAAAAACCCCTCTATATTTGTATTGTGGTCTGGGATTAATGCGACTAAATCCAAAATAATGTCACCCTCTGATGAAAGAATGAATTATAGCGTGCCTGAATCCGAGAAAGCAAATACAAGCCAGACTTGTCACGTGTTTCTACTTGGAGCTTTCTCCTCCGTTTCCTTTCCAGTAATCCGCGTATTTAGAGGCCTAACCTGCTCTTGACGTTGCCAAAGTAGCTGCTCCTGCCCTTGTCCCTCTTGTGCTCGTGGTCCATGGCTCCCAAAATCTCCGGCCTCCTCAAGGACTGAGCCATTTTCTTATCTCTCGTTAGTCTGAAGCTGGCAGCGGTGGCGGAAGCAGAGGGATGAGGGGCTCAGCTGGCATCCTTCTACCTCCTTTTATTCACCATTCCTTCCTCTCTTGCCCCAGTTTACAGCACCTACACACATGACAGGTTTGATCAACATCAGCGGAGCTGGGGGAGTGGAGCGAGAAAGGGAGGGTAAAAGCTCTACTGTACCTGCAGCAACATGACCCCATAAGGAAGTGAGCTAGACACTCAGCCCCATAATGGAGCCGGCTTTCCAATTCAATTAAAGCTGTCATCGGTGCATATGATTGGTGTTTGAGTGAGTTTGCACTCAGTGTGTCTGACCTTGTGGCTGCTGACCAAGGGGGGGATAAGGTAGATTGTGCTCTACTGAATAGTTTCACATTTCTATACTAAAGTTGAATAGATTATTAATACGGCTGAACACGGAAATTGAACAGACCTCTCAAAAGTGCACTGCTGTATTTAAACATAGACTAAACTCATGTCATGCCATGATGGAATGCATCCGGTTCCCTAAAAAGCCTCATTCCGGCACAGCCATTAGCCCGGTGTCATCTGTGAATTAACAGCAACGACGGGATTATTAGCTTAGCTTCGTCCTGCATCCGTCCCCATGCACAGCCTTTATGGCCAGAAACAAACCAAACCCCGACGGCAATTTGCTTCCTGTCAATGCCGTGAACGCATCACCAGTGAAGGGAGGTGAGCGTGTCAGACGACATGAGAGAATAATCGAGACAGCGGCCCTGGCAGGGAGGGGAGGAAAAACACACCAGCGTCCGAGCAGAGATGAAGCATTGACAGTCAGATGTTCACTGACCTGTGTCCCGCCCGGAGATGGAGACGGGCGTCTTCATGTTGCAGTGTTGTGATATCACTGCAGACAACAGCCCCGCGGGCTCGGACGACTGACGCGCCGATTGTTGTCAAGATAGTTGCTGCCCGGTCGTGATAGGTCGGGAGGCAGTCGGCGGAGGCGGACGTAGGTGGGAGGGAACCATCTAGACGAAAGTCTTTCGCAGAATCATCTTTGAGCAGTATCCATGAGACTGGTGAAAGATGAATATTCAATGTAATATTTTCACCAACACTTAACTAACCGGCGTTTCTACACCCACTACACAAATGAATAATCCCGGAAAGAGAAAATACAAATCAAAAAATGATTTCAAAGATTTTTCCCCTGCCTGCTTCCAGAGCTTGTGGATTGTCAATCACAGAATCAAAGATTGGCCAGAAATATATCCATACCACTTTCTTGTAAAGCATGATTTATAAAGTGTCTTAAAGCTGTTATTAATTGATTTAATAATGGTTAAAATAGTAAAAACATTGCATAATCCAGTAATGTCACCAACAAGGCCCGGGACCCCCACTGACACCCCCCTTTCTTCCCCATGGACATTACACGTTATATTAACTTAATCCACCACACTCACATTTAACCATCTATGACCCCGATATTTATTGTAAATTTATTGTAAATAGTGTGAATTTTATTTCATTTTGTCTTAATTTATTTGATTCTATTTTATTTGATTTTATTTTATTCTATATTCTTTTCTAATTCTGCTTATATATGTTGACTGCTACATGCACCTTAATAACACCAACACAATTCCTCGTATGTAACCTGTTACCTACTTGGCAATAAAACTGATTCAGATTCTGATGTTTTATGGATCAACTGTAGGTCATAACTTTTGGGCTTGCCAGGTTGTGAAAATCCCTCTTCGCCTGTCTTCGAGGCTCTTGAATTCCCCCAGTGAGACCTCCCCAACAAGTGCTCATGTCCACCTCTAGAGGGCGCTCTAGGGTTGGTTCGGAAAAAGTGAGGTCATCGGTGCGTCAGCCAATCAGATCCCAGGAAAGCAAGACACAGGTTTCCGGCCTGGTTAGCGACAACACTCTGCTGAGGTCTGAAAGACGAAGAGGAGAAGCCGCGACTCGTAAACAATTCAACGCTGCAGCTTTCAGAGATTCAACTGTAATCTACCGTAAGTTGCACTCTTGCGGTCTCCTTTGCATTTCACGAGTGTAAGCGAAACACGAGGAGAAACGACGGTCTACGGTTGAGGGTCACACCGGGGGCCGCTGCTAGTGCTGCTAGTGCTAAAGCTAACTCACTGTGCGTCTGTGTTTGATGCCCGTAGCAACCGGCTAAAGACGAACAGATCAAAGCTGTACACAAATCAAAAACTCTAAAGTCTTGTCTCTTCTTTTAGGCCTTTTGTTATCTCTTTATATCGACGGTAACGTTGGTTAGAGCAGCCGGCTAGCAGGGCCGTGAATTGAATTTAAGAAGCTGCTGGTCAGCTGTGTCAACACTGATGATTGTTCCTTTACTCCTTTATGTGTTGATGATGAGATGATGATGCAGTTGATTAAACTCTGGTGAGCTCGCCAAACCTTTGGAAAAAGAAAGTCAAAATGTAAAAACATTTTTTAGAGTGATATCTTGATTTTTGCATCGATTGAAAGTAACATTTATTTAACTGCTAACTAATTTAAGTATAATAGAGTTTGAGGTGCTTACACTTCAGCTGACTATATTTCTATTTGATACTTCTTTGTGGTGACAGACACTTCTTCCACCACTGGTCTTTTGTGCCTCTCATGGCTAAACATAAACGTTGATCGTAATAAGGCCACTTGATTAATGATAGGCTACATTATAAGATATTAGTTGGGCCAAAATCTAGAATATTACTCTTAATAACCACCTGATGATACAAAAGATCATTATTTATTCTCTAGTGACACTGAAAAGGGCCTTTTTTGTAAATTAAGAGGCTGTACTGACCAACGCAAGAAATTACTCAAACAAGTAATTTAACTAGTTCATCATTTGTCTAAATTTTGAAATATTGTGTAATTTGAGTAACTACCTCTAAATCACTGCTACAATTGAAGACGTCCTGCTTGTTTATTTCACCAGATGCTCTGACTAATCACTAATTTATATCCCAAGAGTTGGCAGTGGGACAGACATGACATCTGTTTGCTGAGCTGCTCCGCCCTAAGCCACTGCAAACACTGGTGTGCAACTTCTCAGTGAATGAGACTGACCCCCCCCCCCCCCCCCGTCACCATGGAAACAGAAGCAGTAAGTTTGTGTCTTTACTTAACACTTTAACTTAAAACTGCCCCTTCCCTACATGAATGTGCAAACTGTGCAGTAAGCATTGATTTTAATGTATACTCTCATTTCCCAGAGGGTTGAGTGTCTGCATTCAAAATGATGACTCTGCTCTATAGAACTTTATTGAATTGGTCTTGTCCTTTTTCTATAGTCACAAAGAAATTCAAAGTTTCCTTATGGCAATTGATATGCTGAATTTGCACAAATGATGGCACCAGGCAGTGCAATTTATCTTGAACACCGAACTTAGACTCATCTTTGTCTCGTTCTGTTGTTTGTCTGATGGTTTGTTATGTTTTTTAACATCTGGCTGCAACCCAATTTCCCTCAGAAGGGATAATAAATTTGACTCGACTTCACTGATAGTATTATAATTTTTTCACAGGAAGTAATTCCGATCTGGCAGAATAAGCCCCACGGATCCACCCGCAGTGTTGTGAGAAGAATAGGTTCTACACTCCCACTCAAACCTCCACAAAGGGCATGTTTCCAGGTACATATCATATCCTTTTTTTATACAGAAATAATATTGCTTGAATAATTTAGACGTGTACAACATAAACTCTTTGTGTAATAGGAACTACCAGGCCTACCCGCACTTCGGCCTATGGATGGCCCCCTGGTTCCAACCTTTGCAGATATAGCTTGGATTGTTGCAGATGAAGAGGAGACATACGCCAGAGTCCGGTGAGTATATAAACAATCACTACTCCTGTGGTGTTGCCACAAGTCACTTCTCTCTAACTGCATCAACCCAGACGATTTAAATGATAAGGTTCATATTTGCAGCATAAAGATATGCAGTACAAGGTAGTCATTTTTTTAATCATCTTATCATCTCTCTTCTGCTTTCAGGAGTGACGCACGTCCTCTAAAACACGAATGGCGGCCCACGCCTCTCCTGGTGCTCCACAGGAACTCGTCCGTGCCTAACTTCCGTCGCGAGGGCAAAAGGGTGGAGGGATTAAGGAAGCCTGGGGTCACGGCGCTTAATCGTACGACAGCCCTGCAGGACGAGCTCAGCAGACTCCGTGCACAGATCGCCAAGATTGTGTCAAATGATTCTGGTAGGAAGCAGAAAGTAGAGTGTGAAATGTAGATCTGAAATATTTGATAGAGGTAAAATAATAGGGACATAAGAAATAGTAAATTTACACTCTCCTTATTGATAGTAAAGACTCTAATTCACAAAGCTATTTTTAGCAATGTAAATTCAACATCGCTTTGTCGTGGCTATGCGAGCGTGTTTCACCGCAGAGTTACTGTCTTAATGTGGCTGTGATTCTTTTGTTGCCAAGTCGGCCTCCTTGATTCTCGTAAAGCGCTTTGGTACTAAGATGTCTTGGCACTAGTTTGTAGGTCAGTGAGTAAAGATGATCTCTGCAGTTCTGTGGAGGCCGGGCAATATTCATTTAACATTTCAATAGGGATGTTATGCGAAAGTATTAGGTATTCACATGTATTTTATTGGACTGTAGTCATAGTTTCTCGGAAGAGAGCTACTGCGAACATCTGTAGCATGTCCATACTCATGCTCTGAATTTACATAGGAAATGACAGATAAAAAAAGATTTGACGTTTAGACTTGATATTTCTCTTGACAGTGTCCCACTCAAACTTAATAACAATAACGTCACCTCTCACTTCTCTCCTCTGCTTTGGTGGTTTCTTCCAGGCTCTAACCCCCTGACTCCTGATCTGCTCTCCCCCGACGACACAAGCATGAGCTTCTCCATGGCGCCTTTCGAGACGGCACCATACCAGCCGGCTGCCACAGCCGCTGCTTCCTTTGTCATCAGCGATGTCACAGAGGAGGAAGAAGAGGAGGAAGAGGAGGAAGATGACAAAGATATGGTCTCTGTGGTGTCAGAGCTGGTCCCTGACCCTCTGCCGCCAGTTTCTATGACGGCGTCGGCAACCTTTGACCTGGACAGGCCCAGCATGGACTTCCGTGAGGCTGAGGAGGATACAGTGTCACTGTCGAAGTCCACCAGCTTTGCTGACGTCATGGACATCCTGAAGGACATGAACCGCATGAAGATGAGCAAAGACAGGTGAGGGTTGCCCGTTTGACCAAACACTGCAAAGCTGTCATACGGTGTGTTAATTAGTTTTTTTTTAGGTGTGTATGCATTTAGGTGTTTTTAACACATGGATAGAGCAAGGCAAACTGTTTCCCCTTCTCCAGTATGGATGCTAAGCTAAACTCTCACTCAAGTGTGGCAAAGCAAATCAATAAACATGTTTCCCTAGATTTCATATTACAAAGAATAGTCTTTATTAATAGGCTTTCAAATATATATTGATTTAAAATAGCGGTCTGCTCCCCCTCACACATAATCGAATTGTTACATTTAATCAAGGCATTTTGTTTACGTTGAAAAGTTCTTACAGCAGGTTATGTTTTTGGGGGCTTGTCGTTGCAGGTACAACAGAGGCTGTACGTCCCTGAGGGAGGAGGACTCTGCATCTCTGATTTCAGAAGCTTTGAGGAAAAAGTTTGTCTTGAAGGAAGAAGATACTGCCGCTGTGAAACAGAAGTAACATGTTTATCATCACCACCAGATCCTGCTGTTCAATGTAAGTCAGGACAGGATAGAAGAGTTTTTGTATTTCTTTTGTTTTTATTTTTATATAACCAAACTATTGTAATTGAGGATCTATGTTTTCAGTGGCAAAATGTTATGACTCTATTGTGTGTTCTTAGATGTTGTTCAGCTTTTTTTCCCCCCTCTCCTTCATTGTTTCTAGGCCTTTGCCTGTGGAATATGTACCCATGGATCCACAACCTTGCTCCTCAAACCCAAGGCAATAGCTGTCCGCCTCAGATGAAAAAAACCCACACTACGTCCCTGATGTTCACATCCAAATGTGAACTTCCCAGTGCAGTGTGAGGGGGTGACCTGCTAGGTCATGATAACAATAATCAGTTCAGCACTGCGTCGCATGTTGCATTCAGTGTATTTCTCCCTGAGGAAAAAAAAGCTTTTATGTTCAAATTTATTTTCAACAAGGACTCAACAGACTGGTGCCAGTGTTGTCCAGTAACATGGTCCCTGCAAATCTGGGGTGTTGTGTTATAAGAAGGCACTGACAACCAAACCATTGTGACGGTGTTCTTGGATTTAAATTGAGGAATGTCCCTTTAAGGTGCATCGTATCCATCCTGCTATGTAAAGAGTCCGAAGTTATTTTTCTTTCTTTTGAATTTTCCATAGAAAAGATGCAAATAAGTTTTTCAGTTGTGTAAAGAAGTCTTCTAACATACTTGAAAAATATTTTTTCAAATGAAACCATCTCGTGCGCAGGCAGAGATGCAGTGTATTTTATCAACGGTGTGTGTGTGTTGGGAAAAATACATCCACATCTTTGCCGTTAATTTTTGCATTTCAGTTCGGAGTTTGCAAATGTGCTTGTTTTGTGAATAGCATATAGAGTAACAGTCACTGAACCACAAGGCACTCATTTTAATCCCAAACTGAAATACATTGATGAAAGGATGCTTGTGTGTCCATTAAAGGCAACAACAGATATAAGCTTCAGCGGGTCTTTTACATAGTCATTTAGCTAATTGGTAGATGAAATCACTTCTTTGATATTTTCTTTACTGACGTGGCATCAAAGAGGTGATTTCAGTTTGGGCAGAGACAACTGAGTTATGTGAAGCAGAGCTTTTACGTCAGTGTGTGTGTGTCACAATGAATATTGTCGTTGACGCCTTACCACGGATCTATTGCCTGTTCCAATGCCTGGTTTTGTTCCCTTATTAGCTCCAAGTGCCATGGGTTTGTTTTAATCAGCCCACGCTTCAATGCCTGCCCTGTGGTTTTCCCACATGTGCCCTCCATCCTTAACGTTACGAAGTTCCACATGTCTTCATTCCTCACACAGACAATGAATGACTATGTGAAGAGCCAGTTGTGAGTGTTTGGTATTGTTAAACGTTAGGCAAAAATAACCACTCGTAAGAAAATACTCGCTGTTTGGTCATTTTCACTTCCAATTATGTCACTCCTGCTATGGTTCATCCATCCTGTTTATTCCTACACGACTGGGAATCCTGTAGTTTAGTATTTTGCAGTGTGAAAAAAAGTTTTTACTGACTTATGTGTTTGGATCGAACAAGAATGTGCCCATCGGTGTGTCATTGTACGCGGTGAAATTGAAAATTATGTTTTGTCTTTCTAGATTTTCTTCAACAATTCTCAATAATTTCTCAGTCTATTTCATCGTTGTTGAAAGTGACAAAGTAACTGATGAGCTAAAAATGTTTAGGTTTAAATATCTCCATCATGCGTCTGTACTTGAGATGGTAAACCTTACTCAGTAAATGCGGCCAACTGCATCTTCACTCCTGATGATAAATTGAAGGGAAATTTTATTCAGCGAGGATGTGCCACAGAATTTGACTGTTTTAAATTTTGACTGTCTCTCTTTGTTCGTTTATCACAGTTGTACCTCTGTATGGTTGAGCCCACCACCACCTATGTGGTTTTTTTCTTTGCAATGTATGGACTTGTAAATAAAGATGGGCTGATGTTTTGAAACTATGACTATGGTAACCGTTGATTTTCACATCACCATGCAGTGACAACTGTCACCAGTGTGTGGCAGTGCTAGTGAACAAAACATGGGATTTGTGTTTATTATATATTTTTTTATGCCATATGAAGTTGTCACCACATTAATCCCCCTCAAAACAATGACATTTATCACACAGATGTAGTACCAGAGGGCTGTATACTGTCAGTACATTAGCAATAGTCTAAATTCATTTTTTTGGCTGTGTTCTCAATATTTCAATTTCATGTTGCTTTATACATCTACTTCCCAGCACTTACTTTTTACTCTACTACATTGAAATAACTATTAACTTTGCAGAATACATACTCCACTTGTAAACTTTAACATGTGCTTCATCAACCGCAACTTGTGCTGCTTACACTTTAATGCATTAAAGTTTATGAGCCAACAATGTCAGTGGGGCTGACACACTTGCCAATACTTTAATAGCCTACTTAAGGTAAGTACAATTTGGAATCCATTATGTTAACTTGTAATGCAGTCTGTTTTTAGTGTGGTATAACTACTTTAACCTAATTGTCATTACCTTGTTTATTACCATATGAAATGAATAAATGAAATGTAAAATCCTTACCTGTGAAGTATCTAGTAACAACAGTTGTCAAATAAATTGCGTCATAAGATCTTCCCTGTCAGAAAGAAGGAAGTTGCATAAAAAGAAAAATATTCAGGTAAGTACAAATACCTCAACATTCTTCTTTCAGTACTTGAGTAAATGAACTTCACACCACACTCCTCTATTCATACCAACATTCAGCAGTTCAAGCCCCGCCGTCGTGCCCTGTAGCGCCTCTTCACATCACACTGCAATCCTCATTTCTGTATCACTGTTAATCCACATCCTTTCCCAAGACGATCTGGCCCCTCAGCGAGTCACAGTCTATTTTCTGTGAGAGTCCTTGGCCTATTTTGTCCCTCTTCACCTCCGTGATGGACTTCCTACCAATTTAGATACAGGGAGATGTGTGTGGAGAGCTCAGTTAATAGGGCTCCGTGTCAAAATGAGGCTCTGATGAAACTATAAATACAGTTACTTAGTTCAAAGTGACATTGACACATTTTGTTACTACGTGACTTCTAAAAGAAGAAGGAATTTCAAAGCAGGTGAATACACAATTCAATGGGCATTTGCTGGAGGTTCCCCGGTGCAGTTGAAAGGTTTCTCACAACCAGGAGACTACAGTCTGTGAAATAAACCACTGTCTTGGGAATAAAATTCAAAAAGCACTGTTTTTATCAAGCAGTGTGATGAGCATTGTGCTGGATTTGAATCAGATTGAAGTGATCTGGTGCCTTAATTGACAAAATCAGAAAACGACATGTTTATAACGTCAACGTACAGGTTATTGGTCTTCACATGAGACTTAACACTAATGACTTTGTCTCGTCTGGATGTTTCTCTTCAGCAGGGCCTCCTCCGATTCCACCATAGTTGGGCACCTACCACGAGTCAAGTTCCCATTGGTGATAAGTGGCAGTGAAGCAGCAAACATGCCGAGAGGTAAACTATCTGTCATCTTGAGTGCTTGGTGTGGCTCCTCTATCTCTCTGGACCTTGGAGCTTTTCATCACTGTCTCCTTATGTAGTTGAGAGCTCCTCATAAGGAGGCTTGTCATTGGAAACCGAAACTTCTGCCCAATGCCCCAGATGTTTTCCCATGTTGCCCAGAGGTCGTCAGGTTTCAAGCCCATTTGTCACTTTTTTACTTTGCCCTCATGACATATATGATCACGAGAATTGCTTTGCTGTGAGAATTGTCCTGTGCCGTTTGGATGAATGAAGTTTGGCTTTGGTCAGAAACATTGTTAGGGTTTTTGGTTTTGATTAATCCGCCCGACAAATGTGTCGAGCTGCGCCTCGGCAGGGAGGATCATCCTGAAGAGCTGAAGCAGAATCAAGGGGAGGCGGATCACTCCAGAAACTATCAGTCTCAGAGAGCAGGTGTTACAGAAAACGTGTCAGTGTTATTTATTGGCCCATTGGACATTTCTGGCTTGGGGAAGGAAACGGTTTCCTTCATCATTCACAGCGCAAAATGCTGTATTTGCATTCACGACTGCAAACACTTTGACACCAAAGCAGGCACTCCTGTGCATTGAGACATTATTGGCTAAGTGTTACTGTTTCACTGTTTTATATGTATAACATTTTGTGTTTCTATATAAAACTGTGTTCAATTTATTTCTCTTGACCAGATGCACAGTTAAGAGTAAAATATGTGTTACATTGGTTTTCATGTCCACTGTTTGGGACTTTGTTTTATGAAAAATAAACCTTTTAGATTATCAGACCACTTATCTTTCATATTTGTACTATTTGAACTTCGTGTAGGGTTAATCACGTGTAGGGTTGTTTTACCTTGGCGGAGGTATCTGCTCTACTGAGTGCCATTCTAGTTCAAACTTTTCGATTCAAAGTCGTTTTTTTGAACATCATCCACGTACCGTCCTTTCTGATGCTCAGTGTTGAATCAACAAATGTTACTATCCGGGTTCAACAAGTATATCAAATACAAATGAGTTTAGAAAATACTTTCCGCACTGTGCTTCACATGGAAATACCAGGCACTGAGCTTCATGATGATCGAGACAGCTCTCGAATTCTGTCCCGCTCACTATCCACACAGAAGTGGAGGAAACTGAAGAGCACAGTGGGAACATAACAGTTCCCCTGTTTATCCAAATACATATTCTCATCATCCTCTTCACTTGACAGAAAAACAAAAAAACATCAGTAAAAGTGTCAAACTCAGTAAATGTGGGGATTCATGTTAGGTCAAGTGTTCACAGCAAAATATTCTTAGGTTTTTATTTTCTCTTTCTGCTCTGCACCAACTTAGTTTGGCCAATACATTTCAATCATGTCTGTAATAGACGAGGGTTTGTAGATTTTGTGTGTTTGTCTGCGTGTCCAGTTCGAGTGTCATCTCTCATGTTGTATCGTAGCAACGACCAGTCGAATGAAGCCGAGACTAAGTGGTTGACAAAGGTCTTTGGGAACACAAGCGTTGCATCTGCTGCTCCCGCCCACCCTCCCCCAGTGTCACCCACGCATCCCCCCGCGTCATCAAGACACAAAACACACACTTATGAGTCACAACAAGAGTGGCTGCAGCGCCATTTAAGTCACTGTGTCGTTTCTATTTTTGGGTCTTTGTAGTGTTTCTATTTTGTTGGTGGGCTTGCCCTCTAAACACGATTGCTTTGTGATGCAAATTTTAAAAAATGCATTCAGTGTTGGTAGCACTTGAGTGTGGCGTTGCACCGTCTCGTACTGCAACACAGTGGTAAACCTGTTGCTGCTTTTTCGGTGTTGCGTTATAACTCCCCATCCTTTCTGTTGAGCAGATTAAAACGTGTGATTCTGTGAAACAGTATCGGATAAAAAAAATGAACTCTCCCTTCGTCCTTGATTTTCCCTTGATTTTCTTCTAAATTCCTCGTAAAGCTCTTTTCTGTTAATGTAATATATTAGTCTGACATTTTGGGAAATGTATTTTACAGTTTATTTCAAAGTGATGCGAAGATGTGATCCATGGATAAAAGGACTGGTGTAACGCAGAGGGATTGAAGAGGAGGCTGATGGGATCTGTTTTGGGACAGTACAGCACCCAGATGTCTGTGAATTGTTCAAATTCATCATTTTAGATCCCTTAATTTGAACAAGTCATCATCAGGGCCTTGTTTTAGCCTGTCAGCTCCTCATGGGTGACAACTGGCATTCATCAGCTACCTTAGTAGGAAAAATATCAAATATGTTCAGCTTTACTAATCACGTCAAAAGAAGGTAATAAAATCGAGGAAAGAAATATGAGACAGGTATGAGACTGAGCAAGAGACTCTGAGATGAGATGGAGACACAGTAAAGATGATGGTTGAGTGGAAACAATGGTTATCCCTTTTTCTTTTCTTCACTCCTCATTCTCTTTGTCCCTCAGCTCACTAGTCACGTTTTGATAGGAAATTGATAAGAGCTGGTTTCTGAGGTCCAGATGGTTCCTCAGTAATTATGGTCTTTCATAAATGATTCAGTTTCTAAAAAACTAAAATAACACAGAAGCTCCTATGCTCTCTAAGGACCGTACATACATTTATGATACACTAGATATCCATTTATAGGGACTGGTATGCATGGTGGATTTCCAAAATTCAAAACATAGCTGATTAAATTTGAGCAGACATGTGTTTCCTTGACATGGCCTGTTATTGGGAAAGAAATGATACTGAATAATCAGTTACCTTTGAGCCCTTGTCACTGAATTATCGTAATTTTTGTTCTACAGCGAATATGACTGATCATTTCAATTGATCACCTTTCTGTTTTAAGTTTATTCAGACATGTTTTGACCAATTTACCCAAATATGACCAAATGAATTATGAAGCCATGAGAAGTCGAGAAGTAGAGTTTCTCATCATCATTAGCACATTTCACTTTAAAGTCTGCGGTTGTGGGTATTGCATTCCTATTGCATCTGACTGGCAGCACTGACGTGTTCATAAATACAGTGAGGAACATCCTCGAGTGTGTGATGAGTATCCTCAGAGCACTGTAAATACGTACGAATCAAAGACAGAAGAGGAACAGAGAGACTGCTAACTAACTCCCTTGTTACCAATACAGGCACTGGCATGGCAACCAATAAATCCAGTTAGCCAATGTTTTATTGGGATTAACAGCACAGTTGGAACCCGTCTTTAATAAATCAGATTGCTTGGCTGAACTGACCTACGGCATGAATAAATCATCTCACTTCAGGCATCAACTGGGTGGATTAAAAAAAACAAACAGGCAATTCTACATGAAATACATGTTTAAACTGTGTGATTGACTTTTGTTAAATCAAAAGGGTCAGAGAAGGTCCTTCGTTCCTTCATTCTTCACGTACAGAAGTTCTAATGTTCTACTCCTAACAGGGTCTAATCATGTAATTCGATTCCCTAAAGAAATTATCATAATGTAACATGTTGAAACAATACATGTACTGTATTTAGACCCTCACTCACCCAATAGAAATAAGAATAAAAGGGACTATCGACTAATTCCATGAAAAGACCAAAGACAACAATGAATTGGTCTGACGAGTATTGTCGAAATGTAGTAAAAGCCTGATATACGTTGTTCCTTTGTGTTGTCCCAAAGCTGAATTAAACGCTATGGGTGTCTTGATCCTTCATCACCTCGAACTTGGGCACCTACCACATCCCGTTGCCATAAAGTCTCTATCCGAATGAAGAAAAGCAGACCGAGAACTTAAGTCTTAAGAGATGGACTTAGTTACTGTTAAAAAACCAGACTGAAGCCGATTCTAGTTTGACCAGAGATGTTTTATTGAAAACTAAACCACTTAAAGAATCCCGGATAGAAAAGTCCTCAACGCCAAAGATAATCGTCGTATGACCCATATACACACCATATCCATATAGTTTGCAGCAGTTCAAAAATAAAACCAATAAAAGCAAAAACCAGTGTACATCTGTAACAGTAGGTCAACGTGCCTCGCTCTTCTTCGGTGAGACGAGATGCTCTCAGGGAGGCAGAGGATCAGCTGCTGTTCCGTGCTGTTTTTAGCCTCTGCTGTCTCATTAGCTGTGATTGGCACACACCAGGACTAACAAGCAGCTGGAGACCCGTTACGTGGTCATCGGGGGTCAGCCGTGCGTCAGTGGATCAAAAAAAGTGATGAAAAAAGGGTCGTCCAGTCGGAACAGCAGCTCTCTCACGTCACAGTCAGCCTCCAGACTGAGAGCGTTCAACATCTCAATCAATGAGTTTTACACCTTTGACATGTGACATCCAGAGAGCTGCTGAGCATCAGTAGGGACAGACTGAGACTGAGTTAGTGTTTTTACCTAACGCTTCGGTGTCAAACTATCCCTTTAACAATCGTAATCCAAAGTGAAAAACGTACAGTTTGATTAGGCTCTTGCCTTTTAGCCTCTATTGGACAGCTGAAAGATGAGATGAGATAAGATGAGAGGAGATGAGATGAGATAAGATGAGAAGACATGAGATAAGATCAGAGGAGATGGGTTGAGATGAGGACATGCAAACAAAGGGAGAGAAAAAAAATCATACTCAACATAGTTCTTGGTTGGAATTTAACTGGGTGGTGTATATTTTTCCCCAAGGCGCGCGTGCACACACACACACACACACACACACACACACACACACACAATACTCCCATCTCTCATTACTTTGTCGTGTACCCTGCAGAGACTATTCCTGGGATGGCTCAAAATAATGTGGGCTAATTAGCCTTGGTTCTTAGGGAATCAATTTGCCAATAACTGTATCACATGCTGGGAAGGTGTGTGTGTGTGTGTGTGTGTGTGTGTGTGTGCGTGTGTGTGTGGGTGTGTGTGTGCGCGCGTTATAATGTCAGGCTGGATCATTGTAATTGCTAACATTTTCAGTTTTTCTTTGAGCTGGGGACAGAACTGTAAACTGTGCACTTTTAGATGACAGATATTTTAAGGGGCCATTCCAACCATTTAACACTAATTGATATTCTATACCTCCACTCATTCGCAGTGAATATCGACCAAATGACAGTCTTTATTATTGTGCTCCACATATTTGGTGTTTGCTCTGAAATGATTCCATTCGTAGTGTTCTGCAGGATTTGCTTTGCAGTGCCTTATGATCCATATACATTTTAGAACCACTGCAGTGTTAAATTAAAAAAAGTTTTCATGGTGCACAGGGTCCACTGGTATTAATGATAATCTTACATCTCAAACTAGAAAGTCACCTTCCCATCAATTTTCCACAGTGTTATTAAAAAGTCACTGTTGTAATAAATCTTGAGGAGGGCAATAATAATAATAAAAAAATAGACGTGTCATTATTTGTAACCACCTCAATACGTTACTTCTGTCAGCCCTTTCACTTCAGCCCTGAATGTGCTAACACTGTTGAAAGGATTCAACGCGGATCACGTCTTCTTGGAGCTAGAAACTGATGCGAACGCCATGTGCGTGAGCAGGAAACTACACTCCAAGAATAGCTGGCTGACATGTCGAGTCTCCCGGCGGAGCTGCGAACTCACCAGAAAGAGGCAAAATGTGAAGTTTGGCACATGCAAGTGTGACAACGTTAGAAAAAAAGATTTCATAACCTCCTGGCACTTGAAACACAATGAGCAGAAACAGCATCAATGAATCGACTATGTGTTGTTTACAAGTAAAAGTAACCGTATCCAAATAGTGATTTGTTTGCAGGGTTATGACAACTACTACCATCAATTTCACTTCTGATTTCAAAACAAAACACCAGATGTTACTTTGTGAAAATTAAATTAAGCATTACAAAAACTGACAAAATTGGCTTAATCCTGTGGTCTATTAGTTTGTATATTACTTTGGTCAATGACAAAATATGAAAGAATCCAGGCCTGGGTCCTCTTCATATATCATACAAAAGGCTAGATAATTGTAAATTAATGAATTGTCTCGGTTCGATGGAGCAACAGATCAGAAATATGCAGATCCTGCTAATCTTATCTGCTAATTACCTGCTAATCGCTGAGTTTTTTTGAACCAATATACAACACATTTACGTGTGAATTCATTAAATATGCAGTGAGGTGCTCCAACTGTATAACAACCATTTACAGCTCTGTGGCAGCAAACAGCAACTGAACCCTGAACACATCTGTAACACGTAGAAATCCGAGTGTGATCAAGTTAAGGTTTATTGTTGGAAATGTACATTTTGCATTTACATGGTGTGACATTTCTGCATTACTGTATTATCAGTTTGATGATAAACTTGAGCATTTGCATTAAAACTAAAACAAAAACAAGTTTAAAAGTAAGAAACATGTAGATCTATGTATTACTGCAAACTGTGCACTCAGACCACATATTTGAAGTATCACGTAATCTTAGACCAGATCTGCTGGTATTTATATCGTGAACAGTTATATTCCCAGAGAAAGTGAATTTCTGAGAAATGAATGAAAATTACGAAATTACAAAACCACAAGCTGTTTCTGGAAAGTTTGACCACAAAAATCATATTCTTTTACTGGCAGTCTCATTTACTGGTAGGTAAATATGTGGTATGAACAAATGGAGATGGTCACTCTGGTTTCTTATTATATATTATCAATTATATTCATTTATTAAAGGTGAAAATACTTTGCTATATATATTCCTAATTAACATGAATAATAATTGTACAAAAGAAAACAGAAATCCTTAAAACTTGAAACCAGCAACTGTGGGCCATGAAACTGCACAACTCAGATCTTCACATGGCTGAAACCTTTCATTTGGAATAATTAACCCCCCATCGCTCTCTCTGTCCTATCCTCCTCCATCACCTTGTCGTCCTCTCTTATCTTTTCACGCCCTTCTTCCACTGTGATGGTCCAGCAGAAGAAAGAGGAAATTATAATGTTCCCTCTCTGTCTCTCTTTTACATTCTCTCCTCTTGCTTCCTCGCACAACTGGTCATGCATTTGGCTTTTTCTGCCGACATGATTCGCAGTAACCACACCCACGCACGCATACATGCACAAATGCAACACTGACTCAGGCTGTGGCTGTCTGGCTCTCTCGTCTTTTGTGCGTGCTCTGGGTGGTGGGCTATCGAATAATTTTGATGGACATTTCAACAGGTAGTCAAGGAAGTGCCAGTTCATACTTCCTTGACTACTACTTGAAAAATAAGTAGTAAGCAAGTAGTAACAATCCAAGTCCAAGGTCTACATTTGAGCTTTTCAAGGACTCAACTCAACTCAACCAAGTAAGGTCCCAGTTCGAACCAACCAGCGCCTTTCTATGTGGAGTTTGCATCTTTTCCCAGTGTCTGTCCAAAAACATGCATAGTGGGGTTCAGTTAATTGGAGATTCTAAATTGACCATAGGTATGAATGTGAGTGTGAATGCTATTTTGTCACTGTTTGTTGGCCCTGCGATACGTTGGCGACCTGTCCAGGGTGTACAAAAATGATATCTGGCCCGTCACAAAACATATACTCCTGATAATTGAAATTTGTCCCACCTTAGAGGACGCATGTACATATTTAGGGAGGATTTCCCTGCTGACCTCAAGCAGAAAACTGAGCTGGATTATGTGGACTCACTCCCCGGGACGGTGTGGGGGTTTTTGCATTCCCGTCAGAGTGAGGAGACTGCAGTCTGGGGCCTGCCTCCTTCGTCCCGCAATGTAGCTTCAAGGACATCACATCACAGGGGGACCTGGAGGGACGCAGCGTGCCGTATCAGTACAGCGGGCATCACACCTATCCCATCTGAGGCGGCTGAGATGCCTCATATCACTGCGAAAGTATATATATATATATATATATATATATATATATGAAAGTCTCATTGTTTTCATGGCTGTCTATGGAGAGTTGTCTCTCAGAAAATTTAGTTTCACATTCAACCTCTTGTATATTACTTATTGAATTTCACTGACTAATAATACACATTTTGGGAGATTCCAGCTGCCTTAATCAATAGACTAAATACTACCAAAAAATTAAAGACCCGGACATTAGCTACATCTCTACATCTAACACCTAGCCAGCAAATAGTTTGATTAAAAAACAAAACATAAAGATACTAAACTTGTATATGGTATAAATGTGGCATTATTCACTTTCTTGCTGAGGGTTAAACAAGAAGATAACACTTGCACATCTGCCTGCCAGCCACAGCTAGCAGCTGGTTAGCTTAGCTTAGCAGTTAGCACAAAGATTGGAAACAGGTGGAGACACCTAGCCTAATTAACATATTGCATCTTAAGTTATTCAAACAATGAATATGAATGATCACTTTGTTGTGCACCAGACTAGTTTTTGTCCACAAGCAACTGGTCCTGTCCAAGTGAACAATCCCATTTCCCTCCAAGAAATGATCGACAACAGAGCCCGGCTAGCTGCTCCGCCACATGCTACACTAATCTAAGCTAACCGCCTGTTGCGTTAGCTTCATATCGCGCTAATGCTTCAACCAAACTGAGTGGCAGTCATCTTCAAGTGAATCATTCTGATTAATCCCTCTAACAATTCAGCATCGTAGCCTTCCGCGTAGCTTCTTTCTACTATGAAATGATCGTGATTGAATCGTCAAGCCCTCGCCCGAGAGAAGGCGGTGACGGGACATGCGTTCTCTTTCTCGGTCAGGGCAAATCACTACAACACCCGGTTCCAGAAAAGTAGAGGAGTCGATTTGCCCCGGGAACACCTGCACCCACATGAGACCCCCCTGCTCAAGGGGTTATTCACTCAGTGGTGACTCAGTTGAACCATGCGTCTTGCCTCTCCTCCCTCCCGCCCCCTGCTCTCCGCCCCTCGGCGCGTCGGCGGCGCGCGGACTTGGAGACGTCTGGGCTCGGCAGGATTACGCGCGACGGAGCGGTCGACGCGAAAGCGCCCAGCAGCCGGACAGGACAGGAGACACTTCCGAGCTGGGCTGGA
Organism: Scophthalmus maximus; assembly: GCF_022379125.1. Classification (NCBI taxonomy): domain Eukaryota; kingdom Metazoa; phylum Chordata; class Actinopteri; order Pleuronectiformes; family Scophthalmidae; genus Scophthalmus; species Scophthalmus maximus. The sequence continues at coordinate 9,848,910 of NC_061529.1, forward strand.
CGTCCTCTCAACTCTTGACTGGCTGAGCAACTCCCTTCCCAACATTTCTTCCCCTGTGAGCCTCGGGTGTCTGTGGTCCCTGGCAGCGGCGGCGGGTCCGGACCACTGCTCCTCCTCCCCCCCCTCCCCTCACACTCGGGTCACGGCGACTATAGAGGAATGGCAACGATGTAAACAGCTGGTGGGAGAAAACAAACTCTCGCGCACAACAAGATTGCCAGCGAATTGAGTGCAGGGGGACGCGAGGAGGATGATCCCGCCGGCCAGCATGCTGCAGGACGAGAGCGGGGGCAAGGAGGACGAACAGGACCAGAATGAGACGCCGACATCCCCCGCGGCGAACGCCAGCCAGCAGGAAACCAAGGTAGGACTGTGCTGTTGTCCTTGTTCTCATGGTCCACCATCGGGCCAACTCTTATCAATGGGATGGAGTTAACAAACTTGACATGACAAAAGAGATGACTTAACAGGCATCAGCGCCCAGATGTTGGCAGTAGCTTTAAAACAGCTCCAACAACTATGTCCTGATTTCTTTTACCTACAGGCTACAGGGATGGACTTTAACAACAACAACAAAAATACAATCACCCGTACAAATAGGACATACAACTAAAGTGCCATAGAGAGTAAATACAGACACATGTTGGCACCTCACACCGTCTTCAGTGTGTAGGAGAAAGATTAGAATAAAATCAGGACATCAAACCACCTTTTGATAAAGATGAGATAGTTTAAACTCAATATTTACCACATATACCCCTTTATATAACCTGAGTAAGATCCCCTAATCGGGATAATGGTATTTAAATGAATTTGATGAAGGAAAGAATTTTATTTTGGGCTTCATTATAAGCCTAAAAACAGGTTCAAACAGGTGTGCTGTAGTGGTAAAGGAAGCAATGCGTTGTTGTTGTTGTTGTTGTTGTTGTTGTTGTTATTATTATTCTGCACATTTTGGCAGATAAGTGGCATTTGGGTTTACACTTTCTACTTGTGGCTGAAAAGTAGGCTGTGTGGTAGAGATCCACAGCTGCCTCAGGCGTTTTGCCATCAATGTGGGTCACATGTTGCCCAGACTACTTCAATTAGCAGTGCAATATTGAACCAGTCATCACGGTAGTGGATGCTAAAGTAACTCTCCTCTGCTGTCCCCAAAAGCTCGCACAGATTAGACTCATACTTTCTCTCTTTTTGCATATTTTTCAATCGATCGTTTGTGAGGACGAGGCTTCGTGTTTCTCGGTTGCGGCGGGGATAACAGTGGGGACCTCCTGCGATGCATTGTCTTTTTTACTACAGTCTCGAGCATGTGAGCTCTTACTTTGGCATGTGTCGTCACTGGGTACTTCAAGAGACCCCTGGCTGACTTTTCACATTATCTTAAAGCTTCTGCCAAACGGCCGTACTCACTTCCAGTTCAGCATAAAGTGTTGAATCGATCGTACATTCAGGATAAGGAGAGTGAATGAGTTTAAGTAAAGCTGTGTCTGTGTTTTTATTCCTCCTTTAAGAATACTGTGAGGCCTGAACATCAGAAGCGCAAGGTGAGCCTATACACTGTTGTGCCAACTGTAGCGCACTGCTGATTTTAGTCCATCGTAACGGGATACCTGCATGTACACGAGGGTAAAAGCTGTTTCACATCACAACATTTACTGCTTTTAATAGATCACTCAGTTAAGTGGATGTCACACAAGGTTAAATCCATCATTAGCCATATTTCTAGGGCACTCTTTTCTCTGAGGCTGAATAATGATTTGAAACGTAATATTATGCAATGACTGGCTTTTTTCGTCTGTTTGTTTGTCTGAACTTACCCTGCCCAAACCCATGAACCCTCCCATCGTTGTGATAGAACACAGCCCTTATGTATTTGTGACATCAAACACAGCATGAGCTCCTCGGTGCATGCGTACATTCCATCACTTTGCTGATTTAGTGATTACTTTATTTATTAAGACTGTATTTTTCCATTCAAAAAATATAAAACTACCCAACAGGCTATGACTTTTAGTGTCCTTTACCACCACAGCATTTGTTAATTCAACCCACAAAGAAAAATAACGATATATCGAGAATCGGCTTTGTTAATATTATCACTATGTTTCTAGAGGTTTTTTTTTTTTCAAGGTATGTAAAAGAAGCCATGTGAGTGAAGAACTACCACAGGTTGCAGGAAATTGTACGTGTGCTGTACGTCCATGTCTGTTTGTGTGTGATCCTGTGTGTGGGTGGTAATGGTTGAGAAAGGGTCCAAATTGATTGTTTCCATACTGACCCATCGGGGTTATTGATCTTCACCATGCTAAAGCTGCAATGATAAGCACTCTAAACAATTTGCTCAGGAAAGTTTGCCAAAAATATCAACGTTAAACAATACACAGTATGTCGAGAACAGCACGCATCCCGAGAAACCTGCAGATGTTCACCTGTTTACAGATACATCCAGTCCTGTATATTGAAATGTAATGGATCATTAGGATTCCTTCTCTGCCCCTCAATTACCTCAAATGATAAACTATTTGTTCACTCAGAGACCTGCAGCCGCATGCCAGCTAGAAGCATAAAATCCCATTACAGTAGCTTAGAGATTCTTTATTATACGTGTGGGCCCAGGATTAAGTGGGTTTCACAGGGGAGGAAGTACACACTGAGAGGTTAAATGAGGAGTTGTCAGTGAGGAGTGTTATGAATAGCATTACTGTAAAAGGGAAGCTAATGAGATTGATAGAGGCTGCAGCCAGGAACGACGGCACAGCGTGTGAGAAATATAGTATTGATATAATGCATTGACCTAACCTGGAAATCACATTACCCTCCAGGTAGGGAATCTTAAAAGTTTGAGTTGAGCGGTGATGAGTCAGACACCAGCTCGATGATTTTCGAGGCTTTGTAAGCCAGTAATTTATTTAAGTTATCACAGAAAATTGATTTACTTTTTTTGTCCTCCTTTTCTCTCCTCTATCATTCTCTCTCCTCATTAATGCCACGTGTCTTTTTTTCTCCGTCACTCCAGTTTTCCTCAGCTCTTTTTCTCTCTGTTCAGCTGCAGAGACTCAAACGATCCTTGTCCTTCAAGACCAAGAGTATCCGCAGCAAGAGCGCCGACAACTTCTTCCGAACCAGCGGTGACAACAAGACGGAACTGCTCTCCGACGTGAGCAGCAGCACGGGCCATCTCTGCAACATCGGGATGGCCCCGCCGCACACCACCAATCTCCCCATCCCGCCGGTCCCTCCGGCCATCCCCTGCGCTCCTCCTCCCACGTCGCGCTCCCAGTCACGCAACCCGCTGCAGGTAGACTCGGCGGGACACTGCTTCATGGAGCACATCTTCAAGAAGCCAACGTTCTGTGACGTGTGCAACCACATGATCGTAGGTAGGGTCACAGCACCTCGCTCCCCCATTAGCATGATCGGAATATCAAACAAAACACAGTGACAAGATGATAGGAGAAAACAAACAACATTTAGACTAACCTCGTCATAACCAGATCATCATGAGGTTATCTTTTGAAACCGTATCGCAATGAAGGTCCAAGTGAAAGATGTAATAATATGGACACAAGGTTTTTGTTTCATAAAGTACCTATTCTTTGTTAGTTCGCAAAGCCAAACCATGCCCACTGTGACACAGACAATTACACCTGACTCTGAGTATTGAACTTGACCTGTTGACATGTGGCCAAAGTATCTCTATCCTCCCTATTCTCACACTGACCCCACAGTCCCTCTATCTGCCTACCGAGGTGTCAGATAGTCGACAGCATCTGTGCCAGCCGCTCTACCTGTTCTCCTCTTACCAGATGTTCCAGGTTTCTCTGGCTGCGCGCCTCCTTGTTAGCCGTCACTGCTGAAGCACCACTAAGTCTTTATATCCCCGGGCCTCTGCGGCATGGATGCGACAAGGGCTGTCTGTACCATCTGCTCAACAAGCCTCTGATATTGTTTTAGGTTGCAGAGAAAGGGGGTCACACTGTTAGGGATGTGGGTTCAAGAATATGCATGTAAACGAGCACAAGTTGCACGGCACCACCAAATTCATCAGTTTTCCAACAGTCTTTGATTTTTATCTGCCCAATTGAGATAAATGAGTACCAGATTCAAATTGTTTATTTAAAATCAATCAAACCGAGTTAAATCAAAAGGTAGAATTTAGAATTTCCCTTTTGAAAGGTCAGAAAAACTAAATCAAATAGCTCAATTAAGTTGAAGTTCTTAGTAGGGAGATTGAGTACATTTCTCAAATCTCAATTCCCGACAAGAAAATAATATGAGCCAGTCTAACATGTTTCTCTACATTTCCCACCTTGATAGACTGATTTTGTAGAGGTCAGTGAGGATGTGTTACCATGGACCTCTCCACCCAGGACTGTGAACTACAGTTTGTCATCATGAATATGGTTCAGTTCATGTATACATTCTTGAAAAAAACAGAAGAGAGAGAGAGAGAGAGAGAGAGAGAGAGAGAGAGAGAGAGAGAGAGAGAGAGAGAGAGAGAGAGAGAGAGAGAGAGAGAGAGAGCTGTGCCCTCTGGTCCACTCATGAAAAATCATGCTGCCCTCTTCTTAATTTGTCCTGCTTTATTGAGAACTCTGTGTGTGTGTGTGTGTGTGTGTGTGTGTGTGTGTGTGTGTGTGTGTGTGTGTGTGTGTGTGTGTGTGTGTGTGTGTGTGTGTGTGTGTGTGTGTGTGTGTGTGTGTGTAATCAGCTACAATAGTCAAGTGTCCCAGAGTCAAAGAGTGGCACAGAGGAGAGGGAGAGAAACAGTGCATCCCATAGTGTGTACAAAACCTGAATTCAGTAGATTTATTTACAGTTTTTTGTTAATATAGTAATTATAATTCAAATAAAAAAAGCACAACAGGGAATATGAAGCACCCACTTTCTTTCATCTGGATCCATTCTTATATAAAAGTCTGTACAAATTTAATGTGCCATCCATACTATAAAAGGCTGAACCATATATAGTGCCCCCCGAGTCATTCATTACCTTTATTACATGAAGGCGGAGTAAACTACGTTAGGAAATAATTGATGGAGCAACAAGTATATTACAGTTTTTCTGCAGGCGTTCACACTGTGCTCTGTTGATGTGATCAATTGTAATTCATCATCAGGTAAATAAAAACCTTCAGTATATTCAAAGCTACAATAAAACTACAGATTATAAATTTGACACTGTAATTTAGACCCCAGTTTAGTGTTCATTTTCAGCATTTTTTTTCTCTTTTGATTCCAATACTACTCTTGTTCTCCTTTTTTTTTCTTTTTTATTACACAGACTAAATGCTATGCGACTATACACTTTGAGCCCCTTTTCATAAAGCAGGTGTCCTTGATGTGATATTAGAGAGAACAGACTAATGCTAAAGATATTGATTGCCGGCCCCTAGCTGCAAATTGGTTATTAAATAAATGTCTACATGAGTGAATGGGAGGTTTATTTGTGGCTGACAGGGTGAAATTAAATTTACAGGGCTGGGTTGAAGAAAAATAAATAACTTACAATGTGAGAGATTCTACATACAGAGCTTGTGCTATATGTAATTATGTCTGTTCTTCTAAAATGATGAAAAAGAATTCAGCAACATTTAAGATGCGAATATAGAATATCTGTCAGACAGGAATCGAGTTACAGTGATTTATTTCCAAGCTTCCTAAAAGCAACATATCAAGGCATTCAAATTCCTGGAATTAACAAAACAAGGTGAAAGAGTAATCTCACTTTATTAATATGAATATACAACCGAAACGTCACCACACACTGCGTATTACATTTATACTTTTCAATGTAACAATACATATCTGAGCTTATTTCCACGTCTTTAAACATTTAGCCTGAGAATAGGTGAAGTAATGTGAACATTTTTGGAGATGTACCGACATGTTCAAGTTTGAGCGTTGACTCAAACTACAGGTCGCTCTGTTGGGTTAATGTCTGGGGTTGATGAGCAATGTTTGTACTGGCAGTCATGGTTCCCTGATGATAAATCATACGGAAAATGGTGATCAGACTTTAATGACCTTGGTGATTTTTCGTCTTACCTCCTCGCCAGCATGACATTGAGATTTGTGATTTTCAAATCAATTAAATCTCTAAAAACACTCAATGTGAGATGGCTGCCCTCTACAATTGATTTCCAGAAGACCCCTGCTCATGGATGAATTCATGGAAAGAACTGATATACCGCAGCTTTAGTATGGCATTAAGCATTATATCGTTTCCTTGATTTCCCAGACGGGGAAATGGTTAGGAAAAATTAAATGACCGTGGGAGAAACTAATTAAAGTCTGCAAATAAACCAAGGAGGGCTGCCCAGGTCAGTGTTGTGGAGGAGCTTAAGATGAAGAGGAGGCGGAGGAGCTATTGTCACAGTGTAGGCTCCTTGCACAGGAAATCAGGAGGCGTGTGGTTAGATAGGCGGCTTAGTGGATCACTGTATGTCTTCAGCGAGGAGTGTGCAGCGTGAAAGTGATACTGTCGGGGAGGAGACTGAAGGGAAAAAGGACGTTGTGGGAAAGAAATAAGAGGCAAGATGACGAAAGTATGGAAAATCTGGCAAGAGTCTTGTCCTTCACTAGTGTAAATGAATAATGGGCTTTAGAGGCAGAGTTGCCAAAAAGAGCAAATGCCAGTGAGAGCAGCACTGTCACTCATTTCCGCCCACAGCTGTAATGGCTTTAAGTCCTGGACTCCTCTGAGCCTGGAGGAAAAAGCACCTTAACACACACACACACACACACACACACACACCCACCCACCCACCCACACACACACACACACACACACACACACACACACACACACACACACACACACCCACCCACACACACACACACACACACACACACACACACCCACCCACACACACACACACCCAAACCCAAACGCACACACACACACTAACGTCATCACCTTGCCAATACCAAAGCAGGGCGTCAATGTCAGCCTTCTGTCACGTGTTGCTGAAACACTGTGGTTTGTTCTCTTCTCAGTGGTTACCAGATAACTTGGAGGCTTCTCGTAATCGTCCCATGTTGCAGTGAGTCAGCTCACACATGACGATCAACAACAGCTTGACAAGAACTCCATGTGCTTCCTGCTCCTGTGCCTCCACGGAGACAAACAGGAGCTTGAGTCAAGGGTGTCTTGAAGATCCCATGGAGAAATAGTTTTCTGACCTGAAGCGGCCTAAAAAAGTGGTGCAGGTTGTACTCATTGCCCCTGCTCCTGTTGTTTTTGTCTTTGTCATTGTTGTAGTTATGGTGATCTCTGGCTGACCGGCGAGGATTCAGGCCAGGATCACATTTCCTCCCGGTTTCCGTTTTGTGTCAGTGCAGCTCAGCCAAACAACACAGGAGATTTGACATGGAGAATACAGATCCAGTTTTCCACACACTACTGAGTTTCACTGCTGTCCAGCTCCAGAGAGCCGTGACGCCAGTTCACATTACAGCACGTGAAGCGTGAGCAGAGATTTGATGCTGGCTGAGTAAACTACACATGAGAGGCTTTCTACCTTAAAGTAAACGGTATATTGTGTGTTTACCGTCTTGTCCGGGGATCAGGTGTATTGCTTGGTATCATTTTTACAGTCCAGCCTTCCCTCTGCTCGCTCATCCTGTTCACACTGCTCATCACAGTGGACTGAAAACTGACGTTATTAGCCCAGCACAATGGACACACAAAAAAAAGATACAAAACTTGACAATCTTTCTGCGATTACAACTTGCATTGATCCCTTGCGCTCCTGGCGCCCACTGAAGTAGATCGATGATTCCTGTGCATGTCCATATTTTCACACGCACGCTCACAGAGAGTGTGGGCCAGAGCAGGGCACGTGATCATTGATTAATCAATCAGGAGCCGGAGGCACATCGCTGCCGACTAATAACAGCACTGGGACTTGGTAACACTGTCCTCTCTTGTTAGTTCAGAAGAGCTGTCAAACGACACACCGCTGCTGGCTGTGAGTGGTGTTCAGGCTATGTGCAACACATAATGGTTTACAGATGACTGATCTTCTCAGAGGACTACGCCGACATTTATCACTGGGCCGATTCTCCTTGAGTAAAAAATTCACAATTTTTCATTTGTTTGGCCTTAAACCACGAGCTTCCTCTGTCCAGTAAGAGCTGACAATAACTTTCCCTTCCTTGGGGGAAGAAGTGGAGCTTAGGAAATGTCAAATGCCATTTCCAATCTTAGCCCAGTTTTCATGATTCTTTTCTGCCCTGAGCAGGAAAAGTGTCAAGGTCATGAAAGTGTTATCACAATATTTTATAACTTTACAAACCCGGATTATCGACAGATCAATCTACAGTTATTTACCTGTTCAGTCTAAAGACTACCTTCTTCAGGATCAAGTTCACATTTACTTAATTAACTCTGTAAGAGGATCAGTGAGGGCTACAGTGATATCACATCCCTTCAACTCCCCAAACACGTCAGTACTACCTATTTAACATTCATGCATACCTGCCTATTCATCTCATGCCCTTTTGTAGTCTTTCTTTCTGCCTTACAAACACTCGCATAAAGACTTAGCTGTCACTGTTGCCATGTGAGCTTTATTCTCTGCCAACACCTTTGTCTTTACAATCTCACATCTCCGTGCAAAACAAGACTTATCATTCTCAGTTTTTGTTTCATCGTCTATTGTATCTCTTCCGTCTTTCTCAGTGGTTATTCCTTTGTTCCTCGCTCACACACATTGTCACTGTTTGCGTAACTTTGGTTCACAAATAAGTTAGATTAAACCTTATTAATTCTGGTGGAGATACTAGCGCTGGCTCAGTTATGCCAGAGTTTTTTTTAAGTGCACATCATGTGTCACATTTGCTAAATTCTGTCCCTGTTAAAATGTTCCACATGTCATTTCACAGGTTTTTTTGCCGTGCATGCTGGGAAAGAATCCAGGGTCAGTGAATAAATGCATGAGATGGTGTTCTGAACGTGTTTTATTTCCTCCACCTCCTCGGGTGTAATTTGCTGTTCCCTGTTAGGAAAACCATTTGACTCCAGCTCCTGGCATGACATATTTGAACCGGTTGCCTCTTTTTCTGTGTGTGTGTTTGTGTGTGTCAGGTACCACAGCCAAACATGTGGTATTCCTGGCGGGAAACACAGCAAAGCACGGTCTGCGCTGCAAAGCCTGCAAGATGAGCCTCCACCACAAATGTGAGAATGGAGTGGGACAGCAGCGCTGCATGGGCAAACTGGTAAGATGCATGAAGACATCGAGCCACGGTACAGACAGCATACCCTTCACTTTGCTGTCAATTGGTTTTAGAGACTTTGAGCGTCAGAAGTAAAATTGTTTATGTCGTTATGAACAACCGAAACAGACATAGCGGAGTTGGCTGTGAGACCGTTTCCCACCAGAATGTGCTTATTCAGAAATCACACTCTACAGTATGTGTGAGCATTCTGGTACATCTGTGACCACCATCCGTCCTCGTCATCATCCACATCATCGTTATATCATCACTCTGTGTGTTAGATAATATTAGTATAGCACAGCATTTACAAAAAGGCTGACCTCCGCCTCACGTCCGTTAAGTTCTTCTGCGCTGCCATCAGCATGAGCCAATAAATCAGGATCAATAGATCACACTGAATGTGTTTGGCATTTCTTTATTTCACACGTCAGTCTTTGTAGAGTTATTTGAGGTTAATCATCACTTTATGAATTATTAGATTATCAGAGGTAATTTGATGTAATAATGCAGACTTTTGTTATATTGACAGGTGATAATTATATTTGCCTGTGAGATTGACAATTTACTGTTGTTGTGAATCTTTCATCATTCTCATTTAACTCATAAGCACTTTTGCTTTGGATTTGGTTTGGAGAGACTTGAAACAAACTGAACCCTTTAAAGTTAAGGAGCCTTTTAGGCTGATATACTGTTTCCAAACCACCCTGGTCAAAATTATTCAGCTCTAATTAAATAACTTTTCTTCCCTTTTTTGCTTCATTCAAGCCACAGTTTTTGCTAACGAGCTCAAAAAGTGAGTCATAATATAGACAAAACATTAGGCAAGTTCTGATTGGTTGATTTCAAAAATGTTTATGCGCCAACATGAAAACCTAGAAGATAAATGGACCTGAGCAGGAAGTTGAGTTGGTGTTAGTCAGCAAGAACCAAGTCAAGCTCATGACATACGGTAATAATATGGGAGTGATACTAACTGTAAAGGCAAGCTTTCTTATTCCCCGTCGTGACGTCTTTCCACTAGATTAGGGGATGAGATTTGAAGAAATGATCGGCTCTCAGGAGTGGAAAATGAGGTTGAGGGGTCGAGCATAAAAAGGGAAGTTTCCCCAGTGGAGCTCAGCTCCAAACTGGACTTATTCTAAACTTGGACACTTCTGCAGCCATGCTTGTTTCTGTTGGCTTGAGAACCCTTTAGCAAGGATATCAAGTTACCTCATGGTCTGAATCTTCATCTTCAGTTATTCAATAAGTTTCAAAAACGTACTGACACAGTGATAATGACTTTATAAATGAAAAATCAGAGGTATTTAACCTGTCGGCCTTTGTGGTTCAGCTATTTGGTTACATAACATTATTTCAAGAGAACCTGGAATTATAATTATTCTTTTGGCAACAAACAGCTGTAACATATTGGTGATTTAGTATTTTTTAAAATGTAGAAAATGTTTTGTAACTTACCTGGAAGCAAACATTTAATGTCCTTTTTATGGCTCGGTGTGCAGCTTGCAGGTGCAGTATGTTGCTATGCCCAGTATTTCTGGGATGGATAAAACAAGGTCAATAATGAATACTTGTTAATTAATGCGTGAGTCACTGCTTGAATCTCAGCTAACACCCTCAGTCTGAATCTAGAATCTAAATTTGAGTTTGACTACAGTGCTCGAGCTGCATATTGTAGTCGATCTGCTGCAGTGACGCAATTCAAAAGGTTCAACTGATACAGAACGTTTGATCAATCCAATGATTCCCTGATCAGTGCTTATCACTCACACACAAACCATAGCAGGTGTCCTGCGTCACCCCTATTCACAACCACAACCTCATCCACATCTTGTCCTCCGTCCTTCTGTGTTTCCTTGCTGCTCAGTGTAAACTGGTGGCATTTCAGAAGACTTGAGCTCTACAGTTTGTGAAGTCAGATCTGTCTCTCACCACAATGTGTGATGCCACACTGCTCCGAGCCATCAGAAGAGACAAGATCAAAACATATGCATATTCAACACTGTTATTTCGAAGCTCATTGAATTACTAATTTCCGTGCAAAAACCCATAAGCATGACAGATGAAAAGAAATGAGAATCCTCAACTTAAAATGCCTGATGGGTGTTTCAGAGTGTATGGTGGTAAACAGAGCTTTTTGCAAAACAATGACCTCATCCAGCATAGTGAGGGGAAAGTTCTGTAAAGTGTGAAAACTGACGACAGTGGGTTTTGCTCACCTCACATTTTCTACTCCTGCGTGTTTGGATTTCAACTTCGTATATATAACAAATCTTTTATGACGGTCAGGCATGATTCAAAACCCTTGTCATGGGTATTTTTTTCATTAAAACAATAATGCGCTGAGATGAAATTTTAAATTGAGCAGAACTAATGTTGCGTCTCTGCCGCAGGGCAGTGGTACTGCTTGTGGACCGAGTCTGACAGCCCCCTCAGCATCTGTTCTCCACTCCACCCTCGTTTCGTCTCTCCTGCTGTGTGACTCTCCAGCCATCCATCAGTTGTGCCGTTGTTTTTCCCATCCTCACCTTTTTCGTGCCAGTTAGTTTGTTGCACTGTGATGTAATCACACTGCATAAGGTGCTTTTGTTCACAGTGGAATCATACACGTTCATTAGTACATGTTTTAACTCAGAAGGATAAGGATACAGGCGCAGTATATTTCATTTTCATGTTTTCTCCTTTCAAGATTCATGATTCTCACATTAAAATTGCCTTTGTGAATATCACCATGAATTGAATATTCAATCATTCATTCATACTTTTGATCATTCCATCATGAAGGGAGCTGTGCACTTTAAGAATGAAACAAAAGTACCATCCAGGTCACATTTTCTTTACTGTATATTTTAAGCATTTATCTGACGCTGCCTAGCTTGCTCAGTTTGTTGGGGGGGAAATATGCTGGAGCTTGCTGTAATTCCCGGCATCCAGTATGGCATCTCTTCAATGTTGTGTTGTGTTCAGAAATGTCTGATTAAATAGAGTTATGTGCAGCATTCCAGTGCCAGGGTGCTGTGCTGCCTGCGGAGCTGCATATCGATTTGTCTCTAATGTCTGTCGCCTTTATATTTTTCCCCCCTCTCTGTCTTTCCCTCCTCAGCCAAAAGGCTTTCGGCGGTACTACAGCTCCCCGTTACTGATCCAGGAACAGTATGGCTGCATCAAAGAAGTAATGCCCATCGGTGAGCGGCTTAAAGCTCCATAATACGTCCAGTTCTGTCTGGGGTCGGATGCTCATGTGTGAAAATTGAACTTGATCCTTTCAGAATCACTATGACACTTTCACAGAAGCTCAACATTTGTTTGACATCAGCGTTCATTGTGTCTTGTGTTGTTCTTTTGTACAGCCTGTGGGAATAAGGTGGACCCCGTGTACGAGGCCTTGAGGTTCGGAACGTCTCTGGCACAAAAGGCCAAGAGAGCAAGTGGCTCAGAGTCTCCACACAGAAACTCGGTAAGTAAAGGACAATTCATCATGTTGAAAAGTGTTAGTTTTTTCCCTGTTTACACGTGACACTGTACTGTAAGTTATTCTATCCCATCAGAATTCCATCAGGTATTATGCTTGTTGTATTTGTCCCACAATCTTCATTTTTTAGATTGTGTGAATAGATACTGCCACTGCAGGGCTGTAAACACTACCAATAAAGGCAGTCTGGTCCATGCAGTCACGACGGGAGATGTCGGTGCAAACGCTCATGTTACAGCTCTGAAGATAGACTGGACAGATAGTTGAGCTTTCAGTCCTCCCCAGCCTCCTTTCTCTCTGTGTGTACTGCACACGGCAAATCTGTTATCATAGCTTTTCCCTTGTAATGTAAGCTAAGCTGTACAAGCGATCTGGATAGGAGCCTCTGTATGATGACATCAGAGAGCTGTCCTGTCCTGTGCAGCTGTTAGTGAATGGGCGTGTGTGTCAGCGGAGACTCACAGAGACAATGTGATGTCAACAGGGTTTATGCTAATAGCTTCCAAATGCAGACTTTGTTTGCCAGATGACAGATTCCTCTGAAACAGCAGCTTTTTCTGTGGGATCATTCAGAATTTTATTCTATTTACAAAACATTTCCAAAAAATCCCAACTTCCGGAAAATTAGGATTTGCAGCAGCTTTTCCCTGTTTCATATGTCATAACTGAGTATCTTTGCTTTTGGGATTGTTGGACAAAACAATCCCAACAAGATATAAAGACACCATTTTGGACTCTGGAAGACATTTTATATATTTATTTATTTTTCAGATTCTCATGGACTCAAAGATTAGTCAATTAACTGGGAACATGATTGACGGATTTGTATCTTTCATCTTTTATATTTGCAGACCAGTGACTTGGATAAGGTTCCAGAGGAAGTGGTGGCTCACAGCAGCAGACAGGAGCTATCAAGAAAACACAGTGATGATGGTCAGTGTGCATGAAGGAACAGTTGCCACTTAGATCAAAGCCTAGTTGTGACACAGGGTATAAAAAAAACTACACACCACACTTCTAGAGCTCTTCTCACATGAGAGTCTGAGACGGTTGCAACATCAAATTCTCCGATGAACCATCAAATAAGGTTCTTTGATATTTTCCACTCAGATGAACCTTAACCTTTAACCTGCACTGTGTGTGTAGCTCTTGATTCAGTGGCACTGGTGTGTTTTTCTGCTGCATAATAGTTTCTATAATCAAGGGCAAAGCACTGACCCTTTACAATCTGATGTATTCACTTTAATTACAGGGCAAACAGAATGGTGGATTGCACCAAGGCAGTCCTTGGTATTCAAAATACTTTTCAGGCATAACTACAATGCTGCTTAAGTATTTCCTGTAGGGAAACGCATTGATTGATATAATGTTTGCAGTCTACACTTTTCCTGACAGGAATATTTATCAGTGTGGTTTTTGTGTTCAACATGGAATCTGCTGGAAACTGCAGGTCTTAGAGGATGCAGGCAGGGTTTCAATTCTATTCTTTTACAGAGTCTTAGTTCTTACATTTTTTTGTTTGTTTTCTCAGTTTTCACTGTCATTGAGAATGGCACGCAGCATTACGCCCAGCTCGAGAGAAAACCTGAGGATTTCACGGTAAGAAACAAATCCACTCAATAATAAACAAATGAAATATCTAATGCAGAAAACTGGGTGTGCATAAGTCTGAAAAGAGTGCTTTTAATTTAGCTGTTTTTGATTTAAGTATCTTTTGCAGGATTTTTTTTCAATATGCAGTCTACCAGTCTACAAATACTAAACTAGTTCTTTAAGAAACCCATCATATGAAAAACCTAAACTTAACGAATTTTACCTGCCAAAAAAAACGTGTATCTTAAAGCTGTCTTTAAAACAACAACCTAGTTTTTTAACAAGTTAATAGTCGTAATTGCAAGTTAATACAAATTCTTTTGTTGCACAAATTTTCTTGATGTAATCCATGCAGAGACAATTTCCTGTCATTTTTGTAAATTGGCCTTAAAACTAAAAAGTAAACTGAATGTTCTGTTTGGACGAATGGCGTGCTGAAACAGTCTTTCAGTAATTTAACAGTTACAGCAGTCAACTTTTTCACTCACTTTTCACGCTGCTTGTTCTGCAGCCCATGTAGTCTGATCACCCCTGAGAGCAGATTCTGCTCACTGACCAACTTCTGAACCCTGCGTGGTTACTCTGAGAACTGATACCCAGCCAGTCCATTCTGCATCCATTAAGCATGCTGCACTTGGCCCCTCGCCTCTGTCTTCACTGCTGAATTTCCCAGGGCTTTCTCCTCCTGCTGTAACAAATCATACGCGAACTGACACGACCACTGGCCTGCACTGATACGACGAAGCCTTGACCTTAATGTTTGGATCTGCAGCTCTGGGATCTGTGCTGCTGTATTTATCTACAGTGAAAATGTTGCGCTGATGGTGCAAAATCACTGCCAGGGAAAGAGAAGAGGGTTTAACCTCTGAGAATATCTCATCGCCCATAACAATGAATATTTAAAAACAGCTCTTTACCTCTCTATCTTTTCAACTTCCATAGGGGGGTTTATGGAGAGGTGCCTTCAGTGTTGATGTTCTTTGTACATATTTCCAATGTCCAGGCATCTGTTCTGTTTGCTTTAATAGTTTTACGTGTTTATCTCTGTTGTCATCAGTGAAAAATGAACCACTGAAACGTGGAAAACCTATGAACAAATAACCATACAAGGCAATAAAAAACATACAGACATGCCTTTGCACACACAGACACACACACACACACGCGCGCGCACACACACGCCCCTCTGCAATAGAGTCTTGCAATCAATTTCAGGGAAGAGACTGGACGTGCATGGTGCGGTGTTATCAGGCTGGACCGAGCACAGCTGGCAGCGGGCGGTTTGTCTGTCAGACGACAGGTCCATTAGCTCAGGCTGGCGGACAGACAGATGGAGGCTCCGGGGGTAATGAGCAGAGGAAAACGCACAAAAACTTCATCTTCACCAGACAGGGAGCCTCCCACTGGAGATGGGAGGCTCACACTCATAAATGGGAATACACGCTCACACAGGTTCGCCTATCTGTTCACACTTTTAGTTCACGTTTAGTGTCAAGCTCCCTGAGACCAGTTGACTGAAGCGATTCCGTTCTTTTCTTCCCCAACAGTGGATCAAATAATGCTGAATGTGCAAATAGGCAATTGTCTCCAGACATGTTCATATAAAAATTATAGGTTGAAAGTTATGTTTACACATTGTTTTACTACCCGAATCCACACTGCTCTGCAATTTATTTCTTATTTTTCTCTCACTGCTTTGTCCTTCACCTCAAATACTGTTTTTTTCCAATAACTTACAGAGGAGGCTGTTAACTCGGCCTGTCCGTCCTTTCATTTACTGAGTCAGGCACCAAGAGTCTCTCAAGGCCAGCGAGAAGCTCTTACTTAGCTGGAATGTATTGCCACTGTTTGATATCGCTGTTACCCAGAGGCCTCAGAGGCCGTTTGCCTTGTGGCCACACTTGACTCTGCTCATCCATCAGCCACGAGCGTGTCGCTTTGGGAGCCACAGAAGACCAGTAACCACTTCTCTTCATTTCCATACCTTAAAAAAGCCATTCGCATAATGTTTTAGCACAATTTTCCTCCAGGAACCATGCAGGATAAAGTTATCACTTGGATGGATTTCAGGGATCCTGTATTCCGACTCAAGGTATTTGTGATGGAACAGGAAAATCACCCACCAGTTTCCTGAGCAGGTGTGAAGAGCATTTTATATCCCTGCTAATTGTACTAACACTTCTCGGAGAACTTCCTCTCCGCCCACAACCCTGTCCTTTTTTTAACTTCCTGAGCGTTCATGAAAAGCTGATCCTGCCTCTCCCACTCATGTTGTCGCTGGATTAGAGGGAACAGATTGCAGAGCAATTGAAGCGGCTCCTCAGTCTACCAGTGTACTGTAAACAAGCTCTTCTCCTGTTGTTCGTGAATGCCAAAAGGATATTTTAAGATACAAGTGCGAGAAAAGGGACAGTTAAACTCTTTAAAAATCAAATCTGTCTGTGTGTTTCTGTTTGTTTTTGTTGTCTAGCTGGAGCAGAGCCAGCTACAGAAAGACATTCTCACGCTCAACACCTATGTGGCCTTGTTCAGTTTCAATCCGCAAGAGAGCCATGATCTGGAGATGAGGTCAGTTTGCACAAATGAACATACTCTCTACATCTCTTACACAGAACTCCTGCTACACCACCCACTGGGTAAAAGGAGGAGTAAAAGTAAGCATATTGCAATAAAATTCCGGGGGCACCATTTCAACTTCACTGTGAAATAAGATTCAAGAACAAGAGAGATTGAATCTAGAGCTGATTAATTCATACACACGTGTAGGTCCCCAAAGGTCACCTACCAGGCCTGAGCCAAAACACAAAGATGCTGCTCATTTCACCCTCATATCAAAGCAATCAGTTCCAGTTGCAGCTCCTAAATATTGCAGTTTCTCTGTTTAATGATGCATTATCAGTGATAATGATGATGATTTAAGCAGCTACTGTCATTTGTGCATCATGTATCAGTGTTCTCATTTTTTAAAATTACACGGATAAGGGCTGTATTATCTTATTTTTAACTCTAAAATAAGAATATAATGATCTGTTGCACAAGCCTTCCATAGCAGCAATGAAACAAAGCCTGTGTTGTTGACTCCTGTTGCCTTTTAATGTCTTAAAAAAAAAAATTATTATACACCGTATTTTATTTATGTATAGTCAGTCAACACGCCAAGACTCAAAAACACACATGTGTACAGAAGGTGTTTCATTTACTAAAATAACTTGTCAGTGTCGACTGCTGTAGAGCTGTCTGCTCCTTGTCAGAGACTCATCTACTTTCTCATGCCAGGAAATGAACTTGTCTCTTAATTGGTGCGTCTGTGTTTTTCCCAGTTTCATCTTTTATGTAATCAGTGTGTTCAGAGCAGCACAGGCGAAAAATATACAAGAATAGATCCACAAAAAGGAACTAATTAGCTTCCTCTATTCAGATGAGGGTCTTCTAAGATTTATTTCCCTGGCGTGGCCTCATTGATGGTACCTGTGTGCGTGCGGTGGTGGTCTATTAATAACAGTTAAATCTAATGTCTTCTTCGATTCCTCCTGAGAAGGAAAGACAGTCTTCAAGAAGACCTTTTACAAGTCAATTTATAGATCCCACACGAATATTGGATATGTTTTTTCTCTTTTTGTTTTTAAATTAACTTGTTTTGGTTTGGGCTTTTGTAGGACAGCACCGAGGTAAGATAGCTGTTAAATGTAGAATATGGGGTGAAGACACAGAGAACTTTGAACTCACTCCCTTGTTCACTCATTCACAATTCCCTATGTAATAAACAGTCATTAGTTCACTCAATCATAATCTTACGCAGTGGTGGAAATAACGTTGTACACTTAAAATGTCACTCATGTGGCTGAATAGATATTTATAAAGAAACATTGTAAGAAATGACAATGAAGAAAATGTCGGAGCATAAGCTAAAGACACAGATATATCACTCAGGCGTTAGTGAAGAGAAACAACAGCTAAAGGAAAGTGAATACTGATTAATCAAAAGACTACTAAAAAAAGTAGTGTTCATGCTACAGACACTATGTTGACACTGAAAATTCTGACACTCAAATAAAATGTACTGCATTAACGAATGTAGTGATTTCAGACACAGCCTATGACTTTAAAGCCTACGGACATGTTTTTTTGTATATGCATGATGGAACAATAATTCAAAATAGACAGCTGTGTACACGTATCTTGTCTTTTTTTAAATATCAGATACAATGTTTACCCCGGGCTGCAGATTTTTCCCCCCTGCCCTTTAATATTAGGGACTCATCTGCAAAATAATTTGAAATAGGCCCTCAAGAAGGAGAGCATTCATCATGAACGGTCCTTCAGCCTAAGTACTTATTTGTTCCTGGTCCTCACAGAAATCCTCTGAGGATTTAAGGATGTGAGTGCACTTGTCTGTCTCTATCTCCTCTACACACACACAGACGCGCACACACGCACACACACACACACGCACACACACACACACACACACACACACACACACACACACACACAGGCCCGTCCTCCCTCTTTGATCAGGATAAACTTCACTTGACTTGATTTGAGATTCATTAACTTCTCCACTAGGAGCCCCATTCACCGATACCTGCTCTACAGCGCTAAGATCTGTCGTTACGTCAATCAGTACATCAAACACTAACATGTTTGAATACTTAATCAAAAGGGGTCGATTTTCATCATAAGAGAGGAAATCAGTTTTGTGATCGGTTTCAGTTGCTGCCACATGCTCTGATTACCTGCTTACTTTTGACTCTGTTGTGACTGTAACGATGAGAGATGTATTTTAGAAATACAGATTCAAAAAGTCCACTTTTGCTTTTTGTTATTAAATAGATAAAGACTATACCAACCTTTTTTTCCTCCACTTTCATGGATCACGTCTTCATCATTAACTTGATTGTGATGCGCACTATTTGAAGGAAATGCTCATCTGGATAATTTCCTGTTGTTCTAATTGAATCAACATGTGTCTACTTTGTTTTCTCCACCTAACAAGATTTTTGTGTGCTGTGGTGTTTCTCACCTACATTAAACAGTGTGTTCTGAATCATGGTCAGCATACACACGCAAACGACAGCCAGTGTGTTAACTGAACCAAAAGAGGAAGAAAATAACTATTTATAACTCGTAACAAAACACCATACACAATAGTTTTTAGCAATTATTGCAAATTTTATGACTCTTGGCTTTTTAAGTAACTCTACATTTCTGTAGGTAAGTTAGCAGGGCAGGCTAATAGTTGTTCAATAGCTGTTCACTATTAGCATGCAACTATAGTTGCAGCTCAGATATGCAGACCCCCAAAGTGGATGTAGATATTTTTGTAAATATATTATCTTAGTAACATTTTTGTACCACAGAAGCACACCAAAAATTGCATTTTGCATAGCCCTCAAAAACCAGCAATAACCATATACCCATCAACAGGGGTCACTAAGAGCCTATTGCTCAGTGTTGCCACAGGGCCGCACTTAATCTGGTCGTGCAAGATATGAACAGGGAAAACTTTTTGGCTGAATTTGACTTCTTCTGCTTTTCACTGCAGAGCGGGAGACCGGATCTTATTGGCTGACAACTCTAATGATGACTGGTGGAAGGTGGGTACAAAACCAACCAGCATGTAACACCCGAGTGGTGACAGGGTTCATCTTATCTCTTTTTTAGTATAATTTCCCAAGCGAAAAAAAATATATACTTAAATAGATTTTGTAAAAGTATATTTCATATGCTTAAGTTTACTTTTTTATGTTTAAAATTACTATACTTGAAGTTGTGTTACAATGAAACAACTTAGGTTGTTTTTAATATACTTCACTTAAGGGATGCTTCAATTGTTAAAAGCATATTTTTTTCTGTATTTTTGTGTACTTTCACTTACCAAAATAGCATACTAGTGTTAAAATATACTTAAAGCATCAGAAGTATGATTTTGCAAATGTAAAAAAGGTATACTGACAATGAGTTATAGTGTATTTCCAATATATTCTGAGAACAAAATAAATTCACTTAAAATATACTGCCACTGCATTTTAACATAATTTTACTGCATTTATAACACAATTAAAATGCACTGTAACTATACTTCAACACAAGTAGAAATGTACTTGTTTAAACTTTTAACACACTTTATATGTTAAAAGTATAATTTACGTATAGAATAATTCATCCAAGATTCTAAATTTAAAGTTTTCAAATGTGTTGTTGTCCAGTTTACATATATCATGGGCTTGCCACATAAGCCCCCAAAATGCCACGTAAAAAAAAAATGTATTGATAGATTACAAAACATCCCGCTGTAAATTATAGGAGCAGGGAAACTGGCTGCCTCGGGACAGAAATGCACGACAGATAAATTGCAGAGATAAAAGGGCTAAAACGTGACCGTGCAAAGGCAGCCTGCTGCCACCAGACCATGAAGGAACTCATCACACATTTTAATGCTGTTGTTGTTCTCTTCAGCCTCTAGATAAACAGAGACATCTGGCCTGTTTGCTCTTTGAACAATGGACTCCTAACAAGTCAAGAGGCAATCATTAGCACCTGCATACAATGTGTTTGTACTGTACATACAAAACATGAACACAATATCTTCTTTATCACATGAATCAGGTAGGGATGAAACAATTCCCCAAATCCTCTTTTTGGCTCATAATTTGTTTAGTTTATGCATTTTGATGATAGTGTAAAATTTTCTTTAATTTTTTTGAGGGTGAGGGTTGTGTGACCAACTTGTCCTCAAACTGCTGACGTGAATGTCTGCAATGTTTAGCTTATTGAACTAGCCTAAATTTTAGCATGAGCAATGTAGACACATGTAGTTGGAAGAATAATAGTACATTATAAAATATAAAGCTTACCCTAACTTTAAATAAAATAATGCATGTAATACACAGGTTTGTGTGATATAGTGTTAATTAAGAAACGGAAATTGTGCTGTTACAATGGTAAAATAATGAGAGCTCAACAGGCTGCACTTGCACTGGGGTTTCACGGTTCCGTCATTGTGTATCGCGATAAAAGATTGTGTACATTTGTATCGCAATTTCTCATCTCCAGGACTGTTACACTCCGTATCATGTAATAGTAGTGAATAGAAGTTATTATATCAAACGTTATAGGTACAATCAACTGTAACCAACAGAAGCTGTGTATTTTTTTCAAAGCTTTTATCTAATCATTTATAAAAACACTGGGTTTGTAATCCTCCTATGTCCTTTGCAGCCTCTTCATGCATCAGCTGTTTTTAATGTTTTTTTTTTGCAGGGGCTAATTGAGGACAGGATCGGTTTCTTCCCAGCAGCCTTTGCTCATCAGGTGCGGACCGGCGACCAAGTGTTCAAGTGTAACAGGACGTTCATTGGCTGTAAGGAACAAGGCCAGATCACCCTGAAGGAGGGACAGGTACTGACAATTATGGTGATGATGATGAAGGTTATGAGTAAATGATGGTCGGCTTAATTTTGACGTTTTCATATAAAGACTGGCTGGACAGGGTGTTCCCCCCGGTTGTTTGATTTAATTGCTCGTCCCTGTAGACACAAAGACAAAACACATGAAGAATCAATTTAGACCAAACATTAGCAGTGTCGATCCAGTGCACCACCATCATCATCATCATCATCATTATCATCACGATGACCTTTGTCATGGACATTGCATTTTCCAAATGGTACCTGTGTGTAATTAATGATCACACCTATTGCTGCACATCAGAGTCATATTATCCAGCAGTTTTTTGGCCAACT
Organism: Scophthalmus maximus; assembly: GCF_022379125.1. Classification (NCBI taxonomy): domain Eukaryota; kingdom Metazoa; phylum Chordata; class Actinopteri; order Pleuronectiformes; family Scophthalmidae; genus Scophthalmus; species Scophthalmus maximus. The sequence continues at coordinate 9,870,945 of NC_061529.1, forward strand.
TATTACCCGTCTGCTGCTCCCACACCACCTCTGACCTCCAGCGACTCTTCCCTCACACATTTATTTTCTAAAAAGTTTGACTGGAGTCGTCTGTTACTGGATCCCTCTCAGCACTTAGCCATTACAGGAGCATTTCGGCGTAACGGCTGTACTTGGTTCAGGCTCTATTTCCTCCAACATTGCTTTTTTTCTGGGCATGTTGGGACTCAAATGAGCATTGGAACATGCCCTAAGTTTTAGAAACTATGGACATGTAACCACGGATTACAAGACAAGTCTGTATATTGAAAGGTTGACACACATGACAAAACATTGAAACTAAGTTGAGGCTCAGTAAAATTTCCCCCTGTGCTTTCAGATCTGTGTCAGCAGTGAGGGAGAGCGCAGCGGCTTCATCAGAGTGGCAAGTGGAAAGAAGAGGGGCTTCGTGCCCTGTGACGTCCTGGAAATCATCTGAGACAAACACTCGGCGAAATGAATATAGCAAGAGAGAGAGAGAGAGAGAGAGAGAAGTAAGGATCTGCCGCCTGGAGGAGGATGAGGAGGAAGAAGCTGAACATACAAAGTGGCTACGAGACACTAGTGATGGAGTTTAAAATGAAAGGTGATGCTGGTTTTGTCACTGAGGACTCCACTTTGTTGCGGGTCAGCGTCTCTGCACCTTCCTTTCCCGCTCTCAGCACAAACAGAGAAGCCAAGATGTTGTTTGATGTTTGCACGTCCACAGGAGATCACTCCATCACTGGATTTGATTTTTATTTATGGAGTCAATGTGTGTGTTAGTTTTCCCCCTTAGTGTTATTCTGGGTTTTTTTCTGAAAGTGGGCTGGCTGTTTATGCCTGAGAAAGGGAAAAACGCTGCAATTATTATTTTTCGAGATTTCAGTACATACAAAGTAATTCCTCCTAAAAATAGCTTTGTTTTTTGGCCAACTCTCGGCTCTGACGTACATGAAAATAAATTCCCGTTTAAAACTTGATGTAAAAACATATTAGGCAGAAAATAAGAACTTTTACTTTCTTTAAAGCCTTAAATCCCCTAACCATCTGTTAAAAGAACTTCCTGTATAACCTCTAGTGTGCAGTTACAGTCCTAAAAAAAGCTTTTTCCACATGTTTCTCTTGTAACTGGTGAGAAGCAGCTACGGAGAGACGTGGAGGAGTATTTTCAGAGGGCTTTGACACGATCTAAAACACTCTAGTAATTCTCTCTGGTCTTACAACAATATTATACTCCCAGTCTTAGCAATGTCTCACTCACTGCAATCCAGGGTGTCACTTTTTGACGATGGCAATATAAAGTTTCATCATCACCGTCAATCAGAATCCATTATAATCAGTTTCACAAAACCAAATTTACCATTTCACTTTTTCTCCAAACTGAAGAATGTGCTAGATTTATCTCTTCAGACTTGTCTTCACTGATATAATGATTAATTCAATTTTCTCTCTATGATTTTTTTCATCAAATATTCCTTACATCGCATATAAAACAGGGGAGGATGAGAGCTTTTGTGTGATCCAGATAGAGCCTGTCTTTTTTTCTTTCTTTTTATAATGTCACAATCAAAGCTCAAGTGATCCGATGGGGATGACCCGTGAACACACAATGGCGCCTGTGAGAAAATGATACATTTCCAGCTAGCCTGTTAACTTTAAATGCGATCACTCTCTTGTCGTGTGCATTTCTGGCAGGGTGTTGCATCATAGTAGAAATAGTATATCTCTCAAAGGCTGTTGTTCACTGAAACTTGGCTTTAGTGAATGTCCAAGGATGCTATATTGTACATAATGTACGTACCAGATTAAAATTCCTTCTTTATCACAATAACTAAACATTTGTTATGATTATTTTTGTGTTGTCTCACTTTTTTCTCTTTCTTCTTCTTCTTCTTCTTCTTCTTCAGCGTTTTCACCTTGAATTCATCTGTAACAGGAATTTACTGCAGTTATATTATGTAAAAACATTTACCTAGGATTTCACAATTCATTGATTCTAACATGACTCTGACTTTGCTGTTGATGATCAGCTCATCATTTGCTCAATTGGGCCCCCAAATATTATGCATTATGCATAAATTGTGCACATTGTGATACGATTTAGTTGGAGAACAAGTGGAGTGTGTCTCAGTTATTCAGTTTGTGAAGAAGTGAATCCATCTCCAAAGCAATGAATCGTTGATTGTTTTTTACTGTGTTTGCTAAAGTTTGTGACCACATGTTCATCAACCTGTCAACCGAGTGACAAGTAACCAACTTCATCTGCTGACAAATCACGTGTGACAGGGTCTAACACACACACACACACACACACACACGTTAGAGAAGAGAGGAAGAAGTAGACCATGACTGGAGAGATTTGGGAACAATCTGTGGATGCATTTACTCTGCTCTCTGTGTCTTACAGATAGAAAAAAAAAATTGACCCAGCCGAGTTTTTCATCCACCCACCTCACAGTTCACTGTGACGGAGATTGTCTCCCTGCAAATTCTCAGGTTTTGTCTTTCGGCTCCATTGAGCTGCCACTCACACGTTTGGATTGTTGCCGGGGCCACAGACAATCTCAGACACTCTTGCTATTTCAGTGTCAGTGTTTGTGTGCCTTGTGTAATGACACACACCAGCAGGTCTCACGTACTTGACCGAGGCACCCCCTGTTGGTTCGTAAGTGTAACCGCAGGATCCAGTTGTGGATGAGCCGACTTATACCCTGATGTTACAAAATGAACACTGGGTCAAATGAAGACGTGGGATGTGTGGGATGTTGCCTGTGACAAACCCAAGGAAAACGACGATCACCCTGTGACTGAGAACCTCCCCTCAGCTCTGGAACTTTTTTCCACATCTGTCAGCTCATTGTGGAACAGTCCAGCCCACAGCTGATACATAGAGCAATGTTTAATGATTCAGTTGATTACTTGATCACCCTCCATTCATCATTTATAATAATACAGAAACTCAACATATCACATTATAATGTATTGTTGGCAGATATACAGACACTCAATTGTTTAATGTGCGTGTCAAGGCATTTATGAAAACATATTTTATATAAGTATGACTGTTATGTTATATCTTTAATCACCAGTTGCACAAGGTGGCCACAGAAGGCCACTGATGATGGTCTCTCAGAGACAAACTGTTGAAGTGGACATGCAGGAGAATCCAGCAGGTGTGTTTATACACAAAAAAGGGTCACATGTACACATCAATGCATTAAAAAAAAACAATAGTGAAATTAAATACATCATGTAGCCATGTCTTTTTGTTTCTGTAGTTTTCACGATGCTAATTTTGACAGGATAGACACATGATCCTGGGAATAACTGCCTGGGTTGTTTGGAGACCTCATATTGTTATTCAAAACAAACACATCTTGCAGAAAAGGCAAGTACCTCAGTAGAAAATGCAGAGGGCTTTGAAACATGTTTTTTACTTCTTTTTTTTTTTTACATTTTGCACGTAGTGCGTGCCAAGGAACTCACACATGAACCGCAAGCGTTGAATACGTTTCAGCAAGTGCGAAGCAGGAAAGACAAAGTTGATCAACAGTTGTTGGTGGTCTCAACCTGTGAAAACCAGTAAAGGAACTCGAACCTGAAACTGCATGTGTTAATATTTTTTTGATGACAGATACTCCACTCCCCTGTGAACCAGCAGTGGCCCTTACAAGGAACATACGGCGATTTAGCAAAATTACTAATTACTACTTGCCAGGAAAAAAGAACTGAATTGAAAGGTCAAAACACTGCCATAGATCTGTTGTTGTTTTCTTTTTTTGGGACTTGCCTGAGACGACATCTCCTTTTGTTGAGTGGGAATTGCAAACACACAATTTTTTCATTATATCTGAAAAGTTGCTATATGATTGAAGTTGAAAAATCAACTTTAAATCAACATTGCAACAGCAATCACAATTCATATGTTGATTCATAATAGTTATGAAGCATGTAAATGCTTCACCAAGTGAAGTGGGGGATTTCTCCTCCCAGTTAAAACCCTATGTGAGTGGAGGAGCAGCGCATCATGGCGAGGAGGTGAGAAATGATGTGACAAACACACTGTGGTGAATGTATCACGTGGGACAGTTTCTTTTATGTATAGGTGTTCATTAGAGAACATATGAACGCGAGTATTAGTGGTCTTTTGTGTTGTCTTTTGTGATATCAGATTTTGCAGGATGCAGTTCTCCCGGGTTCCTGCCGCGCCTGTAAGTGGGTCGTGGGCAAAGTGAAGACGATGATGGGCAAAGATAGTTCAAAGGTGATTGAATGAAAATAAACTACAGAACACTGAAGTATCATATATGAAGACTCCCTTAACAAATTCAAACGATGAACTTTTTTTACTCTCCAGGGTCCAGGTTCATTTTGGTTCATTTGTGATGACTTCCCATGCATTTATTATTGTTTGTTTAGCATCTTATGAACTGTTCTCAATCTCCACTGCTATTCTTCTGACTTTATCATTTTGTCAATTCAACACAACAGCAGTTAAAAGCCTCTGGCAACCTAAAATATTGGATGAATGTCAATAAAAAAATGTACAAACCTTTAGATATAAATTACTCCAGATGGAATATAGCAAATTTCCAGGTTGGTAAAAAAATAAATCTGTTTTAGTATTTACAAACACAAATGCAGCGAGTAAGAAATGAAAGAATTATACATTATATGGCTGTAAGTAACAGTATTAATAAGTCATGGCTGTACACATCTCTTTTTTTTAATCTAAAACTTACATGCATGTTACATGATGCCATAATGACACGTCATAGAATATCTTCCTGTTAACATTCAATATTTGTGCAAATTGTTTCATAGAAATTGACAATAAGCAGTAATTGAGTATTGAAAAGGAATTATTGGAGGAGTGGGTGCTGATTCAGGGAGACGGAAACCGTGGATGTCTCAAGCAGAAGTATTTATCATAAGAGCTCAATATATATCAAGGAGATTTCTGGTTCGTTTACACAGATCAACAAGGTGGTCAGTGTATGGCGCCCCAAAATAATCTGCCTCTTCCCAGTTCCCTGTACCCTAAACTAAATACATTACGTATTTAGTTCACCTCGAGAGAGACTTCAGTTGCTCGATGATTGTTGTGGCCACAGACAGGTTGACCTTGCTTGGTTCCTGAGAAGTCTCGTCTTAACAGTTTCTCAGGGGAGGATAGACAAAATTTCACGACAGGTATGTTGATGATGTTTATATATATATTTTTTTTCCAACTCCCTACAACTCCTACATGACGCCCCCACCTAACCAATTAAGACTATTTCCAGTAGTTGTGTCCGCGTCACATACGGACAGTCTGGGGTTGTGTGAAAGAACAACTCCACACACTGTGTCTGGACATTACTTATGAGTTGAATGTAATGAATTATTCAAATAAGAGACTGAAATGTATAAAAAATGTAATGAATTATTCAAATAAGAGACTGAAATGTATAAAAAAGAAAGGCTAAAGGGTGGTTTGATACCACCAAATAATTTCAGGATTTTAGCCCCAATCAAATTGATATTAGTGAATTCGCCAACTGAAAACTCTAATATGATTTTAATTCAATTCAGAAATAACAATTAAGTTACACGCAAATGACGGATAAGAAAATAATTCATTTAATTTCATTTTTTGATAGCAGAGCATTGCAGCACAAACCACAACACACCAACACATCACCTCCCTCAAGGTGCAATGACCAAAAACACAACAACCCAAGAGGGTGGTGTGAAATATATTTTCTGTGAAACTGGTTCCAACAAAGTCGTCAGGAGGGGGTCGGTGCTGTGAACAGCTCTGTTGTGGTCTGAATTTCCGTCCGTAGAGACTTGCAGCAGGGTGTTGCTGTGCAGCCCCTCACCTCATTAGTGAATAAAAGGTGAGTTGTCAGCAGACACACTAACACACTGCTCAGAGATCAGCAGACACACTCTCCGGTCAGAGATCCCTGTTCACTGTCAGTAATGGAAACCTCTTCCATCCTCCTCGTCTGCATCCTGGTGACCTGTTCAGGTTGTCTGCTGTGTTCTGTTTGTCATTTTCCGTGTTTTCCATTGTAGTTATGAATTAATTGTACTTAAAAAAATACTAATCTTTTGTTCCTTCTCAGTCTGGACAGTCCATGGGAGAAGCTTGGAGATTAACATCGACGATCAGGAGCAGGTGGATGTGGCGATCTCCGTGGAGGCCGGCAAGGTAATACTGTGTATGACTCATTTAAAGAATTTAGCTCAAACTAAGATATTCTGTGTTGGTTCATCTTGAGCATATTCACTTTGTAGGAGTTTACCTCATATTGTTGAGTTTAACAAATAAACTTAATAAACTAAATTTTTTTTGAAAAAATTAAATAAAATGACTAATACCTCATCTTAAAATATCATACAGGCAGGAAATAAAAACAAAAATAGTTCTGATTTACTGAATTCATTTTCCTTTCGTCTTTGTGTCCCAAGAAATTATGTTAACGAAGACATGTGAGAAGTTTAGATGTGATATTACTCTTGAACGTGCTAACAAGTCAGATATCTATGAGTCCATATCAGCATCAGTTGATACATAGAGCAATGTTTAATGATTCAGTTGATTACTTGATCACCCTCCATTCATCATTTATAATAATACAGAAACTCAGCATATCACATTATAATGTGTTGTTGGCAGATATACAGACACTCAATTGTTAAATGTGCAAGTCAAGGCATTTATGAAAACATATTTTATATAATTATGACTGTTATGTTATATCTTTAATCACCAGTTGCACAAGACGGGGAAGTTTCACACGAGTGATGAATACATTAATAAACATTTCATAAAAACATGTTCGCTTAAGTATTAGTTAGTTTATTATATGCTAAAAAAACCTCTTTTCCATTACTAAATTAGTCATTTTTATGTCTTATTTGTTTGCCCTGTATTGAAATTTTTTTTTTCAGCTTCCAGGTAAATGCTGGGCCTGCAAGTGGGCTTTGAACAAGGTGAAGAAAGTCATGGGACCAAACGTGACCTCAGAGGTAAAACAAAGTGTAATGAACAGGAACATTATCTGGAGCATCTTGGACGGAGCGATAACGTTGTTCTTGACTCTTTACAGGGCGTGAAATCAAAGTTGAACATTGTCTGCAACGAAATTGGCCTCTTGAAATCTCTGTGCCGCAAATTTGTAAATTCACACATCTGGGAGTTAGTCGAGGAGCTTTCAACCACGGATGACGTGAGGACAATCTGTGTGAACACTGGAGCCTGCGAGTGAGTTACCTGCCCGCCATCATGTTGTTCAGTTGAGCTTAAGCCACATGGGCACACTGCTCTTGAGGTTCTGACTCATACTTAATGTAAAACAGTGAATCTAACCTTCTACAATATATATAATCCACACTGAAGCATTTGTAACTACAACTCTTAAAGGATAAATCCGCTTTTTAAAAAAAACTTTACTGGAGTATTTCCTTTTTGTGGATTTTTTTTTTACTATATTTCAGAGAGACATATTGTACCTTTCAGATTAAAACTGTACATGCAAAATGTGATCAGTTTATAACATGAATACTGGTACAGATTTAAATACACAAGTAATCGAGATTTGCTCTTCCTAGAGCAACTACAACATTAGAATTGTACTTACATATCAGTAACAACAATAGCAATAATGTTGTGTAACATTAGAATATAAATTTTGAATGATGAGCATTTTTACTTGTGATATTATGAGCACCCCTTGTTGGTTATTATACTTCCCATTTCATTTAAATAAAACATTTTAATGCAATATATCTGTAATTACAGTGTGCCAGTATTGCCACTTAATTACTAATTATTGTTATTTCTTCCACCACTGATAATTATTTTTGCTTTCTCTTGTTTCCTTAGGCCAAAGCAGCTGTCTCACCTGCTCTTTTATCCAAAACAAGAGGAATCACAAACTGAAATTATTGAATACTCTTGATGTTGTATGCATGAATACAAATGAATTCACATTTAATTTTTTTGATTTAATACCAAAAAAATGAACCGTGGCTTTCTGGTAGTGAATGTCTGCACGATTAAAATTGCATGCTCAAAGATCAACTGTCAGTTTGTTTTGTCACTGCTTTTACTTTGTGTTACACTTACTTAAAAAGTCGGGGGCCCTTTAGTCATATGAGGTAAAAGTAGCTCACAAAAGCCACAACACTGAAATAATGAGGCCAATTCCCACAGATGAAGTTCGAGTGGTTTTTGTGGTGTCTTCTCAGAACCTCTTGTTGGTTTCACTACTTGAATTTGACTTGATCTGTTCAACAGTTTGATATATACCTATCAGTAAAAGGTTTTTCGTTTTCTGGATTTATAGGAACCAGAACATTTTTCTTTATAGATTAAAAATGGGCCACTTAAGACAAAAGCATCATGAGTCAATTTAATTGTGTTATTTTTAAGAATCAAGTCATACAATAATTCAGTGGGTTGAGGACAAAGATGCATCACGACATAAACACAAACTGTTTTTACGACTATTTATATAACACATAAATAAGGAGTACAAATGTAAAACAAAAGAGCTATTTACAGAGTGTGGAGTGTCACTGGTAATTTAGTTTCATAGCTAATGGAACAAAACCTAAAAAGAAAATCTGCGTTGTTGTGAATTAATAAAAACACAAGTTTGATACAGATTTCAAATGGCTCAAAATAAAGTGTCGTCGACAAAAGAATCCAAATTCCATTTTGCGCTCTTCACGAAGAGGCTGCAGCAGAGAGCAGGCACTTGGCCTTTCGGTCAACGAAGTGCCCGGGTGGCTGACTGTTCTCCCAGCGCTGCTTCAGAGCCTGCCGGTCCAGCTTGTTGAGTCCCTGAGAGCAAAGGCGGAGATCCTTGACCAGCTCTGGCAAACCATCCAGACCTGCACTGTCCCAGGGGCCCGACACCGGACAACCTGAGGATGAAGCAGCAAGCAGAAATTCTATGTTCTTACTCTCCCAATAAAGCCAATGCCAACTTTCATATTAGTAATTTCATAATAATTTGGTCCGTAGTTGTTTGGTCCACAAAAAGGCATCAAAATTGTGAGTTTGTGTTTCCCAAATCCCAGGATGATCTTTTATTTTTTCCACACATCAAACATATTTAGTTCACTGTCATAGAGGAGCAAAGAAATCAGAAAATATTCACATTTAAGAAGCTGAAATCACAGAATTTTGCCCCCTTTTTTTCTCCATAAAAACTACTTGAACCGATTTATCGATTTAATAAAATAGTTGGCGACTCATTTAGTAATCGATTACTAATCAATTAATCGATTAACTGCTGCAACTCTACAAACATGAACAGTATGTAAATGTCTACCACATATACCACTTCTAAATCGTGACCAGAGGGATCTCTTAACATGCCAACATGGCTTTTTGAAACATATACAGTACCTTGAAGGTTTAGAAGGGTCAACGGTCGAGAAGCCTCCATGAGAGAGTTCAGGATGCTGTGAAGTCCTGCCGAGGTGAGAGACGAGTTTCCTGACAAGTTTAAACTCAGCAGCGATGGACATGAAGGCAGGCACCTAGAAGAGAATTTAAAATAAAATAATACTCAGAGAACCAGACGGCTACAGAGGCAAATAAATGACGACAGATAAAACCAAAGTTCAAACGCGCTCACCTGGCCAAGGTGGCTACACTGCTGTCCGTTAAGCCGTTTGCTGCCAGACTCAGGTGCGTCAGTGAGCAGTCGTCCTACGATTCAAGATAGGCATCACTTGTTTGCAAAGTTCAACTGAGAAAATTCCACCCCTCGATCAGTTGATACACGAATGACATTTGTTTATTACAGTACACCATTCAGGCGCGAGTACCTGCGACAGGACCTTGGCGAGGTGTTCGAGTGCCGGGAAATCCGCAGGACCCCTGCGGACGGCGGACAGGTCCAGGTGTGTGAGGCAGTGCAGAGGCAGAGTCTTCAACACCAGCTCGAAGCCAGTGGAGCCCAGTGCATTGTGGGCTAGACACACAGATTTCAGGTGGCCCATCCCTTCAAGAGTATCAATCAATTATAATTTTGACATGTTAAACCCGGCAAAGGGATCCAGCTGAAATATTTTGTTCAAAACGTGGTTTAAGAATCTTATTTGTCCACACCAGATGATTACATACAAAGCTAATGCAAAGACGCGATGAGACGCAAAACTCGAACCATTCGCTTCGCTTGCTCACGTAGACATTATTTCAACTTGAGCAAAATATTAGCGTGACGCGATGAATTAATATTCGATCGATTAATATAGATCGATCCTGACGACACTGACGTCTGCGTCCGACAGAGAGCGGCCGGATTTTTGCAGGTTGTTTTTACTTGCGCGAGTAAAACACAAACGATCCAGTGGCCAAACTAGCTCGAGTAACGCAACGCGAAAATGTTGTTTGGTGTGTGACAACATCACAAAGAAAATAATTATAAATTTGTACTTCAACTTTTCTCTCTCCGTTTTGAGCCAATTAGACAACATGGCACCTCTTAGCACGGTTTCACTGATAATACAGGGGTGACATTGATAGAGGAAGCTGTAAACACCACTATAACCATGACATCTTACAGTCTAACACTTTCTCCATTCGTCCAGAGGCAGTGACTACATTTTGGACTGATACCTGTCAGAGCGCTAGCCAGCAGCAGTCGATGCTGCTGTAAGAAACGCGCCGTGAGGCCGCAGGCCTGCAGAGACAGCTTGGCTAACAGAGGGCAGCAGGACAGCAGACAGGACAGGGACTCGGACACACCGTCGCCCAGAGGGTTCAGACTGAGGTCCAGCTCCTCCAGGCACTGCGAGAGGGAACCGCCACAAGAATAATCTGTTAAAAACGTTTTGTATTAAATCTGTGTCACTGTCAGACTCGTTCAGCAGGGAACTTTACCGGAAACGCAGGATGGCTCTGTCCTTTCAGAGCATTCACTGCCTTCCCCAGCCCCTCCCCTGTAATGTGATTGGCAGAAATGTCCAGCAGTCGAAGCCGAGGCATGGTGACGGTCGTGGCAATCAGCTCGGGGAGCAGGTTGTCGTGGAGGCGGTTGCCGGATATCCGCAGCTCAGTGAGGCTGGCCTGAAGTTTCAGGGCACGAAGCAGCGGGTTGAGGGAAGAGGGGGCCAAGCTGAGGCCACACACCGACACCGAGGAGCTCCCGTCCTGCACCTCACACAGCCGGGTGACACGCCTGTTCTCGTCTGCAGGGACATGAACAAACTCCTTGCTTCGTAACGGAATATAAAATGATGTGTTTCTCTGCGCTTCTGTGCGTGCAGTGCGTGTTGCTCACCCACTGCCAGGCTGATGCAGGCCTTCTTGTAGCGTTCAGGGAGAGGAGGGAGATCCCAGGAGCACACTTCAGCCAAAACCTGCAACATACCACCGTGTTAACATTCGTTCATGAAGAAAACAACGTAAAAAAAACTGCATTCGTGTAGGACACGTCTTCTTAATTTCTGCGCTTAAACCGGCCTCACCTCTTCATTGGTGTGCAGGACAGCCAGCAGCAGGTCCTGCGGGGAGAGGAGGGCGCCTTCCTTCTGCAGCGAGAGACGAGGCAGGAGGCCACACTTCTGGTAGTAACGCTGAGCGGCCTGCTCACACAGCCACGACACCTTGCAGGAGTCTGCGTCACTACAACACACGTGGGATGTATGTGGATATATGGGGTTGAAAAAAAATAACAACAACACATGCACAAACAACAGTATTAATCTTAAATGAATGTTAAATCCCCAAAGTACAAAGCTCATAATGTGAAAGTATGAGGAAAAGAGTGAATCTGCTCGTTCATCATGTACCAACCTTTGTGGAACTGGGATGAGGAAGACATCTTCCTGAACTCTGACCCTCATCCTGATTGGTGGAGGCAGGGATGTGGGCATGGGAGCAGCCAATGTTTGAGCTTGAGGCTGAAATATACAAACGGAAAAATAAAAAATCCAAACCATCTTCTTGGACTCTTGGCTTCTTTCATTTGAGTCTGTTGCGCATGTCTGTAACTCACAGGTCTGGAAATGTGGAAAAGATACGATTGCATTGCGTACTTACATTTTTATGAACTTGATTAGTCACAATCTTAATTTCAGTGACCATGAAATGTGAAATTAAACCGGTAACTGCAGTATCTGTAGACGGCAACACTTTCCTGATCATCTCTCTCTCTCATTTACAGACACATTCATCACCGTCTAAAATTAATCAAGAGTGAAGACAGACTCCTGACAAATGAAGATCCAGTTATGGCCCCTGGTCATGCTGAAACATTCATGATTATCTCGCTGCAGTCACCTCTGTGCTGCATAAGTAATGTGAATTGCGTCTTTTGACCTTTACTCTTGGGAACTTTAAATGAGTAATTTTGCAGTGTGCTAAGTGATTCAGTGGTTCTCCTCTGACCTGCGTGCGTATCTGTGGGGGAGGTGGAGGCGTCTCAGGTCTCGTGTCGTCATCGTCTGTGGCGGTGGGGCTGTGTGACCTGTTGACCTCTCGTCTGCCCAACCTCACCATCCCGGGCATCTGAGTCATTTTTACCTGGTGAGGCCTCAGAGAGCCGTTCTTTTTCTGAGAGAGACTCCTGCTGGAGGAGGAGGGAACTGCAGAACCTGAAGGAAGGGGAGCAATAATGATGGTAATAAGCAAAGAAATGAGAAAAAAGAAAAAAGAAAATAGAAGTCATTACCTCTGTCGGTTGTGTCAGAGTTTAGGTGCCTGGTTTGACTCCTGACTGCTGAAAACAAGGCAGTGTCCTCCACATTGATCCCGTTCTGCTCTACTCGAAGCCTCCTCTTCTTCTTTGGCTGAATTTCCCCCAAATCATCATCCAGCCAGTCATCGGCCAGATACTCCTCTTCAGGGACCAGAGCTGATTTGTTGCTGGAAGATACGGCGGGTGTGCTGGAGAACTGGGGCTGTGACAGACCCTGGAGTTGACTTTTGGCGCTGCCCAAGCCTCGAATGGCACTGTGGTACTCCTGTCGTGCGAAGACAGACGGCGCAGGCTCCTCTCGGACTCCGACTGAGGCGGGGACGGAGCTGGTTTCTTTGTTTGGTGGAACTTCATTTTGACTGGAGGCTGCTGGGAAACTGTGTCTAGGGCGGACGGGACGGAGAGGACTGACGGGGCTGTCAGAGTCGCTGTCGTCTGAGCAGATGCTGTTTTTCTGAGGAAATCATATATGTTCAAATCACCTACTGAAGCCCTAGATGTCTAAAATCCAGTTTGTGTAACCTCAATGATTCCAAACATTTGTAAGAGGAAGTTATGTCGTATTTTACCCCATACAGAACGGCAGCCTCTGTTCCTCTGGCTCTGTGGCGTTGTGCTGAACCGTTGCTCTGCCAGCGTTTGGGGCTGGCAGGCGGTGCCTTCACCTCTGAGTTCCTGCTGTGTCGAGTTTGGACTTGGCCGACGGAGCAGCCCCCTCCGGAGGACGACAGTGGCTCCGAGTTCTCTGCATCAAACAGCTGGCTGTCCTGCAGGGCATCGAAAGGCTTGGCTGGGGCCGGAGCAGCGGGCACTGTGTTAGACAGAGATAATTAGGAAAAAAACAAGTACTTGAAAGAGTGATGTTGAAAATGGCAAACAGATCTCACCACTAACATGGTGAGATGATGTAACGGCCTCACCTCCCCCTGACTGTGACTTCCTCAGCAGCCTCTCTGTTGCGACGCACTCCTGTTTGGTTTCTTGGTCCAGCTCTCTGCTGTACGTCCTCTGCCACTGACGCAGGGTATCCATGGCCGTATTACCCTGTCAGAAGAGAGTGACAGAATGAAACAGATACACACATAGGAGCAAATTGTGGTTGGATTTAACTCTCTGGGGAGATGGGGTGATTTCTATATAACTAGCACCAGTTACTGTTGTACCAGTTACTCTCTCTACTCTCTAGCTCTTTTGAGTTGAGAAAAGCATTGAAGAATGCTAAACATCAATTAATATATAATATTAGCACATATTAGTGATCGTGATTGCCAGTGATGAAGGTCATACAGTTTCCTGCAACATCAGTTCCTATTACAGAACCTCCTGAAAATTACCTGCGGCTAAAAATGCCATCTGGACAGACAACTTTTTATTGCCCATCTCCCCCTCTTATCATTTTCCAGTCAGGCCGGGGTTATAAGACGCTTTCACACAGCCTGTTCAAGGTAGGAATGTTGTGCCTTTATTCCGACGACCTTCTCTACAACTACAGAACTACAACAGAGGGACAATGTGCTGAAACTGTCGTGTTACATTTCAGGCGGCATAATGAGGAGTCTTCTTCAGGGCAGTAGAGAAGGGTCTCTGAATGAAAAGGGGCTGTAGGTGTTGATTCTGATTACAAACCTTGGAGTTGCGCTGGGTGACGGATGCCCCTCGCTCCACCAAGAGCCTTGCAACCTGCAAATTGCCACAAGCGAGGGCATCGTGAAGAGGAGTCACTCCCTCACACAAGGGGCCGCCAGGGTCGTTGACATTAGCGCCGTGCTCCAGCAACACGGCTACAATGTCTGCAAGAGAGAAAGAAAGGTGATCAGACAAGAGGTTGGAAGTGAGTCCTCCCCTCCTATGAAACAACTTTTAATCAACAACATAGTTAATCCTAAATCAGTTACCATAGTGACCGTGGTTGCTGGCCTCATGCAGGGGAGTCCAACCACAGTAGTCTCTGGGGTTCACTGGGTGACCCTGACATGCAGACAAACGGGAAAACATTAATCATCGCATAATCCAGAAGGTTTGATGTAACAGTTTCTCTTTGTAGACTTTGATTTTTAATCTTTCTTCTTCATGAATGTCGCTCCTTAAAAATAATTCAAAGCTTAGCACAGATTCTTCTCTATGAAATGATCAGACAAGGAGCTCCAGGTCCAAGAAGTTTGATACTGTTTACATAACACACTGATTTCACAGATCTGCCTGACATTCACCATGTTATGCTTTTTCCATTTGTCCTTTTATTTGTTATAACAAAAATGATGAGTCTTGTTTTTCTCACCTGCTCTACCAGATACTGGACCTGCTTCAGGTTCCCATCTATACATGCTCTGTGGAGAGACGTCTCACCCTTCTCATTCCTCTTGTTCCACTAAAGCAAGGAGACAGATGAGGGAGCGACAGGAGACAGATGAAGGTCAGAGGGGAAAACGGTGACAATGTAAGACGTGGACTTGATGAGGCGATTGCTTGTGAAGACTCACCCTTCCTGCCTTCCTCCTTCCTGACACCATCTTGTCATAACCCTCCATATCATCATCTAGAGACCATGAGAAGAAACAAACATAGCGTTTAAATTAATCCATCTAGAGATGACACGCCCCAACTCAGAGCTGGAGAGTCGACAGCGCCAAGCCTACCTGAATCCGAGAGGATGACGTCGCTGTCCTCCAGAGACTCACTGTTGTCCATCTCCTCATCTTCGTCCTCCTCGCCATCACTCCCCTCTGGACTCCAGCCCTCTGCAGCACACAGCTCCTGTAGCCTCGCCTCAGTGTCATCGGCATCCGATGAGCCGCGCCGTCTCTGAGACGCCAACCAGAGTCTCAACACACGTTTCTGTAGGAGGGAGAGAGAGGAAATCATCCAAACTTCAAAAGGTCTCCTTTTAACATTTTAATAATAATAAAAAAAGTATAGTAGGCTTAAGTTTGTGGGTTTAAAGATAAATAAGAAAGACTCTTGAATGTTGTTCGAAAACTTTTTTCCCACATTCTCCCCTCACCTGTAGTCTGGCCTGCCCAGACTTCTGAGCGCAGAGTAAAGCTGTACTGTAACAGCTGTCTGTATCCTGGGAGACAGAGCCGCTCTCCTCCTGAGCAGCTGCGATGTTTATCCAGGTTCTACATTCCTGACGGAGACAAATTCAAGTGTTGACACCCACAGACTGAAGAGAAGGAATTTATGAATTAATGAAAGAAATAATTTGTGATTCGCTTTCTCTGAATTAAAACTACCAGTCAATTAATCTTGGAGCTGATCAACAAGTGATTTTCTAAATGATTACTTGTAATATCAGAAGAAAGCCTTCTTGTAGTGTCCGAGCCCAAATATATGGATGCGTCAAAGGCTGAAATGAATTCATGTAAATGAAGCTCAAATATACGCACATATTCACTGCCAGCCTGTTTAAAAATGTGAACACAATAAATGGATTCCAACTCATATTTTTCAGTGCATAATAACTATCGGTTGAGATAGTCAAAATTATGGCATAAAATATTTATTTGAGCCAACGTTAGAAATGCTAATGCTGACAGAGACCATAGCACAACGCCCCATAATGCCCAGTTACCGTGGCGCTGGAAGATTGGCATGTTGGGTGAATGTGCAGCTTGGTCGTAAATACCTCAGAGGAGCTGCCCTGTCGTAAAGCCAGCTCCTGTCTGTAGTGTTCCACCGCCCTGTCGTGCTGCCTCAGGTCTGTGTAGGTGGCGGCCAGGGACACGTGGATGACAGCCAGCTCCCGAGCAGCCTTTCCCAGAGCCTCGGCGCCCTTGAGCTACATCAGATTGACAACACTGTTACAACAACAGTCGCTTAAAGAGACGTGCAGCATAAGAGAAGTTAAAATGCAAGCGGAAATATTGGATGCTATAAGTTTGAACAGCTGGGATACGAGCTGATGTTTCTCACTTGGGCGTGATAGGCATCCAGAGCTTTGCTGTAGCAGCCAATTTTGCAGTAGAGGTCCCCGAGCTGCTCCGCCAGCTCCACGGCCTGATGGGAGCTGAGTCTACTGCCCTGGTCCTCCCCGAGCTCATCCTCTAATTTACAACCCTGGTCAGCTATGGCATTGGACAAAAAGAAAAAAAAGATCATGCCACCAACTCAAGTATTTTGTGAAACACTAAACAAAAACCAACAAGACCATGAAACAAAAACTTGATTCTTCACCATATTTGAAAGCCTTCTTCACTGTCTGCCTGTCCAGGGGCTGCTGGGAACCCAGCAAGAGAGCTTTCTTCAGAGATCGTCTCGCCGCTACAAAATCACCGAGAGAAAGCTGCACCTGTGGGCAAACGTCACGAGGACACAGGAGACAAACACACGCTCATCACAAACTGTAGAACCAGAGTGGCAGTAAACTGGAGAGTTGGTTTGTAGTTCGTACCTTGCCGATGCAGTGAAAGCACTCGCTCTCACTGAACTTGTCTTTAATCTTCCTGGCACACTCTTTTGCTTGTTCCAGGCAGCGCACAGAGTTGGAGTGTTGACCGTTACGAAAGTAGATGTTGCCCAGGTTATAGTTTGCACGGTACAGATCCTCCAGGAGCTGGCTCTTCCTTTACAGGATAACAAATGGAGAGAGATAGACGGATTAACAGCAACAACAACAACAACAACAACAAGTGCATTTCCTGCATTACACGCTCAGTGATCAAAAAAAGGAAAAATTAAACATTCCAGGCATTTTAGGACCTGCGTTTTTACGCTACGATAAAGTATAGTTTAGCATCTTCGTACTCAGCAATAAAGACACTTCGTCGGATAAACTCGCTGCAGCGTTTGGGCTCCCCCAGATGATCACACACCAGACCAAGATTGAGGAACAGGCGAGCCTTCATCTCGCTAATCTCTCGCCTCGGCACCATCCCTGGAGTTGACACAAATGAAAAATGTAAGGACAAACTAATAAAAAAAACGATATAACTATATTCTCATCAAATCCACGAGGACACATAAGCCTGTAAACGAAACAATACACACCTTCCAGGCGGTCATCCACGATGGACAGGCTCTTTCTGAAGGCGTCCTCAGCTTTCTCTAAACTCTTCCTCGACTGGTCCGATTCATAACGGAAGAGGTAGGTTCGACCAATCGTAGCAAGCGCCCTCTGCTCTTCTGCGTGATCTCTAACAGACCGAGCCAGGTCCAGGTGCCACTGCTGGTGCTGATGAAGAACACAAATACATGCAACCCCTTATGAGCTTCTTAAATACAGTTATGGACGACTGCATCGTCTGCAATGTACCGAGGTAAAAGCCACAGATTTGGTGGTTTAATGGTCACAAATATATTCTTGTGAGCATTTTTAAAGCAAACAAAACCGACTCACTTTCAAAGCAGCCTCAATGTTTCCCATTTCCGCATAGCACTCTCCTATCTTACGATTGGCCACGGCTCGTCCAATCACGTCATTCAGCGCCTCAGAGAGCGTCAACTCCTGCTGGTGTTCCCTGATGGCAGCTTCAAAATCACCTGAGATACAGGAGGATCAGACGGAACCAAGAGACAAAAACTAGCAGGTGAAAAGGGGAATGTCAGTCAATATTAGAAGTCAATGTTATACTGTACAGTAAAGGAGGAGGGGGGGCAGCGGTACTGGGATTATGCAACAAATGTGAGGAATTGATGGAAGGACGAGAAAGCAATGAGAAAGTGGATGAACAAGGAGATTGAGACTATAACGCAGTGATGTAAAAATTACACCGGAAAACATTAGAAAAGTTATTATGATAAATGTCACTAGAAAAAAATGCTCATCCACATAAAATGTGAAAATATATCACACCCAAAAAATAATTGCAGACTTGCAAAGGTTAATGTTAATGATGATATGAGAGTGAGGGGGTAATGGGGACGGAAGGCGACTGTACTGAATTAACAAAAAACCTAACTCTGCGTAAATTTATATATTGTGTATAAATGCACACAAACAAACCAAAAAGTCTGCACGTAGGATAATACAGCACACGTGATAAATAACTGCAACTAACGATTCTTTTTATAATCGATTAATCTGTTGAATGTTTCCTTGATTAATCGCTTAGTTGTTTGGTCCATAAAATGTCATAAAATGTTGATCGTGTTTCCCAAAACTCCAAGATGATGTTTCGTTTTGTCCACACACCAAGTTTACCGTCTCAGAGGAGTGAAGAAACCAGAACATATTCACATTTAAGAAGCTGAAACCAGAACATATTCTGACTTGACTTGATGCATTATCAAAATAGTTGCTTCTTTAATAAACATAACAGACACATCCAGATGAGTTCACACTGATTCTAGTTCACAAGGGAACCTCTCACCGTGTCTGGACAGCAGCTCTCCCAGCTGGTTGCAGATGCTGGCCTCCTCTTTCAGGTTGCTGCTGTTCTGGGCTTTGCTCTTCGCCTTCTGCAGCTCTGCAAAGTGATCGCAAGCCGCATGATTGAAGTGACAACCAGGTCGAACGTGGGTCGACTCGCACAACACGGTAAGCAGAAGCGACACTTACGTTTCATCTCCCGGGAAGAGCTCATCTCGATTCGGAAGTTGACGACAACACGGCGCGCTTCGCTTTAGCTCGAGTGCTAACGGACGATCGGTGAAGTCACACCGGTTACAACCGCCTCTTCACTTCCTTTCCACAGATCCTTTCTGTCCGTTAACGTTCTCCGTCTCGTGTCTGTACTCGATCGTGTTCGCTGTCTCGTAGAAACAGCGCTTCATGTAACATATACCGCCGCTCCGGCTTTCGGTATTTACAAACCCGCGCTATTACTGTGAGCCAATGATATCACTGTATCTGTGTGGGTTTATTTTTGCCCTGAGTTTAGTTTTCAGGCACCATTTCCGCCTTTGTGATCTGGAAAATAAAAGACCGTGGCTTTATGATTTGTTGACACATCTGTGGACGGTGTTTAGCCCGGGAACAGCGAGCGCCCGTTTACCGGACAAATAAAAATAAATTAATAAACAAATGAAAAAAACACGACAAAGGGCAGACTTTCATTGGCTTACAACAGGGTTGTAAGTAGATGACATGTGTCCACATAGAAACACAGTGGATGATGAATTAGCAAATATTTTTTTTACATACATTACTCAATCCTTTTTTAAAAAAAGGTTTAAATTAGAAAAATGCTATAAAAACCCAATACATATGTATTTTTCTTAATATCTTTGTGTAATATAGTTATTATATATTAAGTATATTTCACGTATATGTGTCGTTTTTTATTTACTTGTATATGCTAAGCATTACGGTGAAAATATAGTGTAAATATATTTTAATATTTTATTTTGAAAACCGGATACTGCTAACCCTATATGTCAGCTCGCACTTGGCACTTTACCAAACAGGCTAGAACATGACTGTCATATTTGACATTCGGGAGTTTTCGCGGATGTTATCTTCATTAGCTCCGCGTCTAAACCTCGATCTGCCCCGGTGTTAGGATATGTTGGAGAGCTCATTGGGGAAAATGTTTCACAAACCATTTGATCAAACCAAAAATCACAAAAAATGACGATGCAGTGCAGATAGCAAGGCAGTGAATGTCTGCCCAGTGCGCATGTCACTATAGGCGTTGTCAGGGACGACCCATTTCAATCTCCAATAACTATTTTTGTTTTTCGACAAAGGAATGTCAAACCACTGCTATTATACAGAAGGACAGCCATTTTGTATTTCACATCTTAAAAGGTTGACCCTGTCAATGTTGTCAGTGATCAGTTTGCTTTAATGTGCATAGTTCAAGGTTTTCTTTTTGTACTGATGTATCAACCAATGGAAATTCATTTTAAATATAGGACAACCAATCCAAAACCAAAACTGTTCCACAAAGTAACAGCTGTGGAAGTTGTGAGTGGATGTCCCAAACACATGGGAGGTGGTTTGATGTCATTAAATTCATTAATGAGTGAGCTATTGAAAAAGAAAAACTTGAAATATGCATACTAAAGCAAAATGCTCTTGGCTGACTGGGCGTGGGCAGACATTCAATGCCTTGCGCTCTCCACTGCATCGTCATATTTGGTAATTTTACCGAATGTATGAAAATGACTTCACCCCGGTTAGAAACCGGGGGGCTTGGCAGGTGTTTGCTGTGCTAAGAGAAGTGATGAGCACCCGATTGTTTTGTTGCCCGTGTTGGTTTTTGCAGTCAGTAGCTTTTACATTTGCTCCCTCCTATAAAAAGATTGATGTATAAATCACGAAACACAAACCGCGTCGAAACATTACGTACACCAATTTTCAGATTGACGTCCATGGATCTAACCCAAATTCATGATCTTATAATCCAACTGTTCAGCTTGCTAGAAAAAAAACAAACACGTAGCTTAGATGAAGGTGACGTAAGTGCTGACACGTTTTTTTTTGTTTTTGCGATTGGCTCATTCCGACGGACAAGCACGCCTTTACAGACACATTTGGTGCAGCCGTAGTGTGTTGCTTAATTTAAAAAACACACCCAGACACCCATTATTTGTTTGTTTGTTTTTGAAAGGAGACCGATGAGATCAGACTGCTAATTGCTGTGTTTTTAAAATATTTTTTCTATCCATCATCTCACAAAAGAGATGTTGGAAAAAAGATTTAAAAAATCATTTGGGTTATTTGATATATTAATTAATAATATGTATTATATTATCTTTTCAACCTGTGAAATCATTTTCTGAGCATCCAAAAACATTACTCAAATCGGACTCCCCTGAGAAGAAGCAGTGAAAAGCACCACTGCAGGGAAATAACTCTAAGTTACTGTTCATATTTATATTAAGAAATTATGTTCCTGCCAAACTGAAATTCTGCACCAGCGAGCAGAAATGCACCATTGTAGTTTTTTTTGGGGGGTTTATTTTGTTGAGTGTCAAAACACATTTCAAATGCCAGACATAAGACTGCAGCATCAGGAGCTGAGTTGCCTCTCACATCAGACACAGAGCTTCCTCTCCGCCTGTGTGGGAGTGTGTATCTCTAGACCGGTGACCTTACAAATGAGCATGCTGCATCATTGTGAGAATTGGTGTTTCTGGGCGGTGCAAAGTAGAGTAGAGCACACCACACCAGAGTGCAGGATATCTGAACACAGCAGCGCACAGAGAGGCAGACCCATCCGCCGCTGGAGGGATCAAATCTGTACCATCTGACGCTCAAGGATTTATCGGTTTAGTCAAAATTGCTTTCCCCACTGTGGAGATTAAGCACCGTAGGATGTTTTCCACTCAGGCCGTAGAATAGCCCTGTGTAGCTGCTGCTGCTGCTGCTGCTGCTGTGTTTCTCCCCTCTCTCATCAGCTCCGGTGCTGGGGAAGGGAATGTCTCAGGAAGGTGGAGTGCTCCAAACCCCGGAGGGGAGTAGATTCTGAGTGGCAGGAGAGGTCCGACCTCTGGGGAATGTGAACCATGCAGGTGGATGCTGTTCTTGTGCTCTTCTGTGTCTGGCTCGTGGGTGCAGCTGGAAGGACGGCCCAGTCCCCGGGTCACAAGCTGGAGACCCACAAACAAAGCAGGTAATTTCAAATAGGTCGGAAATGTGTCAAAGGCAAACACCTTGATATTGTCTCAACAGGATGTATCGCAGCTTTAAATGATGCCTCCCGTGCAACACCTGCAAGCATTTCTACATGTCAAAGCTCTTTTCCTGATAATAGCATTATCATATAATAATATCATTTTCTTATGGATATCTTTTTTTTTTTTTTGTAGGTTTAGACGATGTTGTGCTGTGTTTTCCTGTGTCACCTGTGTTGCTCCCTCCCCTGTGAAAACTGAGTTGTTCAGACAGCAGATTGGAGAGCAGAAAGAGAGATAGGGAGCGGGAGACCTAAATCCCCACATCTATTTATGTACCGCTGGTGAATACTGTGTTCTTCCAGTTAATGACTGTTTCCCCCAAAGGCAGCAGTTGTAGTCGATGTCATTTTCAGGTGATTATTTAGGCTAATTGCTGCCTCGTTAATGCGTCCGTTGGATTAGATGTTTTAGTCGGGACGGAACTCGACCTGGGAATCATTAAAGCATCCTCGGTTCTTCTCGACTGAACGGGCTTGAATGTTAGAGGTGAATTAAATAGAAAGGATTGCATTTGTTTTCATATTAGAATGTAAATGTTTTAGGACTGCGCCTAAACGCAAGGAGCAGTGTATGGAGAGGAAACCTGACGTGGTGAACCTGTGGTGGAACAAACGTGACATTTACACCATGAGACAAACTATTAGTATCTGGGTCATATTTTGACCCACATTTAAAACGCTTAAAAAAGTAATACTGATAATAAAAGGAATCAATATTTTAATGATTTGGTTCTTTTTGTGGCTAGAATAAAAGTGCTTTGTTAGATTTCAGTTCTGTATAGCAATTGTGGGATCACTTAAATAAATTTGTAAAAATGCAACGCTGAATGATATGGTAAAAACTTTCAAATGGAATTATTCAGAATTATCAGAATATTAAGTGTACAAAGTAAGGCTTAAATTATATTTCTTGATTGCGTTTATTATAAGTTCAACATAAGTTTAGAAAATGATAGTAAAGGGTAAAAAAAAGAAGATGTCCCTCAGTTCCCTAAGCCAACTTGTCCTAATATTCTAATTGATGAACAAAATATTTGCAGGTTACTCTTCTGTTCAACTAATCAACTAATTGATAAAGTGACTGATCCCGCTTGCATGATGCAGTATGTGGGCGTGCAGCCTGACTATCAAGTAATGAAAGGAATAATTCTTTAACATTTCAAAATAAGCAATAATTAGCTTATATTTACACACAGATAACACTTTATGCGATTGATCTTTTGTGTAGAAATTGTGGCATCGATCAAATACATGGTTATTAACACACACAAAAAAGTTAGAATAAATTCTGATTGTGGAGTATGATAATTATAATTCATCAGAATCATAATAAATACAAAATAACTTTAAAATCTTTGTATGGCTTTCCTCAAGTGCATATCAGATATGAAAGCTGAGAAATTACACACCAGGGCTGCAACTAATGATTGATTTCCTTTCCGCTGCTGATAAAAATTGATTAACCATTTTGTTGATTAATTAACAAATCATTTGGTTCATTATTTGTCAGAAATTTGTGAAAAATTCCCATCACACCTTCCTATGGTCCAAGTTTCCCCAAGTTTCTTTTCAAATTGCACGTTTTAACCAAACCAACAGTCCAAAACTACCAAATATTCAAGTTACAATCACATAAGACCAAGAAAAGCAGGAAGTCATCCCATTGAAAAAAATAAAACTTGGTACAGTTTTAATGGCTTGAATAAAACCAGTGTATTTTCTGAATAAGAATGTAAATATTGTAATTGAATAATCAACAGAAGGTTTTAGATCAAAGTCCAGTGTCACTGTAAAATGTTTAGATGGCTTTGAATACCTGCTGAAAGCAACACTTGACTCAGAAAAATCCAACTTAACACCGTCTTGTACGAATGTAGCATACAGCCCCCCCCCCCAAGTGAGAAAACTGTCTTTGCATTAATCTCTGGGGAAGATAAGATTTTCCCAAGCAGGCAAAGTACAGCGCTGTACGCCTCATAATACTATCAGTGTTTAATTATTTGCATCTACTTAATATATTCAACAAACCCTGTCAAACTATAATCCCCCTGCCTTTAGATACAGCGTCACTTTTCGCGCTATAATAGCTGTTATTTATAGATCAGAGGCGACGACACAGCAGCAGCCTGCTCACTATAAGGATTCTCATCCATTTGACTTAAATAAATGTGTTTGACACGACATACCTGGAGCTGCATACATTATTATCATACATTATTGAAAAACTGTCAGGATGCATGACAGGCTAAGTCTGATCTCACTGAAGGGACGTGTGGTAAACAGTGCAGGATTAAAGCTGCCTTTTTAAATTGAAACAATCCATGAAATTGCAGTCATCTCAAGTGATCATCTCAGCCCTGGGGCGATTAAGATGATCATTACGTGTAAGAGGAGCACAAACGTAATCATCTGTGGAAAATCTGCAAAAGACAGTTCAGCACAAGTGACTCAAAGCCGTCATTAAATGCCAGTGTCAAATCTATTCTTCACTCTTCCCCCCCTCATCTAGTTAAAAGTCCTGTCACATCACTCCTCGCGCTGCTGACACACAGTCTGTGAATACAAATCAAATATGAATCTCTGATTCTTCTCCTAGCAGAAGGGAAAATGTCATGTGCTCGTGCAGAAGTGAAACTCTCCTCATCGCTCCCCTCCTCCTCCCACTCCTGCCTGGACTGTGAAATTGCGAAAGCGGCTGGATGTTGCCAGCGTGGGCTTTGGGAGTTTTCACTATATGACTGAGAATTTTTTCCCCCTCACCGCCTTGAGGAGGAAGAGCGAAGCGAAGGATTTGTGTAGGACAGCGTGGTCCCACACACAAAACATCTGAGGAAAAGACCCTCGTGAGGTTTCAAAGATAATTTGGGAGTTGTCGCTGGATGATTCTTGCGACTGAGAAAACAACACATTTTGCTTAGCTATGGATGTTTTCTCTTCCCACCAAACACCAGCAAAATCTGGTTGGTCCGTCATGGCCTTAATTTTTTAGCATTAAAATCCTAATTGAAAATTGGGAAGCGTTTAGTCCGTCTGATTTGGTTCATTTTATCGCCCACTTAATTGCTTTTTTTGCTGGGCGGGTTCTGTCTTAGTTATTCTTTTTGAGAGGGTACGTCCACTTCAATATCCAAAACATACAAAAGGAAATATAAAATAAAAACACTGCAGTACATAATAATATTAATAACGAGCTAGCTACATATTAAGTCAGACAGTTATGCCCAGACTCTGACGACTAGAATCAACATTCATGTAACATATCTTTTTTTGTCTTAACTGAAAAGACAAAAAAAAATTCATTTACTATTCTCCCCTGACGGTTTGCTGAAGTTGAAGTACATCAATTTTGATTAACATCTAAGTAGTTTGTTAACCCGAAGGCAGCAGCTTAATCCAAGCATAAGAATAAAGTGGAAATTATCTGTTTATTACTGAATATTTATTCATTAGCTAATGCTCTTAGTGCTAAAGAAAGTAACTAGTCTAGCTAAGCAGAGAAGCAGCAAGTGTCTCGTGGAATCTCAAAGTACTTTAAAATGATCTTTTAAAATGTATTTAATTGTAATGCATTTATTGTTGATTTAAAGTGATTCCAAACGAACGGACAACGGGAAGCAGAAAGAACACTTTTTTCTCAAGCCAGTCATCTTTGGTGGTAGCTTGAAAATGGAGACATTACATCCAACCCACCTGTTACATTATACCCAGTGAGCCGGCAAAACGCCCCCTTTTCCCGACTTTCGTAGCATACGTTTAGGCCAGAGTGACCTCTGCAGCCAAAACGACCTCTGGCCCATGAACCCCGCCGCAGCCCCTGCAACGAGGCATGCATGACGTGCCGGCTGCTGCGGAAAGAGCCAGGCGTCAGGCCACGCAGAGCGGAGCGGTGTGCAGACGGGCAGTCTGCTGCGTGGCGTCGTCGAGCAGAGAGGGGATTGGAGAGGCATTTCTGCCAAGAGGATTATGAACCAGCTGCTGGACGCTGGACGCAGGCGACTAGCACCTGAGGAAACCTGCTTCTTGCAGTCAGATTTTTGCTCTGGTTGTGTTTCCACCCTGTTTTTTCTTCATCTCTCCTTCTTTGGCCCCGTCTATCACATGCTCTACTCTATTAATTCATTTGAGGGTTTTGGGAATTTATCGTTTCTCTCGCTCGCTCTTCCTCTCTGTGTCTTTCTATCTGCTCACGGCCCAAAAAATGGTGCCTGAAAGTGTGCAGAGGCACCTCTCAGGGAAGAGTGAAAACAGTGAAGAGCTGCCTTCAGAGTGGATGTGATGTGGAAATGCTCTCTTGTGCGCGATGTAAGCAAAGAGAAGAAGCATCAAAACAAACCCCCCCCCCAAAAAGGCAAAGATGTAGTTGCTATTCCAAGCTAAAAAACGTTCATCATTATCTATTTCAAAAGGGCAACTGAATTTTCAGGAGATTCACTGATCGGAGAACCGGTGTCTCAACTCTAGTCCTTTCACATACCACATGAATCAAGAAGTTTGTAAAGACATTCCCCCCTCATAAATATATTGCAATGCAGAGGTAAAACTGAAGAAAACTGTGAAATCTCAGCTTTCTGTGCAATGTTCTTCTGTTGCCATATGTGACAGATGTTCTTATTTATTTATTCATTCGTTTATTACTGCTCTTAATTAATAGGTCGCGAAGAGAGACCAGAATGGAGGGGGGTAGCGGTCACAAATCTGGAAGGTACATTTCAATACACGTAATACGAGTCACTTCCTAATTATAGTGGACACTGAAAACGATGTATTACATATCCATGAGGGTTCGTCCTGACGGCGTCTTTCTGCTTTGTCTCACAGCCCGATTTACAAACGAAGTCCAGACATGACCAAATCTCTCGTGACGAAATCGGAGCAGCTCCTGAGAATAGACGACCATGATTTCACCATGAGACCAGCGTTTGGAGGTGAGAAGAATCCGATTGAAGTGTTTTAAATGAAATTGTCTTTCTTTCATTAACAAAACTGCAACTCGCAAAAAGCTGCACAAATGATTGCAGGAAGAGGCTGCGTGGTCAGTCCTCGAGTGCAGCGACATGAGATCTGCGCAGCCGTCATTGGTTTGGGCCAAACTGACCTATAAGCATTAAGCTCTTGGAAACCGTAATGACACCATTCCATGCAAGCTGTGCTGGAGTCTCAAATTGCAGCTCAATTCTTTACATCACGAGTGTGTTAATGCACATCTTTTGCATCGCTGTTTATTAGAGGGATTTGATGTCAGCTTTTTGAACTGAAGGATTATGTAGCCCTAAAGACACACGGGCTCCTGGTTTTACTTGAATGTCGTAATGGAATGTGTGTGTGTGTGTGTGTGTATATGCTGTGTTTGTCTTTGGATTTGTCTTTTGGGGCAAATAACCACACACCAAAGAGCTTTACTTAACAAACAAAAATGTGAGTTTTCACTGTCATTCAGTGGGCAGAGATGTGCTGGGTTTTTTTTCAGACCACGTCTACTTTCAATCAAACGACAATCTGCAGCTGAAAACAGACCAAGTGACGCATTGCAGAATATGTTTGCTGTGTCTAGGAGTGGAAAAGAGAGCTGGATTGCATTTCATCCATTATTGTGACCTAATTGTATTTGTGTACTATCGGAGGAGGATGATGCAGAGCAGGAGGGCTGAAATAGGTCAAAAGTAGAATCACAGCCAGACTGACGCAGTTGTGGCGCAATCTGTTGTTCTATATTTGTGTGATTCACTGTTGTTTTTGGAAACAAGATTTCCACAACCAAAGGTTGACTCAGTCTCTGTCAAGGCCATATTTACTTTTTATTTTACCCACTGCCACATTCAGGAAAGCATTTTCAAATGGCTTCTATGGTGAAAAATACAATCCTGCGTCTGCTGACGTTATACAATTTTATTAGGTCCCCCAATTCCTGTTGGAGTAGATGTTCAGGTTGAAAGTCTGGATACCATCTCTGAAGTGGATATGGTAAGTACGAAAAATAAATACAATACATCAAATCTAAAGTACATATGCATGAAGCAGCCTTTTTAGGACACCTGACCCCTATATACTAAACTACCTTTCTACTGTATATCAAACTAGCAGCAACAACAACAGGAAAACATTGCTTACACACTAATCTATAATTTAATTTATATATGACTTATGATACATACGGTGGTGCAGTGGTTAGCACTGTAACCTCACAGTACTGCGATACGCTGGCGACCTATCCTGGGTGAACCCCCCCCCCCCCCCCCCCACGACCCTAAAAGGATGAAGCAGTGTAGATGATGGATGGATGGATATATATATATATATATATATATATATATATATATATATATATATATTATGAATATGTACTTTTACCAAAGTAGGATTTGGACTTCTGATGGAATGGAAAATATGAACATTGTTGTACTGGTATATTTGCGTTACAAAAAAATTGAAAAACATTTGAGTATTTCCTTCACCACTGTTTTACCTTCCTGCAGGACTTTACTATGACACTGTACCTGCGTCACTACTGGAAGGACGAGCGGTTGTCGTTCCAGAGCACCAACAACCAGAGCATGACCTTCGACAGTCGCCTGGTGAAGAAGATTTGGGTTCCTGACATGTTCTTCGTCCACTCTAAGCGCTCGTTCATCCACGACACCACCACCGATAATGTCATGCTGAGGGTATATCCTGATGGCAATGTCCTCTACAGTCTCAGGTAAACACGTAGTTCATATGAAGACACAGAAGACAAAGTTTTGGGGCAGTTTCCTCCTCTGTAATAATAATGGGAAACATTTAGCACTTTCACTTTGGGGAAAAAAAGAGAAGAAACAAAAAAACATGCCACATAAATAAAAGATCACATCACAGACATCAGCAGAGAAAAAGGTCGCCATGGATACACTGTGATGAATTTCACAGCAGGTGAAAGGTCCAGCAGTATTCTGTTGATCAACATTTGATAGTTGCAATCAGTGAAGCATAAAAATAAAAAATGTGAAAGCATTAATCAGAGGAGAAGGCCAGAATATTTGCATCTCTGATAAGTGCCAGTTCACTGCAGGGCGTCTTTACCCTTTATTTAATCAGCAAAGTACTTTATATTCACAAAGACAGCATGGCATTTGAACATTTGATTTAAAAAAAAAAGGCATACAAAGAGGGTGAAGATAAAATGACACTGCTGGGAGTTCACACAGGAAGGAAAGAAAAAGTAGCAGTCACACGTTAAACATACATATTTAAGTACTCAAAGAAATTAAATTATATATTATTAGTAGAGCCGATGTGAGCCTTTCACAGACATAAGATGTGATTTGATTCTTACATTTTAGTGAGAAAATAATTTATTTCCTAATTCAAGTTCTATATATTTGGTTAACTTTTTATTTATAGTTATTTAATACATTTTTCTTTGTGTCACTGGTGTTTTCCCTGTAGAGTCACTGTCACTGCCATGTGCAACATGGATCTGAGCCGCTTCCCTCTGGACACCCAAACCTGTTCGCTGGAGATTGAGAGTTGTGAGTGGATTTATCAAAATATTAACAAAAATGTCAGCCAGACATCTCTCTCTCTCTCTCTTTGACCATGCTGATTCACCCATTCATTCATCCATCTGTCCAACACTTTGCACCAGAGCAACACATATACTTTGATAACTAGCTCCCAGCTCCCAGCAACCATAAAATTGTGTATGATATTTATGATTCACAGGTAATACATAATAAAGTAGCTAAAAAAACAAATGTCTAGCTGCAACAAATATTTACATTTGTATCATTTATGTCATTTCAGCAATGACATTTACTGAACATATTTGAAAAACTATTATTTCCATTTTGGACACTTGAGTTTTCCTCTTTCATCTTCCTATAGCCAAACGGTCAAGTTTG
Organism: Scophthalmus maximus; assembly: GCF_022379125.1. Taxonomy (NCBI): domain Eukaryota; kingdom Metazoa; phylum Chordata; class Actinopteri; order Pleuronectiformes; family Scophthalmidae; genus Scophthalmus; species Scophthalmus maximus. The sequence continues at coordinate 9,901,092 of NC_061529.1, forward strand.
CTCACCAAATATCTAAATATGAAAGTATTTATCTTTCATTTTGAGAACCCTTTCCTCTTGCACAAACTCCTCAGCTTCACCATTGGGGAGCCTTAAAAAATACTCACTAAATCATAGCGTGCTGTGAACATTCACACCCAGCATTGTTTGCACTGAATCTGTCCTGATTTGGTTCGTTGCAGACCAACTTACTTCCGCATATTTTCCCACCAGATGCATACACAGACGATGACCTCATGTTGTACTGGAAGAAAGGAAACGAATCCCTCAACACTGACGACAGAATATCTCTGTCCCAGTTCCTAATCCAGAAATTTCACACCACCACCAAGCTGGCTTTCTACAGCAGCACAGGTACTGCAATCCACCACAGCGGCATGTCTAACACGTACAGTAAACTGATTACGCAAATGGTCCAAATGTGTAAATCACGCATGTAAACACTACAACAACAACTTGCATGGAATTTCTCTTTCACTTTCAACTTTTCCAACTGAAAGACTGCGTTTTCCTCACACAAAATCAATATCCCTTCAATGTCACACCAAGAAGAATGGAATAATATTTAATCCTACTGTGAAACAAAATTAATCAAATGACCGCCAGCCACTTGCACGCTAATAAAAAACCCTCTGCGAAAGCCCTGCAGCCTTCTTCTGTACCACATGTCAATTTGCAGCTCACAAGAGCAACCTGAAGCATATAAAGGGATTTTGTGTCCTATCTGTCCCTGCCAGAATTGCTGGGGACCCCGGCTTCAAGTGTTTGCATGTGGAGCAGCGGCTCACATGTGACAACGTGTGTGTGTAACAGTGACATTTCCTCATCCTAGGCTGGTACAATCGCTTGTACATCCACTTCACCCTGCGGCGCCACATCTTCTTCTTCCTGCTGCAAACCTACTTCCCCGCTACTCTGATGGTCATGCTGTCCTGGGTGTCCTTCTGGATCGACCGCAGGGCTGTGCCCGCCAGGGTGCCGCTCGGTAGGAGAGACCCCACATCTCAGTGTGGACTGCAAAATAAAAAAACATAATGCCACTAAAGGATGATTTAGTTTGAGGAATGTAGGTTCACCCTGAAAGGGAGGGAAGCAAGGAAGCTGTAATATTTGTTGTATGTGTCCATGAGATGTGAGAAATGTGATTATTGATTTCCCATTCCAGGTTTTTTTTTCTTTTGAGCAGTTTTATAATACTGCAACTCCTCTAGCTTATAGGTTACGCGCCATAAGATAATCCTTCATTAGTTCCACTTCATGGAAGTTTTCTGTGTAACGGCAACATGAGGTATTATAATAATAAGAAACATCTAAGAAAGTAAACGTGCACACAGAAAATAGAAATGATATATTCAGTAATATATATTCAATAAGCATAATAATAAATGAATAAAGGATAAAACAATCTCACATGCTCTCAGCTCTGTAAAGCTGTATAATGCTGTCAACCACATGCTAAGCTCACAGTGTCATGCTACTATACGGTAACCACACTAATCTGTCTTTAGCGTGGTAGCATGTAGCATGTTAACACTTAGTACAGCTGAGACTGGCGTGAATGTCATTAGTTTAGTAGCTGTATCTGTATTGCATAATCTTGATCTTGGCATTTCAGGAAGTTTAGGATCACCATTAACATTTGCACCAAATTTGATTGCGTGGCTAACAACAAAAAATAGATTCAATAGCAGAAATACTATTTTGTGCTTTCCTTAAATATGATTTAAATTTAATATTAATGTCACGACCCCTCAGATTTTTCATTTTTCCTGTTCAAAGTGATCAATAAAATATGTGAATTAAACTATAAAAAAGTATAGAAAAAATATGCCTTAAAAATAATAATACTAGGCTCATATGTGCAGCTCTCCTTGTATTATTTAGCGGCCTAGTGATACAGTAAATAAAATCTCTGCTGGGTGTGTGCTCCCCTCCAGGCATCACCACAGTGCTGACCATGTCCACCATCATCACCGGGGTCAACGCCTCCATGCCTCGGGTCTCCTACATTAAGGCAGTGGACATTTACCTCTGGGTCAGTTTTGTCTTTGTCTTCCTGTCGGTGATAGAGTATGCGGCGGTCAACTACCTCTCCACCGTACAGGAGAGGAAAGAGAGGAAGCTCAGGGAGAGAGTAAGTGTGATACTATTAATTGTGGTTAACCATAAACTTCTGAAACGTTGATTACTAAATGATTCTCTGTCACAAATTACACTGGTTGCTCTTCATTGTTCCACTTGAGACCAGTGTAATGGATTATTACAATATGATTTGTTGCCAGGTGTGATTATAAGCTTTTTTGGTCTTAAAAGAATAAAATAGTTAAGCTTCAAGGTTTTGATTAGCTCATCAAGTAATGAGGCTGCATATCCGTTATCTGTTAATTTAAGATCTCAATGTGTGGCCAACATATTCCCATGTTATTTGCAATTTTGTAGTAAAGTTAAAATGTTGAAGCAAATGTTACTTTGATGTTTTGCATGAATGATTAATGAAAAGCAGTTGTAGATATTGAATTTGACCAGAGCCTCATAGATGTGGAGCCCTGCAGAATATATCAGTGCAGCTCTAATACTTAGTTTAAAAGTCAGATGCAAACACTTGAATAGATTCATATTTAACCTACAGCTTTCATGATTTTTAAACACATCATAGGCTCTTGTGAATTTACTGAATTTGGATAAAATTGTAGTCCATGCATCTTGTAAAAGTTGCAAATAAGAGAGGCTTTCTCATTTAATGCCAAAGCAAGTTGAAAGCGAAGAAACTCTGTCGTACAACCCAGACAAGGCTGACCTGATTTTACATAATGCATATTATATTATAAATATTTTACCCATTAAAATATTTCAAAATTGGCAGGAACATGAATAAGTAATTTTATGTGGATTTCCAAAACAAATAAATATTTCCATAAAATTGGCTCACTTAACGCTGCTTTAGGCGCTATGGCAAGTTATTTCTGGGACTCCAGCTTGTGTACTATATTGCCATTCTTCATCTGCCAAATGCTGGAACATATGGAGCCAAATTGCCCACGTACCCCAAGGAACATTTCCTGCACAAGCATCCTTCTATGAATGTTTCAATACAAAGTTACTTAATGGCCCTGAGTATGCAGAAAAATTATAAGCAGTCAACAAACTAATGTATTCATACGCCTGTTTCAGTTTGTTTTATGACTTTATAATAAGTAGCGTGGGCTGCACTGTGGTGTAGTGGTTAGCACCTTTGCTTCACAGCAAGAAGGTTCTGGGTTCGAATCCCAGGTCAACCAGGGCCTTTCTGTTTGGAGTTTGCATGTTCTCCCCGTGTATGCATGGGTTCTCTCCGTGTTCTCCGGCTTCCTCCCACAGTCCAAACACATGCAGAATGGGGTTAGGTTCATTGGAGACTCTAAATTGACCGTAGGTGTGAATGTGAGAGTGAATGGTTGTCCGTCTCTGTATGTGGCCCTGTGATAGGCTGGCGACCTGTCCAGGGTGTAACCCGCCTCTCGCCCAATGTTAGCTGGGATTGGCTCCAGCGACCCCCTTAAATGGATAAAGCGGTAGACGATGAATGAATGAATGAATGAATAAGTAGCGTCTATCTTTACCAGAACAACTGTCATTGGACTTTTTGTTTTTCCTCTCTAGCTGCCGTGTACCTGTGGTATAGGCAACCCAGATGAGATGATGATTGACCCCCAGATCACTGGGTATGGGTCTATGGATGTCAACACCACAGGGAATTATGGGATGCCAGAGAATGGAGGCCGCCAGGATCGAATCTTGGCCGAGGTGGCTCTGAACGACCCACAACTCGCAGGCCAAGTGAAGCCGTCCAGAGGCTACGTGAACATTTGGATAGACACCCACGCCATAGACAAGTACTCGAGGGTCGTCTTTCCTGGTGCCTACTTCCTCTTTAACATCATCTACTGGTCTATCTACTCCTAACACGGGATGCAGAAGTGCGACACCTGAAAGAGTCGTCCATGACGGGACTCCAGGAGCTCGGGCTCATTTGTACGAGAGCAGGGGAGACATCACTTTTCTGAAAAAGACTGCTCATAAGATCCATGGAGACCGCTGACAGACTGGTGATCATTGCCTTTTTGACCCAGCCACTTAAAACGGAGGTACTGACAAACAGGACAATCATTGTCGGTAGTTTTATCAATCCATCAAATCTATGTGGTTTCATGTTGTAACTATAGTGTTGTTGATGGAACGTTTTGATATTGTTGTTGCCTGAGGACTTACTGTGTGCACAGATGAACACAAACATGGACCTTGTGTAATTGTGCAGATTAACTCAGATGAAATAAATTCTGGATGCAGTGACTGAAAATGTGAAATGAAAAGAGATTTCTGACATTGCCCCCCCTTTCGCATATGAACTAGACTTGACAACCAATGACAAACTCATAATCTTCAAAGGGACAGTATGGCATTTTGGGGAATGATCTTTTTTTCCAGCTGGAAAGTTAGATTAAATTTCATTTCTCATATCTGTCTTCTAAATGTAAAGATACAGCCAACAACCAGCTAACTTAATTTAGCACAGAGACTGGAGACAGGACGGAACAGCTAGCCTTGCTCTAAATTTAAGCAGCCTACCAGCACCTCTAAAGCTCACAAGTTATTAAGTGATTTCTCTAAAGTGTTGAACCCAACCCTCCACAAGATTTCAAGGAAATTGGTTGAGTATAGTGTTTGCATAATCCTGCTACATAACGAGCGGTGATGAAAGTATGACCTCCTTGGCGGAGGTAATTAACTGTAAAGGTTAGCACTGTCGCCTCACAGCAAGATGGTTGGTTCTAATCCCGGATCAGACCGACCAACCACCTGGGACCTTTCTGTGTGGAGTTTGCATGTTCTCCCCATGTCCCGGTACTCCGGCTTCCTCCCACAGTCCAAAGACATGCAGATTGGGGTTAATTGTAGATGTGAATGGTTGTTTGTCTCTTTATGTTGGTCCCTGTGAGACTCGCGACCTTTTCCAGGGTGTACAGCGCCTCAATATACCCTTAAAAAAAGTATACAGCTGTATAGATGATAGATGGATGGATGGGTGCTGGTAGGCAGATTTTGTTACCAACCCCCTCGTCTAACTCATCATAAGAAAGTAGATGAGAGGCATTTTCCAAAATGTGGAACTATTCCTTTAAAAAGCTGACAATCAGATCTGTCGTATTCTTAAAGCTCAATTCTTCCTTTGCAGCATGTTAGTGTGATTCATGTTACATTATCTTGTGATCTTTGTATCAATGCAACTGTTTTGATGTGAAGCTTATTACTGCACTGCATTTCTGTAATTTGACAGTTTATAAAAAAAAAGGAAAAATATAGCAATCTATCTAAATCACAAGTGTAAAAATATATGTTTAGTGAATCACAAATATGGATAATGGTTTTAACTGGATTTTTAAAAATATACAACTGAAGCTCATCTCCTCTGTTGGGTGTTATGAGGCTTTGAGTTTCACTGTGACCCGTTAGTTGCTAGTTTTATCGTCTTTTTTCAGCTTAAAACAGCTTTACACTTGGTTGGGCATCTAGAACATCTTTTGGTGGTTTAACTGTTGAAAGAAGTTACGTGTGAGACAATGTTTAATAAATGTTTTGTTTTCTGAAAATTTTGCAATTATTTGAGCAGAGCTCAGGTGCTGAACAACAAAACCACAATACAACATTTTAAATCTCATGCTCGTCTAAATTTATTTATTTTCTACAAATAGAAATGGATTGAGATGCATGTCTGAAAATGTCTTCTTTTTTTGCAGATATGAATTAAAATGAACAAACAGACTTGTGAGCACAAAGTTTGTCAGCTGAAGCATTTGGTGATATTTCACTGGAAAATTATGTGTTGGTCCCAAAAATATCCTAATTTCCTGCTGCCTTATACAGTATATTTAAACAGTGCTGAGGGAGAAGCTTTCACAGTTGTTAGACATTGGATTGGTACCAGCTCCAGGGTTTCTCTTCACTCTCTGGCAGAAGTCTGATTGCTGATGAGCATTCATACCCAATCATTTAAACCGCTTATTCTGTAAGACCATTAAATGCTCACATGTGATGTGGTGTAATATGAAAAGTCTCGGACCACCTTTTTGTTTTCTCTTTTTTCGAAACCGTTGCAAGTTTTCTAAGTAACGTCCCAAAGGGCGTGGTGACAGCTCAGCCTGAGTGAACTATCGTCCTACAATCGACCTGAACAAAAGCAAAAGCATCATGCAGCAGAAAGACATGAAAAGGATTCAAACATCAAAACGATGTCCATAACCTGATTTTCCACCACATCTGTGACCACTGAATGTGTGCAGCTGAAGCATGCCCAGAAATCTAAATCGCTCCTAGACAAAAGAATGAAAAACAAGACTAAAGCTGTTTTCAGAACTCGTTTGCCATTCACATATGATGAAAGCATCAGGACATTGTCCGAGTCTACAGGAACATTTCTGGAACAAGGTCACTCTGACATTTTCCATGGCAGGAAACGTTCTGGAAAATGTCCGGAACAACATTTGCATTCTCAAATACATGTACGGACTTCGGTGCATGTCTGGAAACAGCTTAAGAGTCTGCTTTATTTAGGCAGTGTTGCTTTTAGTGTGTTTGAGATTGAGAGCTTATCCACTGTGCGCCCGACTACACCTGCAATCATTGGACGGTACCAGCTGTCAATCATGCTGTATCCACGCCCCCCAATGCATACTGTACTTTATCGTCTATTTTACTCTAAATGAGACCACGATTTACAAAATGAACACCATGCTGTATTGGAGCAGACTTGAAACTAGCCATCAAGACTATAAACTCCTCAGGAAAATGTTAACTGAAGTTATAAATCATAGGGTCATTTGCTCATAGACTTAAAGTGCAACAGACTTCTTTTGCAACCAGTGGAGTCGCCCTCTGCTGGTCATTCCAGAGAATACAGGTGTCTTCCACACTGGCTACATTTCTACGTCCATTTTTTTAAACAGTCTATGGGTTCCTCACACCCTCAATTGTCCTTGAATTCCTCCTTATTTTCCTATAATCATCATTAAAGTTGGGTGTATTTAATGGAGTTGTCAAAGCTGCATCATTTCTCCTGTTTCCGATTGGCCACTTCGAAGTCCTCTCTCACTTGCCTGAGCAGATCAGGGCAGCACACTACATCCACAGCTGTCATAGCCAGGGTTTTGGCTGTCCTCAGGGTGTACAACTGGGCCTTTTCAGCTCCTGGCACAGAAAAAAGTGGAGTAGAAAAAGAAAGCGGTAGAGTAAACAGAGAGTAGACACGAAAACGAAGTGACCTGGAAAGAGATGACTGCTGAGAGAGAAATGTCAGATCGTAATGCATTTCAATTTTTGTTACAAGAAACAACATCTGTTGCCGTGCGTACCAGCTGCTTCGGTGTATTCCTCAGTGTGGTTAAGTGCATCTGTGCAGATGTAGAAAAAAGGATGGATGCCAGGAACTACGAATGATACATTGCCAAAGTCTGTTGAACCTGCCAGATAATAATAAATGCACTGTGATAGTGATTCTGTGATGAACAACAACAAAAAGACACTGAACAGATCTAGCAAACGCAGTGACGATGATATGAACTTTTTCTTTTTACCTACCAGAGAAGTCATTTGGCTGCTCTGGAAACTGCATCCCCAGAGCTTTTCCATTATTTTCATACAGACTTGCCAGTGTGGCATTAGGCAGAATGTTATGGTACGCATGGGATGGGTAGGTTATCTCCACCTTAAGGAAACATCCATTAAATGTAGTGCACAAAGAAGTAAGATCACAACATAATTAGTAATATATCATCATGCCCACTGTGAGTGCAAACGTAGGAGAAAAGCAGCCCGAAGACAATGATAAATTATGTAACAGTAGCACAGCACTCTGAGCAAAATTACAGGAATATATTAAAACGAGCAATGATACAGAACAGCAGTCTGCATTCTTGCATTCTCCACTATATCAATATAGTAAGTTAGTCAGTTAGATTATTAGTTTGTTTTTTTCTAGATAGGAGGGATACAATGTGAGTGCAGCCTGGAGGGAGACAATACATATAAGCTTACTTGGCAACCAGTTGCCTCAGCGGCTGCCCTGAAGCAAGCCTCCGCTTTAGCCTTGAGGTCGCAAAGATCCTTAACCAGCGGCGTGCGCAGATAAAACTCTAACTCAGTGTAGGCAGGGATAATGTTGGGCTTCACACCTCCATGTTTTATGATGCCTGTAGACAAGAAAATGTAGACAATGAGCAAGACAACAGTACAGTACACAGTATACAGTCTATGGTGTCTAAGACACTTGGCATGCTACTTCTACTAAAAACAACTATGCTTGTATTTTCTATCAAAATTGCATATTATTGATTCCAAGACAGAAATATTTTTTTTTTTGTGGCAGCAGCATGACTCCCCAAACAGAGCACACCGATGTTTCAGTCCTGACAAATAGGCACAGGATAATGGTGTTGACAGGAGATAAACACGGGGGAGCTGGATGAGTGAAATGTGCAGTTTGAAAGCATCTCTGTTCTGTTTGCTTTGTCCCTTGTGTGTACAATTAGTTTGACGGCTTAGCTGAAAGTAAACAAAAAAAGCAAGACAGTCTCCTAAAAATCTAGACAATTGTAAGACAACAACAAAAGAAAGCTTGAGACGCACAGTGCTGCAGGAGCTATCACAGAGGTTGTTTTGAGGTTTGCAGGTGTCCGTCCGTCCGTCCTTTTCCAAGCCTTGCATACCGACGACTAATTTAATAATGCAGTGATGATGACTGAGTGGACGTGTCGATTTTTCCGAGGTCAACAATTAAACTCTGAATCAGAACTCGCGCTGACACAGCTTCTGCCTGCTCCTCACCGTGAAGCCGCCACTGTGGTTTCATCTGCTGCCTGAGTACAGAGACATTGTTGTAGGCCAGAACGGCAGCGTCCAGGGCGTTCACCCCCTCCCAGGGGTATGCCGCGGCATGAGATGCCTTCCCGTGGTACTTCACCGTCACCCTGTGTGTGTGTAGCATCAACAGAGGTTTATGGGTTGACTGCAAAATATGTCCTTACGTTGTGAAACCACGTGAGCTGTGACAAGGAACTTACGCGTCAAGTGCGAGACAGGGCAGGAAGGAAACGTCCTGCTGAAACGGATGAGCCATGAATACGAGGTCGAGGTCGGCGAAGGCCCCCGCCTCCATCAGGTCGATCTTTCCTCCTTTGTTCTCCTCTGCAGGGGTTCCGAGAACAGTTATCTAGCCACAAAGTGCTCGAATCAGTCACTGGACATAAATATCACCTTGTGTGTGTCAGTCGCTCCGACTACTCTGATCAGTTGGCTGTAACTTTTCATCTCCCGTAACCAGCTCAATGTTTTCAGTGTGTTGTTGTCACAGTCGATGTTGTCTTTGTTGCGTGTATTTGTTGGATGTGAACGCTGAAGTGGGTCAATTATAAAGACAACTTTTGACCTTAAGTTTTTTGGCCGGAAGGTTAAAAGTTCATTCTTGACCTGACAACAAATATAAGATTACAATACATAGCTTACATAGCTGTGATTGGTGACTCCAAATCACGTCAAGGTTGGTTTTTTTGTGTCTCTTTGTCATTGTTTGGTGTCTTCGTGGTCATGTTGTGTTTTTCATCTATGTATGACAACAGCCTGGTAGTTTCTATCATGTTGTAGCTATTGATGGCATGAAAAGTCTCATCTTGTGTTGACAAGTTGTGTCCTAATGATTCTTGGAGCTTGGGGCGTTTCTCAAAGTTTGACCTCGGCCAATCACAGTCGGTTTACCTTGACTGACAGTTCAGTCTGCTCTTGTACAGCAGCCTTCAGCCCCACGGCGGCCGCGGCTCCCGCCTCCGCTATCAGGTTGTGCCCGCACGCGTGCCCGATGCCCGGCAGCGCGTCATACTCGCACAGGAAGCCCACGTTCAGCACCGGGCCGCCGCCCCCGCCGCCCGGACCCCAGCTGGCCCGGAAAGCGGTCGGCAGCTTGTAGTGACGGTGGACCGTCCACGCCGGGTCCTCCTGAGAGAAGAAGCGGAGCAGCCTGTCGTGCGCATGCGTCTCCTCGCCGCCGAGCTCCGGACGGACCCAGATGTCCCGACTCAAACTGTGCAGCTCGTCTTTCAGCGCGTCTATGCGCCGCTGCAGCGTGTCCTTCATCTGCTGTCGCGTCTCCATGAGTCCGCCAGGTCTGTGAAACACCACGACACAGAGTCCGACACTTCGACAAAACTTTACTCAGCCCGTGGTTTCGGTGTTGTTCCAAAGATCGTCTATTGTCAACAGTGAGATTCACTCCCCTCTTAAGTGTAGCACCTTTCAGAAACCACAGGAAGTTCGGGAGGATCTGCTGGCTTCAGACCGGAAGTAGTTTTTATTTGCAAAATTCTGAGATTTTTGAGAATAAAGTCGTAATTTAATTGACAGACGAGTAGTAATGTTACAAGAATGAAGTCGTAATTTAATGAGAAGGAAAGGAGTAATATTACAAGAATTAAGGTTACGATAATATTAGAACCTACTTATACTTACGCCATTGTTACTTGAATAATTTTGTAATTGAATGTTAAAAGGCCATAAAATTACTCAAATAAAGTCGTAATTTAATGAAAAATAAGATTTAATATTACAAGAATAAAGTCGTAACACAATGAAGAAAAAAGTCATAATATTATAAGAATAAATTTATAATTTAAAGAGAAATAAGCCATAATATTAAAGAAATATTTTTAATACTGTTTTTAATTTAATTTTAAAAAATAAAATAAAAATCGTAATTTGATGAGAAAAAAGAAAAGAATAAAGTTGTTATTTAATTTTTTCAAAACTCATAATAGTTAAAAAATAAAGTTGTAATTTAATGAGAAATAAGCCATAATATTACGGAAATAAAGTTGTAACTGAATTTTTAAAAGTCATAATATTACAAAAGTAAAGTCATATTTCATTATCTAAAGAATACAGTTGAAATTTAATGGAAAATGTCATTACATCACAAGAATAAAGCCAATTTAATTAGTGGAAATGTTGCAAAAGAAAATGAGTATACAACCTCTCCTTCCCTCTCTCTCTTTTTTTTATACACCAGTGTTGAGATTAGTGTCTTCCACGGAACATAACCATCGCCATCTACTGGCCATGATTACACTCCCATTACACTTACCCATGTTAAAATTAATATATCTACATGTCTACTGTATCTAAGTATTAAATGTTTATTGAATTGTGGAAGAATTGAAACATGATCACACGCAGTATTGATCACCGTGTTAAATTTACATTCAAACTATTTGCTATTCAATAATATAACAATATTATCTAAATTCACGTCAATTCACACTCATGCATGTACATGTAAGTGATGCGCATTATTTAAAACCATGCTAAATCATAGTTCTCGTATCGCTGTAATAACTGAGAGTAAGTGGAGCAGAGATAACATTAATTTTCCTATTTCTCTGCAGTCTCAGCAGAGGGACCCAGAGAGACATATACTATGGTAAAAGGCTCTTTTTGCACATGGTTCTGAATTAATTCGTTTAGCAGTGAAAATAAATCCCTATTGTGCAGCTTTTACCTTCAACAATTTAGAAGAACAAATAGAAACATGATAATTGAGAACCTAAAGGTTTTTTTCTTTGTTTCTTGCCTGTAGCTACTCAGAGAAGCAAGCAAACAATGCTTTCCCTTGTTGAGGATAAAGTGGGAACTGGCCCTGAAAAACAAGGTCAATTAGTGCTGAATGAATAAAGACAAAGCTCCACAGCTGTCACACACCCAGTGTGTGTGTGTGTGTGTGTGTGTGTGTGTGTGTGTGTGTGTGTGTGTGTGTGTGTGTGTGTGTGTGTGTGTGTGTGTGTGTGTGTGTGTGTGTGTGTGTGTGTGTGTGTGTGTGTGTGTGTGTGTGTGTGTGTGTGTGTGTGGTAGGTAGATTGAGAGAGAGCAGGTGTACATGTATGTGTTTTCTCTATGTATTTGAGTCTGAGGTTAATTGGGGGCGGTTGTCACAGGAGGAGACATGTTGAACAGCGCTCGGAAAGCTGACACAAACACTGCCTCGCGACATGTCCTGTCTGTCAGCTTACTTTACGCCCCACCGGTGACGCTGACGCGGTAACACTCCACCGCGCATCAATTAAGTGACATGGAAACGGGGCACCCATGTGTCACCCCCCCACCCCATTGTCTTACTCAGAGATTTGCCATGCGAGCATGTGGATAATTTCCCATTATTACACGTTTTTGGCCTCACGTTAGCCTGTGCTACCAAAAACCCCAAAAAATTAAATTAAAAAAAGATATGTGAATGTGCTTTAAGACCTAAATCATTCATTCTAGGATGATAATTTCAATTCATGCATCACACAAGATGGAGTCTAGAGATGAGAATGAGATTCGAAACAACAAATGCCACTGGAGACAAATGTGAAAGTGATTCTGAGAGTGATGCAACACATAAAATGTCTGCTCCTGTGACACGCTGAGCACATGACACATACATTAATGTGAGCTAAATATTTCAAGCAGCGTCGATATGCTAAGTTGAGCCAGTAGTCATCCCACAGAGCGGGAGTGATGCATGAGTTATGATGTATATTATATATGCACGCAGGACGCCCCAGAGGACGACTGGCTTGACAGTTAAAAAGAATGGATGTCCTCCTGATGACAGCATGTCTCTGAAACGGGAGATGGAACAACCAACAAATAATGCCTGTGTGTGTGTGTGTGTGTGTGTGTGTGCGTGCGTGTGCGTGCGTGCGTGCTCGTATTTGCAGCTGCCACAAGAGTGTGGTCCACATTTTAATGTGTTCCTCTACTCCAAATATTGTCTGCGATGTTTGCCAGGAAAAAATATATACGTGATGAATAAAAATGTTATGGTAAGTTAAGATTGTGAGATATAACTCAACAACACATTTTCAGTGACTTTTTATCCATCATGTCCTATTGTGTGTCTGCTCCTTTCAAAACTGTGACAAATCACGGTTAGAAATAGATTTTATGATCTGACAACGCTGTGGTTGAGGTTTAGGCACAAAAACAACTGGGTTAGGGTCAAGGAAACATTATGGTTTGAGTTAATTGTTCATCATCCTGGTTACAATAATAACCGAGTAGTTGAGGCAAGGGAAGGAACATGGGGATCACTTCACGTTCATCCACGCGACCTTCTATTCACAGACTCTGTTGCACTTTATCAACATCAGGGAAATCTATTTTGATTTCATTTTTAAATTAACTTAAAATCTATTCATATTCATATGAATAAATTCATATTTTTTGCAGAACAATGAGGGCACAAAAAGTGACTCAAAGTGCATGACACACAAACGAACATTTAGTAACATATAGAAACCTATATTCATATACTGTAGTTAATTTGCTCATCACACTCTAATGCATAAGCAGTATTTTCTACATCAGAAATTAGAAAACGGAAGAGTTTGTTGGGTACATTCATGTCCAGATAATGTATGAAGGGTCCCTTTCTGTGAAATATATGTATGCGGCCTTCAGCAGCATATGTCAGCTTTCATAAAGAGTCTTCAGCTCTTTAATAAAAGTTGCTACTTCAGTTTTTTTCCACTGAAGGACGGAAAAAAGTCTTTGTCCTGAAGTGAAAATGATTCGAAGGGTCACCAAGTTTACCTCGGATTTCGATAATTTAATATCATCAGTAGAGAGATTTTTTTTTTTTCCCCATTGATTGATTGAATTCCATTTATTTCTGTATGATGTGATTGGCAGCCTGGAACTGAAATCTGTTTGTTATGTCACAATTTCACCTTTTGAGCTGTTTTGATGTTGTGTTTTTTTTTTTAAAGCCACGCTTTTCATTTAGCTTTTTTCATAACTGGGCTTCCGCATTGACCTCAATTCTACCAGTGCACTGTTTTTCCTGACAAGTCATTGATGAGACTGATTTTAAACATGAGATTCAAGTTGACTAAAGGAAACTGACAATGTACCATTCGTGCTTGCTCAGTCCTGTCAGCATTACTGTCAAACAAAATGCACCCTTATAGGAGTCCCCCGGAAATCCAGCCTGCCACGTTCGATATTGCACAGCAAGCGGCTTGCTAGTTGGAAAATATCCCCGAAGGGCCTCGGGAATGTGTATACGTGTGTGTGTGTGTGTGTGTGTGTGTGTGTGTGTGTGTGTGTGTGTGTGTGTGTGTGTGTGTGTGTGTGTGTGTGTGTGTGTGTGTGTGTGTGTGTGTGTGTGTGTGTGTGTGTGTGTGTGTGTGTGTGTGTGTGTGTGTGTGTGTGTGTGAGAGAGTGTGTGTGTGTGAGAGTGTGAGTGTGCACAACTTGTCCTGTTTCTGTCATTAATGTCACATCAGTGCACACAATGTGCCGCTGCGTTCTCCGAGCTTGAATACATTAACACCTCGGTTTATCAAGTCATCGTGCACCTTCAGGGGTTTGAGTGGGGGTAGGATTACACTGTACAACATTTGTCTGGTTTCTCTGATGCATGATGGTTTATGATTGAATGTAGCTTCATCCTGGTCTTGTAAGTATGTAAACCCACTAAAAAAAAGACAATTTTATTCCCAATCTATGCATGTGAATTCAATTTCTAAAAAAAAGATTCTAGAACCAGAATCCACATTTTCACATGAATTTGTGTCTGTTTTATGCTTGACCTCTTTAAAATAAGCGCTTTTACGTTTGCTGTCCTGAACACCGTTCAATGACGATTCCTGTTGAACACAGATAGAAACACGTTTTCTCATCTCGGGTTGCAGCAGACAGTGAAGCTGCTCGCAGACATGCACAGAAGTCAGGACATGTTCCTGAATCCAGACGGGCTGTGAGAACACAAATGTCCACAACAGTTGCTCGAGACATTTTCAAGAATTTTTCCTGCCAGCCCCGTCAAATGTCTGGACAATGTCCGAGTGAGCCCATGTCAAAATATAAGGAATATCTCCCAGGCGCCACCCCTCGCCCGAATGTTCCGGAAATGTTTCCGCTGTTGTGAACATGTCGGACCTGGACAATCTCCTGCTGCGTTCTTCATATTAGAATGGCAAACTCCGGGAGATGTCCAGATCCATTTTTCCAGACCTTTTCCCGAGTTCATGTCAACAGAACAGAAGATTTGGGGAGGGAGGAGTCTAGTACACGTCTGCATCTACAAAACATCCGAGTCAGGACTGCAGAGCGAAAAATTCTCACCGAAGTACAAAACCTTATAGATTCCTGTTTGATCAGAACACATTTCTTCATCCTTTGCTTTTCCCTAACCTCAGGTTTTGTTGCATTTTTCTACCAAGTCCTCCCAAGAAGTTCACATAGCTGCCCTCTGTGCTTCACAGGATGCCCTGTAGTAGCGCTGCCCTTTCTTTGTTTGACAGCTCTGAAAAGGCTGCTGTCTGCCCCAGTGACATCAGCCTTTGTGGGCAGTGTGCTGAACAGCGGGAGTACGAGTTGTCCCTCGAGCCACAGATGAGCAACGATCAGCAGGGTGTGTGTGTGTGTGTGTGCGCGCAAAGTGGAGCTTAAATGCAGGTTTGAAAATGTTGCCCTGCTGAGTTGATTATGATAACAACAAAAAATTGTGTACCTGACAACAATGTGTGAGAATAGAAATGCAAAATAAATCCCTCACATTCATGAAATCTCTTGTAGTTTGCGTTTCTTCTGCATCAGTCATGAGAGGAAGCTTTATTTGAAAGTGAGAAAACTCCATTCAAACTTCAAAAATCATTGTAAGCCCAGAGATAGTTGGTACCTTTTTTCAGGCCGCCACTTACAGAAGCCTGATTTGTATAGGCCCACGTGTATTGCGTTCGCACATGATACACTGTGAGCTTAACTTCAGGCTTTGAAATCCACCGTGAGTTCCTCAGGGGCAGGATTAATTTCAGTTGTGTGCTCCAGAGGAGGGAAGACACTCCTCCCTCTCTCCTCTTCAGAGGACCTTCGGACTATGGTAATTGCCACGGGCAGAAACTGTTTAAATAAACCTAGAGCATGATGCCGGGGCGACTGAGGGGCCAAAAGGTCTGCAGGGAGGAGCGGGGATCAGACTTTCTCTCCTCCGTCTGCTCAACATTTCAAGGGAGCCGGGGGAGAAACTGCTGCGTCGGCACACGACAGTCGGTGGAAAGCGAAACACATGGAGAGCCTTGTAGACTTTATATGTCACGTAAATAGTGTTATGATATTGTAAATGATATTATAATGATTGCGTATGTTTGTTTATCTTCACAGAGAGCGAGACCTTCTGACGTGAACTCCAGGAAAATTTGACCTGATGACACTATGAGAAAAACAAGAAAAAACGATTAATACAAATCATCTTCAGGGGAGCGGGAATGTATGGACCAAAATACAATGGCAATCCATTGACAGTTTTAAATAGAACAATAAATATAACAATATATGTGTTAAATACTACCAATATGAAAGGATAACTAGTTTATTCTAAAAAGGATGACATTCACAGTGGCTTGCGTGCACTCAGCCTAAATTTCATACGGAGTACGTACATTTCAAATGTAATAAATAATGCATGTCCCTCTGCGCGATGCCTGAACACACTCCCTCTCTCCGTGTCTCTCCATCTCGAGCCAGCCGACATGTCAAGGAGAAAGCTCGGGTGTTAATTGGAAGCTCTCCCACGGGAACTCGTGGGCGTCCTCGTCGCTCCTCTGTGTTTATCGACTAATGTGATTGTCACGGCTCTCTCAGATTCATAGCTGCCCCTGAATAATGCACATGCTTAATATTCTCTTCAGACTTTTGTGACCTGTTGTGCATAAATAATACTTAGGCGTTCCATAAAAAAATAAATGAAAATCTTTGCTGACACGTGTGTTGCGTTTGTGATGGCTGTTGGGTTGAGCCCCTCCTCCGACACTTGTAGAGTGTTGATGATTTCGACGCGTCCTGCGGGAGAATCTTTCAGGTCAAACCGTGGGCTTACGTAGGAATGATTCAGAATTTCAGGAAACAGCTTTCTCTGCATTGTTGCCAAGTTGACGTGTATGAAGACAGCTATGATGTGTCCCGATGTAACAAAATACGTGTGTGTGGACAAAAAACAAGACACAAAACAAGATACGAGGGTGATAATAAGCATCCTATTAAGCTGCTAAGTGGCTCTACCCTGCTGTTTTATGCTGTGAGCATGTTCGCATTTTTTCTTTCAAACTATCCCTAAATAGTAGCTGAGTAATAGCTGATCTTTATAATATACTGGCAAGCACACAACGGATATTTCACACTTGATTCACTTTCATCCTTAGAACAACACACACAAATACAAAACACACACATACAGGCAAGTTGGTAAAGGGAGAAAAGGTGCAGTCCTGAAATTGCTTTTGTCTAATTAGATTTTGCAAAAGCTACCATCACGAGAATCTAATCCACCCTGATAAGATTCTTTTAAAAAAATTGTTTTGATCTCGTGTCTGATGGAGATTAAACTCAGCCCGATGAGCCTAAGTGATTTCAACTGAGAAATGAATCTAATTATTATTCCACAGGCTGTTGTTTATTCAAACAATATGAATGAGTGAGTTCTGGTGACAAAATCACATCTATTGAAAACCAGCCATAGCTAAGTGACAAACTGAATGACGATAATAAGATAGTTAATAATGCTGTAAATAAATGCAGTCTATTTAAAAAGAATCACTCAACAGCCATTTGATTAGTATGATAGTCCTCATGCAGGATGTGGGGACAGTGTCACTCACCACAGGAGGCCCCCTTCAAAGCCTGATTACAATGGAAGGCAGCAGTGTCCAATATATTTTTCTAAAAAAACATGTTTTAGTGATGTTTTGGGTAATCACTGATCATTCCTCCTAAACATAGCATTAGAACAGTTGGATTAAAAAGATGTCGAGTGAAAAGCCCTCAACTAAATCTATTTGTCACCAGCCGATGTGTGGTCATGATGTTGGGCTTTGCACAAGATATGATCGTAGAAAGGACGGCAGAGAGTTTCTTTTTTATTCTGTTTAATTTTGTTCATGTCTACTTTGTTCTTTTACTATTTTTGCAGCATTTTCTTGGTCATGGATAAACATGATCATCTTTTATTGTGAATATTGTGCAATAGTATATTTACAGGTTTACAAGACAAGAACAATGCTGGTATGTAACGGAATTATATACATAATCTTAAATCATGATATATATATATACACACACACAAAAGCAGAAATTAAATTAAATATGTATACTATAATATAGGTGTTGTGTTTTGTCTTGCACAGTCTGGCTTATTTTCATTACACAGCTGTTGTGACAGTGTTCATGGGAACTAACTCCTGCCTCACTCATTTCTGAGCCTGTAGAACAAAATGAATCAAGTAGTTTGTGTTGTTCTTTGGACTGAGCAGTGTTGTGTTCTTGTTTTTTCTTGTTTTTCAGACTTTACAACATTTTTGCATAATCTTTTTCTTGAACGCTCTCTAGCATTTTGTCCCTTGCCGTGTTTGCTTTCAGCTTCAAGGTCGTGCAAATTGCAAACACAAAAGACAAACAGAACAAAACCGAGATGCTTTCAACGTTTCATTCAAGTCCAACATTCAACCTCCTGACACTGCGTTTGGAGCTCCCCCGTGTTTATCTCCTCTCAACACTGTGGTTACTTCTTAGGACTGACAGATGGGGCTGCTCCTTTTGGGGCTCACACTGCTGCATGTGAGTTGTATTTTGCTACCACAAAAAACAAAAATCCCTCTGGGAATCAATCAAAATGCCATTTTGATACAAATAGAAGCGCTGTTGGTGTTATCAGAAGTAGCATGCAAAATATCAGATGCACAAATGAAATAAATAGGGAACCTTTGACATTTTTTGAAGATACAATTATTATGCCTCTGATATTTAACAAAAGAAAAAGACATACACACCTCAAATTGCTGCTAATACATTTATAGCGTGCGTTAAGACTTCACATGAATTCCATTTTCTAATGATTATGGTCAAAACCTGTCAGCTTTAATAACATAATA
This sequence comes from Scophthalmus maximus, assembly GCF_022379125.1. NCBI lineage: Eukaryota > Metazoa > Chordata > Actinopteri > Pleuronectiformes > Scophthalmidae > Scophthalmus > Scophthalmus maximus. The sequence goes on from NC_061529.1 coordinate 9,920,078, forward strand.
TGAGACTGTCTGTCCCAAGATCCCAGAGCTCATATATCACAGAGAAAATTGAAACACCTTCGATGCCACAGAAGCTCTCACACTAATGCTCTCACGCATTAAAACACACACACACACACACACACACACAAGAACAAACTATGAGATGCACAGAACGCTTCACATTCAGTGAGTCTGAAAGGGAAATAATCAGGAACGAATAGGATAATGTGCTGATTTCTTTGTGGGAACAGGTGTTGTCCGGTGACACATCATTAATCAAATAAAACTTAACAATGAACTCCTGACTCTGGTGGTCATGACCTTTGACCTCACCCATGTACATGCATCTGAGAGAGAGCATGATGAGAATTGAACCTCCGTGAAAGCAAAGCTGCGTTAGACCATTATGACCTGAAGAAAACCAGAGAACCTGAACCTGCAGCACAACTACAATTCCTCTTTTCAACAAAGTTGTTGTGTTGTGACATACAACAAAAAATAGAGTAATATCCGTGGATCTAAAGCCTGTTACAGCACATCTCTATGAACCTCAGGCCACAGAGCGCCACTGTTGTTCCAAAGTTATTAAAGACACACAAATGAGCTACACTGTCTCACTGCATAACTGCATAACAGGTTCCTTCATCACAACAAACATGGACACTGTCATTTCCAGATAGACCAGCGTGCTTCCTCACAAGGAAATACTTACTGGGGCGATAAAAAGGAGAAGGCAACAGACAAGCAATGTTGGTCACTTGATTGGTTTTGTTGACAGTAGAGAAAATGGAAATAATTAATTGTGATTAAATATTAATGTGAAATGGAGAAATAATTGCTCACCAATGCTCCTAAAAGCAGTTTACACGGCAATATTGGGATAAATGTCTCTGTGACTGAACCACACAGTTTCACACAAAAGAGTAATAATTTGATCTGTCGCTTCCATGTATCCCTAAAATCAATTTAGAAAGAAATTCAAGCTCTGGTTAGCCACAAAAAGGAGCCAGAGACAGAAATACAATAACATGTTTCATTCGAATCGTTCAAGGAAAGTAGAGGTTAGAATGTTCTGACAACAGAGTGAAAGGATTTTTTTTTTTTTCCAGTAATGCTGAACATCAGGCTCTGCTGAACGCTGAGTAAAGGTAGGAATTTGTGTTTGGACAGGAGACCAACGGAGAGTTACCATCAGCAAGCGAAGAGGAAACAATCTGACTTGAAGGATCGCAACAATCCCGACGTGGTGATGGGCCCGAATAATAACAGAACCCGTAGACGACGCATTCATCCGCTGCTTTCCAAAAACACCATCATCAAACCAACTGGGGTTCTTATGTGCCGCCTGAGTGTCTCTGCAGAGATGTATACATGCACAGAATCAAACACACACGCGCACATATTCGCACTCACCACAAAGGGGAAATGCGGGTGACCTTGAACAGCTACGGCACAGCAAAGTTTCCATGGTGATGCACCTGAAATGCTAACACAGACAAGTTGCAGCTTTCATTGCATTTCTCAGCTTGTGAGACTGATAATTGTCCTTGTCGAGACACAAAAGAATTGTTTTCTGCAGAGCTTCGCCGTTATTACGCGAGAGGTCGATGACAATTGCGCGAAGTAATACAGAGACAGCTGAGTGCGTAAAATGGACGTAGGGAGAGAATCTGATATTTTAAATGTGAATAGTGAAAAGGTGAATCACAACAGGTGAATTAATACTTTCTAAAAACAAACACAGCAGCCGTTTATTCACTTCAAAGCTGACACGGATCCTGGTTTTGTGCTATCTTAATGAACAATATCGACGGATGATTTAAAATGTAATGCACACACGTGAGCCTACAGTCAATTTGGCAACAAGCTGTGAATCGCGTGTGTCTGCGTGGGGCGGGGTGCTGTAGGTGTAAAGCGATCGGCTGCGTTCACTAGGTTCAGCGTGATGGCTGGTGGCCGGCTGCCAGCAGAGTTGTTTATGCCCTGTAGCCATCGATCTGTTTTCCAGCCCAGATGGCTGCGATTACTTTAGGAGGGGAGATATGAGCTCAATCAGACAGGGATCAAAATCAAATCTGTCCTCGCGTGCTGTTAAAATCCAAATCAGCGTCTTTGCTGACACTCCCCTGGGGTCCACAGTCATCGTATTTTGGTCAGATATAGCTCCACCGTGTTGACCCCGCAATGCACCGCAATGTGTGGAAATTAAAAGCCTGTCGAAATAAACAATCTTTCAACCAGCAGCATTACATGTACACATGCACGAGGCAGCTCTACGTGTGACACTGCAATAAACATACGATGCAGTGAATCAAACACATACATACATATTGTTTGTTTGCAGGTGAACAGTGATGATACTGTGAACTTAAGATCAATCGGTGTGTTAGGAAACAAAAACACTCGATGTGTAATGGATTAAATTAAGGGTCCATAAATTCCTTATATTACATACTCTGTTAGGAGACTTCCAGTAAATCACCAAATCTCTCGGAATTTAAGCACCACCTGCTTAATGGAAGAAGAAGAAAACACTATTCCAGATGTCATGCAGTGTTAGGTGTTCTGTTCTTTGCAGACCTGGTTGCTTGTATCTCCACTTCTGATTGGGCTTAGGGTGATGACTTGGGAGACTTTCGTCATATGGAAACGGGCGTGGTTTCAATGAAATTGGTTTGGAAAAACACTGCTCCCCATTTGGTTTAGGTGCATTCAAAACCTCTACGGTACAGGCCACTAATGTTTATCTTTGAGCCAAGACTCACAGTATGTGTGATATCTTGACCCTTAAACTTCATCAACCTCCTGTGCCTTGCTGTGTCTCCCTCAGAGCACAGTGCCTGTATTCAATAGACAGAGTTTACACATAATTGATTGCAAAAAAATAAATGATCATTTATCTGTGTACCAGACACACTGTAATGCCCAAAATTGTGGAAAGGAATATAAACATCACGAGAATATGACCCACAGTAAAATGGAGGAGAGAAACTTTCATCTGCCTCAGTTCTTTTTTTTCTTCTCGCTGATGATTTCACACAAAACCCACTTCTGACCCTGCAGTCAGTGCTAATGCTTCATTTGCAGCAAATGTTTTAGCATCACTCAAAATGGGTCAACCCGTTCTTTACTGCTCACCACAAATGCATTCAGACAGATGGTGTGGAGTGTATCTCAGACGTGGATTCTGCATTTTCTTGCAGCGTGCAGGCAAATGCATCACTGCCAAGCAGTATTTTTCACCTTTTTTTGTAACAAAACCTTTTTCATTCCAGGACTCTGTGGCGTTTAAATGTATCTCACTGTACCAAAGCAGTGAAAGACAGAAAAAAAAGGGACGTATGAACTTGCACTGACCGAAAAAACCAAAGAGAACAAATTAAATGCAACCAATTTCCGCATTTATTTGCGTCGTGTTTCCACAAGTGAACAACAAACCACCTGCTAAGTCTTTGTGATTACCACTGTGTTCTGCTGAGAAAAAAAAGAAAAGTCTTTATAAAAGCTAATGGTGCATGAAGGGGATTCTGCCCACTGACCATTATGCTGTCTATGCTTAGCAACTGTTCAACTCGCTTAAAGGGGCAGTCTGCAATTTTGGAGAAAGCTTGTTTCTCTCTTTGTTGTTGTCGTGATTTTACTGCTTCTGTGAGACGCGAACCCGAGACCTCCGGCATGGGAGTCCGACGCACTTACCACCAGGTCAGAGCCACTCTCTTAAGGCTTCGACGAGTGATGTGATGTGCACTTGCAGTGTTGTGTGGTGCGGTCCGCACCTTCTTTTTGTTTTCGATTTACAGGGCCAGTGCTGAGCCGGAAACCCCGATTTTTTTTCGCCGCACACACAGAAGCGAAAGCTAACGGACGGAGAGGAAAGATTTTTACAAAGCGTGCATTGCTTTGGAATCGCTCACTGCCCCTTTACGTTATTTATCATGGATAAAACACATGCATTGAATTACATGTGGTGCTTTCTCTCTTTTGTTCAGTTTGCAGTTTTTTTTCTTCCAGCCATGAAGAAATTCAGTCACAGAAGGCGCTAAGTCACAACTTTTTCATACTTTGTACTGAGCTGTTGATCTCTGCGAGGGAGCTCTGACACAGGAGAGAAACATGACAGGCAACGTTCACACTTCACTTCTCCCTGTTTGTTTCTCTGATGATGTTTCCTGGGTGGGGAGCAGTCTGTTCAAATAGTCTTGGGGAAAATAGAGGAAGAAACTGCCTGATGAAGTGAGCTGGGAGGATGCAGAAGGCTGTCGACCGACGGCGGGAGAGGATGCACAGGCCTTTTCAGATTAAAGAAACGTGTTAAACAATGTTGAATTAAGTTAGCTAGCATTACATTTGGAGAAATTCGACAGAAACTTTCTGTGGCTCCATGTTGGCTATAGTGTCTCCAGGGGGAACAGAGGAACAGATTAGAGAAGTGGCAGATTAGGGAAGAGTTAATAGCTGTCAGCGTTCATCCACAACCTCCTCCCTCGTGCATCGTCTCCTCCTCCCCCTCCCCCCTCCCTTCCCCTCCTTCCCCTCCTTCCCCATGCCCACTCTCCCATCTTCCAACACCTTGTCACAAACACATCGGAGACATGGCAGCGTGCTATAGAGTCGTGTCTGGGAACTGTTTGTGTAACCACTACATGCAGTATTTCAAGCCCCAAAATGCAGCTATCTGTCCGATTTCACAAAATAAACAGTTGAATATGAAATAGATTTAAAAGGTTCTTTGATTCCCATGCATTTGCATTTTAGTTTTATTGATTGAAAGTTTCGATGTGGAAAGACTGGAGTCAATATAATTTCATGATACAGGCAGCCACTTAGATAGAAGTTGACTGTACATTGAGAAGGATCAATACTAAATGAGATGCTTTGTGGTGCTTTTCATGAAAATCAATCACTACCAAAAGACAGATGGACGTGAAAGAAAACAGCAGCCGCACATTACTGTGAAATCTCTCTCGCCGGTGCTTTGGGTGACGATGATGACTATGAAATTATGATGCTAATTATCACGATGGATTACCAATCCCCCTGCTTAGAGAGACAATAGATAGCAGCTCCCAAGTCAAAAGTTAAAACAGGAAGCCGTGAATCAGAAGGCACTTCACATATATATCTGAAATAATTCACAGATAGTTGATAGGACGTTTCACTCACACTGTCTGTCTGTCGTAAATCATCTTCGTGAAAAGGACATATCGGATGCAGTGTTCTGCCACAAATGATCAATGGCTGTGTGTGAATCTGCACTTCCAGTGCAGCATAACAAGTGTGTGCAGTAATTAGTTGGATGACTCTACAGCCTCCTCTGTTCTGCCAAAAAAAACAAAAACTGGAGGCACTGGCAGGGTGTGCAGCGGCTGTCACTGTTGTCCCCATCGCCAAATGTCATGTATTCTCTACAACAAGATACATGGAAGTCGGAAGATGGCTCCTCTGAGGGTGCGTAATGGAAATAATTGCGCATGACAGTAGTAGTAGTGGTGGTGGTAGTAGTGTGTGTGTGTGTGCGTGTGTGTGTGTGTGTGTGTGTGTGTGACCTCCAACTGAAAAAAAATAGACAGATGGTGCAGAATATTCAGAGAGGACTATTAGTTGTGCACTAAAATGCATAGATCATTTTTTGAGTGTTACATTCATATAACCAGTCAATTCAACGTAAGAACCCGTTGTCGTGCATGCAAAAGCTTACTCATGCAGAATGGGCCATATAGATAAATACACACAGATTGTTAAAATGGTTATTTTTTTAATTGCAGCCTTGGAGGAGCGGCAGTGAAGAGGAGTGGACGAGGCTCAGGGATGCGCTCCCTCCGGCGCGCGAACACCTCAGACCACGTGACCAACGGGCGCACAAAGCCTTATAACCGCCCGCTCTCACAAACACACCCAGCGGCTGCCCGTCTGTCTGACTGACTGACTGACTGGGCTCACTGTAGTTGACATTGACAGGCCGGCGAACCATCTGGAGAACAACAGCATCAGCTGCTTCCAGTTGTGTTGGAGCAGCTGTGAGTGGAGACGGCGGCGGACTGGTTCTCTGCCAGTTCAGTTGAATTGGGTTGTTGCGTCATGGGTCGATGTTCGTGCTGAGGAAATCAAGGTACGTTGTTTGGTTGTTTTTTTAAATGTACTTTTTTAGTCAATTTCTCTTCCTCATTGCTTTAACTTTAACAACCACGCGAAAAGCTTTGGTCCAAACACAAGCTTGTCAATACAGAATGTGTTTTTTCTTATGTGTTTCCAACACGTATTTCGTTCTCAGCTGGTCAGGTCATGCTTAATCGTGAGCCAACACTGTTGCTCCTCTGCAAAAACATCTTCTTCCAAAACCTTAAAGTAAACTGGTAATGAATTAACATCGTGATTAAATGGATCATTGGACATGTATGTACACTCTTTGTCTGGTTTCTCCCTGGATGCTTAATTAATGTAATGATTATTGAAAGAAAAAAAAGGGGTTAATGCTTAATGACCTACTTTAATTAATAAGAAAGCCCTGGTTGTCCCACATACTTAATGCAGTGATTTTCCCCGAGGCGGCACAGGTTTGTCATCAACTGTTCAGTTTCCCACTATTGTCTGGGATGCATCTGTTCTGGAGTCGGCTGGCTGATACACAGACTCACTTAATATCTGCCAGCAACATATTAATTCTCCACTATATGTATCATTGATAAATATTAATGGAACTTTTTTATATTTTAAATAGCTGGATGTACATATTCATTTTTTGTCTGAAGTCTTCGTGGAAAGAATTTATGCTTGTTTTTCTGTCTTTTTCTTCATAGATGTCCTTTTGCTCGGCTTTAATGCGGCGTCACCACACACCTCTCCACTGAGCATCTCCACTGCCGCGAAGCAGCCATGAAGTTGGCTTTGCACCGGATAGCAGGCACCACCATGAGCACATTAACAACAGGTGTCCAGTATCTCGGCTCCAACGACGCCAGCTACGACGACGCCTCCAGCGCCTCCAGCCTGATCAAGAACAATTTAAATTTTGAGAAATCTCACTCTGCCTCAATCAGTCACTCCCTCCCCGGTCTCGTACCCGGAGATAAGGAGGTCGTTTACAGAGGCTTCTCTCCGATCTTCCCCACCAACGTATCGGTCTTTTTACTCGGCAATGGCACGTCTGCAGAAAGCGGAGGGTGTGGGGAAAACTTTGGGGACAACATGGAGTGCTTCATGATTCTGACTCCTGGTCAGCAGCTCGCGGTCGCCATCTTGGCACTCACCCTGGGTACATTTACGGTGCTGGAGAACCTCATGGTGCTGTGCGTGATCCTGCACTCTCAGACGCTTCGATCTCGGCCGTCCTACCACTTCATAGCCAGCCTGGCTGTGGCTGATCTGATAGGAAGCATCATTTTTGTCTACAGCTTCCTGGACTTCCATGTCCTCCACCGGAAGGACACCCCTAACGTTTTCCTCTTCAAGCTGGCTGGGGTCATAGCCTCCTTCACCGCCTCTGTGGGAAGTCTGTTTCTCACTGCGATCGACCGATACATCTCCATCCACAGGCCCATGGCATACAAACGCATTGTCACGAAGACAAAAGCAGTCGTTGCCTTCAGTTTGATGTGGACAATCTCCATTGTCATCTCACTGCTGCCGCTGCTGGGCTGGAACTGCAAGCGTCTCAACTCTGTCTGCTCGGACATCTTCCCGCTGATCGACCAGAAGTACCTGATGTTCTGGATCGGGATGACGAGCATCTTGGTCCTGTTCATCATCTACGCCTACATGTTCATCCTCTGGAAGTCCCACCACCACGCTGTTCGCATGCTGAGCCGCAGCTCCCAGAGGAGTGTGATTGTCTACACCGCAGAGGGGAATAAAGTTCAGACAGTGAGGCCCGAGCAGGTCCGGATGGACCTCCGCCTGGCTAAAACCCTGGTTCTGATCCTGGTGGCCCTCATCATCTGCTGGGGCCCTCTGCTAGCCATCATGGTGTACGACCTCTTTGGGAAAGTGAACGACTTCATCAAGACCGTGTTTGCCTTTTGCAGCATGCTGTGTCTGCTCAACTCCACCGTGAACCCTGTGATCTACGCCATGAGGAGCAAGGACCTGCGCAGGGCCTTCCTCAACATCTGCCACGGATGCGGGGGAGCGACGCAGCCTCTGGACATCAGCGCTGAGAGTGACTGGAACACCAGGAGTGTGAGAAGCGCAGCAGGCGGGGCGGGGAAAGATGGAGCCACCTGTGGAAACACCCAAGTCAAAGTAGCCCAGGTTACTGTTTCTGGAGTGACTGAGCCTCACACTGTAGTGGCGGTTTGAAAGACGAGCGGCTCTTCTCTGGTACAACGGTGAACTAAAGATGTTGTAGAATAGCCCCGACCCTCCCAGTGCAATGCTCTGTGACTGTGAAATGTGCCAAAACATGAGAAAACACACCTGATGACAAGATGTTATTGCTTTAAAGCTGAAATCTGTGATATTAATACAATCTTGTTTTGCTTCTGTCTTTACCCTTGAGAAATGGTTTGTTAGGTTGCACAAATCTGATGATCAAAAACTGCAATATGATCTTATTTAATTCAGGAAAATAATATGGTCATATTACCAACAACCATAACAAATGCAACAGACTTTTTCCGTTTGAAAAGTGTAGATTTTTCTTTTTTTACTTTAAAGATTTCAGCTAGAATTTCCATTGGAACTTGACCTTTTTTCTCACTTTATATCATAGCAGTATTGTGGCAGTAATGCAAAGTATAACTGTGTCTACCTTCATGCTCAATGTTAGTTTTTGAAAGACAGTACACTGCTTGTAGGGAAGATTAGCATCTCATTAGTGATTTGAAATCAGCTACGCTGATGGTTTTGTAAGACCATGATATTGTGAAAATTGGCTGTTAATTCTATCAAATTTTAATCAATTTTATTTTTTTTACTGTTCTTTGCAAAGCAAATGGCGAGTCGTACTTAATCCTAAGTAGTCCTAAATATGAATGGCTTTTTGATTAAATCTGAACCTCAGTCTGCAGTGATTTTGAAATGTTACATAGCTGCTTATTACACGTGTTTGTAAGTGAGTTACAGCATTTTGTGTGAAGCTACACTGGCACTCCTTGTGAAGCATCCATTGTGCCATTTTGTTCCTTAAAGGTGTGTAAGCCAGGACTCGAGTCCACTGAACATATGACATTTGTCTATTTTTATCATTATTGTTGTCAGCATACTTGGTATGTTTTTCTTTTTCAATAAAATCATGAAACCTCAGCAAACCAGCATGTCAGCTCCTGCAGCTAATTTACTGGAGATGAGATATGTATTTCTTTTCTCTTCAAGTTTCAAAAGTGTGCGCGCGTGTGTGTGTGTGTGTGTCTCTGCAACATCTACTTGTGACCCCTCGTCAAAGGCTCTTACTTACTGTGGACTACTGTAGAGTTCTGAGCAATTCGCCAAGAAGATTTTTGGTTTTGTTTTATTTGGCTATAAATTAATAAAATAAAAGCCACTAAATCAAAATATTGATATAACTTCTTGATGTGAGTTATGAGCGTTATTGTTATTAGACCTTGAAAGATACAAATATTTTTTTAAGTTACTCACAATGAATATAATTTATGTCAGATAAACATAGGTAATATAATCCTTTTTTTTAAATTAATTTAACCATCTCGCAAACACTGGTTCAATAAGTGACGTTATCTGTGTATTAGCTGTATATCATGTGTCACACTGCCCTCCTGTGGGGAGGAGAAGACACTGTCATTGTTAATTCCAATTAATTGATAATGTTGATGATTAAAATTTAATTCAATCAAATTATTTTGGATGATTGTAAATGAATAAATGTAAGCCATAAAATCAAAACCGTGAACTTGGGCCGTACGTATTTTCAACGACGACGACGTCAAACGTTTAAATTTCCCATCTTGTACTGTTTCACTATATGTCCCAGAATGCATCGCGGCGCTGTTCACATGTGACGTCACGAGCCGGAGAAGCCGACAGCCCCCTGTATCACAAACAAGCAGCGAAGTTGCGTTGCTGGCTAGCTCCGCTACCTGACCGCCGACAGTTGGCCCGCTGCTGGCTGCTCGTCGCCGCAACTTTCAGGCAAGCAACTTTTAGAACAAGACGAGTTGTCGAACGCAGTCGGAAGAGACCGGTCCCAACAGCAGGTGAGAGGGAGCTCTATCCAACTGTTTAACCGCAACAGCTGCAGGCGGAGCTAACGTTAGCTTTGTTGTCTTTTTTTGAGTGTCGGCTAGCGAGCGCGGCTAACGTTAGCTCGCTAGCCGATGTTTAAAGCCCTCAGCTGCGCAGTATTCTCGGCGTGTACTCCTCGGCGGATCAAACCGATGTCAGCGGGGAAAGCCAGGTTTTGATCGGCACGTCGCGCTGAAGAGCGGCCGTGGCCAGCGGTCGTCTGACATTTCTGATGTTATCGCGTCGTCTTCGTCTTGTTGCAGTGTTTTGCGGCCACCTCTCCTCCTGACTAACTGAAGTCATGGCGTGTGGAGCCACCCTGAAGAGGACCATGGATTTCGACCCGCTGATGAGTCCGGCTTCACCCAAGAGACGGAGGTGCATCCCCGTGTCCCCGTCGTCCCCGTCCCCTAGGAAGTACCTCAGCATGGAGCCCTCGCCATTTGGGGAGTCATCGTCCAGACTCAGCGCAGGTAAGGTCCCTGGTGTCGGCCTGCTCAGGCGGCAGCAACACCGTGGAAGACCTCGCAGGCGGAATCGACCAGGTGGCAGCTGGCTTTGTCTTCACCAGCTCATCTGTGTCCTTCTCTGTTCACTTGTCCGTCTAGAACAAATCCTCAACAGTATCAAGCAGGAGTACAAACGCATTCAGAAGAGGAAGCATCTAGATGGAGGCTACCAACAGACCGAGTGCTGCTATTCTCCTGAGTCCCCCTCCCAGTCGTCCACTATGAATGTTTCCAGCATGCCAGGTGAGCGGTGTAACACTCTGTCCGTAGAAGAGACTGGTATCGACGTGGAAATGTCGAATTGTATACTGTGTAATCACAGATACTACATGACACGGCGATTCTTCCATTGTTGTTGCTTGATTTGCGCAGGAACGTCCTCTGGAGGCGTCTCTCCTACTAGAAGAGAACAACCATTATTCACCCTCCGACAAGTTGGAATGATCTGTGAACGCCTGCTGAAAGAACGGGAAGACAAGGTGCGGGAGGAGTACGAGGAGACCCTGACTTCAAAATTGGCAGGTTGGTACATTCTGAGGAAGAGTGGCACGTGACACAAAACTCAAATTAGAAATTCTTTCAGTCGTTGGGAAACTTTAGTCAATATCTGAAAATATTGCGTGCATTTCAATAATGGAAGTTGTAACGAAGTTGTGATCTCCTGTCAATTTCAGAACAGTATGACACCTTTGTGAAGTTCACACACGATCAGCTAATGCGACGATTCGGGGAGCAACCTGCAAGCTGTGAGTACTTTTCATTTCATCAGTGTTTACACAGTCCTGTTTTCATGGGATTACCGTACGTGAGAAATGTGCTGGATCTCAGATTGAGCTCCGCCTTTGAAGTTTTAAAGTCTGGTTTCTGTGCTTTGTTTCATCTCCCTCCGCTCCAGATGTTTCCTGAGTGTGACACAGAAATGTCTGCAAGACGGGCCTCTCTCGCTGCGAGCTATCATATGGTATATTTCAAGAAAGAAAAAAGAAAAAAAGCTCATCATTGTAAGAGATTCAGTTTAGCTAGATGAAACGAAACTTTTCTTACTGTGCCATATTTCTGTCTTTGGGCAAAGGTTTATATGAAGCTGTTGTCAGTTGTTACCACTCTGTTGTAAGCAACCAGGTCCTAATGCAAAGTAACGGACCCTATCTCTACCAGTGGCCTATGTTCCTCCTGCTGTACGTATCTACAGTTATCTCACTTTTGTAATGATTCCCAGCATTCCAGACATTGTCACTTGTTTCTGTTTGTTACATGTATATATGATGAAGCAGCAGAGTTTTAAACAAGGTTTGCTGGTCAATCTGAAAAGAAGTGGAAGAAACAGCTGAGCAGAGAGAATGTTTGCAGTTTGTCCTCTGTTCATTACTTTTTAAACTTCAGCATAACATGGTCTAATTTTTTTTCTCCACTCCCTACCAGTGTTTTATTTATTTTGACTTTTGTTTTGCTGGTATCATTTTGAAACCAATGTACTTATTGGAAAAAACAATAAAACTTTTAAGAGTTCAGAATTGTTTTGATGATTAAAAAAAATTAACTTGTATATTTTTCTGAGGTGCGATCAGTACTTGAAGAATCCTTGTTCAACATCCGATGACTCCTTCAAAGCTTGTCCACCCCTGTAATCACTGTTTTTTATGAAAAATACAAATTTCAGATTTCCTCCAGACACTCAAGATAAACTACATTTCTGTTTTTGGACCACACAGCACCTGAAATAAGATGTAGATCCTAAGATAGAAATCTTTGTTATACTCTACCAAAGCTATGAATACAAATAAAATGTATGTCACAGTGACTTACTTATTTTTTTATTGGGAGGAAAAACAGTACAAAATATAAATCCAAGTCCCGATTGATAAGCACCACAGAGTGTTATTGGTCAGCAGCCTCCCCAGGTTAGTCGAGCCACGTGGTCCGTCTTCTGCTTGGTGGACTTTATGAAGCCCAGAAACTCGAGCTCTGACACGGCTTGGATGAAGCGAGCACTGGAGCGCGAGCTGAGGAACAACATTTCTGAAACGTGGACAAAACTCTCCAAAAGTGAAAACTTCAGTATGTCTCAATAGGAAATCAGCTGCTCTTTTACTTGTAAATACAGCAGCAGCTTCCACCCAAACAACAAGATGACCAAAGACCTGACGCTGTATCTAAGTTAATTTGCCTCTTGTGGAAAATCACCCACACAAAATATTTATAAAAATGGGAGAAAAATATGTAGATAAAAGTTGTGGAAGGATACTGTTTGACTTCATCCACTTTCCCGTAATCGTCAGAATCTGGATCGTTGCCCTCGGCGGCAGAGACCACAGTGGCGTAGGCCTGAAAACAAACAAAAGACGTTTTCATTCACGTGAGTGTCCCGTCCATATCTTCAGATCAATAACGTCAGGGTCAATAAAGCATCTTCTACAGTAAACAAAAAGCTTAAGTTCAAAGGTTACAAACAATTGTTGTTTTTCCTTAGAGGAGGATCGTTAGCATGTTATAGATTAAGTTACCTGCAAAATAATTATTCAGGATATGAACTCACTTCTAGCCAGTCAAAGAGGTTGATCAGCCTCCCGCACTCCAGGTGGAGCTTGTAAGCGATGCAGATATCAGGAGCGGCTTTGGAGACTGAACCATCCTCTGTCTTAAGGCTGTCATTCTGAAAGGACAGTCAAAGAGTGTTTCAACATTTTTTAGAATTTCAAGCTTTCTCGTAAAACTAAATGGTACCATCCTATTCCTCCTTCAGCTAAGATTGTTACACACTTGACAATGGGAGATGTACCTGAATATAATAGTAGGGAGTTCTGAGAGCAGCTTGAATGGAGGTACGAGGGGCAGCGTTGAGGTGGCGTCTCACGGTGGCAGACGAGCTGTAGTAGCAGGCTTCGTTCAGCGTCTGTGACTCTGGCGGACACAGATGACTCCTGGGTGTGGGTGAGGAGACGTTAGCTGGGTAACAATTGCTACAATGTGTTATTCTATACCGTTAAATTCAGCCCTCCTTTCAGTGGAGCAAGAAAGTAAATCTTTTTTTTACTTCACCAAGCCGTCGATGAACTCAAGGGCATCATTTCGCAGAACCTCAAACGGACTGAGTTTCTTTGATCTCCGAGACTCGTTCATCTCCAGCAGCGTCTGTAAAACAAGACAATATTCACTCACAAAAATATTTTAACCTAATTTAGATGTATTTTACTTGCATATAAAATATGGATTACCTAACTAATAAACATGTGGTTTCAAAGAAATAGGGTTGATTCATTTTGAATACATAAACCTGTTTCTTACGAATTTGAAACCATTTTGATTTATTGATAATAAATATATAAATCTGGTTATTGTGTATTTAAAATCCATTGGGTTTATTAGAACTACTTCATAAATGTCTTACTCATTTCATCTGTTTCACTGACAAATATGCATCACGTTAAGTTTATTAGTTTGTTGCCGTTAAATTTTTATAATAAAAATGGATGAACATTTTTATATACAATTAATATAAATCTTCAATATTAGGCCTAACGCAGACTGATGAGTTACCTTCTGCAGCTGGAAGAGGTCGGTTTTCTTTTGGAGATTTCTCACTGGAGAGGTGATGTTCTCCTCCACAACAGGGGCAGTTTCAACAGCTGCTGCTGTTAAGAAGAAAAAGAATTTGCATTACATCAAATTTCCGCAATTCCAATGGTGAACATTAAAAGATAGAAAAGGCTCAAAACTTTCAATACTTACAGTCCAACTGCTTAAATTTGGCAAGCAACTCCTCTAGCTGGACGTGAGCAGTCCTCATCTTTTTTGACTTGACGGACTGCAAAATGTCTGCACACCTCTGGAGCAAAGTGATCAGTTCGTCTTTCGCCAGCATCCTGGAGGGAAAAGCCACAGGAGGTTTACAACTGAGCGGGACGAGGGGCTAACGTCAGAAGAGGTGTCTGTTGGGATACGATCTGGGTTGGTCAGAGGTGCTCATGCATAGTTAGAAGAAAAAAAAGTGAAACAATAAAAAGGCACAATACTACTTTACTGAATATGAAAGCGATTTGGCCACCAGGAGTCGCCATGACCAGGACTTATCAAAAGTAGACAACTTTAGGAGCAATCCTAAAACTGTTGGCATGGATCTTATTACCTACAGTTATGACAGTTTGCCTGTTTTCTGTTTGTTAGCACGATTCCTTGAAAAGTTCTGAATGTATTCACATGAAAATTTTAATTAAAGAAAGGTCTCTTGTATGGTAACAGGTGAAAAACATTTTGGGGAGATCGTGATCCAGATCCAGGAATTCTTTTGAAGGATTCTTCCTTCAGCCTTAGATTTTTTTTTTTAAGACTGGCAATCCAATTGTTGGTCCCACTTGTTAACATCGCAGATTAATTATCAAGGCCTTACTTCAGAAGCTTCATGGCCGACTGGTAATCCTCATTCTCCGACACATTCTTCTCCAGGCATATTAAATGGAGCTCCCTGATCTGCAGCACACAGACAACGTCGGTGTCACATCAAGGCAAATCAAACACCAGCAGCAATAAAAGACAAGTGTGGTTACAATTTAAAAGAGCCACGACCCGGTGCAACACATTGTATAGACACAGAGCAGCGGGTTCTTGCCTGTTTGCCGAGAGGGTACCGAGGTAACGACGAGGTCAGAGTGTGGAGACACCTCAGGACGGGGTAATAGTTCTTGTGGTATTTGCGAAGGTCCTTGATCAGCCTCTGACAAACCTCCTAAAAACACAGACAAACAGCTGAAGTGTTAGGATTGTCTGGATATGTGCATTCATTACTGGCCAGTGCTTCGGGGTGTAGAGATAAAACAGAGAATGTACCTTTAAATGACCATCATCCGTCAGCAGACTGACCTGTTCCTGATGTTCCTGCCTCTCCACATACCTGGAAAACAAAACACAACACTTAAGTTAAACCAGATTTAAAGGCTGTAAAACAAACCATGACCACTGTTTGTGGATAAATTAAGTAGCGCATTTACACATTTTATTTATTTATTTCAATTCTACATAAAACTGTGTAACAAGAAGAAAGTAAGTCATTGCACTCGGACGAAAAACAAGTCGAGTTTGCACCTCTTGAACGACGGCAGCTGCCTGACCCTCTCCAAGTCGAGGTGACCGAGCTGCGTCACGTTAAGCAGAGCCTGCTTCTTCTTACAGCACAAAACACTGAGAGGCTGTGAGTGAAAGTGCTCCAGCAAAGCCAGCTGCACAGAGTCAGAGAGGATATTTTAGTCTCATACACACAAGACGAAAACCAGAGGGAAAACTGACGGGACACGAAAGCATTTAGAAGCTCCTCTGTACCTGAACGCCCTTGATGAAGTTCCTCACGGAGAAATCGTGGTAGAGGAAAATGCTGATCAGCACCTGCATCACCTTACCGTTGAGCTTAAAGGGGAACTGAGGTGTCAGGATCAACTGGAAAACAGACAAGACAAAAAAAAAGGGATTATTGTTTATAACAGGATTTTTATAGATTACTTAATTTTTTTGTCTTCATTTATCTATCGCCTGTTTATTTACAGACCAAAAACTGCAAAACTTGAGCTTCTGTGATCAATGATCAAACCAAATTTTAGCTCAAACTTCCACTTTCTATGAATTTTGCAGTTTTAAATCAGGCAGAACCATATGAACACTATTCTAAATCTAGAATACTAAAAAGCAAAGAATTGACATTCGATATTGTATGTCATGAAGAAAAAACAGTCAAAGTTTTCTTGAGGCTGAGATCTGTATTGCAAACGTTTTATTTGTAACAGCGCTTTCATGATTAAATGTTATGCAATAACCAATATATTGTAATGCAGTACATGCGTGAGTACCTCAAATACATTTTACCTAAAAAGTAAAAAAAAAAAACTGTAAGAAAGACTGGCGATGATGAAGTAAACAATAAAATATCATATCTTATCATTAAAATAAAACCAAATGTGATCTTGCCCCAGAAGGAAAACGAACTCATTTATTTACACTAATAACTTCTAATACATTTGTGTTGTACTCTTCCGTTCGTGTCGGCGTGAAACTACCTTGTCGATGACAGTGGCCAGGTGCTGGGTGCAGGACAGGGACTGGAAGAGCTCGATGCACAGCAGGGAGGACACCGAGTGGGGCAGCATGTGTTGGATGGTGCTGGGTGACGTGGCGATACCGAAGATGAACATCAGCGGGAGACGTTCAATGTACAGACTGTGGAATAGAGTCAAGTTAACAGAGATGCATTTTTCAACTTCACAAAAACTGAATCACAACTGCTGAGCTTCATCAGTAATTTATTTGTTTTGACCAGTTATTCTTAACAAAGGGATGGATCACCATTTCTCACTAGTTTATAGAAGTTGGCAACAAAAGTGGATCTTTTTCAGACCTTTGTGTAAAAATCACATGGAAAAAGGTCTGTTCAACTCCAAAAATCCCAGTCACCTGCAGATGAGTATGAAGTTTTGAAGAACTCTTGGATTGAAAGCCTCCAAGTCTTTGAAAATAATCACAACAGGAGGCTGCTGGTGCTCGTCTTTGGTTGGAGAACTACGCTTTTTTCCCGGAGTACCAGTGCTGGATTTCTGAAATACAGAGACAACGCTGCTTGCTTTCTTTTTCTTTTATTTTTTAGCTTTTAGCTGATCAAACTTGTTTCATTTACCAAGTCAATGTGAAAGCATGTATGTGTGCTAGCTACACCCTCCAGTCTCACCCTTGCTTTTGCGTTGTACCAATCACAGAGAGTACTGAGGGAGCAGTGTGAGCTCTTGTGGAGCGGAGTACTCGTCTGCTCAGCCCCCTCCTCCTCCTCTTCCTCATCATCCACAGCCGTACCCGTTAACCTCTCCAGCACCCTCTTCATCAAATGCTTCAATGCTGAAATGATGAAGTTAGAAAATTACATTTGAAAGCTCAAACATGTCATGGGAGTAATGGCATGATATTTTTTAAGATACAATCAATGCTGCTCCAAGATTAAAAAAAACAACAACTAATATCCTTAATCCAAATGAAAGGCGGTCCCTTACTTCCACACTCTTTGGCCTGAACAGAGGCCACATGAGGAGTGACAGACTGCTGCAGCAGCTCAGACAGACTCTGGAAGGTCATGTCATGATCCGGGACATTCACACCTTTGGAGGACATGGTAAGAAAAAGCAAGGTCCATAAAGTATTACCCACGACTAATGAATATAAAGGGAGTGGAATTGGTTTGTTTCCATTAAATTTAAAATTTTGGGATGAAGATTGAGCAAAATGTCTGTATACCAAGGACCAGAGCTGCTGTGGGAATCTCACTGGCTCTCATCTTTGATGCCCAGTCGCTGTGTTGACGGGTGGTGGAGCACTTCCTGGTCAAGTCCAGCAAACTGTCCAGTACTTTCCTGTTGAGCTCATCCTGTAAAGCCTTACAAGCAGAAAAACGGTGTGCGTTAAATAGACCGCCCCATCGCATTGCAATTCACACGGTTGTAGAACTCACATGGTTTCAGACAGTCTATTGACGGATATAATCCTACTATCTAATTCTCTTTCCCTCTCGATACAGGCGAGTGAGGTAGATGGCCGTCCACCATGAACCTGTTTTCTACACAAGGTTTCTGCCTCTCAGAGTTAGTTAGCTTTCTCTTGCCAGTGTCACAAAGTGCTTGCCCATCGTGGGAATTGTTGGATCTCTGTACACAGTCTTAAATACAGTACGTGCTCTGCGTGACACATTTCTTTGGGTGGTTTATCCTCACTTGAGTCGAGGGGTTAAGGACAGAGGATGTTGCAACAGGTACTGATTGTTAAGTGCTGTGATTGTGATTTATGGGCGAAACAATTAAAATGTTATCGATTAATAGAGCTATTTACGATTGAGCAGTATACACCTTGATTTGACTTGTCTGTTGTGTTGTATTTCTAAATACTGTAATATCTTAGTGTACTTTCACTCTGTAAATCCAATAGGGTTTGTTTTAAAATCTGTTGGACCATGCAATGTGGTTTAAACTGAAGCTGGTTGTTCATGTTCACATTACACATATTACATTACTTTACATCACATTCAAGTCTCAAAGATTAAATTGGAACAATAAAAATACTTCTTCATTGAACATTTCTGTAGACCCTTTGTCGCGTGACGTGCTGAATATACTTACCTCGGTGTCTGTTTTGAGTTTGTCCCACAGTTGCTGACAGAGTTCGAATCGCGCCGCAGTGTTTTCTGCACCTTCGCAGCCTTCAGCGAAGTGGTCCTCTGCAGAGACGTGACAGTCACGTCACCCGACAAGTCACCACTGTACACCGAAGAGACTTTCTCATGAAAATCAACACGACTCACCCAAACCGAGCTCCCTCATCTTCTTCTTACCGCTCGGCTTGAACACGAAGCAGCCCTGTTACCAACACTGTCGGTTAACAACAACAACAACAACAACAACAACTAGACACGCTACACGTTGACGTGGCCGTGTTAATGGAGGATAACGGTACGTGTGTGACGACAGAATATG
The DNA here is from genome assembly GCF_022379125.1 of Scophthalmus maximus. Lineage (NCBI taxonomy): Eukaryota > Metazoa > Chordata > Actinopteri > Pleuronectiformes > Scophthalmidae > Scophthalmus > Scophthalmus maximus. The sequence goes on from NC_061529.1 coordinate 9,939,237, forward strand.
TCTTTACCTTTGACACAGACGAAGTAGACATGTCGACTTCAGCCACACTGTTCGGCTTTATAGCAGAGTTTCACTCCGGAGTGAAGTGTTTATTTAAAATTGACGGCTTGTTGCGTTCGACCCGACGAAGCGGCTGCTACTTCCCGCCAATGTGACGTTTCCGGAAAAGGCTGCGTTCAAGTGAAAAGCGGCTGTTCCGGTGTGTTCATAGCCTCTTTTTTAACTTATAAGTTATCGGACATTATGAAGTACATTTGATGTCATAGCCATGTTTTTTTTTTAAATACAATATTTGAGTTCGACTCTTTATACTTATTTTTTTTCATCGTATCTCTCTGCAGTTTTAATTGCCGTAGCTGTATTTTAACATTGCGATCTTGAACAACCTCGTTCCCCGTGGTCTCCCTACTGTTTCATATTCATACCCATAGATGGCAAAAATGTTGCACCCATAATGCGTATTAATGTAAATATGATAAATAATATTAACATAAATACATAATTACAAAGTAATGTTAATAGCGTTGGACCTGTATTTCAACTTGTGTGTTTTGATTTGTGTTGCCATATATTAAATATTTACCTGCATCTGTCAATAATTTTAATGTCCTGTATACAAGATGGTTAAGGTCCCTCGAAAAAAAAAAGTTTTATTTAACCCTGTTCATATTTAGTCTACAACTTTATTGTATAGATTTCTAGTGAATAAATTCAGCATAATTATTTTTTATGTGCTTTTTGTTTAAAAAAAATATGAAGACAACAAGATTATTATTTTGAAGTTTCTCTAATGCTGTCAGAAATTCAGGAATTTTTTATTTCTATATTTAAACAATTACTGTATACCAGCGAGACAATGCATACATACAGATATCCTTGTGAATAAATTGTATCTATTGTAATCTAAACTCTGTTAATAAAAACGTAACATTTTAAAAAGTAACATTTTATTGAACACTTTGTGGAAGACATGTAAATATTACAGATAGGTCTACTAGTGTTGAAAAAGGATAAAATAAATACAAACAGAACTTGAAATCCCATAGGGATATATAAAAACAGTTTTTCTTTAAAAGTCTCCATTTAGCAAAAGAAAAAAAAAACATCTTCAGTACTAAGCATAAATACAAACAAGTTTCTAAAATCTATGCCCTAAAGATTACCTGGTTATTATGACTAACATACATACTTAAAATCATCCAAGACATTTTTTCATTAGGTACAAAATAGTCCGTTTCGTTGTTAACTGTGACCATTATTGTTAACAGTTGGAAATCTGATGCATTTACAAACAAACCATTCTGCAGCATAACTTCTCAAATCCTGAGTGAGATTGAGTTGAAAACAAAATTTCGGACTATGATCCACTGTAAAGCCACTTTTTTATTATCACTATGGGCTTCATGTCTTGTAGCTGCTTTAACAAAAGATCAGCACCGTCCGAAAATGTTTTATCCATGACAATCTTGACATTGCTCACTGATTTGAGATTTAGGGGATTTCTGAAGTCTACAAGATTTTCACAGCCTCTAAATTCATCCGCTATTTTACTTCTCATTGCAGATTTCTGTTTGTGAGTTTGTTGTCTTTTGGACGGCAGTTCGGCACCAGGTTTGTCATTTGATTTCCGTTTGGTGGAGTGGGTCGTCTCTGAGGTTTCCAAGAACTTAAGGAAGGAGTCCTCAAGTCCTAAAGGCTTGAAAGACCCTGACATAACCACATCATCATGTTGTTCTTGGGCCGAGGGGGTACCAGGATTTGAGTTCTCTCTTGAACTGTTAACAGTCGAACGGTTCCTAAGTGTCTGCATCCTCTCCGGACAAGCTGGTGTGGGATGTGCAGGTTTTCTGGGACGTCCTCTTTTAGTTCCCCCTTCTGTACCAGTGGAAGCTTGAGATTCTGCACTATCGTCGTTGGACAGCTTGCTGTCTTCTTGGCTTGTTCTGTCCATCAGCTCATCTGTTTTCTGGTCACTGGACTCGTCTGGATCCGTCTCCTCAGAGGATGAGCTTGACGCGCCCTCTGATTTATTTGCATCTTTGAATCTGGCGCGCGAGTACTTTTTGCAGAAAATGAACTGACTCCTATGGTCTTCAATGTATCTTTCTGTGAGGCCATGAGTGGTGTAATGCTTAAATATATTCCTTTCAGCCCGCTCAACTGCATCACAGCCTATAATCATGCATGGGTACTGAAGAGGGGACTTCTTGGTGCACATAGCTGATGCCTCCTCGTGGGCTTTTAGTGTTGGTTTTCCAAAACTAGTCCAATGTTCAATGGACTTCCCTTCTTTCTTTTTAGAGTTTTTCTTCTTCATTTTGAATTTGTTTTCTACATTCTCTTTCCCATTAGCCCCTGGGAAAAGCCCTATTGACTTAGTCCTTCTTCCATCACTTGCTTTGGGATCATAAACATATTCATGCTTTTTGATCAGGTGACGGAGGAGGTTTGATTTTGTAGTGTAAATGCGGTCGCATCCCTCATATTCGCACCTGAAAGTTTGGTCAACTGAGCCGCTCTCAGAGATGGCGATTTCCTTGTGGTAATTCTTAATGTGCTCGATGTAGTTTTCCACAGAGGTGAAAGGGAGTGCGCACTCGGGCCGGTCACAGTTGAACGTCCCTATGGTCATGCTGGCCATCATGGCGGTGGCCTTGTCCCGGGTGAACTTGTGAAGTAAGAGGTAATGCTGCACTAACCTTGTGATTCCCATGAACACCCTTGAACAGTTTTTCACTTGACACCTGACCTCATTGTCTTTTCCTATGGTCGGACTGCTCTCTGGTCCATTTTGAACAATAGGCTTTTCAGCATCAGCTTCAGGTTTGGTGGCGGGCAGAGATGCCTGATGCATGGCCCTGTAATGGAGAATCAAATTGTGCTGGATGGTGAACGCAGCAGTGCATCCTTCATGAACACAGCGATATGGTCTATATGGACTGTACGCGTCTGTTTCACACATTTTGAGGCTGAGCCTTCTCTGAAGTTTCTCTTTCCTCAGGGACTCATCCTTAGTTGGTGTGTTTTTGGAGCTGCTGGGTTTCTCTGGGGAGGATGAAGCAGAGGCAGTAGGAGAGCAGGATGTTGGCTCTTTTATTTTGCTCAATGCAGCATCGGGTTTTCCTCGCTGCTCCATTGCTTTGCCAGCTGGACTGAGTTTCTCTTTTAAATTAGATTTATGATTCACATCTGGACTCAGGTTTACAACAGCCACTTCAGTTTGCTCCGGGGTTTGTTCAGCGACTGGGGCCACCTCACCAAACGACCCATCATTCAAATAGTTTTGAGGCGATGGTAGTCTTGTGACAGTTGACACCTCGGGTGTGAAGCCCTCTTTCACTGCGTCTCCTGGTGAAATGATTTGATGAACTTCAGGGTTGTTTTCATCGTCTGTTTGAGGTGCAATCGCAATGTCAAGTGGTTCCTGTTTAATAGCAGGTATTACAGGTGCCGGTTGTGACGTGCAGCTGGTGTTGACATCAGTGGTTGCACGGCTATTTGATGCATCATCTTTGTTAAGTCTAAACACACGCCTGTTTCGAGCACTGATCCTCAGCTTCTGCATTTCCGTCTTTGACAACCGATGGACCTTTTCATAGTGAATTCTCAGCCCTGTGGTCCTTGTGAATGTTTTGGGGCAAATCTGACAGGGGTACGGAGACAGTTTGGATGGTGTTCTTTTCAATTCCTCGATCATTTCATTTGAATAATCATGCATCTTACACAAATGTTTGAATAACGCCTCCTTTGTCATGAATGAACATTCACAATCATCCTGGTCACATTTAAAAGGTTTCGGTACCTTTTCAGCGGGCTTGTCATCACTTTTACTCAGGATTTTCCTCTTTTCTATGTCAGCGGCTGTCTTACAGTGACTGGTATTTTGCTCTAAGGCCAGTGCACTCCGCATCTTCTCTTGAGCAGCCTCAATCAAATCCAACCTTTGGAAGGCATGTGAAATTTCCATCAGGTGATCCTCTTGATAAGGTACAGCAATCCCTGGATTAGCCAGCTCGACGGTCTTCTCTTGCTGGTTTTCAGGGGAAACTGTAAAGGAGTTAGAATAGTCCATTATATTTAGATTTTGGGGCTCCTGTTTCAACGCCATAGGTGAAGTCAAAGTGGTCAAGCTGCAAGATTCCTGTGAGAAATCACCATTTGACATGTTAAACGCGGCTCCATTGGTGTCAGGGACATGCGGGTCATTGAGGAAATCCAGAAATGATGTGGGCAGATCAGCCGTCAGGTCGATTTCATCTAAAGGTCTGCACTGTGAGCGTTTAGACAGGTGACCTCCAAGAGATTTGGTGCTAGTGAACTCTCTGAAGCACCTCCTGCAAATTACTTTGCCATCCTTTATGATTGCAGGCCATTTGGTTCGCTTACTCAACCTGCTGCGTTTTCCTTTCTGCACGTCGGGGTCGACACCCTTTTCATCAGGCGGGTGAGCTTCACATTCAGCATTAGGACAGTCCTCATCATAAGGGAAATCAGTTTGGATAGCACTTTGTGGGCTGAGCATGCCATCCACAGAGTTGTCCATCTGGTCGTAACCAGGAGTTGATATATTCTCTGTTTTAATGATTTCAGTTGTGGGGTTTGATGCAACTTGGGGTTCTGGGGTCAGACATTTGATGGGAATATTAACTGATGAGCCTGGAGTAGGACTGGAGTTTTCACTCTGAGCATACGGAGTGTGGTAACTCCCTTCAGGGAGGCTGTCAATTGTTGAGATACTATTTCCATTATCCAACTGTCCTGTCATACTTGCACTGTTTTTTCTCACAACGTCTCCACTGCCCTCAGGGTTCACAAGTCCATACTGATGCCCTCCGTTATGCACGTGCCCTCCATTATCAAGCATCAGAGAACTAGACACATACTGAGACATCAAACTGGAATCTGAGGGAGCCTGTGACATAGTAGGACCAACTATAGCTGCCATTGAATTATCTCTATCAGATGGAAGAGGTGTCGTGGTTTGGTAAGGGTCTGCCTGCCATTGAGGGTAGTTGCGAGAGGGGTAGTCATTCATGTTAAAGTTGTCTGGATAGCAGTTATTCATGGGAGGTGAGGACCATGACTGGGACATGTCTGACTGCATCATTCCACTGGGATTGTTTGGGCTTCCCCATGATGGGTACAGTGTGGGGTTCACCATTGGAGTGATCGGCACAGGCTCCATTGATCCAGGATAACATTGGGCAGGTGACGTTGAACATCCCACTGGGTAATCCATTTGCTGCATCCTCGGTTTATTGCATAGTGTTCCTGGCTGATTTGACGGCCTGTTCCCCGCGTTCGGAGGCGGATTTGGTGAAGCTGGTCCACTTGGGGTCTTTTTTGCTGTAATTTTGGCCACTTTGTTGTATTTCTTTGCTAACTTCCAGTCTTCAAATATTTCAGGGTGTTGCTTCTTCACGTGCCTCGACAGACTTTTGTTTGTACTGTATGCCCTTGTACAGTCATTATATGGGCAGCAATGCAGGTTCTCTTCATTGCCAGCAGTAACAGCAGGCGTGCTGGAAGGATATCCTTGCAGCGAGGATGGAATTTCTGTCTTGATTTGACTTGGAGACATTATCTGTGGTATCACTTTTGGAAAATCATTACCTTGTACATTATTGTGCCCCTCCCCTTGCTGACTTGCCACAGGGTTCGTTGCACTGGGGACAGGATATTCAGGAGGAATCTCACCTTGCCCAGCCACATTGTGCTGCACATGCGGAGCCTCTGGTGGTAGTTTTGCATCAGCTGGTGCTGCATAGGGGTTTGTCAGCGGAGTGTAGCATTTCTCTGGTCCTTTCATTTCCATCTCAGCCGCTTGATTCAGCATGCTTTCAATCGAGTGTTTCACTCTCACAGGACCAGGCTCATAAGCGACCTCTGGTGATCTGCACGGTGATGAGTTTGCCTGTGACGCTTCTTTTACATAAACATCTGTATTAATCCTTTCAAGGCAAACCACAGCCGCACATGTGTCTTCTTTGCCTGGGGTGCTCTGTGGGGGTGGTTCGACTTTTGGAGTGACAGGAGCGTTTTGAATTGTGACGGGTAAATTGTTTACGGTGTCATTTGGACAATGATTCTCTTGGTGAGACAAGAACTGAGACTGTGAGTAGAATATTTTACCACAGTTATCCGTTTGACAGGTGTAGGTGAGGTAATGCTGAGCCTCATGATCATACAGCAAGTAGGCCTCACTGAAAACGTTGCCACAGTTAGGGAACATGCATTGGGCCTTAAATTCTGGGTGTGTTTTCCTATGCATGAGAAGCTCAGAATGGGAGTTAAAGTTGGCCTTACAATCCAACTGTATGCAGATGTATGGTTTGCTTCCACAGTGCATCTGCAAATGATCGTTAAGATGCCGGACATTAACAAACTGTCGTCTGCAGTACTGGCACACTACTTTCTGTTTTTGTATCTCTAAAAATCTCATGGCCTCTTCATCGTCCTTGTGAGATCTGACATGAGCCATGAGGTTACGGAAAAACTTGAAAGCCTTGGAACAGTTTTTCACAGGACAGAAACAGTCTTGACTTATCTGTGTGTCAGATGTAGTTTGTTCTAACTTAACAGGAGGCACCAATTGGTCCCCAACTTGAGCTTCAATTTTAACAGGACTCGTGTTTGTCTTTGCGGCAACCTTTGAATTCTTTGCAGGACTTTTAGGGGACTGAGGTGGTTTGGTTACCTTCCTTGCAGCTTTCATTGCAGCTAGTCTCTCTTTGCAAGATTGCTTTACATGCGATGCTACATGTGGCTCTAAAACCTCCCTACTCTCAAAACTGTCCGCGCAAATCGGACAAAGGTACACTCCATCTTTGAAATGCTTCTGAGCGTGGCGAACAATTCTGTGACCCAAGAACTCCTTATCACACAAAACACAATACTGCATGTAGGCTCGCCAATTTCTGAACCGAGCAGAGACAAAACCCTGCTCCCGAAGTTTTTTAGCCTCTCTGTTTTTTTCTTTTTCATCTGTGATTTCATTGAGTTCATTTGTAGTGGTTAACAGAAAATCCTCCAGGTCTCTGTATTCAGGGAGCTTGTCAAGTGCACTTTCCACTTCTTGTTCGTCTGTGTCATTGAGTGTGTCAATAGATGACACAATAGCAGCCTCCTCGCCCATCAGTGCCAAGCAGTTGCGTTTCAGTGTTTTCCAGTCCCAGAACTCTGGATCAAAAGGCCACTGTGTCTTCAAGGCCAGCAGTAACTCGCAGCGTAAAGAATTGGGCACTCGTAGACTCCCATCCTCTTCTGGCTTTTGGTCGGGTTCGTTGTACAGTGACTCCACAGCATAATACGAGTCAACGGTAGGCTGGAGGAGGAACTCTGTCAGCTGGCATGCACGCTTCACCTCTAGATCAGTTGGCAAGAGGCAGGAAATGGTCTTGCAGATGGTAGATTTGCTGTCCTTGTGGTCACTGGAGGTCATTTTCAGAGCTTGTATGCACATTTCCACGCAAACTGGAAGCCCCACCTCTCCGACCTATGCAAATAAAAGGGGAAATGTCAATGCAACAGATTCGATTTTAAGGACGTGTTAACAGATGCTACGTCATGTGAACAGAAATGTCAAAGTTCTCCTGTAAGCTACAAATGTGTCGACTGTTTTTCTTACCTCATTTTGGATTACTTTGATGAGGAACAGAATGTGACAGACACTTCTGCACAGAAGAGCCATCTCTTTGCCTTGCCCAAGAAAATGCTCGGCAGACGACTCTAAACGCATGAGTAGCTTACTCCAGAACAGTGTGAGTTCCCTGGAAAACGTAACAAACACAACAAAAATCCTTTTGATTATTATCGATTATTAATTTGAAACTTTAGAAATACATTTAAATTTCTTCAATTCCAATTCCGAGTGTCATGTTTTGTCTGAGCAATAGCCCCAAACCTCAACAATTTAATTCAACTATAATTTAAGCATACAAAAACAGTAAATTCTCATGTCTAATGACCTGGAGCTTTCAAATGTTTGTTCTAAATGGCCTAAGATCACTAATCAATAATCAAAACACTTGATGATCGACTAATTGTTATAGCTCTATTTGAAAAGAAAATGTAAATGTATTCAGGTTACAGAAATCTAAACCGGTACTTATGCACTCTTCTGTTTTAATCGAACTGTTGCTGATGCAGAGCACTCAAGTATTTGAGACAGCAAGTCATTCATATTCTTATTAATTCATTCAATCACACTTGGTCTTCTTCCCTGAAGCATTAAGATACTAAAAGACACACAAATACACAGTGAGCATCTCCAATACGGCTCAAGAGTGTGGAGATCTTTGTCACAGAGATAATTCAGTTCAGACATACGTCTATTACACAAATAATTTTTTCCATAACAAGTGCATTACAAGGTGTTCTTTGAATATGTAGCTGAAACAAACACTTACCAGGCACAGTAAACTTCTCCTTGAAGGAGCTGTCGCTTGAGAAAGGCAGAACATAAGCAGAGAGCTCCTTTCTCGTCTCCCTCTGACTCCAAGTTGCAGATCATTTCAAGAGCATCTTTGCAGTCTATTGACGCAATCTTTTGGGAAGAAAGAGGGAAATAATTCAGTTTAAATGCCACGTTTAGCAATACTGTTAGACCATCAATATAAATAATAATAACAGTCATTTTTCAGTGAAATTGATGAATTGTTTTATTTAATAATTTAATGTAAAACTACCCTTTAATGACAATCTTGTAACACAAAACTTTTTGCTTTACTGATCAATTAGTTGTTAAAATTGTGTGTGTGTGTGTGTGTGTGTGTGTGTCCAAAAAAACAGTGTTGCTGTGTGTCATTTCTTAACCTCTTCCATTAGCTGCTCCTGATTTTTTGTCATGCAGATGCAAAGCAAGTAGGTTTGTTTGAAGTTCCCTTTTCCTTCATATCCCGGATACTCTGAGCACATCTTTGCGAGGACAGCAGCCTTATCAACACTGTCCACTTTGATTAGGTGCTTTATTCGCATATTCAGAAGCGAGGGACCTTCCAACTCGAGATACTCGTGAACTAAGAGACAGATTGTTTAAAAAAAAGACAGAGACAAAATGTGACAAACTCCACAAGAGGCAGCTCAGACAACAACAGAACATACACTGAACCATTTTAATTTCATGAGATTATAACGGGACAAGTTAGTGAGGTGCATCTTCAAACCCATGTACATCTAAGGGGGGAAACTAACCTTGCTCAGTTTGAGGGTTTTGATTGGACAGGATGCCGCTTAGTGTGGTGTTGGCCCAGACGCCATCCTGCTCCGCCAGGACTGCGAGCAGGCAGAGCTGTGTGCTCCCACTTTCTTGCAAAAGGCCGTGTGCCAACTGCAGCAGAAGACAAATGAATATGTAGTAACAAAATTACTAAAGCGTCAGTGAGTCATACTTAAAATATCACACTGAAAATGTGTCTAAATAATTGTTTCAACTGCGTTACTGAATTGAATTTGAGTCAGCATCAAATAAATGCATGTAAAGAGAAACTACAGCTCCATACATTTCAACCAATGTGTTATTTCCTCAACGCTGAGACAAACCAATATCCGCGCTAATTACTAAACAACATTTCTTTGCTTATAACTGCAAAGATAAGCCTCAGAAAAAGTGTGCTTACGACCGTTGGGATACTGACCTTCATGGAGGACTGAAACTCCTCCCATAAGGCACCAGGGACATTGTGGGGCAGCAGGAGCAGCAGCTCTGCACAGCTCCTGTGAATCCAACACGGCAGTTTGTTAAAGCCAGATATAGGTCAAGGGTGTGCTTGCACTTCACAAATGAAGGGTAACCATGCAAGAATAAGTATGGCACTGTAAAGTCAGTGTGTGTGTGTGTGTGTGTGTGAGGATGACTAACAGTAAAAAATGGGGGTTATAAATCATCAGCGGCAGTGGGACACATCTATCTCATATTACATCTGTCAGTGTTGGTGTGAGTTTGTAGTAATGAAGAACAACAATAAATATGAAGGACCAAAATCAGCCATTATAATTGATAAGTACTTGCATCCTTGACATTATCCTTACATTTTTTGTGCGTGCTTTGCATCCATGTGAAAACGTTGCTCTGTAGCTCATCCCAAATATGTCGGAGCTCCTCAAGAGGCAGCCTACATTTCTATTCTGTATCGAGGTCTTGGCCTTCATCAACATTGTGCAAATAGCTGAATTGTTCTTTTAGACTGCAGAATATTTAAAAACTTTTCATATCTAAATTTCCTTGGGGATCTGGGCGTTTTTTGTTTTATTATTTTATTCTTATTCTTACTGGAAGCGTAAATGAAGTTCAACATTTAAATCGATGACAGTATATCGCAGGAAAGTCTCTGCGCAAAGCTGCACATAACTACAACGGTGGAACTGCAAAGCAAACGCTGTTATGTCTAATGTCACATGCTCGTCCAAAACCTGTGTCCCAATCTGTTTCACATTAAGCACTAAAATCTGAACTAAGAACAGATACTTTTCTACGTATTATGTGTACGTCGTTAACGTATAACACATGTTACAGAAAAGGTTCATAGGAGAGATGATGTTTGAAAGGATGAGAAAATTCAATACAGGATTTAAAACCTCTGATTGCTGGTGACATGGACGTCAACAGTTTCAACTCACAGTGCTAACTTTTCAAGTAGGAGTGGCACGTTTTCACATTCCGAGGAGAGACAGGAGGCGGCCTTAGCGAAGCTGAGGATGGCCACAGTGTAGACCTCCAGCAAAGGCAGTGGATCTTCATCAGTTTTCCAACGGCCAGCATGTTCAACGAGGACCTGGAATAAACATTCAAATGTTACGATGACAACGGCTGATGCTGCACAGCTTAGAAAAGTCTCAGTTTCAAAATAAACAAATCGATATTTTTTGTTTTAACAATGTTGATTGTCAATGAATAACTAACTCTATGTTTTACATAACATAACCGTTAACTGAATTTTTCTTGGGATCTTTGGTGACGAACTGGATTAAAATTACATATTTCCGTATGTCGCATTTGACTTGCAATCGTGATTTGTTTTTCACTATTTCCTAACATGTCATAGCCTAAAACAATCCATTTACCTAAAGAGGGGGAAAAAAAACTAACCTGCAGATTATTTAAAACTGGAAATAACAGTTATATGAATCCCTTGTTTAATCATTGACTACTTCTGACCTTGATAAAGACGTATTTACACTTTCCATAGTTCAGTGAACCAAAGCATTTGTCAAGGTGTAATTACATATAGACAAATTATGCTTAGTAATCTTGGCTTTGACGACAGAAGAAAATTGCAGGCTGCATACTTGTGGCAGCAGACGCTGCCAAAATCAAACTCGTTTGGTGAGGATAGCCGATCTAACGCCTCCGAAGCCAAAAGCATATTGGCAATTAAGGATTCATAACATAAAAAGATTGGCAGTTATCTTTTCTTTCTTTTTTTTTTTCAAAAAAAAGAGCCACAGCTAACTTTTAAACAACGAAACAAAAAAGTCATAAACTACCCGAACAATTTTTTACTATGCTGAATATTTACAATGTTATAATATGATAATTATACAACTAACACAGTGTGTGAAACAACAAAGCAACAAAGTTATGAGTCCTTCTGCAAAAAAAGGGCTTTTTACCCCCCCCCCCCCTTTTTTTCCATCACTCATCAAGAGTAAGGCCTAAACTGCATCAATGAAAAATCCCTCCACTTCTTCCACACACACACACACACACACACACACACACAGATCCGTCTCATCCCGATCGACTGTTATCGCCGCAACTCGCTCCACTTCGCTGGGACAAATCTCCATCACGACCATTAAAAGTGCAGACCACTACAACTTTCAGTGCGAGGCTGGCCAACCCACCCCACCGGTTTTTTCCACGAATAACTTTTCAGATGACCGAATTCCTCTGTGCCTGTTCGCGTGGAACACAAACGAGAAAAAAATAAAACCGACACGATCATCTCACACTTGATAATGTTCCACGATCGCTGTGATCGCAGGTGAACGTGAGAGGTCTCACTATGGGGTTTTTTTCGTGGTTAAGGCAAAATTAATGAGGACGGATGCGTAATGGAGTCAGTGACCACTGCCACACTTTCCCCTTTTAAATCACGGTCGCAGCCAGCTGCAGAGCGATCGGCCGCTACAACACTCACATCCATTTCACATCTTTTGCTTCTTTTTTTTTCCTTCTTTCTTTTTTAAACTGGTGCCGGTTATGCGGCTGTAATGCACATCTCCCCTCGTGTGGTTAGCCGGATTAATTAGTGCGAGAGGCCTGGGCTAGCACCTTGGAAAAAAATATCATTGATCATTCGCTACAATGGAACAGCGTCGCCGAAGTAGACCCTTTTCACACCAAACTAAAAAAACTGGGACACGCGTGCAGATGCAGGGTTATAACGCCGACATTACATCTCCCACCGCGAGCGCGGTCATTTAATTCTGTGCACATCAGTGCAATCGCCCTGTAAAATCTCGCTAACGTAGCTATCCATTTTTTTTTTTTTTTTTTTGCACAGCATGACCACTGCACAGGACAGGGGGACCCTGCATACCAGCTAGCAACGTTCATCTGCTCCTAGCTCTCTGGCCTGGAAAATACGAGCAGTACGTGCACGGTGCGCGCATATCGCCGTGACTTGGAGCCACGCGGACGGTCGGACTTCACACATAAGAACACGCCGCGGACGAACATCACCGAGGGAGCGGCCGAAAACCGCCGAGGAGGCTTTTTTTCCAGCCCATCTCGAAATGCTAGGCAGCTAGCTCGGCAGCTAGCCGCCGTGGCTACATTGTTGTAGCAGAACGTAGACGCGCATCCTCGGCCAGGAAGCCAGAGGGGCTGCAGGCTGGCCGGGATGAGCAGCGGGACAACGGGGCTAACCTGGCAGAACTCCTGGCAGAAGTGCAGCGAGGCTTCCAGCGGAGACTGCGAGCTCTCCTTCAGAGCCGCGGTCAGACCCTGGAACCGCTCTCGGAGCTGCTCGATAGCTTTCCGTGTGTCATATTCCTTCTCTGTCTCCCCCTCCGCCATCTTCACAACAATCACGACCGCGTACGCACAGATGTTACGCCGCCAGACCCGCACACGCACGCGCACGCAGGGGTGGGGGGTGAGAGCACACATTCACACACACACACACACACACACACATACATTTACCTCCCCCCATGTCAACAAAGCATCCATGACCTGACTCACACAGGGTGGACGTGATATACTGTATGTGTTCACCAGCTAATCTCAGTGTAATTTAGATTTCTGGATTTCCCTGAACGCCCCATGTTATACAGCCCAGGTAAAGATACTGCTGGGTAAACTGTGACCCCCGGACAGTGAAAGTCATCAAACAGACCTCAGCAAACCTCAGCTTGCACCAAAGTCTTTTATATTTTCTCTAAAGTTTCCATCCAGCCCCCGAATGTTCACACTCGAACAATGTGCTTGCCTCTCTCGTCCCACAGACTGCAGGGTAATCCTCGCAATGGCCCTGATGCAGTGTGACTTGCTCACTGACGCTTCAGCATGGGCAGATGTTCATAAACAGAGGTCAGTCAGCGGAAAAAACTCTCGACCCAAAGGGCAGCATGTAACCACAGGATGTTACTCTGTAAGTGACGTACAGTAAAAGCGTTGTGATCATGTTTCTGAAATATGGACATCGTGCTGTACATGACGTGTGCCATAGGCGTTTAAATGTTAGTCACAGAAGATGGATAAATTAACAGGTAGGGTTTGCCCTTCACTGCATCTCGGCACATCACAAACACAAGGTCGATGCATTTACTAAGAATTACATTTCAGAATGATTTAAATTTCTGGAGCTGTTCTGAAGTTTTCAATCACATAGGAATAAAAAATCTTAACTCGTGTATCGGGAAATTGTAGATGCTTCATTTCTTAAAGACTTTTCATCCATGTTGGCTCATCCATGTAGCATTTGAAACATTTTTCAATAGGATACTTGACATATATTTTGTCTCCCAATTCTGAATGTACATAATTACACATGTAATCAACCTCTTGTTACCTGTTAATATTCTTTTTTTAATTTAGCAAATCAATCAATACATCTGAGCAATCAATCATTGTCACACTCCAAAAACTGCTCTCAATGCGTGCGCACACACACACACAAACACACACAGACACACGCACTCACACTCAGATGCATGGGCTTTAATGAAATGTAAAAATGAAAATGCAACATCTGGATGCATATTTTAATTGCTTTTCAATCATATACATCTATCAATGCATAATCACAGGCTAATTACACATCACAGGCACATAATTGCTACAAAAATATTATCTGTCATCTCACGAGCATACTTTAAACATGAGAGAAGAGTTTTTAGATACTGAATGAAACACATCTTGTCGCCAAGCCGAGCGCTGCTGAATGGTCTCCGGTTCTTTTTGGTCATATCTTGTGAAAAAAACAGGTGCTGCAGTGGCATTCCGTGTGGTTTCTCACTTTTATGCCGACACCCACATCTGTCTGAAAGACTGACTGATGTGAAGGAAGAAGGGAATATTAACAGAGCAAGATCAAACAAATGTACAATGTAGCTACATGTACTTCCTGAATCAAAAATAAAAGCGCTCATTCTGCATAAAACAAGCCCATGGAAATGATGACTTATCACATATTTCATTAATTATTGGTCAATGGAGAGGAAAGAAGATAAACAAAACTCTGCTACACTAATCTGTTTTCATTTTTAAGTGATAAATATTGGAGAATTTGACCTCTTTGGACATTGAACAATTACTTAAACGAAACCATCTGAGTTTGAGGGGAAGTGCCTCTTTGATGGATCTGCTAACAACACACTGATGTCTGAAATGTGACAACAGGCCCTGACTAGACACTGCTAAAGGATCACAAGCCCAAAAGACAGGAATCCATTGGTTTAATCTTGAACAACATATTTTATGAAGAGGCTTATCATATAGGTCTTTCATGCGGGAAAAACATTTATATATCAAATTACAGCTGTCAAATAAAGGCAGTGGATTGAGAAATAAGAAATAAAGTTTAAAGAAGCATTAAAAGGAATTATAGTTCCAGAATTGCAGAATTTGGCAGGGATTTAGTTCATGCCAATACTTCCAGTCCCACCAATTTCTTGTTTTCTGTTTTTAAATGAAAATATCTTGTGCCATTTTATCTTCATTGAGAGCAACAGTAGTGACGGACAGGAAACATTGAGTGAGAAAAGGGATGATATGTCACAAGGGTGCATGGCCATATTTAAACCAATTGCACTCACACTGTATAGCTACCAATAGGTGATCAGGTGATCGTCTCAGGCACAATTTTTTTTTATTTTTGTGTGTCTAACATGTTTTGTCTAAACCTTTACCTCATAGCTGTTCTTTGCAACACAGCATGTCGCCTCCGAGGTGATGTTCTTTGGGATCATCATTGTCTTTATTGTCTTGAGTGGTGTCGGGTACGCTTTGGAGAAGCAGCAGCCCATGCACTGGTAGACTGGATGGTCCCCGGAGAAAAGAGAGTTCTTTCTCAGCTTGCACTCCTCACAGCCCACTTGAGAAAGACGACAGTAACACAACCAGCACTGACGACTATGAATCATGCACAGGTTGAGACATTTGGCAACATTTGAGATCTGAGATAAAAATCGCAGCATACAATCTTGCAGACAACAGGGAGATTGTGCTAATTTTACAGAATTTTTATAATACCAGTATTAACAACTACATGGTAAGATTTCGCTTAAAGAGGCAAGTATTATAAATTAACCTTACTGTTTGATGCGTCGATGTTGGGGTAAGAATCAGCTATGTGAAGAAAAAAAGACAACAGAAGAAAAGACAGTACAGCTGATCTCACTGAGCCCATTGTGGTTGTAGCAGTTACCTAGAGACAAAAGAAAATGGTCAGTTTAAAACCTGTTGAATCAAATGTGTAAGTCATGCATAGAGATTATTAGAGTATTACCATGTTGAGAGAACGTTGATCCTTCCTTGTGACTTGGTACAACAGGACTCCTTTATATTAAGGACCTCTGCTTCAGTCCATCTCATTTTATACCAGTGTCCCTGGAAACTTCCTGGATTGGGTGAAACCTATCAACCTTATCAATGATCTCACTGACTCCCTGCCCTCTTTGTCACCTTCCCCATAATCCCTTTGTGGCACAAAATGATAAGAACAAACCCCAGAAAGTGTAAACATATTTTCATCATCCCACCATTCTGATTATGGACGATACATGTAATCCCTGGGTCTTTGGTGCTTAGTAACTGAGCGTTGTTATCATTTGTCATGTCAAAGCGGGAAGAGTCATTGGTTTAGGATTTTCTTGGTCATTTTGGTTGACTCCATATGGAACATTTGTACAGGCAACTCTGTAAGTGCCCTGGGGGTATTATAGTAATGCTTCTGATTGAATTTTGAAAAGCAAAGTGATTAAAATGATAAAGCAGAAATATCACTTTTTAAAGATATTATCACTGTAGGAGAACAGACAGCAACATTTTAAAAAATATTTTTTTACAAATAAAAAATAAGATATTACTTTAGACCCTCCCCCCTTCCCCTTTCAATCATATATTCATTTTAATCAAAACAATCTAATTAAATAGCATGTCCAGATAACCATCTGCAAAGCCTCTGATCTTCCAATATGATAAGTGGCCCCTTACTTAGGAAATTCATTAAATAAATTATATGAGAGTTATCTTAAATTAGATTTAACTTAATCCCCCCCAAAAATCAGACAACAAATCTTGACATCAGTCTAGATTAATTAAACAATTAATTAATAGAAAAATAATAATCTGCACACTAGATGATTGAAACAATCATCAACTGCCTTAAATCAGTCAGTAAATGCAGTTCAGTATTGGATACCACATTAATACAATGTATTGTAAAATGTATAGTATCTATGTCTCTACTGTATACTGAACAACTGGAATCATGTTATCCTTAAAAATAATGAAATTAAAAACAATAATAAATCTAACTAAATTCAAATAAAACAACTTTCGGTGTAGTCTTTTTCATCCTTAACCTTACATTATATATATCAAAGCAAAACTCACTGTTTTAGTGCAGTGGCACGTTAAAAACTGGATGATGGACGAATGGAAGAAGTTCTGAAATGAACGGAAGAATATTTAAGAGCTGTTAAGGAGTATCCATCTGTTCGTTTCCGACATCTGAAATGTCAAGGATGAATATGAATTTATTTTGTATTTCATCTGTGTGTTTACTTACAGTTCCCATGTCCTGCGTCCTTGGTTGTTCTGGTGATAAATCCTTGGCCTAAGACTCGTAATTCAATAAGTGTGGAGGACGGCATGTTAAATCAGAGAGAAGTGATGAAGCTTATTTTATGTTTGGCTTATGTCATTGCATTTGTACCAAAACTATGACAGTGTCTAAACCTTACAATGACTGGTAGTAATTTCATTCTTGTTGATAAGGTGGATAATGGTTGCATTGTGTGATATTGCTTTGGCTTTATCCAACATGTAATAGCATTAACATCAAACAAAATGTCCTATCAATCAAATGTAATTGGTCACTAGCAACATTATTCTTGCAGGCCAACAGAGGCCTCTTCATGCTAAATGAGAATTGACATTTTAAGCGAAAAGACCATCTCAAACATCTGCTGATTAAAAATAGTTACAATCAGATATCCAAGATCGTACAGCTTTTATCTTATCAAGCTTCTGATTAAACATCAGACTTTTCGCAGCCACGCCAGAAATAAATATTAAAAATCATCATGGATCGAGCGGATGAGAGAAAGGTTGTATCTTAAACCAGATGAGTGTGTTTAAGATACTGCAGATGTTAGGACATATATAAGCCACCTGAAAAGAGGGCTGTTCATTAAAGTAACAGCAGTTCACTGAATTAAAGTCAACCAGCTGAGAATGAAAGGAATTAGTTCAAGGACATGCAGCTATCCTCTTTCTCAATGGCTGCCTCACAGCCTCTTGAGCATCCATAAAACAAAGCATAATGCCATGTTTCCTAAGTTCTGCATGGTATGCAACAGCAAAGTCAGATGTGCAGACTCATGATAAGTAGAAGGCACGAGATGTATTCTTCTCGTGATGTTGCCTTGTTTTTCTAGGCTCCCTTCTTGTATTGATCTGGATAGGAGGATAAACTGAAGGAGGATAAAAGCCACAGGGATGTAAAGCCCACAGGTGTAGAGCAAATGATGTGGCGGCCATGCTTGGTGAAACAAAAGTCTGATGTATTCTCAGGGGCTCTGATGTCAACACAGGCACTGTCGCAGCAGAGGATAGAGCCAGGGTGACAGTGAGGTTAGCAGGTCATGGGTGCACTCTATACTCAATACTCTATATCCAGGCTCTGCACAGCTCAAAGCCAAGGTGCTCTGGATGGCTAAGAACTAGGGCATTAACAAGTCAGGGACACCTGCAGCAAATGAAGCAGTTACTGGTTCTGTATCTAGTGGCTCTTAAATTGAGTGAAGCGGTGAAGAGAACGATGACTAAAAAATGAATATGAAACCCATCACCTCTGTGCTCATACCCCAAAAAATGTGGTGAAACTGAGGGCTAACAATGAAGATATTCAGTAAATGTAATTTGATTTTCTTTATTGTTGGTAAAAATGAACATTGGCATTTCATTTTCAGAGAGAGAAAATCTACATTTTGAAATAGACAAAGAAAACCAAAGCCATCATGTGCTTGCCTCCCAAATGTTTAAATATCAGTTCAGTAACAATTGAGTAATTCACTATTTGAGGTCCAATATTATATAACAAACTGAAATAATTCATGATCAAATGTGGTCACCAAACATAAAGATCCTTTATTTATATTATACAGATTCAATTTCCCATCTTATGTGCTTTACATTTCTTTCATATCATTCCAAAATATGTCACCCTCAAATGCTATTAATATCAATTCAATGGGAAATGTAATGTAACAATTTGAGAAATAATAATTTCACATCATGTGTTCAGGCACAGAAACTGTCTCTTAGAGAGTGGTGCATTTCTAGAATGACTGAAAGTGAAAAAACAGAGATTCTGTTAAAGTCTTCAGGGGCCATTTGATTGATAAGGACACACAGAGACACTCTCCATGTGGTAGCACGGAGGAACTGTAATATAGGAATAGTTATGGCCTTCGAGAGTACAGTACATGCTGGAGCCACACAATAGTGGCTCTGCTGGTCATCTGAGGCTCTTTGTGGTAGTTACTGTATAACACCAGCAACAAAGTAGTCACTGTACTGTCACTGACAGTACTAATGTTTTCATATGTACTTTATAAGACCCACGATATCAGTTGGATGGGTTCATGAGGTAATTTGATACCATCGATGTCAACATTTTCCTTGTTACCAAATGAAATCTAAATATTTATTAGGTCATGTCGTGGAGCCCTTGTTACTCGAGGGTCTTGGTAATAATAAACCCCTTGAAATAAAGTTTTGGGCATAAGCCTCTTGGAAAAATGAATGGGGCAATTGTCATTCCACCCATTTTGCTGTGATTTATATCCTAGGAATTTTACCTCCGTGATTATAATGCTGACTGCAGAACCTGTCTTCATTTGACTTATTAGCAAAATAGGCTTTTTTTTGTAACTCTGATAGCAGGCTTATGGATTTAAGTTATTAGCCAATTAAAGGTGTTTGTATTTATTCTTCTGACAACTTTGTCATTTCTGTGCGTTCTGGTTTGGCACCCATTATACTCTGAGTTAAGCATGCCAGTTCTTTTATTTGAGCAGTCCTTTTATAGCTCTAACGCAAATTCTGCAGAGTTTTGGCTAATGCCCCAAAACCTGCAGAAGACCTCTTTTACAGTCTTGGCAGCAGAATATCTGCCTGTTTAAAGTATGTTCTCTGATGAGTCCTTAAAGACGAGTCAACTTCTTGTTGTCCCATAAATTGAGAAAAGGGTTACATTCAGCACTGAAATTTGAAAGTATCTGGTTTATTCTCTTTTTGGAGTGATATTTTGCAATCCTAAATAGTTCCCTCTTTAAAACAAAATATATCATTGGAACTCATTCTGTAGCTCCATTCCTCAACACCTGCGTAACTTATTCCCCAAACTCTTCCAGCCATCATCATCCAGCTGTTAATGCTCTATAACTGCGGGGGTTGTTGGAATCAGTTACCTGTTAAATTTTTATTATTTCAGCCATGAGCCAAACATTAAGCCCATGATTCACTCTGGTTGTGATGAAGATAGCAGATTACCCAATCTCATATATGCTACTGCATGGGATTGTCACATCAAAGTAACTGTATTGCAAAGAATTCTCATGGACCAACACTGACACAAGTGAAAAATAATAATTTCAGACAGAAAGTCATGAATTTACCTTTGATTAATTCAGGAGCCAAGAAAGTGTCATTTAAAAAGGTTCCGTCAAGTTAGATTTTTATTCAGTTTTCCAAATATAGTTTGACACACTGACAACTCAACATAAAATAGAAAGTAATGCAACAAACAGCATTTTTCACAATCTTATTTGTACTAAGTTTTAATATAGATTTGGTGCAGCACACACAAGCATAACAATAAGATAATAAATAAGATCCAGTTTGTAATTTGTTTGTTTTGCTTTGACAGAGAACATCATCAATATCTATCTATCTATCTATCTATCTATCTTTCTATCTATCCAGTGCAATGGAAATCACAGGAGTAAACCGTTGTCCCATGTCTTTGTTGAATCAAACAAACGATCACATGTTATATACAGTAAACACATAGGCGACTCTTCACATATTCTTTTGTTCGTGGAGCAGATGAGTGTTTAAATCCATGAGAAGAGTGACACGGTGTGGTGGAAAGTGGGACCTGCCTCACTACCCCCCCCCCCCAGTCAAGCCTTCTCCTTCATACTGTTAACGGTGAGGTACATGTACAGAGTAAAAGACCTGGTGTCATAAGGTCCAATAATATAAATTGATAAAACAAACTAATATTGGAACTTATATTTGATAACAAGAAAATACAAGTAGACCATCATACAATTGTCTATTATTGTTATAATAATAATAATAATAATAATAATAATAATGCTTCATTTGTGATTGTATTTGATATTAGCCAATTGTACTTGATTTCATAGTGATAACGCCTTGTTTTATTTCATAATGACATCCTTTTGTTTGCATATTAAGGGTCTCATGGATTTATCTAAGGAAGTATTTAGCTGTTTTCGCAGTGATGGTGGAGCTGCTCATCTGTAGTAGTGGTGATGGAGGCTGTGACCTGCTGCTCTACTGTAAAATGCATACAAGGCAAGCCCGTGCGGGGCTGTCCAAGAAACCCCATCGACGAGACAAAACTCGAGGCGTGAACGTGGCAGCCATTTTACATCATCAAGAGTGAATGACTGAAGCCGGACCAGTGCCGGGAGTTTTACACTTTTTCTGTCTTTTAAATATCACATTTATCTTCCCAAATAATCAGCACCATACACGTTGGTGAGCCGGCGGCAGGTAGGGCGAATGCTACTGATTGGTCGCGTGATTGTTGCTTCAATTGCTTGCTTAAAAAGTCTAAATTGTGCGGTGCTGTTTCAAACAATGTGGACACTGGTGGTGGTTGGGAACGAGTTCTCCAGACCGGCTTTTTGAAAATGGACTCTTCCTATGTGGCGGCACGTTGACAGACCACGAGCCTAGCGGGCTAAAGGCTCTAGCGCACAAGGCCTCGGCGGATCTGATCAAATTTGAACGCCGCACTTTGCCAAGTAGCGGAGTCGATGCCGACAAATGACGATGTAACAATGGCCTCGCTGAAAATCCGTTCGAATTAGCATGCTAGCTCGTGTTAGCCTATTTTGACAGATCGTGGAATTGACATGCTCATTGTCATTGTATGCTAGCAGCCGTTAGCTGGCAAACGCCTGTTATCTCAGCAATCATTAGCAATCCCGTGTTACTGCGGTGCCAGTCGACACTCTTCTTGTCGACCTAACTACTAAACGCGGAGGCATCCGCATCAAGTGCACACCAGCGCGTCGTGTTATTGTCCCAATACGAAGGTTGCTAGTTAGCTTGGATGCTGTAATGTTAGCTGTGCAAACTAGCCCGCTAGCTAGTTAGCCTCAACGTGTGCGAGCCTGTCCCTCCCCGCTAAACCTTAACGTTGTCATATTCCTCGGATGAAACGATTCACTCAAATACAAACTGAGAACCACGGATGTGTAAACGCCAAGGTTCACACATTCGAGCGCCCAATAGTCACTTTTAACAGTGTAGAAATATTTTTAACCACAGAAGAAGCACGTGCTTTACGGATGTAATGTGATCGATTAGCAGGCACTACACTGTGTCGGTAGCATGGTCCGTTTAAGCTAATATTAACTTATGGTAACAATAGCTCAGTTTACGTTAGGCCAAAACTGAAGTTTGCCGTCCACGTTTTGCTGAGTCCAGCGCTGTCTGATCCAGTAATGTGACCAGAGATCAGTGAAGGTTGTCGCTCGGCATGAGTCATGGCCACAGAATGGATCAGTACAAACCAAAGGGAAGCAGCGGATGGGTCAGTTATTAACGTGAGGATGGTTTGAGTAATTATCTCCGTGTCACAATCTGTGCTGCCAAGTGTCAATAAACAAAATGGGTGCATACTCACTGGTCAGCCACCGGAAACCGGGGCTCACTCTGTGATGGAGCACGTGTATCAGCTATCTAGCCTGTGCTGCAGTCAGCAGCGAGAAGGTAAGCTAACATGTCATTTAGAGACCAAAGCGAACCAGCAGGCACCGAGGGTGCTGAGATATAGCAGTTAGCAAATGAAGTTGCCTCCATTTGCACAAACTTCTGAGCCCAAATACAAACCAGAAAAGAAACCCCTGCCACATGGACACAAACTTGGTAGTTTAAATGTTTTCTATGTCATTTAATTTTTTTTTTGTGGGGCTTTGGTATGTGCATTGTCTGCCTTGCGTGCAATGTTGAAACATCTGTGTCACTTACCTATATGAAGATTTATGGGCTTCTCCCTTTTGCAATCTGAGAGCTCAGGATAGTGAAAAGTCTCCAGACTGTAAAGGACCACGTGACTGTGATAACTTGTTTTCCACACTGCAATATTCCCTTTTTCATAATTTGCAGATAACAATGTGACAGACACTCCAACATTCATGGTCGAATCATTATTAGTATACATTTTTTATTTTTTTTTTGCCGGACATGTCTGAGACTTTGCACTCTCCTGAACACATCCCAAGCCTTGCCCTTGACCCAGGATTAATTTGGCTCATTGCATTTACACAGATTTCTGGAGACATGGCCACAGAACATATTAATGGAAATGGTCCAGAAGAACCAATGGACACCTCTGCTGCAGTTACCCATTCTGAGCACTTCCAGACTTTATTAGAAGCTGGTTTACCACAGAAAGTTGCTGAAAAACTAGATGAAATTTACATAGCAGGTAAGCCACAATGAATATACTTGCATATTCAAATATGCAAATTTGTGTTTATCAATTTCTTGCATGTACTGTCATTTTATCACATTTTTGAATGGGGGAATTGGGATCCTGAAGCAACTTTTTGTGGTTTCCTACCAAAATGGGTACTGCAGTGCTACAAAATATTAAATTACACATTACAAGTGAAAATGTGTACATGGTTGCAGCATTTGCATTCCCAACATGGTTGCATGAACACTGGTGTCAGGGGGTATGAATTGTCATGCCCTAGGAGTGTCTTGGTGAGCCTGGCCAATCTCTTAAGTCTTGGAAATCACATCCCATACAATTACTGCACAGGGATGAATAGGTGTAATTATGAAGTCAGCCACAGCTTAAATATCTGTTGCTTTGATCAGACGTTAACAAGTTTGTGCAGAGGTGAGCTGCAGTGACGAAATTCGGGGGTCATTTTAGGACTTGTTTGGTCGGTCAGATCTAGAAAAGTAATGGTCTGGCCTTTTCAGCCGAATGGGACTAAGGCAGAAACAATGGCAGCAGCTGTCTGTGTGTGGCTGCCTGGGACAGGTGACGGCCCCTCCATAGAGGAGAATGCAGACTGGCTCATTAGAAACCCTCAGCCACAGTATAGAGGGGCAGTGGCATATCAAGTTCCACTGTCAAATCTGTTATGATAGGTACTGCGAAGACATGCTGGTTGCAGAGTTAAGTGCAGCCTGCCTGACTACAGAATACAGCTTAATTTGATTTGGCTGGTCACGCTCCTCTCCTCAATGTAGTTATCATTTATCCATTACACATTATTAAAAATATATTCATTACGCTAAGTGGATCCCAAGTAAAAGATTATTTTATTCTTTCAGTAGTGCTCTAATTTGTGTCCGTAAATGACAAGATGGAAATGAAAAATTAGCATCTCTTGTTAGTAGCTCATCATTTCTCTCTCTGCGTTGTCCCCCCTCCCTCAGGTTTAGTGTCACACAGTGACTTGGATGATCGAGCGATTGAGGCTCTGAAAGAATTCAACGAGGAAGGTGCTCTGCAAGTCCTTTTGCAATTCAAGGACAGCGACCTCTCACATGTTCAGGTATGCACGTCGAACTGCTGGTGTATTGTTTAGTTCACTACTGATGCCTTGATACAAATTGGATGATTGTCCTCTGTGCACAACAGCGTTATTTAGTGATGTGTGTGGTTGCACAGCAGGTTTTAATTGTCTTACTTAAAGATGGACTTGTGCTGTCTTGCGTAACAGCTCATTCTTTTTGTGGTGAACAGAAAATCAGAAGTTTTCCTAATGTTGACATTTTTAATTATTGTTTGATTGTACTTTTTTCTTTTTCAGAACAAAAGTGCCTTTCTTTGTGGCGTGATGAAGACGTACAGACAGAGAGAGAAACAAGGGACCAAAGTGTCAGACACCAATAAAGGACCAGATGAAGCCAAAATCAAAGTGAGTGTTGATGCATTTAAAGATTACATTGAAATTTATATAACATGGTGGCATGTGTGAATATTGACGCAGTGTCTTTGAATGCAAAAATCTGTACAAATAAAATGTGGTTTTATTAAAAGGCACATTAATGACTGTTAATTCAACAATATCCTTTTACATTTGACAATTTATTTTATTTTTATTTTTTTACATAAGGCTTTGCTGGAGAGAACTGGCTACACGCTTGATGTGACAACAGGCCAGAGAAAGTATGGAGGTCCCCCACCAGTGTCCGCCCACTCAGGGGCACAGCCGACCATCGGTACAGAGGTACAAAACTACTTGTTTTTTCTTACTATGTTGGTTGTTGTTAATTCTTTACAAATGATGGTGTCCAAATGATGAAAATTAAATATCTTCTGAAGTAACCACGGTTACACTGATTGCTTACCGCTAAGACCTGACTGGATACCTTTTACCTAAATACCCTTCATCTCTTTGCTATAGATGTCCTATGATATAGTTTATCTGATGCACCATTATCTTTCCTCTCAACCTGACAGATATTTGTAGGCAAAATCCCCAGAGACCTTTTTGAGGATGAACTGGTTCCACTCTTTGAGAAAGCTGGCCCCATCTGGGACTTGCGCCTGATGATGGATCCTCTCAGTGGCCTGAACAGAGGCTATGCCTTTGTCACTTTCTGCACTAAAGAAGCAGCACAGCAGGCTGTCAAATTGGTACGTTTACACTAGTGCAATTGTGACCAAAAAGAGAGAGGGTCTGACTGAGAAACACAAGACAGTAGAATTTATTCAAGTCAACAAAATACGTTTTTTGTATCATTCATGGTGCTAATGAAATTGAGAACGGTATAGATGTATGTGAAATATGTCCAATAGTGCATGAGGATGTGAATCAAGTTGACATAAGCTCCATTCTGTAGACTCCTGGTTATTTTGTCCGTTACTAATACTACCCTCCATCCTTCTGCAGTGCAACAACAATGAAATACGACCTGGTAAACATATCGGCGTGTGCATCTCTGTGGCCAATAATAGACTGTTTGTTGGCTCCATCCCCAAGAGTAAAACAAAAGAGCAGATTGTTGAAGAATTTGCAAAAGTTACAGGTGAGTCGATGCCATCCTTAGATTTTAAAGATTTGAAATGCAAGAATGTGTTTTTAAAGGATTTCCTGTGTCCGAATGATGACCTCATTTACTGTGCTGGAGTGACTTCTTGTTGCTGTGATGGCTTACCGCTAAGATCTGACTGGACACTAAATGTAGCAAATGTATTTTTTTGGTCTCATGTTTTTTTTAGTTTTTTAATTTAAACCTTATAATTGTGTCTTAAATTATATTCTTAGTTTGTCTTAAATTTTGTCTAGTTTGTCTTAAATTATATTCATAGTTTGTTGGTAAGCTGTGATTTTTATATTCAGTGAAGCCACTTGACCAACTGTTGTTTTTTCCTCCTCCTATCTCCTGTTTCTGTTTCTATAGAGGGTCTAAATGATGTCATATTGTACCACCAGCCAGATGATAAGAAGAAGAATAGAGGCTTTTGCTTCCTGGAGTATGAAGATCACAAGACTGCAGCTCAGGCCCGTCGCCGTCTGATGAGCGGCAAGGTGAAGGTGTGGGGAAATGTGGTCACCGTGGAATGGGCTGATCCTATCGAGGACCCAGATCCAGAGGTCATGGCTAAGGTAAGGCACAGGGCCGAGGTCGTCAGTAACATGATGTCATGTGTGTATGAGGCCAAGATTTGTTTTTCTCTGACAAATGGAATTTCCCTCCCTTCTCTTTAAGAAACCTGAACCGTGTTTTTCTTTTCCTAGGTCAAGGTGCTGTTCGTGAGGAACCTAGCAAGCACTGTTACAGAGGAGATACTTGAAAAGGCCTTTAGTCAGTTTGGCAAATTGGAGCGGGTGAAAAAATTGAAAGACTATGCCTTCATTCATTTCGAGGAAAGAGATGGTGCTGTGAAGGTAAGGGCAGGGAAAACAGTCTCTGGAATGACACAGAATATGTTTATCCTGACCTAAACTTGTCATTAAATTGAGATTCATCATATAATCTTGTCCTCTTCAAATTCACAGGCGTTGGCTGATCTCAACGGCAAAGACCTCGAAGGAGAGCACATTGAAATTGTCTTCGCCAAGCCCCCTGACCAGAAGAGGAAAGAGCGCAAAGCCCAGAGACAAGCTGCCAAAACACAAATGTAAGAAGAAACAATGCAACTCAAAACTACAACCTTTTACTTCACAGTTGGTAATGTTTAATGACAATATAATGCAGAAAGCCATATTTATGTTGAGCCTGTGTATTTTCTCAGGTATGATGAATACTATTACTACGGGCCTCCCCACATGCCGCCGCCCACAAGAACCAGAGGCCGAGGAGGGAGGGGAGGTTATTCCTACCCTCCTGATTATTATGGCTATGAAGACTACTACGATTACTATGGATACGATTACCACAACTACAGAGGCGGCTATGATGACCCATACTACGGCTATGAGGACTTCCAAGGGTCTGGAAGAGGACGAGGAGCGAGGGGAGGAGTCCGTGGCGGTGCCAGTCAGACCAGAGGCCGCGGTGCTATTACACCGAGGGGCCGGCTGGGCTTCTCCCAGCGAGGGGGCCCTGGAACAAGCAGAGGTAGGCGGAATTTTTTCCCAATGTGATACTATTAGTTTCAAAGTGTGTAAAATTAAATTGGGTGCTAAGTCTATTATTAGTACACAGTTCAGAGGAATGATGTGTAAAAAAGCAACTCTTGTGGAAAGGTTGGTATTGATTGTCTTGACATGATCATACTAAAGATCAGGAGGCTGTACAGAAAATACTCACACCCTAGCTTTTACATTTAAAAAGATACACCTTGGCCTCTTAAATAATCCCTGATAGGGGTCATCTTTCAGAGCAGCAAGTCAGCTTGTTGCTGCCAGCAGGCAAAGGTCGTTAACAACATACTACATTTTTTTCCAAAGGCCAGTTGGGTTCTACCTTCGTGTCATAGCGCTGGTTTCAGTGATAATTTTTTGAATCTTCATTAATTTTTTTAGTTTGATGATTTAATAGGGAATGCATGCAATGTGGGTTCCTTTTTTTTAATACAAATTTTATCTCTTCTCTCATTGGTCCAGCAGGGAAACGGGGCCGAGGGCGGTCCTGACCTGTCACAGTGGATACTGACTTGATGTGTGGGGTAAACACCGTAAGCTGCAATGGATGTTGAAACAAAAAAAAGCACGACAAAAAGGTCCAATGATATTCCAGCCTTACAGAAGAAGCATCGCCCCTCCCCCCATGTTTTTATTTTCTTTATTTTCTGAAACTGCCACCTTAAAAAGATGACGGAGGATTCTGAATACTCGCCACAGCCTCTTATGCCCCGAGTCCCTGTACCCAGCCCTGATATACATGGCTCTATGTATTGCCCTTACAATCTACCCCTTCCCTGTCCCTGAACATGCCATTTTTTAAATAATTATTGAAGAATTTGCACTTTTTTAAGTTCTTAGGTTTGAAGTGGCTCAAAGGAGCTTGATGCTATTGTATATTTTTGTGCTAATCGCAATTTCTATTGTCGGAATATCCATGTTAATCTTAATCGTTTGATCTGGATGTTTGAAAGAGAACATTTGCAGGTGTTTAGGGTGTACCCACCTGGCATGGATAAGTCAGGCATTCCAGGAAAGTGGTTCTTTTCAGAACTTGTCTTTAAAGGGTTGGTTGACTACCTCAGTACAGAGGACTAAACTACCCGGCCTGTACTGTAAATAGGGAAACTATATTGATGAAAGCAGGGCTTGTTTTTATACAAAATATGCACAAGAGCTGCAGCGCAAAAAACGATGTACTTAATGTAATATAGTCCTTTTTGCTGCAGCTCTGACACTGCAAACAGTCAAACTGGGCATGCAAAACAATCTCATATGATGAGTCTGAACAAGCCCTGCTTTGATCCTATTTTGAACTGAATTAGCCGCCTTGCTTCTTCAGAGTATGTAGTTACTGGTTGTATAGTTTTTCGGATAAAAATGTTACTTTTGTAAAGGCTTCTTCATCACAGGCATCCAACTGCCTTTGATTAAAAAAAAAAAAAATAAGAACAAAAATAAAGCCCTGCAGTGTCCCTGTTGTGCCACTGAATTCCAGTGGGTTTGTTTTTATAAAATACATTTTCAAACAACTTCTAGATAATGTTAAACAACCTAATTCAATCCTTCATCATGTTAGTCTGAAAGGATCCCTCCCTGGCCCCGACGACGGCAACTACGTAGATCTTTTGACTTAATCTTGATGGATGACTGAATTGCCCTGTTGCCCAGCCCGTGAGCACGTCGGCTGCAGTGATTTGGTGAGGGATCATAGTTGCATAGTGGTGGCAAGGGATACTGCAGTGAATGATTTCTATTTCCAGGTATAGCAAAAAGGAAACTGCTCTTCAATCCCAGTTTTCGATACAGTTAACTCCCTCAATAAACTCGTAACAACCACCTTTTGAAAAAAAGATGTTAGCAGTTTTAAACTATTGTTGGTGGCCAACAACGTTTTTTGCATTCCTGCAAATAAATTGTTTTATACTGTAAAATGGAGGTGAGTGTAACTTA
Source organism: Scophthalmus maximus (assembly GCF_022379125.1). NCBI lineage: Eukaryota > Metazoa > Chordata > Actinopteri > Pleuronectiformes > Scophthalmidae > Scophthalmus > Scophthalmus maximus. The sequence goes on from NC_061529.1 coordinate 9,968,727, forward strand.
TTTTTGTAATAAAGTTTTTGATTTCTATCTGTGTCTTACTCTTTGGTAAAAGCCTCACGAGGTATAAGACAACAACCTGCTTTTAACTGGTTGTTGTCTGGTTTGGTTTGGCAACAGGTCTCTCTTTGCAGTTTAACCATACCTTCTTTTTAGTGGCATTGACACCAGAAAAAGACGAAGTGGGTAAGAATTTTTTTTATTATCAGCAGATAAAAGACTGCCAAACAACTTGGCTTAGAAATATGTCAAAATTGTATAACAGTGAATTCAACTACAAAACCAGCAGAGTTGGTTAGTTGTTAGTTACACCTGTTCTTTTTCTGCTCTGTCGACCAACAGGACAGTAGTAAAAGGTTCTGACGGGGACCGTAAGGTCACTGCGGTCAGTCATGACTCATTTTTACCAATGAGTTTGCAAATGTAGCATCCCCTAAACAATGGTTTGGGCCTCTGGGACCAGACTTTTAAATGTTAAACCTGAATTTTAACAGGTGGCATTTTGAATTCTTCATAGAATCACAGCGTAATTACTATAAGTGATGTACAGATATGTCGTGGGGCGGCAACAGGGTCAACGTGACGTTTAGCACTGTTCTAAAAATCTGCATGTAACCATGGCAACAGCAGCGATGTGGGTGGCCACCACTACAGTGGAACTAATTAATTGGCGGTTAACCCCAATGGCTGTTTCCATGGTAGCCGCCCCCCCCCCTACACACACAAAAGAAGTAAAACAAAAGAAAATATTAAACCTTTCACTTCCCGTAGAAGTGGAGAAGCCGTGAACTGCCACGGTGCGTTTTCTGTGATATTCACAGTGCGAGTCCGTTATTTGACAATGAAGCAAAAAAAAAAAAAAAAAAAAAAATGAAGATGGCGGAGCAGCGTCACGCACCCCGAGACCCTCCCGGCTGCTCGTGGCAGCGCAGCGGAGGTGACGTCACGTGCAGCGCGGACGGGCAGGCAGAGACAGCCGCCGCCGTCGCCCCCTCGCTCGGTGGCCGGAGCGGACATGACAGCCGGAGCGGAGCACCGCCGCGGCCGCTAGCCACACGGCGAGCCGCCGGAGAGCCGGGGCGGGTCCCGCCGCCGCTCGTGCCCTCGTCACACCAACGCGCAGCCTGCGCGTTCGTTCTGCTCCTTCACGATGGTGTCGCTGCCGGACCACGTCGTGTCCGCCGGAGCCGCACAGCAGGTTCCGGCCGGAGTCCACTGATGAGACCTGCTCTCACGCCCTCACTGACGTGGGTTTGAGCTGATCTCGGCTTCACGCCCCTTTGTTGTATTCAAACAGTCGTGCGTTTCTTATTGATCCCAGCGATATGCAGTAGGCTGCACATGCGCACGGACTGAAGATGGGCTGCATCAGTGCTTATCTGCAGAAGATCCGAGGCAGGGTGAAGCTGGACCGGGTCAGGGAGCTGGTCCGACAGTACCCAGTCTTCTGCTTCCTGCTGCTGCTCCTGCTGCTGTCCACTGTGCTTCTGAACAGGTGAGGACATACACTGTTTGATCAGTGCCATACTTCATGCATGACCTCCTCCCTGGCATTCTCATCAATTTCCCCCAAGACTTCTAATGTACGTGTGTATATCTGGATGAAGCTCTAATGTTTTAGTCTATTCACAGCAGGACATGTCTTCTGTTTTCACAGATATATTCACATCATAATCGTGTTCTGGTCCTTCCTGGCCGGAGTTGTCACTTTCTACTGCTCTCTGGGGCCCGAGTCTTTGCTGCCCAACGTGTTCGTCTCCATCAAACCGAAGACCAAGGTATAGGTCACACTGCAGGATTTAGTGACATGACGTGACTACATATATACAGAATGGAATGTGCAGTGGGTTGAAAATAATAAATATTATTATTATTATTATTAGTAGTAGTAGTGGTAGTAGTATTAAATATGGATAAATATGTATGTATTTCATGGAAATATACCATACATGGAATGGTACTGAATAAAGAGTATTATATTAAATATTGTTTTTATGGAGTCTGACAACTGTCGGGGTGAAGGACTGAGGTTTATTGTGATTTCTGAATAAATAGCATTGACAGCATGTTATTCCCTCGAGCCACATCACAGTATAATATCAATACTAAACTCTATAACCAAGTGCCACAAATGAAGGCTACATAGTTGTACATAAACACCCCTATACCTACAAAGGGTCCCCATTATTGCCGTTGATCCTTATAAACGTTCTCTTGCAGTCATACCAGCAGGAGCTGTTTCCACTGGGGCACAGCTGTGCAGTCTGCGGAAAAATCAAATGCAAAAGGCACAGGTGAGTGAGCGGGTTATGGAGTTGCGCAGTGGTAGTTGAGAAAGTGACCGTGCAGTGTTTGTGTTTTTGACCTTGTCACTTGTGTCAACAGTAGTTCTGCTGAAAAGATAAACTCAAGCACCTGGATATTTATGCCGGGTTTTTACTTCTGCTGGTCAACGACAGGGTGAAAATAAAGTGAAATGAATCATTTGGAAACAAACACTGCACATTACTTTAAAATCACTTTGATTTACTGTCGGGCTCTTTATGGGATTTTGCATTAGGTTTGTCAACATGCACTCGGTGGGTGTTCAGTATCACTGTTGTTAATCATTTAGTTATGGAAGATGTGACACCGCCCTCTAGTGATCAGACAGGATTCTAATGTGATTTTATTTTTTAATGCTAGACCGACCTTGTTACTGGAAAACTATCAGCCGTGGCTTGACCTGAAAGTTCCCTCTAAGGTTGACGCTTCTCTCTCAGAGGTAATACATGCATAGATTAAAGTTTCTAATTCAATAACTTGACCAATTTATTCCTATACACAATCCTGTTATTTTTCCCCAAGATTCTGGAGCTTGTTCTTGAAAATTTTGTTTATCCCTGGTACAGGTAAGCTATTTTTTCTGTATTTTTTTTCTGTCATAATACAAATTGAGGCAGTTTTAAAGTCTGTTATGGAGTGACCAAAGGGACTTTTTAATATATTTTTCATTTAGAGACATCACAGATGACGAGGCCTTTGTTGATGAGCTGAGAGTGACTTTGCGTTTCTTTGCAGCTGTGTTAGTCCGACGAACCCAAAAGGTGACGAAATAGAAAGGTCAAAATCTTGGGATACTGACTGACTGAATTATTCTAATAATGTTTTCTCCCTCAGGTGGATGTAGCATCCCTCATCACACAAAAGCTTCTCAAAGTTTCAATGAAGCACATTGAAATAATAAGCAAAGCCAGGCAGAAAGGTATTGCTGACACGCATCACCCACTGACTCCTCTTCTTTGTGTTCACCATGACAAAAGGCAGATTCTCTTTCCTCTCCTCTGTAGTGAAGAACTCGGAGTATCTTCAACAAGCTGCCCTGGAGGAATACGGCCCTGACCTTCATGTTGCCCTGCGCAGTCGCAGAGATGAGCTTCTCTACCTCAGGAACCTGACGGAGATGCTCTTCCCCTACATCCTGCCACCCAAGGCTACAGACTGCAGGTAACTCACAGCTGTGACAGTGAAGACCATGCACAACCCTCATATATATGTCACAATGGGTCACACACACAAAAATTACACCATCTGCGCACTTGGCTGGGCCCTAAAGAGACAAAAATAGATAAGGATCCTTCTTCACCCTTTCACTTTCTTACTTCCTGCTGCCTTCTCTCTTTGCTCCTCTCAGATCTCTTACTCTCCTAATAAGAGAGGTCTTGGCTGGTTCTGTCTTCCTTCCTTCATTGGACTACTTGGCTGATCCTGTGAGTGTAGACACACTTTGGGCTCAATTTAATTCATATTTAGCAAGCATGTCGACCAATGTTATTGATTAGGAGCATGCAAAATGGTAGACAGAGACGTGTCTTTTTTTTAAGAACCCGATCAATGTACCTGCAGTGTTCTTTATTGTTGATTATTTTTGATTTCAGGACACAGTGAACCATTTAATTTTGATATTCATCAACAACTCCCCTGTGAGTACACATTGGTCTTTGAACTTGTGCACATGCACTTCCAATAGCATCTGTGTTTTTGTACATATTGCTGAGTATATGCGATTCACGGGCGAACAAGATAAACATGTTCTCCTTCTACGTTTGTCCCTCAAGCATGAAGAAGCCAAAGAGCCGACTTCGACATTGGTTCCTTTCCTACAGAAATATTCTGATACTCGCAACAAAAAGCCCTCAGTGAGTGTTTCCTCTCATATTGGAGAATGTAGTAATTGTGATTTTCTATCATTACTACATATATAATTTCATACAACATCTGATTCAATTTTAAAACATCTAAGTACCACAACATGAACATGCCACTGGATACTGTTTTCGATAGCATCTAGTACTGTACATACTGTAAGCACAATATGCAGACTCAGTGTGTTTTTAGCCCCTTAGATCAGGTCACACCAAGACACACCTCATAAGAAGTGGGAGGAACCCTCAGCTGAGATTTCCCTTCTGTCTAAGCCACTTCTCTCTCTCTCTTTCACCAGGTGCTTAAGCTTGAGTTGAAGGAAATCAGAGAACAACAAGATCTTCTCTTTCGCTTCATGAACTTTTTGAAGCAAGAGGGGGCTGTGCATGTGCTCCAGTTCTGCCTTGCAGTCGGTAAGTGTTTCCCTCATCTTTTCGGGAGGACCAAGCTCTCAGTCTGTCAAGCTCTTATATTGTTGCTATTCAAGCGTTTAGATTGTGTCACTCATATCCTGCCATCACGGGTTCCTACATCAACTGAAATGTTCACATTAAACTCTAGATGTTTAATCCTAATTGCTCGTAAGACAAGTTGTGTCATTTAGCCTGATAACAGTGCATGTCCTTCTTTGGTTTACTTACTTGAAGTTTGTAGTAGTGGCAATTCCATTCAAAGCAATCCCTATTATAGCCCTTCTCTCCGCTCTCAGCCACTCAGTCAGTCTAAAGTGATCAGAATAACTTACAAAAGACTTTGGTTTGTATTGTTACACACTGAGTTTGATTCGTCTCACTGTCACAACTTCTCAGAGGAATTCAACGACAGGATTCTGTGCCCAGAGCTGTCAGACTCGGCGAAGATGATGCTCCACGAGGAGGTGAAGAAGATCTATGAGACCTACTGCTTGGACGAGAGTGTTGACAAGATCCGCTTCGACCCCTTTATCGTGGAAGAAATACGCAATAGTGTGTGATAAGGATCCTCTCTGTGAAATTCAAATTATTTCAGGTTACTTTTAATTTCTTGAAGAAGCATACATAAGACGTAACTTGATGAACATGAAGTTTGTTCATATTTTGTCATTGTATATCCCAGTTGCAGAGGGGCCGTATGCAGAGGTGGTGAAACTACAGACCATGAGGTGTTTGTTTGAAGCCTACGAGCACGTCCTGTCGCTCCTGGAGAATGTTTTCACCCCCATGTTCTGTCACAGCGACGAGGTCAGCATCTTCATCAAGAAATAAAAAAAACTCAACTCACTGTCACACAGCTCAACACAATCTGACTGAGGCTCGAACCAATTCATTGAGCTCCTCTTTTATATTTGTATGTGCTGATTTCAAAATACTGTGCTTTCGAAATATTTCCGCACAGACTGAATGATGTGATCATCCGGCGTTTGAATTTTGTTTGCGTCAGAAGTATCAAAGCTGCATTTGTCGAATGCTGGAATTAGAGCTGATGTGGAGTCCACTGACTCTCTTACGCCATCCTCATCCGATCTCTCGGCCACCAACCGCTATCGTCCGTGTCATCAATACCAGAAGCGCAACTGGCCAATGAGCCGACGCTGGCGTTTTGCCAAGCTGCCAAGCCGAATTTCACCCCTCCCAGGCTGTTTCATTGAATACAGCTGGGTGGACTATTGCTCAGCCATTGTCCACAGCAGGCCACTGCCCTGCGTGAATAGTGTGTCTGGAAAATAATATGATATTAATTGATTTTTTGTTGTTGTCGCCACTCCTTCTCCTGCTCCAAATAAATCGTGTGGTCATAATTACTATTAAAAAGGTATAAAGAAGTCACACGATGAAATTTTTGTTTATATACAACAACAAATTAGAATTTGAACATGCAGTGTTTAATATACATGACACTCTTTGCCCATTTTCTCTTTCTATGTCACTCCAGTACTTTCGGCAGCTTCTGCGAGGGGCCGAGTCCCCTGCCAGGAATTCCAAGATGAGCAGGTCGGTTTCACTTCAAACTGTTTTTTGTGTTTGTATGTATCACAATAGAATGCTATTCTGAAATGTTTATTGATGAACTGGTAAAGTCACCAATGAGGCTTTCTGTGGAATTAAAACACAGAACGACTCACTGGTATTTTCTTTTTCTAGACACGAAATGGATTAGTGTTTGCACCCACATTAGTATATATTTGTTGGCAATGGCCACTGCAGCATGAATGAAGAATACAGCATGTTCCAGCTGCAGCACATATAAGTTTGAATTCAAAACAAATTTTGTCGCAATACAGTAAAATAAGCTGTAAATTAGCAATACAGAATAATGAAACTTTGATTAGACGTAAACTGAGTTGAGCACAGGGATCACGAGGTGTGGTGTGTATGTGGCCATGGGGCCCTGCCACTAACTCCTTGTGCATATTGTTCCAGAAATAGCCTCAGTATGGATGACATTCGGTGAGTATGAGGCATCGGTGTGCTAATCAAAACAGTGGCTGGCTGAGCGCTGCTGCTGCACGCGAGATACAAAATACACCTCATTGTTGCCTGACTGGTCCACAGAGGAAGACGTGCTGCCTCTTTAACAGATCCACTGCAATCAGGGCTTCAGTTCAATAAGCACTAGTCCATCATGATATATAGTTTTATTCTTAATTTCTCTAATTTCAATTGTGTCGTGTGCGGTGCCTGTGCTTTAAAAAGCAAATGAGAGAAGATTGAACATAATCAACTAATCACATGTCATTAATCACATGTCATTAATCAAATGTTAATCAAGCTAACTGAAAGTAATGGTGCTGAACACATGCAATATAAAAATCTTACTTTTGGAAGGTTCAGGCTTTAGTTTTTTATAGACTTTTATTGCAAAATTAGGTTTGCATGCTTCCAAAATTACTGAATAAATCTTGAGAACTCAGGAAAGGAAGTTGACTAGTTCCGTGTTTGAGTTTTTTCATCTGGTCTTGAAAGCAATCTTGTTATGAATTCAAAGCAGCATAAATCTGAAATAGTAATAGTAAAAAGAAATTAAAAAGAAAGATAATGGCTATTACTGGCACTCCATTTGTATATATTGACCAACTAGGAGCATAAACTCCCTCCATGTTAGCGGTTCAGTAACTCCCCCTTTTACTCTGCCCGTCCATCCGCCTATTTCTCCGTTAATGTATTGCCTCCACCATTGCTGTGTCTGTGACCGTATGTCCACTCTTGATTCTGCATCCACCATAATGCCTGCCCTGGTATGATCAATGGTCCTCTCCCTCCTCTTGCCCGTGCGGGAACCTGACCCTGTTCTGCTTGTAGTTCCTGGGACTGGAGCCCCGAGTCCCCGTCCTCACTGTTCACCGCCTCTGGCAGCTCTTCACCTGCATCTTGTAATTCCCTCCATGCCCAGTCCACGTTCACAACCTTCCCATATGGCTCGCAATCCCACCGCCACTCATCACCAAAGTAAGTCAGGGTCCATCCGTGTGTCACAGGCCACTCAGTGTGATGTCATGCTGTCCACTTTCCCCTCACGTGACCCAAGTCTCGGCCGGATGCCTGCATGGTGAGACCGCTGCATGGGATCCTGTTTTCATTTGTTGTGTTTCCTTCTCCAACTCTGTTGTGGTTTTAAGGCCAAAGACTCCCTGTTGTTTTTGACAATGCAGTGACTTTTCAGTGTTCAGCTCCCTTGTGTATTCGGTTTGTCACCCTTGTGATTTTTATTTCACTTTCTGGCACTCACACAGAGCACCTGTGATGTTGTGCACCTTTTCTGGTTGACTGGTAACTGATAATAATTTTTTATTAAAAATTCCATTCAAATTAGACATCTGTTCATGAAATCACTGCTCGCTGCGGTGTGCTGTGTTTGCTTTTGACCCTGCAGTGCTTAAACTACAACCCAGCAATTGTGAGATTGCTTTAAAGTGACATATTGGCTTTGGATTTGGATACTTAAGCTTTTCCCATCATCATTTTATGCATTGCACTGCTCCTACCTTGCCCCTCTCTCCTTTACGCTGTCTCCTCCTGTGTAACCTCTTTCAAGCTGCATGCGCTTTGCTTAAGCCATGCGTGTCTCCTCCGTCATCCGTCGCCTGATAGCCACTTCGCTTGGCCTTGCAGGAACACGTCAAAGAGGGGCGAGTCCTTCGGGATCAGCCGCATTGGCAGTAAGATCAAAGGAGTGTTCAAGAGCACAACCATGGAGGGAGCCATGCTGCCATCCCACGGACTGGTGGAGGGAGAGGATGATATGGTAAGGTGCAAATAATCCGGACACTCATTTTTAGGTGTCACAAAGTGAAAATACATGCAGTGTAGTAGTTGCTTATCAGCTTAGAGTCTAGATTTAAACACAAATCAAAGAATGAGCTGTAGAAGATGCTCTGATTCATTCTGCATGTATAACTTTAGACTGAATTATAACTTTTTAATTCTATCAAGCTACTACAGAAAGTAAAATTCAAACTTAAGCACTCTGTTACACAATTTTCACTACACTATAACATTTTCCTCTTGGGAGCGCTGGTGAGTAAAGAAAGGAATGCCACAAAGTTCACCAAGCCTGCAGTGTTTTACACAGAAACAGTAGCAGTTTTGATCATGACCTGATTGTTCTAAGTTGACTTACTCCGCTCGACCTTATCCTCCGAAACTTTCTTCCATTTGAGGTGGAGGAGGCCATGATGGTGCTGGAGGATGACTCCCCCATGGAAGCGGCTTCTACCCCCAGCACCCCCCGAAACCTCTCAGCCTGGAACATCACAATCCCTTACATTGATTTCTATGACGACGACGTGAAGAGGGAGAGGATTCCTGTGTTCTGCATCGATGTGGAGCGAAACGACAGGAAGGCAGGTGAGGATGAAAGGACACGAACTCCTGTCTCGCTCACTTAGCGTCGTCTGAGAGAGTCCATGAAGTATCAGAATGAACTGCGGCATCCTTCTCTGTAGGATATAGTTTTGCACATAGTTAAATAAAAGGACAAATGATTATATTAAAGAGTTTTTCCACACGAATTGTTAAAAACTCGTGTTTCTCTGCAACATTAAATTTTCATGAGTAAATAAGCAAATCCTCATAATCTTAGCCAACCAATTTTATCATAACTGTGTTGGTGTAGATTGATTAGAATTGATTTAAAGCTGTCTGTCAACAGAATCAAACAACCTAAACTCTGTCATCACACTTTGATTCAAAACTTTTGATTGGAAAATAAGTTGGGAAATTAATATTTGTTCGACTTCTCATTGCTTTTGGAGTTGTCAACTTGCATATCTCCACCATGTAGCAGTGATTTTAAATATTTCCCATACGGAGCCTCTACTTTGTCGCCAAGATAGATTAAGACCCACCCAGGTAGATGAAATCACATGGTTTGAGCGAAGATCAGTGTTTACATTAGAACACCTTACTTACTCTTTTCAACTCACTAACACATATTTCAGTTGCAAATGCCACACTAACAGTGGGAGCTACAGGGTTTTCTGTGCATTTAGGGAACATCTGTAAATTGTAGCTACAGGAAATAGTCTCTGCATGCACATCAGTCAGACGCCCTGTCACCCTCCAACACATTTAAATTCTCAACCTGTGGCAAACACTGTATATTATCAATTAATGGGTTTTTGACAGTGAGATTTCTCCGTTGTGTTTATCTGCAGTGGGACATGAGACTGAAAACTGGTCTGTATACAGAAGATATCTGGAGTTCTATGTGCTCGAATCAAAGCTCACTGAGTTTCACGGTAAGTTTTGTTCGATGCATTGCTCCGGTTTGCAAACCGAAGTAGAAGGCTGGGCATTGAAAGGGGTTCGTTTAATAACTTTTCAGCTTTGCTTTCTGTGAAATCTTATGCTCTCTATAGGCTCCTTTCCAGACGCACAGTTGCCGTCGAAGAGAATCATCGGCCCCAAGAATTATGAGTTCCTCACATCCAAGCGGGAGGAGTTCCAGGAGTACCTTCAGGTAGATGTTTGAGAATATTGTGATGGTAAACTCCATAGATGGATGAGTCTGGATATGAATTTTTGTAATTCTGTTTATGTAAATTTCTTTTGTAAAGATATTAAAAGAGGCTGCATGAATCTCACATGATAATAAATGTGCCAAGATCTCACCAAGTGTTGTTAAGGTAAAAAAAAAGAAACAAGTCTCACGTTTTCTTAATATTATCCTATGAAAGTTGCTGCACTCTAAAATTCATGAAGAAGAAACACCATCCCACGTATTCTGATTGAAAAGGTTAAGAGCAGATTCAGTTCATATTTCAAGCAGCACTTGAGTGACCAGACATTGAGATTAAATTGAAACAGTCTCAGTTTTTTAAACGCTTGATCGAGCATCCTGGCACGAACACACTCAAAGAAAATAACCCTTTTCAAGTGGTCAATTTGAAACTTTGAGGAAAAATTGTGAAGAATTCTCTCAGACCAAATGATGGAACAGCGAGAAATGATCTCTGTCTGACTCTGCTGTCACAGGGCAGCGGCCAGTGTTTCAAATCACAGAGGGAATGAGTGACAGAGTTCAGACAGAGGCAGCAGTCAGAAAATTGTGATCCACTCTGAAGACTTGTTTTAGCAGAACATTCAAGGATGTTCTGAAGTGCGTTTGAGACTTGGCTGTTAAACCTTTAAGCAGAATAATTATCCAATTAATGTCTCCGCAACTGAAGATTGTTTGTTATCAAGGTTTTCAGAGTGTCCTTGAACACACCACCAAGGGAGGTATTTTAAATGGTCCCTCCTTGAAAGAGCATCACCACAAAACCGTAACATAACTGACAACACACAAAAAAACATAAATACTCACTGTGATGGATTATCTCAGTTCTCTAGTCTCTGCAAGCTGATTGTTATAACGCGCTGAAATGAATGGACAGTAAAGTTTCTCCGAAGGCTGGAAATTAATTATTCCTATGATATGCTGTGAAAAATGGTCAACAATAATGTAAACTCTGTTTAAAGGCTATAAAACATAAAATGCTTAAAGATCCATCAAGTTACAGAACTAATAAAATATCTCTAATGAGTAATATACTGAACCTGCTTTGACTGAACTTCCCCTCTAATGTAAATTACATTTTGAAGCCATCTCTCCCTCTGAATGATGTTCCACTATAGAAGAATATAAATTACAACATTACGTATTGACATTTGCTCTCTTTGCAGAAACTTCTACAGCATCCAGAGCTGAGCAACAGTCAGCTCTTGGCCGACTTCCTGTCTCCTCACAGTATGGAGTCTCAGTTCCTGGACAAGATGTTACCTGACGTGAACCTGGGTACAGTATGAGGCAGATTCTGGACGGGTGTAGACAGCTTGACCGTGGGGTTGCTGCATAAGATATAGTGACATAACTACACATCACTGAGATAAAGTGTTTATGTTCCACAGGGAAAATCATTAAGTCAGTCCCCAGCAAACTGATAAAAGAGGTAAGGAATGCATTCCTAGCATGTGTGTGTGTGTGTGTGTGTGTGTGTGTGTGTGTGTGTGTGTGTGTGTGTGTGTGTGTGTGTGTGTGTGTGTGTGTGTGTGTGTGTGTGTGTGTGTGTGTGTGTGTGTGTGTGTGCGCAAAACATTTGACCCTTTTAAGACTCAATGATGAACTGATTAGTATTTGTTATTCACAGGTAAAAGGTCAAGGTCACTACAACCTCACAAAACACGTTTTTTGTACAACTCAATAATTCATAAGCCAATTATGCAAATACACTTTAATTCCTTCAAAGTTGTATCATATGGTTCAGGTCAGACATGTATGTAAACTGTCATTCTAGATAGAGACAATATAAATGTTTCCCATCACATAAATTAGTAGTTTCAATTGTTTTCCCCTGATTCTTCATCTATTAAACGTTTTTACCTGACGTACCTGCATACTTAAGATAAATGATTCTGTTATTGCAACTTCTACAGTTAAAACTTTGTTGTCTGCTGTGCTTTTTCTGTCAGAAAGGGCAGCATCTGGAGCCTTTCATCCAGTCCTACTTCAACTCCTGTGAATCTCCCAAACCCAAACCCAGCCGCCCCGAGCTCACTATCCTGAGCCCTACCTCAGAGAATGATAAAAAGGTTAGGAATCAAACGGACATAATCCAAATATCTTTTCACTTAAACTTGGCAGAATGCCAATATTAAAATGTTCAAATATGTCCTAAATTTCACATTGACAATACACTGTCCATCCATATTCTAGTTTTTGACCTGGTCTTTTTCTTTTTAATATTGAAGCTGCAATCTTACTTTACTACAGCTCTGTCAGTCTTTTGGCTTAAATGGTTCAACATATTGAAAACTGATGTAAATCCCTGTCCCAGCTCTTCAATGACGTCTTCAAGAACAATGCCAACCGATCGGAAATGACCGAGAAGAGACACAATCAGAACTACTTCATGGAAATGATCACAGTCGAGGGGGTGTATGACTACTTAATGTATGTGGGTAAGTGGAGTTTGTTAATTACAATCTCTGCTCATCAAACCCTATTTATCTCATATTTTATCTTCATTGTAGACATGTGATATGGAACAGTTATTGTCCTGTTTTATTATATTTATTTGCTTGAAAAAAATATGAGAGAGTATCATAGAATTTTTTTAAGAAGAATTACAAAAAGGTCACAGATGAAAATAAATTATTAGTTGTCATGGAAAACATTTCCTTTTTTACCGAATCATTTCCATTAGCATTCCTTGATGAAATACGAGCGTTCGTATAGAAATAGACATTTTTGGAAGAATTTAATTAAATAATTACAGATCCCTCAGAGACACACTCCAAATACAAAACATCAACAGATGAGAGTTGTTGTGGCATTGTAGATATGAAAAGGGCAATAATTATCATTTATTTATATAGATTATTTCTGAATCAAGTTCTCAAACATTTAAATTCCATTTCATGCAAGAGAAACATAGCCCATTTTTCACTCGATTCCTCTCTCCCCCCCGCTGTCTCTCCTTCATGGTTGTCAGGCCGGGTTGTCTTCCATATCCCTGACTGGCTGCACCACCTGCTAATGGGAGGCAGGATCCTGTTCAAGAACACACTGGAGAACTACACAGACTACTGTCTTCAGTACAAGCTGAACCAGGTGGTCCAGGAGCACCGGCTGGTCTCACTCATCACGTTGCTCAGAGGTACACAGCAGTGAAATCACAGATATTGACATAAATGTGAGAGTAACATTTTATTCATGATACTGGTACGTGTTGTTGCTGTGACATGCCTGGCAAAAAGGCAGGCTAGATGTTTCCCCTCGCTGCAGTCTTCACGTAAAAAGCTAAGTCGCGTGAGTATTCTTTGCTTTTGTAGACACAGTCTTCTGTGAGAGCAGTCCACCGCGCTCGGCCCAAGACAAGCAGAGGAGGGCGAATAGGACTTTCGAAGAGATGATGAGCTATATTCCAGGTATTTATTCCGTCTTAAAAGGTCCCTTCCACTTACATTAATTACACACAGACGTGAGAAGAGGCGGCCAATTATATTTGTTGGCTGAGAAATTCATAGGCCATTTCTCTTTAGACCTGCTGGGAAAATGTATCGGTGAAGAGGCCAAGTACGAAGGCGTCCGCCTCCTATTCGATGGATTGCAACAGCCAGTTCTCAACAAACAGGTACAAAGACACGCACACTGTGATTTCAGTGTCAAATTGTGCTGCATTTCGAAATTTGCATTAATTCTACATTTCGTTTGCTGTTATATCTTTTTATGTGAAGACTGTCCCTGTCCTTTATGCTTTTCATCTTCTGCCTGTTTTTGCCTTCCTCAGCTCACATATGTACTGTTGGACATCACCATTCAAGAACTTTTTCCTGAGCTTAACAAGGTAAACTGCTGCTACTCTTGGTTTCTTAAAGAAATGTAGTCTGAATATCCATCCATCCAGAGACTGAATGGACAAAAAGAATTGTGTTAATCTGTTCCATATCTTTTCATAACTGTCTTGTTGTGCCCCCCAGCCATACCTTATTAGTATTATCTGTATATGTAAGTGATGATTTAACGGAACACCTATTTTTGCGCTCACCCTGTTTTTCTTTCTTCAGCAGGTCCAGAAGGAGACCACTGTGATGGCTCCGTGGATGTAAAATTACACTTCAACGGACACAAGCTAACGTGCTTGCCAAGCATTAACTTATACTACAGGTTCTCCTGCTGTAAAATGGCATCTTCTTTGTAAAATAAATAATTAAAATAAATAATTCACAAGTTTGCCTTGTATAATTATTCCTATATATAGAAGAAAACAGTGTGTCCATCTGGTTGATTGGAGCAGGTGGTTGTAGCTGTAGTATAACATAGAACTTAATGACATCTTTTCTACTTCGTACTGATGGGAAACTGTTCCCTTAGCTCACATAGACACTTGAGCCTTGTCCCAATTAAGGGGCCGTCTCCTTCGGAGGCTACATTTGAAGAATGATTGTGTCACAGCGGCGCGACTCGGCTCCTTCAAGCACAGCAGGCAAATCCGACTTTCCATTCCTGAGCAACGGAGGATCCAACGGGTTGATCCTCCCCAGCCAAGCCCTTCCCAGGATTCATTGCGCGCATGTGACAACCTTTCGAATCGTGGGCAGCTCCTTTGCTTGGCGATAGCGGTGAGGACAGAACACGCTGGTGACAGCATTGAGTTTTAAGCGTAACTTGGCACTTTTTACATCTTTGTATTTTGACATTTAACTTGTTCATCTTTCTTGTCTATGAGATCTTAGCATACAGGATTGCCAATACAAGCCAATTTTAAAATTGTACCTGTCATTTTTCTGTGAAATACTGAACAAGTGGAGCCCATTTAAAAGTCTTTCAAATATTGGGTATATGAAAATTATATTGAAAAACATTTCCAGGAAAATTAAAGGTGTGCAAGTGAGTATATTAGTGAAATTCATTATATGAAACAGATCTTTAAAGGCCCTGAAACTAATTTTTTCATCAAGCATACATCAAGCAGCAGGGATCCTTTGTGTTGGTATATCTATAAAAGTTAAATGGGACATAGTAGAATGGAAACAGTCTAAAGGTTAAATAATGATGTAAAGTGTCCGAGGCACTAATGCCTCCACTGAGAGACTAAAAATAGACAGAAACATCAGATGTGTGTGGGGTGATAAGGACACTGTAACCTTCCTAAAGTTAATGCATGAAATGAACCAAAAACCTAAATTTGCCTCACGTTTTCTAAATTGTTTCTCACAGTTTGAGAACAAAATCCTGTTGAGCTGTCTCTCTCTGACTGGAGAATTAGTGCCTTTTTGTATCATCTTGAGGAAACAGTTCGTAATATTCACATGATGGTCATTCGCTCTTTCGTGTTCCCATATTTCTGAATTTTTTCTTCTAGGCCACCAACTTATTGGAATATATGTATTGTACATTGCTGCATATACTTTTTAATCGCCTTTAAAAAAACTAAAAGTGCAAAAGTATTAGTATCAGCATATAATAAAAGTAAACTAAAATAAGCAAACATTTAAACAAATATATTGCAGGTACAAGGCAAGGCAGGGCAAGTTTATGTGTATGTACAGAACTTGAATAAATGTGCTTAGTAACTTCATCACTTTGTTTCTATTCCGAGTTAAGTGGATCCCGTTGGACTCTGTAACCCTGGGTTCCTCCAGCCTTTGAGTATCACTGAACTCCTCGGCCCTTCTGCCTTCTCCAGTCCACTGCCCCTTGGGGGCTAAAACCACTTTACTTGTACGGACCATCGCTGTGATAACATGTTCTTTAATGTTGGCTGAACTTTGAGTGAATGCTCAAACGTCTGATACATGTGGGTTGACTTTGTGCTTTCTGCTTGATGGAGGTGGGTCTTCGTGGACAGTGCGGTGAGAAGTGTTTGCCAAAGATATCACTGAAATGAAACAGCAGCTGCAGTGCAGCCCTGCATCTCTAACGCTCACATTACATAGATAATGATATAGTATGTCTTCTGCATTTTCCCTGCCTTGCCTTTCAGATATTGCTGACAAGGTGATGGATTTCCTGATGCTTTTTTCCGAACATCAACCCCTGTGCCTGTCCTGCTCAATAACCTCTCCTCTTCACACTCCGCGATCCATCACCCACACCAGAGCTGACAGAGCACTTGTGTGCCCACTGAGGACTGGGCCGGTCGCCTCCTCTCACTATCACCTTGTTTGCTTTGGCACACAAACCTCAGTATGTGAGCAAACACACACACACACACACAAACACACACACACACACACACACACACACACACACACACACACACACACACACACAAAAAACCCCAGACGGCTTGAGCCTCCATGGGGCAGCAAATCAAGTCTCATCTTTCATGCTCTCATAATCAAGTCCTATTCTTCTCCTCGTGTCTCCAAGCACCATGTCAATTACAATGTTTGCAGTCTATACCGCTGGGTAATCTTCCTTTAATTGTTTAAATGAGGCCATCTGCCATACTGTAAAGTTGCATGATGTGAATGTTTAGAGAGAGAATTATATGTATTATGCATCATAACTTCACTGGCTGACACAGTGGTGTCACTGTGGCATCATTGCTATGGCTTGAATAAAATACGTCATACATTTGCTTTCCCCCCCTTACCATTGTGGACCAGTTCCAGCTCGTAAAAGTGCTGATAAAACTCATAACTGCCAGCAGTCAGTTTCCCATTTGACCATTCAGCCTCTATATGGACTCGTCCACTCAAGCCAATATGAGCCTGATCGCCAATCAGCAGACGTCATCACCACTTAGCTCATTTCTCCGCTCGTGTTTTACCTCAGGGAATAAAATTCTGCTTATCATTGATGTGCATATCGCCCCCGCTCCTCTGGGAATGCTCTTCAAGTGAGCAGCCCTTCAGCTCGAGGAACCCATTCGACATTCACAGTGAGGGTCTTTCAAAATTGGAGCACTTTTTTTTCTTCTTTTTTTTGGCAGGGGCCCTTCGAGAGCTGATTGGCAGAGCAGAAGGCACCATATGTTATCCGACCCGGCTGGGGCGCAGTGCTGTGGAACGGGTCCTCCAACTCAACATGTGTCCTATATTCCGATTCTCTCATTGTACTTCAATGCAGCCTTCAGATTATACACAGCGGCGGAAAAGTCACCCTGAAGTGAAGTAGCAATACCATGCTGCACTGTAAAAACTAAAGTAAAGGTCCTGCCCTAAAATTCTACTCAAGTAAGTATTTACAGCCAAATGTACATAGAGTATAAAAAATGACTTGTTAGGCAGAATGACTTGTTCAGGCTGTTGTATTGTTTTTCTTCTTCCGACTGCTCCCGTTAACGGGTCACTGACAAATCATCATCTGCCTATTTGATTTGGTATAGATTTCCCTCCCTGACACCATTCCATCCGTATTCTCACTAAGAAGGCAGGTGGAGGTTGGTGAACATGAAGAAAGTTGAGGTAACTCACTATATGACAATATAACTTAGAATTTTTCACTAAAATGTCACAAATTGTGACTACATATACATTATTCCTCATATAGGGAGAAATTATCGGTAATAGATGCAATGTACTGTAATCAAACTGATTTTATTTGAAATGAGCTAAAACTAAGGGGAATTGACCTGTGGACAAACATCGTATGTTCGACATGATGCCAAGTAAAATGCAAAGGGATGCAAATATGAACACATTGCTACCTCACTGAATCCAGATTTCCTACATCTACATATATGAAGACCTGTTAGGATCCCGATTCCAAACATGGCTCATCCAGCTGCTCTGCTTGCACATTTCTCCCACATCTCATCTCATAAATATTGCGATAAGACGGAGCCGTTCCCCACAGCGATGGCTTTGGGCGGGTGGAGAGGGAGGGGAGGAATCTCATGACAACGAGGGATCTGCCCTGATTCGGGTTTGCCCTATTTGGTCACAGCTGTCGACAGCTGTCCGTTTTAAAGGATAGAAAGAGATGACCACAATAACTAAAAGGCCACCCCAAAAAACTGTTAATAATTTTAAAAGTAAGTAAAAGTAAGATTTAAATAACTGTATGTATAATGTTTAATGGCTCCACTATGTGTTTATATGTACAAATGAGTCGGAGGAGACCAAAAACAGAGCGAAAAGGACAGTGAATATCAGACGAGTTAGGCAAAAATATGACCCCGAATGAGTATGTAAATGTTGGTTAAGTTATTATGTTGCCTGAAATTGGCCAAAGAATCCTTTATGCAGGTTTGAGATTTAATTCTGTTCTATTTATTTTGGAGGAGTCTGCCCTATATTTTTTTCAACTTGGAACCGAACTCAATGTGCTATTCAAATGTCAGCAGTACAGCAGACTACAGCCAATACCGACTGGTCTCCCGTCTCCTTCCTGGTAAAAACTTGAGCCATTAACAACCGACCAGCTGAGTGTAAAGTTCGAATTTTTGAATCATCCCAAGTGAATGAATTGAGAAATAAAATACATTGAGAAAATGTTTTAATATTCATGCAACATTTTTACACTTTATCACTAAGAGCTTTTTCTTTTTTAGTTTCAAAATCCTTCCTGTGCTTGCATGTGATATAATGTATTGATTCTAAGGCTTGCTGGAAACCTTATTACCTGACATTCAGGGCCTGTGTGAGATTGGATGGAGCTGAAGCTCGTCCGCGGTGCTGCAGTGGCTTTACAGATGATAACAGAAGCAGAGTCTCAGAAATTGCCTCATGCTGCTGCCCGCTGCTGAACTGGGTCACGCACACACTCAAGCTTTTTTCCACACAGAAATCCACGGCTCTGAAACAAGGAGAAAACATCGCTGTCGGACTCTGGTCACACTGTGTGCTTTCCTCCAATGTGGCCGTACATTTCAAAACATCTCGGAGGTTGCCCTGCACAGCCCCAAAGGCTGAGTTGGAGACCAAACGCCCCATATAGCACCTGATCAAACCTGGATGTCGGTCTCACCTCCCCTCGGCCTGTTGTTGTTGTGAAGGTCTGAAAATAGTAAAGAGCGTGTGTGTGTGTGTTAAAAGTGGTAATGGTGGCTACGATGTGTCCAGTGCCCTGTGCATTAGCTGTGCCAGACAGTCAGTCAAGGGGTACGATCACAAACTCGCAGGAGGGTCTGTTTCACCGAGTCCCGCTGGACGATCCTCTCCGCTGAGCCTGGATACGGACGAGTGACCGTTGTTTGTCGCTGCATGCAGGGGAATTCAAGGGGTATAACAACACTGGTGGTGAGTGAGGATGTGGAATGCGTCAACAATCATGTGTGTTTACTTCACTGAAGGGTTTAACACATTGTGTTGAGTGTCCAGTGGGTGAAAAACAATCAGCATAATCAAGTTTTACAACCAACGCTCAGCAGAACCTCTCTGCAACAGATGTGGCCTCCCGGCAAGGAATTTATTACCACTTAACCCAATTACCTGGGATGTAATTTTCAAAGGTTTCAGGGGTATTTATGTATTCCTTTTATTATTATTATTATTATTATTGTATTAGTGTTGGAATCAATATAAGAGACATCACCATGCTCTGTAATGTAATGTAACTCTCCCCTGGAAAAGCGGATTACAGTGTGAAATGCATCCTCCCGGCAACGTGTCTTTGTGGGACCCCGTTGGTCCGTCACCTGTCACCCGTTTCCTGCCATAGATCATTTGTCAAATCTCCGGTGAGATCGGAAGTTGATGCATTGTTAATTCCACCAGCACCGTCATGCTGCGTCAAACTGAAAGTGTCTCATTGTTTAATGAACTTGACTGAAGTTCTTTTTGATCACAAAGGTTAATTTTTACTTCTGAGAAGATCTTTAGCCATAGCTACAAATAAGATTTAAAAAATATAACAATTAAAGATGCAGTATTCAAATATGATAATGTTTTGTAGTCAAAAATAGCAAAAGTGACTATATATATATATATATATATATATATATATATATATATATATATATATATATATATAGTGGGAATCACTGAAGGAAAATTTCAACCAAGTACCAATCAATCAAAACTAATCAATTATTTATATATATATATATATATATATATATATATATATATATATATATATATATATATACTGTATAATTGATTAGTTTTGATTGATTGGTATTTGGTTGAAGTTTTCCTGTGATGGGCTGGTGATGTACAACTCACGACCTCTGTATTTGGCAAGAACAACGTAATTACTGAAATCAAATGTTTGCCCCCCCCCAGCATATTCATGTCTCTCAACAGCACATACAATGAATGAGACACTGTCAGCTCCTACTGTATGTGAATATCAGAGTGGATTTGTGATGTCATCGCACCACCAGAGTCACCATAATCCTTTATAATCATAATCTGAGACTGAGTCATAGACTGAGTCATTCTTAGTCAGCAGCTGTATTTGCTTTTGTGTTGGGTGTCTAGAGTCGGCAGCAGAGATCACAAGCTCTAAGGAGAAGTCGGAATAACACAGTCTCATCTGTCACGTCCCTTCTTTAAAGTAAGTCATATCTACTGGAAAGTCTTTCCTGATTCTGTCTGAGCTGTTTGTTTATTTTATTCTAATTACCTTAATTATTTAACTGTTCATTATATTCATTTATCATCTTGCTTATTGTGACACACTTTGGAGTCATCGTCATCATGAGATCAAATTCATGACAGTCACAGAATTCGCTTTTCAATACAGAGGAGACTGGCTGTAATCTCAGTCACGCTATTTCACTGTGTGAGAAAGAATATGACCTACAGTACTGACCCAGGGACAGCCTGTTGACCTGTACTCTCTGTATCTTAGAATAGATCCATATGACTGCATGCAACTCATCTGACTATGAATGGCCATGATTGCACAGTGAGAAAAACCAGGAGCTGCCCTTGGTCCTGACTTTGCAGTAGTTGAATTGTGTTCTACTGCTTAAAAAGGACAACAGAGGAACCACAGTTTTGTTTTGTTTTTCTGCACATTATTAAGACTGTCCAACAGCAAATGTTTTAATTCTGCATTGTGCTGCACTACCCCGCTCCACAAGGACATCCAAACAGGTCCGAATGATAATACATATTTGTAGCGATCTGAATTATTGAATATCCTAACTGCCTGCAATATGTTCCTCCACCTTTGTTGCAATGAATTGTCACCATTCACGTTGTGTTCATGGGTAGAACTGTGTTTCAATCCTCGTGCTGAATTATGAATTGCATGGGCTTTTCACAACTGAGATGTCAAGGCCCATAAAGATAGTATGTTTTCTCAAAGACTTCCTCAAAACTTCTAAAACAATGAATGTCCGCTCTGAACACAGCAGGTTGAGCGCCGCAGCTTCGGACCGCCGAGCCCGAGGAACACCGGACACAATGTGAGTGACACGTTCGATTTCAATTAAAAGTTTCTGATGAGGAAATGGATAAAAATAGGAGGGGAGGTATGATTGCTACAGCTGCTTGAGATGAAAAAAAAATGAATATATAACTGTAGATTGCAAAATGGACTTTGCCCAGGTGGGGACTCATGTTGCATGATTTATATATTTCCAGACAAGACAAAAAAAAATCATTTCACAAAAGTCATCAGGCTCTAGAATAGATGATTAGCTCGATGACAGCAATGAGTGACCTTGAGAACGTGACACGGTATCATGCTTTGATTTAGAGCGAGAGGTTCAGAGGTTTTCACACATCACAAGTGATGAAAGTGACACAATTCAGTGTCACATGAGCTCGTCCTGAATCCTCCATCTATGAAATATCAAAAGAAACATCATTATTATGTTATATCATTTCTGTTTAAAATCCTGTTATGATGTAAGGCACCCTTTATGTTGAGTTTAAAAGTTGTAATTGCTTTAATACAAACAACTTTTGCCAGGTTGCTGATGTTGATGTTCCTCTGTCGTCACACTTGGAGACTTACCACCCTTCAAAATATAGTAGATCACAGTAGATGTCATGGAGCTTTCTTTTCCCATTGAGTCATCAAATGTCCAATTATGAATCCATTCATTGATGTGTACTTTTCCCATCATTTTTATTTTAAATTAAAATACTCCAGTCCTCTCGTTGCTCATTTTATTCTAAAACCATCAAACTGAAACTAACTGGCTAACCAGTAAACTATAATTATTATTTGTGTTTGATAACTGCATACTTGCCAATTCAAAGACATTGCTGTGTATTTATTCATATTTCTCTCACTTGCTCATTTTGTACGTGTCTAAGTTATTTCAGAAGACATACTGTCTAAAAGTGAGAGACACTTGAACTTTTAACTATGGCTTTGTTTTCATTATTGTAGAAGACCTTATGGTCTTTAAGACTTTGAAATGGATAGACTATATAATAACTTAACAGCCAAGGGCCAAAGGTTCTTATTCCTAATAATTAAAAAAGGACCCCACCCTTTATAAAGAGCGACTTATTGATGGTCTTCCAGTGTGGTACAGAAGGCTATTTTGAAAAGAAATGTCAAACCCTAACCTAAAGATGAGCCAAATGGGACAAATGGGAAACACTGGGCACTATGACCCAGCAGATAGTGTACTCTTCATAGAGAGAGAGAGAGAAAACAACGAGGTTAGTTGTGCTTGTCAGAATCGGTATAAAACCGAGACTTTGGGTTGACTCACCACTCAGCCACAGGGGAGACTGAGGGGTCACGTCTCTGCACAACTTGTGCCCTGCACGCGGATTGTATATGTGACATCTTCCCAGATGTTGGAACATCAGGACGCACAGCCCGTCGTTTACGCACCGGCCCTTTCTGTCCTGTTTCGTTGTGCACAGTCAGTGTGAAGTTTCCCTTTATGGATAGAAAACGGAAAAGTTTGAACTCCTGCCGGGGATGGATATTTGCTCCCACGTTTGTGCGTCTCCAAATTAAAACCCGATGTATCACCGGCAAATGAGGGACATTTCAGACTCATCGTGCCATTTGATCTGACCGGATGGCACGGGCGAGGAGACGCTGACCAGGACAAAGGGCACCTCAAGAGCCAGAAATCTCAGAGGGTGAAATTGAACATGACAAGAAGCGACTAAAAAGTCATGGAGCGCTCCGGTCTCGTCGCCACAACTCAGCTGGTGAACGCCACCAACGACAGTTTTAACGCGGCGCCGTCCGCCGTGGATGGGAGCGCGCAGGGTCTCGCCTCCCAGATCAGCCTGGCGGCGATTCTGTCTGCCATCACGCTGGCCACCACGTTGTCCAACGCGTTTGTCATCGCCACAATCTCGCAGTCGAAGAAACTGCAGACCCCCGCCAACTTTCTGATCGCCTCGCTGGCCGTCACCGACCTCCTCGTCTCCATCCTGGTGATGCCCATCTGCGTCCTGTACACGGTCATCCACACCTGGACGCTGGGGCAAGTCGTGTGCGACATCTGGCTCTCGTCGGACATAACGTGTTGCACGGCCTCCATCCTGCACCTGTGCGTAATCGCTTTGGATAGGTACTGGGCCATCACGGACGCGGTGGACTACTCCAAGAAGCGCACACCGGGACGCGCCGCCGGGATGGTGGCCACAGCCTGGGTCATCGCCATCTCCATCTCCCTGCCGCCGCTCTTCTGGAGGCAGGTGAAGGCGGAGGAGCTGACGAGCTGCGGCGTCAACACGGATCATATTTTCTACACCATCTACTCCACCTTTGGCGCTTTTTACATCCCCACCTTGCTGCTCATTGCCCTCTACGGACGGATTTACGTGGAGGCTCGCAAGCGGATCCTGAAGCAGTCCCCCAAGAAGGTGGGCAAGAGGCTCACCTCCGCGCACCTGGCCGCCAACTCGCCCGGCTCCATGGCGTCCACGTCTTCCAAGTGCGGGAGACAAGACGCCGCCTTCAGCGACAGCGGCTCGTCGGCGAGCGACAACCAGGTGAAGGTGACGCTGTCGGACGCGCTGTTGGAGAAAAAGCGGATTTCAGCAGCCAGAGAGAGAAAAGCCACCAAGACGCTGGGCATAATCCTCGGCGCTTACATCGTCTGCTGGCTGCCGTTCTTCATTTACACACTGGTGGTGGCCACGTGCGACACCTGTTTCAACCCCGAGCTGTTTGACTTTTTCACCTGGTTGGGGTACCTGAACTCCCTCATCAACCCGATCATATACACCATGTCCAATGAGGACTTCAAGAAAGCGTTCCAAAAACTCGTGCGCTTCAGGTGCTGCAGACGGTGAACGACCCGGTTGCTCCCTCAGCTGCCAATAGCCTAACGTGTATCGATGCATCTATTTTTGTACATACAGTTCTAAAACATGTCTGAGAAGATTGGATAGTATGAGAAGACAATATTTTTTAGACTATTATATAAACCGTGCATGCAATGGAACGACCACCCGTTGTCAGCCATCTTTATCCATTGTGGAGATTTGAAGTGTTTGGTACGTTCAACAAAAACAGAAGATATGGACTGAAATTGTTTCATATACTTCCCGTGTATTCACTTTCAAGGCTTCAAAACATTGAGCAATATTTTGTCCAGCAGTGATGTGAAATTTACTTATGCCTCCGATGAGCCAAAGTCTTAGAAAAAACTTGCTTGAGTGAAAAATCAATATTGAACAAAAAGCTGGAAAAAAAAAATGACTTGTGAGAATGGACATTTTTGCATTTGGATGGTACGGCAGCACACACAAGATTCCCATGCCACAAATGTGAGTTAACAGAGACCATAAACCCTCTGGCATGGTTTAAAATATAGAAGAAGAAAAAAGGACTGAAAGTCCCAGGATCCGTCGTCATCGTGTACAAATATGGTAAAATTGTTGTTTCATTCTTTAAAAGTCATAGAGCATTAATATATCTATATGCTTTGAGAGAAAAAAAAAGCAATACAGTATAGTGAGGGATGGCTTTTCTCTTGCCCTGTGTGGTTATCTACTGTAGTTTATGTAGAGAGGGACACTCGCGCAGCTGAAAAAAGAGTCAGCTGCATTGTTGTACCAGGCGCTAAGAAAAGATTCATACAATACCAGAGTCAAACAAAGAAACTGTAGCTGATATTTGCCCAGCAGAGCTGAACACCGATGATAAGTTCAATTTTACTGAACAAACATCACCTTGTTTTACTGTGTGTGTGCGTGTGTGCGTGCGTGTGTGCTCCCACATCAACTGTGTATCTACAGTATAAGTTACGTTGCCGTGTGAGATGGTTTGCCACCTCATGGCTACATCTGCTGCTTCCAATGACTGACCGTGGCCTCCAGAGCGACCGGACTGGCGCTGATTATTTGTCAGCGTCGTGTGAAATATAGTTATGTTGTTCTGGGGATTTATCTGTTCACATTGAGACATGATGTGCAATAAAGGCTTTCGATTTGTTTGGTACAAGTGTTTTATGAGTGAGAGTTTTTCATTTGAAAAGTTTAAGACCAGAGGATCCGTGATTCCAAATCAGCAGCGAGTTGTTTCGTTCCTTTTTTGTTGGTGTGTTGAAAGCAGCGCAGAAAATCTGACAGATGATTTGTCATGTTATCATTTTTTTTTAGTTTAGACTCTTTCCTTGAAATCTAATAAGAGATTTGAGTTATGGCCCCAGGGGATAATGTGAAAGCTCCTCATGACTTTTTATTTTGTCCCATGAAGAATGGATGGGATTCCAGTTTGGTTTAGAATAAGATTCTCATCAAGGTTTGATCCCTCCACCATCTTCTCTGCTGCCTCCCTGCAGGCAGAGGAGGACACGAGCTGAGTGGTCTGATCGACTGTCACAGTTCAATAAGTCATGTGAGTGTCGGCGGGTGATGCTTCCTGGTGAACTTACTCCACCGGACAAAATTGCAGATGCACATGCAAACAGGCACACCCTTTGGCTTTTCCATTTATGAATTTTCATACGGGTCACCATGCATGAAAGATGAGTGCACCTGAGCGGGCAGATGCTCAAATGCTCATTTTTTCCAGGACTGTCTGGAGCAGCATGTTGAAAGATTAACATGAGAGCGTGTGCATCTCATGATATATAATATGTACATGAAAGGACCGAGGCAATTGACATCATGACATAATTGTGTTGTTTCTATCATATCATATTATTCCTCAGGAGTAAAGGACATAAAAAAAAGGAACATTAGTGGGGCAAAGAGCAAGCGAGTTACAGGTTCAAACGCCTTGCACACCATTCACTACGAAGTTTGGCATGTCCTTATCAGCCAGAAGAAATGTTTAGCATTTAAAAAGTCTTTGACTCTTTTGTTCTTACCTCAGCCACACCAATTGAGAAAAATCTCTTCAAATTACAGCCAGCTGAGCCTCAAAAAACAGAAATGAGACCGGTTTCTCTGAGCAGCAATGGTACCCAGTCTGTGGTTGACCTATTTCGTGAGAAGAAGTTAATATTCTTCCATGCAAAAGAGGATATAGTGTATTTCCAGGTGCAGGACGTTGTCATGTACTTATGCTGCTACATGACAATAGGTCAGCTGAGAATTTGCGACTGATTGCGAAGGGGCACCTGACCTCGCTGGCACCCGGAGCCTTTTCAGAAAGTGAAATGACGACGGGCCTCTGAAGGGAGGAAGGTCTTCGTGTTTGACAGCCAAATGTAAATGTGGCCGATGCGGTAGCTGCTAACTAGTCACGGTGGCCTCTGGTGAAATCAAAATGGCGAATGCCGTAAAATTTCACAGCGATTGAAAAGGCGCAAATTGAATCTAATGGCACAATATCTATTGGCTCAAACCCTCGTATCGCAACCATTAAAAAAAACAAACATAAACCCATATACGACATGTTTTGGGGTAACAGCTCAATGGACCTCCGTTCATGCTGGACTGCTGCGAGCGCCCTCTGCACAACCCGTCAGCTGTGAGAGTTCAAGTTCTCCCTATTTTATGAATTCTACGGTTATTCCAGTAGCATTTAATGAAGCCTTGAAAAGTGGCCTTCTGGAGGAGATGATGAGCAGGCTGCCAATGACAGGGAAACCATTATTTTAAACTCCACACCCCAAGCTCATTCTTTTTTCTTTTTAAACCCTCTCCCTCAGCCACGGCCGACACGGACTCAAGTGACATGACTCGAGGTCATTTATCGTGATTTGCATATCCTTCTCCCTCCCCAAGACCGTAACAGACTCTGATGTGTAACATTGATGGAGTTTCCCTCTAAAAAAATTGTGTGCGTTTAATATTTTTTCCACGTCATTGCAGACACAGGATCGTGGAGCACAGCGGCTCACACTGTACAAATCCCACAGTGCCTCTGAACGCAGGGGGGGAGATGATGTAGATCAGAGATTATCTATAATGGACCCGGTCAATTCCTCATGCAGGAGGATTGTTGATGTTTAACAAACACTTTGTGTTGCCAAAGAAGTACGGCGTGACTCGTGTAGCCAATAAACACTGAGCCTCCTGCTGCAGGGAAACACTATCTCGCTGTTGACACAGGACGATTGCAGCGCGCAAGCAAATACAACAATTATACAGCCACTTTTTTATTTCCCTTTATTTGCCGAACGGGCTGCATTTACTGCTCTGCCACAGGTCTGCTCGGGAGTGAAGGACGCCACTGGTGTAACGGCTACTGGGGCTGAACACGTGGATAATGAAACCGTAAAAATTTCTCGTGATGAACGCAGCCTTGGTCAGCTCCTTTATTGTTTCACCCTCTCTGGTTGAAGAAGGTTCGCCGGCATTCATCCCTTAAGAAACGGACATGCACGTTACGATCTGCTATTAATAAATTACCTCACAGAGGCAAAAAGCAATTGACCTTGACGAGGAAAGGAAAACGAGTCAGCAAGTCATCTCTTAGGTGGCACGGCCGGGTAGGTAACCAGGCTGAGGGTGGATACCAATTAAACATGGCCTCTGATATTGGTTTTCAGCAAAACTGATTCTGACCACACATGGACCCGGTTGGTATTAGGCCAATATTGTTTACTCGTAAAAATTTACTTTTTGACATTTATCTACGTGCATCATTTTACATTCCATATACTACGCCGCAACCGTGAGTGAATAGCTGTTTGTCTGTATGTGTCAGACCTGTGATTGACTGGCAACATGTCCAGGGTGTAACCCCGCCTCCTGCTCAAGCACAGGTCGTCAGCTGGAATGCTGACGACCCCCCCCCCCCCCCCCCGACCTTCAAAGGATAAATGATATGGCAGAGCAGTTAACCCCATGACAGTCAGCCACAGCCTATACTGTGCAGAAATGTACCAAGTTAATTGAAAATGAATATTGTACTTGAACCGCTACTATCACCAGTTCTTGGTGGTGTGGAGCTAAAGCTGGACTGTGGAGTCAGAAGGTGGAGACTTATTCATGTCAACAAACAGTAAACATATCTCAGCTCCATGTACGGATGATGGTTTCACTACAAAGTGTGTGTGTGTGTGTGTGTGTGTGTGTGTGTGTTGAATCGCAGTTGTCGGTCATGCATGTTTTCGCCGTGCTTCACAGCAGATCCACTGCCACGAGCAGTTTCTCTGCCTTTTCGATTGAGTGGGTTAGTTTGAAGGCTCCCAGCACTTTGCGTTACCTTCTCCTCCAGCTCACCGTACGTCTAATGACACATTAGGTGTCTCTGCCTTTCATAAACTGCGGATCCTCTCAAGCCCAAATTAGAAGACACATTGTATGTTGCTGTTTTTCTGATAGAAAACAATCATGGTGAGATAATCTCACCATATACTGGTGACACGACTGACTGTTTGCGTTCACGACTGGAGCTTGAATCCATCACGCTTAACCTCCACTCTGCAGTTACATGCAACCACCAAATCAGGCAGTTATGTTGTGGTGGTGGTGGTGGAGGGGGTGTGTGTAGTGTTGAGGTTATGATCCGCCCATCCATACTGTACACGCGTCACTGGTAATGGGCACTCAATTACCATCGGGAGAGAGAAGGGTGTCCTCTCTTTAACTGCTTATTGGTCATGCAAAAACCTCATTCCTCATATTAAAATGAAACAGTCCTCTGAGGGCTGAGACAACTGGATCATGTGAATCTAACCCCCAGTTAAAACCGGTCTGGTCAACAGCTAACTTTTGCTTCTCATAAATAATTCAGTGTGCTACACGTCCCCATAAGTCTGATGTAAACACAGTTGTGAACATTTGGGTCACTAGTGCGGCTATAGGTGCATGAGGATTGACTTCTGGGGCAACTTGCACAGTGAATTTTATGGTTGTTGCTATCAAAGACACAAAGTAGGTTGAGCCCTGGTTTGAAAAGACACATCAGCCGTTTGCCGAGCTTGACCCACTACCTTTAACTAACCCTGCCACTAATCGCGCCGTTACACGTTTTCATCGCGTACCGTGACTTTTACAGCTCTCTGAAAGGAAAAGTTTACAGAGAGTGAACTAAACTGTGGTGTATAATGGAGCTGGTTGGTGCGGGTGTCTTGTTCCTGGCTGATTGGTGCTGAACATGAGATGCACCCGCTCAGAGGTCAAACACACGAAACTTTACACATCGAAAGGCAGAGTTCAGAGACCGCTGCAACTGAGAACATGACAGTTCAACACAGGAGGTCATTTTATTTCTCTGTGTTTCTCAACAGAACTATATGCCTCACATATATTTTGATCTAGTAATGTATGAGTTTTGATATGAAAGAAAACATTCCAATCGTGGCGCCAGTGCTTTGCATTACAGCAACACACATGTATTTTCTTTCTTATCACCACTTGAATGCCACATTCAGTCTTTAATCAGAAGTATAATGTGCTCAATATAACAAATGATAAAAAAAAATAGAAACATAATTCATTGGATTTCTGTTTCATCCAGAGCCTTTGAAGAATATAAATGAGGGGGTTTTTTTCTCCTCACCTTGGGGATAATTTACATATTGTTTATTAACCTTTTGA
Organism: Scophthalmus maximus; assembly: GCF_022379125.1. Taxonomy (NCBI): domain Eukaryota; kingdom Metazoa; phylum Chordata; class Actinopteri; order Pleuronectiformes; family Scophthalmidae; genus Scophthalmus; species Scophthalmus maximus. The sequence continues at coordinate 9,998,642 of NC_061529.1, forward strand.
TATTAAGCATGAGAAGGTGCATTGGGACGGAAACTTGACTTGCATGTTTGTAATTTCCCATTTTCACAAGCAATAACACCACAAAATGTCACTGAAGCTATTAGCATGAAATTTGCCACAATCTGACACAACCTAATTCAGTCCATTTTTCTCCCTCGTCTGCAAACCCCCGAGCTCCTTGTCACTCCAATAAACAGCTTTCGCCTCACTCAGTCGCAACCGAAAGCCCCCTACCTCGCTTTGGAACCAGCTTCCTGCTCACGCCAGACAGTTTGACACAGGTTTGGTATTTCAATTCTGTCATTTACCTCAAAAAGGCTTTATATTAACCTTAAACATCCTCCTACAGACCCTTTGGTTTGATTTTTGGCTTCTCTTAAAGGACAGGGTTGGACAGAGAACGCCTCTGTTCTAAAACCAAAATCAATCGATCCAGGAGAAGTGGGGGGAGAGGATGGCAGGCCAGGCGTTCATCTGCCTCCAGACTTTCAGCCTGAAAATGAAGAAAAAAAAAAAAATCATCTGAGCTGAAAATGATGGAAGAGACTCCAACTTCATTCTAATAAGGAATAAATCGCTCCTCTGCAGAGATGAGGATAAAAACACCTAAAGTACAGAGACAAACAGCCCTGGAGGAATCCCACGGTGAGGAAATGGAAATGCTGAAAGAGATTCCATCGAACAAAGGATTTCAAGGGGTTTTAAGAGACATGAATGAAAGAAATAAAGAGTTTGCTGAAGGGCAACAAAACAATTGGTGAGGGTGACGGCCGAGAGAACTGGCAACTGAGGAACAAGAATCACAGAAAAGCAAACAAACTCAACAATTGGTAATACACAAATGAAGCCAATTTTAAGTTGAACAGACATTGCAATTATATAATAAAAAAATAATACAGATGCAGCAGCAGCAGTAGTAGTAAAAAAAACAAACTGAAAGCCTGACCGATCTCTTTTTGCCCTGAATCGAATGATGTGAATTAAGTTGAACTCCTCCAGCGACGCCATAATACCTGAGATGACACCTGGGAAATCACTAAATGGAGTGTGAATTATTTCTGCCTGTGCGAGATCATATGGAAAACACTGCGTCTATCGAGGCCAAGTGCAGCCACACGTAATCACGGCATCATTAAACCAAACAGCGGTGACTGTCGCTGTGGCCCCACCGCACACCTGAGCAAACATATACCACCGTTGAGAAATCATCATCTCAGCGGAGGGTGTGGATGAATGCAATATAGTCTACTATCCATCCGTCCCTTCGGCCATCCATCTCCAGTTGCTAATCCGGGTCGACTTCTTCTTTTTTCCTGCGGTTCACAAGGTCATCCTTCCCAGATTCGGAGGCATAGGTTGTGTGTCTCAGTTTGGACGCTCTTGGCTCGAGGCTAAAATTCCCTTTTTTGCTGAATTTACCTGCATTTTCGGAAGGTGACTGGCAGGGAGGTAATTCATCTTTCATTTTGCATCATGTAGCCCAATGGGGCATAGAAAAATGACATAGAAAATGTGAGCGCACCACATCAGTAGACAGATGTGTTTCCTTTTTTCAAGTCTTTTCCTACAGTGCATTGAGACGTGGTGTCTGTGCTGCCCCTGTTATGATGCCGAGGGGTGTAAACCGGTGTGGATTAATATGCCGGGACACAAAAGCATCCCTGATGTCAATTGACCTGACCTCCTTCTCTGCCTCTCGCTCTTTTTTCCCCCTCTTTGTTCCCCTGCCATGTGGCGCATGTTTCTCCAGGGTCATCTCTCAATCTTTCCATCTTCTCCTCCCTCCAATGTCTGTCTCTCCTCCTCTGCCTTCCCTCGCGACGCCTTACTCTCTTCCTCGTTTTCTCTCCTGCACGTCTTTCCCCTCGTCCATTCCCCATTTGCCCCTTTAACTTCCTCATGTCATCCCCATGATTCACTCCCACCCGGCCCCCGTGTAACTGCCTCCGTTGGTGCTTTACTCTGTTTCCAACAGATGCCAGTGAAGTCTGCCCCCCCGGGGAACATGATAAGCAGGCCGCATTTTGCCGGATACCAGGAGTCACAGCTCCATCTTCCTCCTAGCAGCATGGGAACGCAGCCTTTTAACTCCTCTTCGGCGAGAGCAGCTGGGGGGGGGGTGGTGCTCCTGGGACAGTCGCCTCTTACGCAGAAGCCATGAGTGAATCCTCTCTGTAGACTTCCACCTCTCAACTACAGAGAACATCGGGTGGAAACCCTCAAAATGCTGAGAGTCTTTTCTCATTGCATGTCACATCTTTAATAGCTCATTTATTTTCCATCTCAATCAGATGTTTCATCACATATATAACATGCAGATGAGACAAGAGGACTCAGGTGCGTGTATGAAGGTCACCGTGGTCTTTTCAGAACTGCAGCAGACCTTCAATACTTAATCGAATCAGTGTCCTTCAGTGACATTTGTCCTTCTGCGAGGTTAACGTCATATGAGCTGTTATCTCAACATGGTTGGAGGTTTGATTCTGCTTTTTTTTTTTCAACCTTATTTAACTACTAAGTTACGATCCCTGCACGGAATACAGTGTGATCATAACCAGTGGAACTGAGACCACAAAAATAAAGCCCAAGTTGTGACGAAGCTTGTTTGGCTTTAATGAAGTTCAAGATTGTCACGCAGAAAGAACGTTTGCAACCAACCTGGTGAAGCATCAGTTCCATTTTTTGCGAGTTTTAATGAAAACTCTGCTTTTTCATTTTAAAGCTCCAAAGCCCAGCATGGTCGGGAGGGTTCATGGTGATCTGTGTCTGATTCAAGGTGCGTTTTGTTTGGCAACTTTTAGGCGTTGAGTGGACTAAGTTTGATTGTATGATGCACATATTCAGCTGCGGGATCCTCGGGGCAGGTCGTCCACTAACGAGAAGGTCGGCGGTTCGATCCCCCTGCTCCTGCAGCTCCTCCAGCCAAAGTCCTTGTATGAATATGTGAATGTGACTTGTGGTGTATAACACTTTGTGGGTCATTAACACTAGAAATGCGCCATATAAATCTAATCCATTTATCATATTCTATTAGGGAGAGAAGCAAATTGCGGGACCTTCATACTTGTCACAGACTGTTACACTTTCCACATCACAGAGTATATAGCGCTTATAATTAGCATTCTGAATATGGCTATCCACAGTCATTTGCCATTTGTATAGTCTGAACATTCAGAATGAATTTCAGGAGCAAAGTTATCATTAACGAAACAACAGAGGGCTTTGAAGGCACGTACCAGTGTCCCTGTGGGATTCGGCCTTTTTAGTACACATGAAATATTCTTATGTTATTATAGTTGATCATTTTCTAAACCAAAGCATGGTGTGTCTGTCCATATTCCAGAGATCATTTAGTTTTCCATTAATTCAAGTCATGCCATAAGAATAAGATGTAAGGTTTCATTGCAAATTTTTTTCACACACTCATGCTATCCTCATCTGTTTTTGCAGCATCGGCGCTCACCAATAATGCAACAATGACTGAAACGGCGTCTCACACCTGAAGTTAAATAAGTAAAAACCCACTAGCTGGCTGGGCGGTGGGCAAACAGACATTTTAAATTTTAAATGCTACATTGATCCATGAATAACTGGTGGTCGGTTTGAGTTTGACAGAAACATCAGATTTCAATGGCTTTGACCAGCGTCTGTGACCATCGGACGTGATGCATGTTCGGGGTCACCGGGGTTCAAGTCACTGACCATATAATTACAACATCCTCACTTTGAGTCTGGACATGGATTTCTCTCTCTCTCTCTCTCTCTCCCAAAAAAGGAGGAAAAAGGACTAAAGCATTTGTGCATCATTAATCTCCAGAGGAATATTAATTCCAGAGGACATCTACTGTATAATGACAATGAAATACTGAAATGCAGTCCTTTAAATTCCTGACAATTTAATTATTCCACTAGTCAAATATTTCACAATCCATCCACTGAAAGTTCCTCCGATTGATTTAGTGTTTCCTGATTTATTTTGAATTCGTGTACCAATTATGTATTTCCCTGCTTTGTTCCCATTCATGTTCCTGAGGGGGTTTTTTTGGACTGAATTATTTGTGCACATGCAGAGTATGAACATATTCTTTCTTCCTACTGACATCTAACAGTAGTGCCACTTGAAGGGACAGTTAAACACGCTGCCCTCTGGTGGTGATGTGCAAACGGGTTACAAGTCAAATTTTTGTAGAACCCCCCCTAAGTAGTCAGATTTAAGCAAACTGTATAAATCACACATATTAAAACTGACCTGTGGGAAAAGGACATAGAGATTATTCAGTTACTGAAATTCCCCCCAGGTTGTTAAAGCACCATTTAAATTCCTATAACGAACGCAAAGAACATGGGTTTATTGGCCTTAAGAGCAGCTATGGCCCTGAACAGGCGGATTGAAATACCTGATCAATGTGTCAGCAAACACTTCTCTGACACCATACAGTTCAACTATTCAGCTTGACGTTGACCTCAGAGCTGGGACAAGAGGGAATAAAAAGCAAAAATCTGTCTGATAGAGCTGAAATATATTCTTTTAATTAAATTAATATCACTTTTACGAGCTTTCAAATGGATAAAGAAGAATATTGTATCATCCTTTAGCTCAGATATGTTACCGCCAATGCACATACTGAAACATCCTGATAATTGTTACCCATGAACACATGCGGCCAGAACTGACCTTTACACTGTCTAAAGGCCACTACACTTATGAACTCATCGTCATCAAAGATTAATCTGGACTAAGAACATGGTCATGTATGAGCTCCAGTACCAGGTCACAGAGTTGATGTTGGCACTTGGTGCCATGTTCTGGCAATGACACATTCACTGGCCCAGGTTGTAGCAGAGTGGATCACACTGATAATCAGCCCAAGGTGGATTTTCCCAAAGAGGAATATTACGACAAACATGACTCTAATATTAGATCGTCAGGCCCCGGGCACTTTCTCTGCTCTCCAAGGAAAAGGTTAAACCTCGGACCTCACTGGAAATGAATCGCGCAGGTCTTCATATGATGTTTTTAAATCACACAGGGGCAGATAGGCAGTAAAACAGATGTTTGAATATTTCAGACTGTGCAAACTGTGAAATGTATTCATTTCATACCCGTAAAGGATAACAAAAAAGATACTGAACTCTGCCTAATATTAAAAAAAGAATAATAATAGTAATGGTGATAATAAAACAAAAAGGCTACAATGTAGATATCATTCCATAAAAGTATGGCTTTGTGTTGCCAGTGTCTGTCGACTATTAATGTTAACAGTATATTAAAATTAAAATGAGTATATGATTATATATAAAGTATTATTATATTATATATTCGCCGGGCAGCTCAAGTTTGTGTGGTTCTACTTCTGGGACACATTTTCTTTTACAGTGGTTGACACTACACAGACATTGAGACATTATGAATTAAGCAGTCGTTATCAATTGTAACTATGATCAAAATGGACAATCACTTATGCAAAAGTGCTCTGGATTAAAACATTGTCATGAAACAACGACAGTGTAATGGCAGCAATACTTCACACGCATCCATAACTTATTGTGCGGATGATGGATGTAACAGCGAAGGTGCCTTTTTGCTGTGGCAGCCTCCTCCAGCCAGAGACACGTTGCATCTGTCCCTTCTGACAGATGGCAAGTACCACTTTCCCTCTGTTGCATAAATTAAACTATAACCACCTCTAATTGGACAGTGATTAAAATAATCAGCCAGTGGGAGAAGGTCAAGCTTGTCCGAATAAAATCCTGGGCGCGACTGACAAGGATTTGTTTATCTTGGGAGAAAAATAATATCAAAGTGGCTCATGAATATAAAGTGAGGTTAAAAATACATCATTAATCTACAAGACGCAGGTACAAGGTTGGGATGCTGTTATGTATAAATGATGATGCTTAATTCAACAACAATCTGTTTTGCATTAGTTTCAGTTTGAATTTATTGTCAAATAACCTCTTAATACTCACCGTGAACCTTAAATCTGTAACTTGACCGCAACCTGATCTGTGACCTTGACCGTAATACTGAAGGTTTAGTGTGAAGGTTGCAAACTGGAATGGTCGGGTTTGATTATATAACAAGTGCAAAGTGTATAAAAGACTCAGCGTAAACTCTGTTGATAACTGTTAGTTTAATGTCAATATTCAATTATTTTGTCTGATAGGGGGGAAGTCTTGTAGAGTCAACATTCAAGTCTTCCTTTAAAACTGTTCACAACAACATACATATACAAGTAAGGATTTAAATATAACATTCTCATCACTCCTCTCTATTCCAACCAAAATGAATGTCCAAAGGAAATGGTATCTCCTTTCTTCTTGCTAACATACATATTGGAAGTCATGGGTACCGTTTGGAGTTTTATCCGACTTTTTCTTCAGAGCTTTAGAATCATACACTGTACCAACTGTAGAAGACATTAATTACCCTGACCTCTGACCTCTGACCAACAAAATGTCACTCCTACAGTTATGTGTACATCATCAACTGTGAGTTTCCCAAAACTTGTTACCAGGAACACAGGACAATAGGATGGAAGCTGTTTGATGCAAAACTGTGCTAATTTCCTCAGTGATATGAAAACACACCAAAGGCTTAAAAAATAAAAAGCACAGAGATCGGCATGCTGCAAAAAGGATCCTCTTTCCTCAATTTTACAGAATTTTTAAGGGTTGAAGCTGTGCCAATGAGTCTAATATGAGAGGCTTTACTCATAATGACGAACCTGCAGATAATTGTCATCCGCATGACTCTGCAGTTCCCTGCTGCCATTGTTTTGTTTTTACAGCCCACGGCGGCACTGGGCCCCTCATTAGCATCGTTTCCAGGCAGGCGGCTCTAAGACCCCCAGACAGACAGACAGACAGACAGACAGACAGACAGAGTTGGTGACTGCTCCGTGTCTGCTCCAGAAGCACACGGTCATTTTGTTCACCAAAATGTTCCATGGCCTCGACCGTAACCCCTTCTGATCGTTAGTCCAAGGTTTAGGAAGAAGAAAAAAAAGCCTGTGTCAGAAAACGGCCCTGGACGGATTAGACTTATTTACTGCAGCAAATTGTTTACAACCAACCGGGGCGGCTAATCCTCCTCACAGTAAGAGGTGAGGGTGGAGACTCACAACATGGAGCCTTCCCACCCTGATACACATGCCTCCACTGTCTCGGTCTGCGTCTTTCTGCACAGCCACGCGCGCCTTCAGCACCAGCACCTGCGGACAGAAGATGTAGGGGGAGAAAAATCCTCGATCCGGTCCTTGTCAAATTACCTTCGGATGTGACGAGACAAGAAGAGGCTTGTTCACAGCGCATCTGGAATTGCCGGGCAACTGCGAGGCACTTGAGGAGGAGCCGCTGGTTCCATTTCTCCGGGGTTGAGACAAAAGAGTGGGTCGATCGAACTAAGACTCTTTCCGGTGAGAAGAGAGAGGCCCTAGAGGTTGGATTGGGCTCCGCAGCACGAGTAAGAATGAGGCACATTGTTTGAGCGGAAGCTGGGTGCACAGTACAGAAACAACACTGCAACCCTGTCCTCACTTGACACCCAGGTTCACCGGTCTGAGCGGCAGGGATTTGCTGTGGGCAACACGGGAGGAAGCGGGAGAGTAAGGCAGTCACACAGGGCCCCGTAGAGGCCAACAGGAACACACAAGAGCCTCGTGTTGAAGCTGTTCACTTGGTGCAACTGTGGGACGTCGTTATCTGGTCCAGGCTGGTTGGCACATCCCCAAGTTTTTGTTCAGCTGACAGATGAGGGTCCAGAAGGTGGCTAACAGGATGAGGCCGGGCGGCCACGTGGCCCCGCAGGGGATTACAGGTGGCGAGAAGAAGGTAAAGGGATTAGGCTCAGATCGGAGCCTGCTTTTTTAACCTCGTCACTGTTGTCACACCGTCAGCGGAGGAGCGAACTCCTGGGCCAAAATTCCGTCTGTTCCCCGTCTCTCCGTCCTCGACCTCTCCTCCCTCCGTCGCTCCCTCCGCTCATCCATCCATGCGGCCGCCTCTGTTGTCTACAGGCATCCGGCAGCAACCAGGAACTCACTGCTGCTGAGGGAACTGAGCTGGAGCTCAGCCAGGAGTGGACCGGACCTGCCGCTCACCTGCACTCTGCTGACGGACCCGAGATAAAGAGGATCTGGATCTTATTGTTGTTTGCAACCGGCTCTTTACAAATGACAACTTGGGGCTTGAAAACCACATAAATTAGCCCATCATGCTTTTGAAGTCAGGACTATTCTTCACTTTGTGTGTGGTTTCCCTCCAAGCAAGTCAAACCAAAGGTAAGGATCCAGGCTGGTTTCCTTTTTGGGGGTTTTTCTTTTAAGCTATTGCCTTTGTATTATAACTGGATTACAGTTTTGTTTCCACACAACAGATTGCAGTAGTTGCATGTGTGAGTGCTGGACGTCCCTCTGCACTTTTAGCAAGTACACAATTGAGACGTTGTGCCTGCCTGCCTCTTTTGCATACCTTAAGATGAAACCTGACAATGTCCATATTACTTTCAGTACAAAAAATTTGAAATCCTCCATGTTTTTCCATCCGTGACGTTTTCTTCCGCACGACCGGAGACATCACGAGGTGGTGGTGGGTCACTTCAAGGTCAACGGCAATTTCCCAGTTCAAAGTGTGCAGTTGAAAAGAAACTCTCTGGAAACTGCGAAATGCCTGCTCGTCCTCAAACTGCGCTTTTCAGAAAAATGTCAAGCAGCCGACCGACCACTTTTAATGACGTGAATATTCAGTGTGAATTTAATGGGCAATGACATGTAATGGATGTTCCCTGGGAAAAAGATTGCATCGTTTTTCGCATGTGACAACATTTGCGTCCGCGCTGGTCATGTTGTTCAGTGTGATGTGCCCGGGTGAGCTCATTATCCTGAAGGAAACAAAAGCCATTCTGTTTGCAGTGTCGCAGGACGCTAATCTTTTCTGGCTTGTAATTCAGCTGTGAGGCCTTTTTGCGGCTGCACGGGGCATCACGGCCCCGCTCTGACGCTCCCTCCTCTCGTGTCTGAGCATGTGCGAGTCAGATGCTCACTCTTCCCCAAAAAGACCCATTCAAACGCGGACTTGATTCCCCGATGAAAACACACATGACTTGGCTAGATCTCAGGCCACGTTCTGACCTGCTGCTGTGTTTGGAACAGGAGAGTGTGTCAGTGAATGATTCTGCCTGACAGATATTAAACGGGGACATTTTTGCCCAAAAGGCTGCAGTCTGCAGTGTCAATGCCCACACATTCTCTGCATGCTCCTGGTGTTTGGCCAAATTTTGATTTTTTTTTCTTTCCTTTTTTTCCCCAAATTTGGATTTGAGGAAAACAATATTGTTCATTGTGGAGGTTATTATTTATGTGTAATGCAGTGATTAACACAGTTTTTTCCTTGAGCAAAATATCGATGAATGCCTTTATTTTGAACCATTTTAATTCTTAACTTAATTTCTAATTCCTTAGTAATCCCTAGTAGCACAGCAGGCACGGATATTACTGCCCCGGTGACGCTATGATGTCATACAGGAGGTGGATGTAATGTCAGCAACACACACCGTGTACAGTTTAACGCAACACAAACGCCACCACATACGTGACCTCTGGCATCTCAATGAAGTTCAACAAACATGACTTGACATAATGTCACTTATGTAATGTAACGCTGAAAATATAAATCCATGTGCATAATCATTTGTGTGCAAAGCTCTTGGGAGAACTATACAATTACACCATAACATAATCATCCTAATTATTTTCAAATAGAAATTTAGCCAACTAGTAAATTTCAACATGTTCGGAGTTGGACTCAACAAGCAGTCTCATATAAAATAAAAAAAGCCCACCTCTATTGCCCAGAGACCAAGGTGACATTTTCAAATTGCTTGTTTTGTTTGATCGACGGTGCAAAGCCAGAAGATATTAAGTCTACAGTTACAGCAAGGAAACAAAAAAAGGAAATAATCATATTTGAGAAGCTTGTTGAAGCCTGTTTGTCAATTTCATGAATTTGCTGCCATCAAAACAAGAAATTAATCGATCGTTACCATCATCATCATCTATCATCACTTACTATCAGTGTAATTAACAGAAAAAATATATGTTAATGCAGTTAAACTTGTGCACGGTGGGAAGTCACTTCAATAGTGCAGTCTGGGATATGATTTAAAGCTAAATATAAGTATGTTGCAGGTTTTGTGTCAACATACTGTGGATGCTTAGACACTTACAGTTGGCAGCATTCTCTCAATTACCTCTGTTGCTGTGTTAAGTCGTCGCTTATGGATCAGTTTTGGTCCACGGGGCTGCTGCAGCAAGCTACGGATCATATAGCTTAGTTTTCTGTTTGTAGATGCAGGGTTTATGTGCAAAGATTGCCCTCTTTTGTATCTCTCCCCCCAAAAAGCATATGCCTCTCCTGGTAATAGCTCCGATGCCAATTATATTATTTACGCCTATTTGCTCTTTTTATTTCTCCAAAGTCATCATCCTGGTCACTAATCCGGAGGAGGCACAGTTTGTTATTTGAGGCCGATGACCTCCAGTCGGAGTTTTGGGGCTCATAAATCCTGGCTTATTGTCTTAAGAAGCCCTCCGAGGTTCGCCACCTGGCGCTCACAATGAGTGCCTTTCTTCTGAAATAGCTTTATTCGGCGGGTGTGTCTGTGTTGGACAGCGTTGACTGGCACACTGGCTCGTGCATCGGTGTGGAATTACCTCCGTGTAACGACTCACCAGGGGGACTGAGCTTGATTTCTTTTTAAATTAGTGGAGTTCTCCTCATCGTGCCTGCGACATCACAGGGATATGTTTTATGAAAACCGGTCCGACTGTGTTCGTGTTATCACTCGAGCGTGATCACTTGTCGCAGGATTGGTTTCCAGCAGCAGCTAAAATCGTCTGCATTACCACCTGCACTTAAAAAAGAAATCTCTTAGTGTGCTCGAGCAGTAATCCACGTGCGTGCATTTCTGCACATTCACACCTGAACGCCGCTCAGCACAAACTCATCCTGTTGGCCACTGAGTAGCTTCCGTGATGCAACATTGACAAAGCAGCCGATCCTCAGGGACGAGAGTTTGTTGCCCGTTCGCTTTCTCAACACATCTGTGCACTTTTCCCGGCATTCAGGATGATACTGTGCCAAGCATAAAGCAGAACCTTGAAGCTTCAGGCCCCAGAGCTTTTTTACACTACAGTGATCTGTCAAGTTGAAATGACACATTACAGTACATGCAAATACACTATCAACACAAAGCCAGATGGTATTTATAAGCAGCAGGTAGCTCACAGTGAGAGGCAGATGCCATGATGTAACTTGTTGGATTACGTACCTGTCAAATCAAATACTTCTTAGTGGAAGCTGGTGTTAATTACCTGATAACTGGATTCACACTACAAATATACACTTGCTTTGCTTCTGTTAAGTATCTTGTCAAGTATTTTTGTTCATGAATAATGGCAAAAGAAACATTCATGTTAAACACTTGGCCAAATAGGCCTAAATCACAGAGCTGCTAAAACTTTAAGTGCAATATGTCACCAACTACAGAGCATGTATACATACATACACAGGGCGCAGTTCAGGCTGTGTCCAGTCAAGTAAAATGAATTTATACAGCACATTAGGGACAGGAGTTGAGCCAAATTGCTTTACACTCAGGGCAAAGGAAAGCAATACAAGAAGAAGAACATTTTAAAAGAAATGAGACATAAATACGACAAACAATGATAAACTTTAACATGATCATAAAACACCATCAGGCTGGATTAATTTTGTGTTGTCACCCATTAGCTGTTAGTTATAAGAGACATCCTAACAAACGGCCAAAGTGAGGAATCACAAAGTGCTCAGATGTTCAATGATTTGACAAATTTCATTTTTTCTGATTTCTGTAAAAAAAAAATAAAAAAAAAAATCCAATACTTCATCTTTTTTTTTGTCTCGCAGATCTCCAAGACCTCGGTTTTTCCGGACTGAGGGATGTGAAGTACAGACACTTCCTGGAGGCTTCTAGACGGGTCAGACACACCACATATGTCAGAGCAGAGCAGGGCGGACATCGGACGAAGAGGTCAGCGCTCTATAACACGGGGGTCAAAGTGTGTCCCCAGGAGACGATGAAGGCGGTCATGAGCAGCCATCGGGCCTATTACAAGCTCAGAGGTAAAGGTTACACGTCCACTTTGATGGGAGTTCATACTGTCGATGGAACTTGCATGTATTATCATGACAAACAGCTTTTGATGCAATCAAAAACACACAGATACTTTGTCTAATGAGAACACAGCACTTACCAAACAGAGTTTTTTTTAATTTCCTGTTGATTTGAAAGGATAACAAAGTATATATGTCAGTCTTTACAAATAGGTATGATTCTCTCAATCCTATGTAGATATTCATTATATGTCTCTTGGTGACGTCGATGTGATGACATTGGATGAGGCACCAGAGCTGATTAATACTGACTTCATGGATACACACACAGAGAAAACGCTTGACATGCTGAAGTTACATGCAAATATCTTTTGTCCAAGAGAAATGGATATTGGGTGATTTAAGAGGCCACGATCGCCACCTCGGCTCTTACATTTGGTTGGTAATACGAACAGCTGTTGTGTCTTATTTCAAAATGCGGTTGATTGATTTTGTTTTGTTGAAGCTAAACGCTTTGTGCTCGTTCGGGAATAAATTTCCCACAGGCGTCAATATATTGAACAACGTGGAGCCTGTTTTTTCCGCCACTGAGGCAGATAAAGCACACTGTGGCTGCAGGGGGACAATTTCAATATTCACAAAAATGTCAAGAACGTGAAACGTCTTATAAAATGTAGTTTAACATTTACTGAAAATGGCTTTACAGTTTTTTGATGATAAGAAAAGCATTTTTTTTTTTTCAATTTAGTGTAACATTATGACGCTGTAGACTTTTATGTGACTCATGTCTATTTTGTGATGTATTTCCTGTAACATCTTTGTCAGAAAAGCCGAAAACAAGACATCCATAAAGTTCAGTGATTTATCTTCAGTTTGTCAGGAAGCCATCTGGGAAGCGTTTCGGATCTTCCTGGACAGAGTCCCGAACTCGGAGGAGTACAGAGCGTGGGTCTACACCTGCCAGCACGAAAACCTCTGCATGGACGACCTGGCCCAGAACTTCAGCAGCTCACAGGAGCATCAGGAGCTGGTGGCCAGAGTGAGTCCAGCACAAACACATCACAATATTTTCACACCCGTCTGTTTTCCTGTCAATCTCCCATATAAATCTGGAATAGTTAACATCGTGTTTTCTTATTTCCAGAGAGTAGCCGAGCTGGCAGATAGTGAAGGGTGGGTGCAAGCTTTCCTCTTACATTTTGCATCAAATGTGAGTTTCTTGTGTGTTTTCAGTCGTTTCTTTCAGAATACAAAACATGCAAAACAGTTGGTGAGTAATTATCAATAATTAGGGGTGTTTTCATTTTCGGAGGCAATGGAAACACCTGAGGAGCTATTAACACCTCGGCTTGAAATGTTCAAAAGATTTTCACACCAACTAAATAACTGCCTCCCGACCAGTAAAAAAACCCATTATTATTATTTACGTTGATTATGTTTGAAAATGATTATGTTCTTCTTTTTTTCTTCCTTCAGATTTGTCACTGGGACACCCGAGCCAGGGAAGGAATGTGAGTTGGACACAAATGTGTCACTATTGTTCAATAAAAGCAATTAATTAAATTATAAACTTAACAATCTGTCATATATTTGAATAATAGATAGCTTCACGATGTAACAGGTGAATTATCATTTTGTCTCAGGTACCTGGACACCAGCTGTGATTCTGCTTCCAACGGAGGCCGGTGAGGTAGGCTGGTCCCCACCTTTGACCTTGTTTTTTAGGAATCAGATTCTTTTGTGCACAACCTCTACTACATAGACTGCAACATATCACCATGGTTACTGCCATGCAATGTTGATTTTTGTTTGCCAGATGACAGAGGATGCCAATATGATAAAAGAAAACTATCAGGAGTACATTGTCGAGTTCAGCGTCACCATGGTGGACCCGTCCTACAGCGAGCTCCTCAGAGACCCCAAGGCTCGGCACTACAACGACGTCACACGAGAGCTCACAGACAGGGTGAGAGTCGAGTGACACAGGAAACGATAAAAGTTCCTCTGCGCTTTCAGAAAGCCCTTGAGAGATGTGCTGTGTTGTAAAAGCTGAAATTCTTAAGAAGACAACCAGCTTTTCTTTGGTCATCCATTACCCGTTTGTCTTGTTCCATATTCCTCTCCCCTTATTTTAACCTTCGCAGCTAAGCCATTCTTTCACTTTCAACATGCAACATGTCTAACACTGACCTCAATGTGACTGCAAGCTTCTTTAATATTGTTGTATTCGGTGAAAAACCCACCCTGATTGATTCAACAGCTTTAAAGTTGCAGCCAAGGGACTTAAGTTAAGACTTCTAAATTACCACAAGCCAGGAATAGTACGATCACCTGACTCCCACACCCACATTCTCACCTGTCCCCAATCCCCTGATCAGATCAAGTGTATCGAGCTGCCGTGAAGGAGGTTGAACTTGATGTCTTGATGATCACTCTTCCTGTTCTGGGTTTTGGCTTCTCCTGATCATTTTCTTTTTCTTTTTGAGAATTTTTAGAAACCACCAAAAGAAAAAAAAAAGGTTTACTGGCTGTGTCCAATGTCAATACATTTACAAAATGTCAAAAAGGTATTTGGTAAAAAATATTTGTTTAAACCCATAAGGTAATTTTTTCCATCGGCATACAGAATCATCAAATACACGATACAAGCTCAGTATTGAAAAGCATGTGTCTTCCATGGCTGTTTCATTCTCTCTTGTTTTTCTTTGTAAAGTTGATTCAGGTGTTTAAAAAAGTTCCGGGATTCAAAGAGATCCGTGTTCTGGGATTTCGGTGAGTTTAATTAAAGATTTCTATTTATTATTTTTATTTCATTTGCTTTGCACAGTAAATCGACTTGAAGGATTAATAAATGTTTCCCTGAAATGACTTTTATTGAAGTATTTTATTATTCAAGTGAAACTACATTATTATCCAAATATTATTTGGGGATGTGACTCGGAGGTGTGTCTGACATGATCTGTTGTGTTGATCAGCACGGAGGACGTGTCTGTGCGCTACGCTGTGGTCTTCAATGGCGAAACGGAGCTCAGTGACGATCCTGAGAGTCTTGAGGTGCCCGAGACGGAGACGGACGAGGATTTAAATGCTCCCAAACTGAAGAAAATCATCGCGAAGGCCTTAAAACAGGAGCCGTCATTACCGCTGGACATACACACACTCAGCTTTGAGGCTGGTGAGAAAAAAAACGTACTCAAATTTCATTGAATCAAATAATTTGTTAAAACCAATATAAATGTTTTAACTCGTCCATTCCAGTGACCACAATTTATCCAGTCGCTGAGCTCGGCATTAACTCTTTTGAGAGTGTAGTATCTGAGGACGACACCACAAAGACCCCGGCAGACGACGACACTCCCAGCTATGGTTTCTTCCCCACGGTGGCAGTGGTAGAAAACTCTATGGAAGCTTCTACAATCACACCGGTCACACACACCGTTGTGCCTGTCCTCCCAAACGTCCCCCAAGAAGCCACGGATTCTGTTGTCACTGACGAGAGCCCTTTGATGGCGCCAGTTGAGGAGGGGTCCACCGCAGATCCTTCCACAGAGCAGCAGGAGGAGGAGGAGGAGGAGGAGGAGATGCCGCCCACTGAACAGGAAGACAGAGGTGAGGCTGAACCTGAAGATCTGGGGACGGACGGTAAGGCTGCTTCAGGGTAAATCCTGTTTGAATTTTGAAATTTAAAGCAGGAGCTCGACAAGTTTGAGAACAACTAAGCTTTATCGATCAAACCAAACGTTATTGTGGCGTAGAATTTGTCTAGAGCCATTGACAGGTAGCAGGATGATCCTCGATTTTGAACGGCACTTTGTCATCACTACCTGATCTTTGAGTTTTGATTCTGCTGCTCAGGTACAGAACCTTAACCCTGGCCCTAAAGTTGCAGCCAAATGATGGATTATGGTAGAACATGATACATTAGTGTCCTTTCTAAGTTGCAATCATGACTGCACACAACAATAAGTCTATTTCTTTTATACACAAAAGGAATCCCCCTGGTTATAAAATCTCTTTCATGGTATGTTTTATTTCTTTACAAGAACCTGAGCCAGCAGACTCCGAGCCTGAAGAAGTAATGAGTGATAATTCTGGTGAGGCTAACGTCGATGTACCAGAGTCAACAGATCCTAGAGATGCAGAGATGCCTGTCATAGAAGCTGCAGTCCCAGACTCCATACCACCAGCTCACGAGGATAACGCCCCGAGCATTGAGAGTGGCGAAGCCCCTGAAGACAGAGACGAGTCTAACGGAGGGAACAGTGGAACGAGCCCAGTCTCTACGGATGTCCCTGCTGAGAACTCGAACATTCAAGAGGATGAAGGACAGACTCATAGCGGGACGGAGGCAGAAGTGACCGAGCCGGTGGAGGATGAGAGCGGCAGTGGATTCCCTTCAGAATCTGATGAACGCCCGTACGAATCCACGGCTGCACCGGCCATGAGACAAGCCAGCACCCCTCTGATGGTCACATTGGACAAGAGCAAAGAGTTGGTGGTTTTCTTTAGCTTGAGAGTCACTAACATGATGTTTTCTGATGACCTGTTCAACAAGAGCTCCCCGGAGTATAAATCCCTGGAGAATACCTTTCTTGAGCTGGTAGGTACACAAGCTTTTGTGCTCGATATCATGCTTCTCCATGCTTCGTTGTCATACTTGCTTTTGTGAGCCAGAGCTGAAATGTGTGATGAAAGTACATTTTTTGCAATGTTTACTGTTTCACGTTGGTTTTCGGTGATATTTTAGCAGATGCAAAGACATTTTAGAGTCGCCCCACATTGGCGCGTGATCTAAAGGTTGTTGTCCTGCACAGGTGAGGATGCAATTGTCTAGTAAGCCTTATCCTCACAGTGTTTTTGTTAATCTTATAAAAAGGCAGTAAATTATGAAACTTTTATTTTTTATTATCTTAAATTGTATTTTTACGGTAAGTGTATAAATAAGGCGCCAAAATCTTTAATTCTGCAGTATGCAAAGGCTGTAATTTAGGAGGAGCCACTGGGTCAACAGTATAACGCAGAAGTTCGTCAAATGATTCTGTTTCACTCAGATACAGCACTCTGGCTCCAGAAACTCGCCTAACCCTGGAGCTTCCAGTAAATCTGGGCCTAGGAGACAGACGACTTTAGCCTCCATACCGGTATTTTTTTTTCCATATTGGAACTACATCTCCAATGCCTCAGAGAGAGCATGACCTTTCTATTTCTTCACTAAACTTTCATAAATGCAGTCACTTACAGTCTGAAAGTAGCCTACCTAACATTTCTAACATACCGTACTCGGCTTTAGTTTTCGACTTGGCTTTTGTGAACGCATGTAGACCTCATGGGGTTGCTTTTTATGTTTTTTGTGGATATTGGCAAGATTGTTTTGTGTTTTTGCCTTAATTCTTTGAATTATGCTTTGGCTTTTTCAGGGATTGTTTGGATTCTGTTTGACCCATTAGAGACATAAGAATGTAAATTTGCTAAATTTGTGTCTGCAACGGAAATTATTTTTATTCTATTAGAACAAAAGTGACTTCTGTAATTAGAATGAAAATCAACAAAAAACAATTCAAACTTTCAAAACGATCAAAATCAAATTTTGTACAATGCGCTTATTCGCTTTCTTGCTCAAAGTTAAGGGTGCATTCAAACAGAAAGTGAAGCATATTTCGGCTTATATCACATGCAAATTATTACCACTGGATTGTTTGTTCTGACTGTAAGAGAAAGCAGTGCTTCTGGTGCTGTGGGCGTGTGCCTGTTCTGGTGGCAGCCCAACCAGTAACTGATCGTAGGACCAGCCAGATCTGTCATTTTTCTTTATTCCCTCCAGTTTTTCAGCTTTTTTTTCATAGAGAAGTATTATTTTATCATTAAATGATGGGAAAATTGTGAAACGTTGTCTTCAACCACAGTGATTTCCCTGTCTCAGTCTATTTACACAGCTACATGGCCAATAGCTAGTTTCATGATAATAGATATGAGATCAACAGATCTTCTCTTTATCTTCTAGCAGGAAACTTAATTGAACCACTCCTTTTATACAACGTTGTGTCACTTCTTCACGCAGACAAGCTCTCTGGTGTTGAAGCTGCTTTGTATAATACTGTAATGTTGCATGCACCGACTCTTATCCTCTTGTCGTGGGGCTGTCAAGTTTGTGTACATGTATGAATTCTTCTTATAGTTTCTCTTTAAAACTGAGAAATCCCCTGTGTAGAGAAAAATCAAAGACTGGTTGGACGCGTTTCTCACCAACAAAGTCCAAAATTTATTTCTGCCCATATGTGTGTTACAACAGTGACTATTGTGTTTATGCATGTTTGAAGCCTTAATGATAAACTTGTGTGAATTAACGAATTAATGCTTAGCAAACCTAATAGGAAAGTCCTGCAGGTCTATGCACTTAATATTCCTGAAACTGTATTGCTGTATGCATGATAGAGGGCAAACTGGCCCTGGCAAGTTTGAATCATGGGACCTGGGTCGGCCTTACTCATTGGTTTGTGACTCGTGGTAAGAAGCTTTGAGTAATTCTGGTCAGTTCCAGCACCTCACGCATTGGGCTATTAACGGTCCCAATCTGCTTAGTGCGACATCAGTCAGGTTTTTGTGGACATCTGTAGGCATGTAGCAGAAGACAATGAAATAAACTACATGACTGATTGGTTGAAGTAATTTTGTTTTGTAGCGTCCATGTGTAAATCCAATGCACATATTTAAAACAGTTTTAGGGCGAAGAGGCAACATTGTAGTTATTTTCTGCCAATAAGATTACATTTGCTTTAGCTGCTGGCAAGCAGGTGAGGACTGCACCTCTTTAAAACTGCACCTATTAGCTTACATTAAAAGAAAGTCGCGTCATGTGACATCCCTCCTAGTTTCAAGGCTTACCCCGAGGTTGACTGAGGTTTGCTCATGCCCTGTGCTCCGTTATGAAAACGCTTGGGCTTCAAATTGAGGCGGTTTGATAGAGGATCGTGTGATTGCTGCAATGCCAAAGAGCAGAGGGAGGTGGGCTTGGATTTTTGAACGCCAAGCCTTCAAGGTTAAGACAAATGGATAATGTATTTAAGTCACTTATTCTTATTATATTTAAAAACATGTATCAGAAAAGACATGGGATTGGTGATTCATGCTATGAAGTGTTTTGATATGTAATTTGGCAAATAATGGCTAATTTTCCATGGAAAGATCTCCTGCCACTTTTAGACTATTTCTTAAATATAAAATATGTGTCTTCACTGGATACAAATATGAAGAGGTTGGGTCACACACAGGAATTACACAACACAAATTTAATATATACAAAAAAATATGAAGCAATAACAAATAACTCTCCATCTCCAATCTTTAATGGTTGCCCAAACCATGTTTTCTGCAGTTCTACTCATTAATCAATGTATTAAGCTTCCTGGCAAAACAAATGTGGTCAGACATTTGAAGTGGTAAGTATTTTACTATCTACTGTCTATTGTCAAAATCCCATTAAGATATCTTCCTTTAAATGGGCTATTTATTCGAGAAGAATTACTTTGAAAGAAATATTTCAAACGATGGTTTGTCAATCACTGACAAATAGCAGGAACACTAATGAACCAATGTCAAATATACATTACGCAGCCCATTTAAATGGACATAATGAAACACGTAAGGTTTCCATGAATGAACACCTTTAATGGAACTGTACATTTACTGTCTATCATATATGTATAGACATATATATGAACATTTACCCTACAGTAGCTTTCAGCTCCCCCGCTTTCCCATTTGCCATATTCCTCCATTACTCCTGTACCTACTGGTTTGTAAAGCAACCAATAAATTTGGACATGGAGGTTGGAATGACTTTATTTGCTACAGCAAATCAGAAACATTTTCACGGCAGCACATCAATACTTGTGACTTTTCATTTTTTGACCACAGAGAAGGGATGTTTCATTGGCTTTTCCAAAACAAGAACCAGTAGATACACGTGTAACCTCAGAGGAGCATACAGCATGTGGTTGTGTCAAAGAATGAAACTATTGGTGTTTATTCCACACTGTCTATTTCTTGACAAATGTTTTGTGCATAGACAACAAAGGAATCTGCAGCATCTCCACTGTTCCTCGGTCCGCAGTACAGACTCCGCTGAAGTTTGTGAAAGAGCTTGGGTTTGACCTTGCGTGAAAAGGCAAGAGAGCTACGGATTGGTATCTAAACGACAGTGCACATAACTTGACATTCTGCATTGAGACAAATGGATGGCCACACTGCCGTGCGTCCAGTTATACTGCCCTGTTGCCCATTTGTTCTCGACGTTGGACCCCCTGGTCCTCTCAGAGACCATTAGCTATAGGGACCTAGCCCTCAGTAAACTGTCTGCCAGTGATAAGTGAAGTAACCCAATCAGAGCAGAGCTCCTTAAGGCCTCTTATCTCTTGCTCGACAGCCAGGCCAGCCAAAGTATCGTAATCTCCCCCTCTCACACTGCTGCGGTTTGATGTCGGCCTCGTCTGTAGTGAACGTGAAGTGGCTGGAAGGAGAGTGGTTCAGATCGATGAACATTGATGCAGGTCCATTACTTGAGCTGGTTGACTTCCCCCCGTCTAAATATCGCCACCCTCATCAGTCCAAGTGCACAGTCTTAATAGATTGCTTTTCTCAGTTATCTGAGCTGCAAGTCTGAGTCTTGGGGAAAGTTTTCTCATTGCAACAATGTGAAAAATGTCAAGACTTGGGTCACCACATGGTTGCATAGATGTTTTCACTGCACAAACGCGTGTTGGTGAGAAAAAAAGGGGTTGGAGTGTCGAAGCAAAACAATCCATAGGGCGCAAGGAAAATGCAGCATTTAAAAACAAAATGTGATCTTGTTTTTGTTTTTTTAGGCTTTCTTGTGCATTTCAACAAAAACACTAGTTTAATTAACACATTTATAATTTAGCACATGTATTACATGATTTAAAGTGGTGTTGGCTTATTCACATCAAAACATGGTAATCCCACGGGCAGTTGCTGCTCATTCTGCTAAGCTCTACTAAATTAGCATTTAGCAGAGCTAATTTATCTGGTGTAACTTTTTTCCCTCTACAATGATTAGATTTTGATATTGCCTTATTTATGTGGTATGCAAACTAAATTACTAAGATGTTTATGGATCAAAACTGATTTTTTTTTTTTTGGAATTACAGGAACTGTAGGGACTACAGTATGGGGTGTATTAGCTTTAGCTCAGGTTATCGAACCAGCTAGCCTAAGGCAAAATTTCAGAAGTTTGGTTTTTACCTTTGTTTTTTTTTTCCTTGAAAAATCTTCGGCATGATGGTGAAACCTAGACAGTCAAAGATTTGTATCTGAAGTGACTTTTGAACAAGTGTATTGTGTTTTGAGTTTTTAGGCCGGTGTAGGTTGATTAATGCAGAGATACTTGGCACAACAATATAGCTTGTATGTGATGAGATAAAAGCCTCCACCAGCTTACATTATAGATGTCTTTGGGAATAGTGTTTTTATCATGCAAGTCTTTTTTCAAGTGTCTGATCTTTTCATCCTGTTCTCGATCTCTCCCGTGACTAGATATAACACGTTCTGTGTTCTTATACTAACGCTCATAAACCCTAACCTGGTTCTGAATCTAATTACACAGGCAGCACAGTAATAGCGGGATTTCATGCTTGTATCAAAATTTAATTATGAACTATTTATAGGTTTCACACTGTAAAATGTGACCTGAATAATTCAAAATCAGCCGGGCCATGACAACCGAGTCCTGTCAGCGTGGTTCTCTGCTCCCCTGGTCTGCTTCTCAGCAGGACACAGGTCTTCTGACTGACACGGACATGAACCGGACATAATTTCATTTAACTACTGTAAATAATAGTTAGGTTAAATTTGTAAAAGCAACTAGAGCTAAGAATGACTCCTTTTACCCTTTCAGATAAATTAATCTTGCTTTTCAGGAACAGTACAACCTATTCCTTGTTCTTGCTGCATAGATATGTTTCTTCTTCTCACTGATCACTAACTGCAGAAAACAAATCTTTTGAAATGAGAAATTTGAGTGCAGCTCAAAAATTGATTGAGACCTATTGAACCTGTTGAAGGTCTGCAGAAGTTAATTTTCTCTTGCTCATTTTCCACAGCTTCTGCCGTACCTTGAGTCCAATTTGACTGGATTTAAGGAGCTGGAAATTCTCAACTTTAGGAACGGCAGTGTCGTGGTGAACAGCAAGATGAAACTGGACAAGCCGGTACCGTATAATGTCACAGAAGCCGTGCACTGTGTGCTCGAGGACTTCTGCAGCGCGGCGTCGAAGCGGCTCGACATCAAGATCGACAGTCGCTTCCTGGAAGTAGAGCCAGGTGAAATATTCTCGTCTTATCGATTTTCATCTCTCTGTAGAAAAAAAAATATGTGTATGATATATTGCAATCCTGGAAGATGTGATTACAAGATACGGACACTTTGATATATATGGTGTTCTTGTATAGTGGGTAATGCTCATTCAGGCTACAAGGTCAGACACTCCACAACAGGCAACCTAACTCTGCTGTCTTTTGAAGTTAGTAGGTGACGTGCTGCATAAATCTGATGCCTCTTTTTGCTTTGAAGAGTTCATGACTTTTTGTGACTTCATTAAAAAACACCTGATTGGAAATTGACACCTCCATCAATCAACACGCCCTTTAATTTCCCCTCTGAATCTGTAGACAGTGAGAAACCTGTGAACACTGCATTCATGTTAATAAGCTATCACCTCTCTGGTTTGTTTCGTCCATCCCTCCTCCCATCTGTCTCTTTCTGTCCTCTCTCGTGTCTGTTGGTTTCAGCTGACCAAGGAGACCCCTGCAAGTTCCTGGCCTGTAATGAATTTTCACGCTGTGTGGTAAACAGTTGGACAGATGAGGCAGAGTGTCTGTGCGATCCGGGCTACAGCACCGAGAACGGCCTGCCGTGTCAGAGCACCTGCACTCTGCAGCCGGACTATTGTCTCAATGGAGGTCTGTGTGAAATAATCCCAGGGCATGGAGCCACGTGCAGGTACAAAACCAGTTGACGAATGAAAGGGAACACAAAGACGACAACGTCTAATCTCAGACATTGCGGATTGCCTTTTGACTTTTGGGTGCATTCAAGGACATCCAGGATTTGAGAGACGAGTGCTGAAAAAAAAAAGAAGCATTCTCAAGCTATGTTATCTCACAAGAAGTTTAACGCGAAGCAAATGTTGATGCTGTGGAGAGGATCACGAGAATCTATTGGTCTCCTCAAACTTTTGTTGCTGTTTAGCTGCAAACAACTTAGTTGTTTGATTTTTCTTGAAGGCACCAAAAGGAAAGAAAAAATGAAAGAGTCCATAATTTACAGACTTCCCAGACAATCAATACTAACGTAGAGATGCTCCTGCTTCCATAGTCTGATAAATTCATCTCGAGGCACGACTTAATGCAGGGATCATTATTTAGAAATGTGTTTTTAAATAAAATCTTGGAATTGTAAGAGCAAATCAGTAATATAATGTCTATCTATGGTGACATCATGAAGCGTTATTCCGATTGTATAATAATAATTATTACATGTTTTTCACGTGAAACATGTGCACGCCCCAGAAAACAAACAAACAAGTGAAGCTGCCATTTCATTTTAATGAAGTTAACCTGACCTATATACAATTTCTCATCTCTTTCAGATGTCCCGTGGGTAAATTCTGGCACTACCATGGAAAACACTGCAATGAGCTGGTGACGATACCTGTGGACCCTCAGCTAATTATAACCTGCCTCGTGGGAAGTCTTTGCCTTGTTTGTGCCGTCATTGGCATCTTGATGTTCATTAACAAGAAATGTATACGGCCCAAAAAGGCTGTGACTTTGGTGTAAGTACAAGCCCAACTGTTTAGTACAAATTTTCTCTTCCAACAGTTTTTGTCATCCTCTGGGTGTCTCCCGCTGTTTTAAAAGCATCTTTTAATTCACCACCGCCATCTCCTTTCACATTGTAGGCACACCCTTGCTCCGTATGCCTTTGAGAATACTTTGAGGGTGAACCCAGTATTTGAGAATGATGATGGTGTCTTAAGTCAAGTGTCCACATTGCCATGTCCTTCAAGTTCTGCTTCTTCCCAATCCCAACAGTCGGAGCAAGAATATTTTGCCACAATTGAGAATATTCATCTGAGTATTGAGGTACACTGTGCCGTGCAGCACAGACGACTGACTAAAGCGACTAACCTCAAACCTTCGACTCATATAAAGCAATGCGCTGTGACAAACTCTTCCTCTAATATGCTGCAACTAACAAATCATCTTCTCGCTTTCATCTTTGTTTCTTATTGACAGCATTTAAATTCACCACCAAAGTTGGAAAGTCTTTTAGTATTACTTGAGCGGAATCTGAAACAGTTTGTTGCGGCTCTAATGGTAATTGAGTGGAGATCAAGGTCCTTGTGTTCCTTCAGCAGTTGCTCAGAGGCTTTGATCCACGGAATCAAACACAGTGGAGGTAGTTTAAGGCGCAAACGATCCACATCTTTGAAGATTCCTTGTGCCGAATCAAACTAATCAGACTGAGGATTGGAAGTCTCCTGTAGCAGGTCTTTTCTTTCTGCCTGATCGTTCCACTGGTATAGTGCTTGCTTTCCTTTTGCTTTGCAAAGTGCCTCCGGAGCTATAGTGTATTAATGATGCACAACGTAAACACCAACCCAGTCTACTCTCCTTCTCCACAGATCCCCAGACAACTCTACACCACGAGATCAGAAAAGTTAGTCTCGGAAATGGTGGATTTTCATCACTGTATACCCCACAACGAGGTGAGGGCCAAACACTGAACCCTGATATTGTAGCTGATGGAATTTAAACTCATATTGGAATCTTAAGTTTTGTAAGGCATACAATACCTTTAAAATGACATCACACTTTAGATGTTCAACATGGTTCATAAACAGCAGTGCATCTTGTGGTCTAAGACAGAGTTTGCGAATATTCAGTAACTTTTACATCAAATATTTTACAGCTCTATGATGCGTGCAAAGGTAAAATCTCCGCAAGCTGCCCTTGCTAATTTTTTATATTTACTCACAAACCAAATCATTGTCCTTTTTTTGCGTTTAAAGCATAGCTATAATTTCATACAAAAAAAAGTTGTAGAAAAAGTGTAAAATTCTAATGATTCCCAAGTGGTGACTTTGATCAATGCTTCTGCAATGTCATTGAAGCAAAGAGTGTCTCTCTTTTTAGTTTAATTAAACACATGATTGATTCATACAACGTATAAGAATATGCTGATGTATTCATAAGCGTATTCTGTCATTTATTCTTTGGAAAAAAAATACTTTAAAGACAAATCATTCTCCCTCCTCTCTCCTCCAGACGTGGCATCTGCCAAATGAATACAGAACATGTTGTGTTTTAAGGGCATCAGATAGCGAATGTTTTGAAGAATCAGATCTTTGACGACACCTGAGGGGAAGACGACGCAGTGACACGAAACACGAGGGACACGAGGACTGATGTTGCCATTAAAACTGTCTATGGTGGATGCCTGCACACATGCAGGTACAGTAGAGCAGGGATTGAGATTATTTGTTCATAGTGATGGAAGTGTCTTTTTAGACAGAGAGCTATGGATTTTACGGTGGACTTAAAGTGGAACCTAATATTTATTTTACATATTGTATGGTAGGAACATTTCCTGTATACCCTTGGCAAAGGTTGTTCTTTCCTCACAATGAGGTATTTATTATTATCTACAAACTGATACACATGGTGGTATATTAACTTTAGACCGTACAATGTCGTTCTTTTTAATGCTACTGTCAAACGCTGTTGTTGTCCCAAAAAGAGAATGAATGTATAAGCTGTTGACTTTGGTCATAATACTGTATATTGTGTATAGAATTACTGGCTGCATTTATGTATGGTCCGTCAGTGGTTGTCCTGTTTAAAACAACTTCTCCCACTAATCATGTCTTATGAGTTTTTTTTCTTCTTTTTTTACTCATTTTACATTCAAATGCAAAGAATAAAAAGGTTGGTTTTTTTGCATTAAAAAATTGGATGTTTCATTTGTTTTCGACTGCTCAAAGCTTGTTGGGTTTGTTTTACTGAGACGTGACCAAGTGGTAACCCACCGCGACATCACCCATTGGTTTGTGAACGGACGCTTTGAGCATTCTGGCAAGTGCCATTTTGTTTTTGTTTTTAAACCAGAAGTAACCATATTTGGAGGAGTGGGGCGGGGTGGGGCCTGACCGAGAGCTCGTCCACCTGCACCTGCAACCACGCATCTATTGGACAGTACTAGTGGCCAATGGCACGACATCCAGCCCAAATGCATAGGGTGCTTTATTGTCCATTTGACTCTAAGTCAATGGATGTGACAAGTAAAAAGTATTTATTGATTAGACGATGGCAGTCGTCAACCATATTTGAGAGATTTAAAAAAGAGTGCTAAAAGTGTTCTAGTGTTGGTTACTGATAATTGACTGTAACAGCTGCACTGAAAAGGCCCTTATGTCTGTTTATATCCAGCTGATTACTTGACTGAGCGAGTCTCAAGCTCAGTGACGACATCAGCAGTGCATTAGGCTTTGCTGTTTAATTAATCTACACACTAATCTTGTTAGCTGCTATTAGCATTTTGATGTCAGACCCATTTACAGAGCAGTGGCCACGAACAGCTTTGATTATCTACTGAGCAAGAAACAGCTGAAGAACACGGGGAGCATACAGTTCATTTATTTTCTACAGTAATCTATTGCAAAGGCTGAAGTACAAAGAGGGAACATATGAAAGTGAATCGTCAGTTGCAGAAGGGTCGACTGTGTCTCTTCAGAATAAGAGTGTGAGTCAAAACGAAGGTGGTGTTCGATTGTCCAATGAAATGTTTGGAAGGTTCGTGACCCAACCAACAGAGGAATCAAGTAATCATCTTATTAAAACATTACATGAACACACAACACACATGCACACACACACAAATTACAGTATTGTCTGTAAAACAACCCCGAGTCCAAGTGAACTGCAAACAAACGTCTACACTTCCCTTCTTGCATATCAAATAAACAACAATACAAAAAAAGTGACAACACTACAATTATTTTTTCTCTTAAAAAGTCTTTCTGGAAGGAAAACAAAATACATCGGAAAAAAAAAGATTTAAGAATTAGCCACCACATTATTTTTCTTCCATCGGATGAGGTCAAATTTGTTATAGATAGAGGATAAAATATAATATTATAATCTTTTATATTTCACTCATAAAATACAGTATAAGATTATATACGTATCTTTCATAAAAACAATCTGTCTCTTAATAGTATGACTTTTCATCCACGAGTGTCATGTTTCAGTAGACTATGCAAAACCGAGAAAGAAAATACCAGAGTGTGGAAAATGTGTTAATTGTTTCTAGTGAAACAGATGTATTTATAGACAATGATAATTCATATTTAGTCTTTACACAGTTTTTCAAATGTCTATTTGTTTGTCCCCATTGCAGTCCATTAAGGTTTCCGGTTTATAGCTAAAGTAGACAGGCACAACACCAGTCAAGACTTCCTTGGTGTTGTGCATCACATTTTAAGGCCTCACAGTTGGATATTAGTTTCAAGCGTAGACTGAGAAGAAGAGGAAACGCTTACGCTACACAACGATAAGTAGTGTTCCACTGCAAAGTAAAGATATAAAAAAAATACAAATAAACAACATCCAGGCTTTTAAAAAGGAGATGATTCAGCATCTTTCTGTCTAACTCCTTTTCATCCCACGAACCACCAGTGCACTGTGCTGCCCTCTTGATGTGCATGTTTGTGTGTGTGTGTGTGTGTGTGTGTGTGTGTGTGTGTGTGTGTGTATGTGTGTGTGTGTGTGTGTGTGTGTAAATCAGTGACATGCTTCAGGACCAAACTGGTGGCTGTGTGCTTATCTTGTGCGCTGTGGTTCACTTGAGGAGACTCTGGAGCATGGCGGTAGCATATGTTGGCCGGGCATGCTTGTTCTCAATGGCTTTCTTGAGGTACTGAATTCCATCACAGCGTTCCCAGATTTCTTCAAACTGCCTTGGCAGGATCTCCGCCCCTCTCTTCCTGGTCAGGCCCGTCTCCTCCAGACTCAGCTCGCACATCTCCATGTCGTCTTTGCCTGAAAGGCGGAGGAAACGAGAACAGAGGTTTACCAAGTGTCCTGATCACCAGCATGGTTAGCCAGAGTGCTTTTAGTGGAACATTCTGTTTGGCAAAATTGTTTAACAGTTGTTTTTAATCTTATTAGCTTTTAAGTAAGGCCTAAAAAAAACTGCTCAAAACTCTCTTCAACATTCATGATCTATAGTATAACATATGACCAGGGGCCAGTAGACAACATTTCTTTTGTTTCAAGGGGTCCCAGACCAAAGAAGTTGGGAACCATTAGACTAAATGTTTAATTGGTAATTTGGAAGAAAAAAAAGGAAGGATCTGATTTCCTAAAATAGAGCAAAAATGTATTATTTATTTTTCGAGATAGTGTCTCTAGAATATGACCAAAAGCAAAAGTTGACTCGCCTGCGACCAACACAATGGGCCGTTTGTCTGGGTGAAGCTCCATCTGTCTGGCTATCCAGGGCCCATCAAAGTGGGCGTACCACCAGCCCTTCTTTTTATTCTGCGGGTCCTTGTACTGGTCAGCGGGCCGGATGAAAGGAATCCTGAAGTAGCGCTGCTGCCGGTTCATGGCCACTTCCTGATGCTGGGCCGTCATCGGGGGAGCAGGGTTCTGCTCAGCTGCAGAGGGACAAAGTGTGGTAATTTAAAGATGGGATCTAAATTAAAAGTGGAGACTGCTGTTCTCTGCTATCTCCAAAAGGAAGTGTTTACAACCATTCATATGTCATTTGGTTTTTCAAATTTGTTTTTTACATGTTTTTCTACCAGCAAAATGACATTGAGCTGGGCAGAAAAAAAGTATTAAGCTTCCAAAACACACAAGATCAAAAGTATCCAGGAAATGCCCAAGTAAATACCACATAGAAAAGCCACATAAAGCAGCTTTTAGCCTCTTATGCAATGGCCCCGATTAGACCCCTGCTGCATCAGCAGAGGCCAAGAACAGGATCCGAATATAAGGCAAACAATGTGCAGCCAGTACAGCTTTCAGGAGCCATCATATCAAAAGAGAAAGGCAAGTAAATATAATGAAAGCAGAAGCAACAGTGAATCTAATGTTCCCATTCCCCATCAAATTTAATATTTGTTTTAAAGATGAAAAAGAAGGGAAATGCAGAGCACCAGCAAGCATTCAAGCAGCTAAACAACGTGTGTGTGTGTGTGTGTGTGTGTGTGTGTGTGTGTGTGTGTTGTGGCACACACCATGCTTGGTTGAGCTGAGAATGAAATGAGCAAAGCAGTGAGCTGTCACACCAGCAGCCATTGAACCTGACGGGGCATGTCTGACAGTTACTTGCTAATTAAAACAAATATTATTCTGACAGAGCCAGACAGGAGGAGGCTGCATTTCAAGGCCTTGCCTTCTTCTTCGGCTGATTGAATGATAGAAAACACAGGCAGGCTATTTGTGCAAGTCTTTCATTCGACGAGACCAAAGTGGAGAAGACAGCCGACACCTGTAGCCTCATGTACAGCAGTTTTGAATGATGTATGAGTGCACACAGGTTGGTGCTCACATCAGCTGGTCAAGGATTGTAATGAAAGTACAATACTGAGAACACTTTGTGCTACGAACCATAGTCGGTGACGGATTTAGGAGCCCTCTGATCCCTTCCGTCATCGTCGCGTTTCTTGTTCTTGGACTTCCAGGCGTGATACACCTTCAGACGGCGGTGGAACTCCTCTCTGCAGGCCGCCAGCAGCTCGATGTCTGCCGACACAACATGACACCGGTGAATATCAAATAATGGAAACAAACAAAAAACAATGAGGAAACATGGTGAAATACTAGTGGACATATAACATACTTATTACCTCCAGCTCATCTCATTCAGACTGGTCTCAGGATATTTTCTCTACATTTATAGATTTTTTTTTTTACATCTCTTAAAAAGTTAAAGGAGCTGTTCAGTAACTTGGCACTGAACTTATATAAAGTCGGGGGTTATTGCATCTTTGATTAGTCTCTTCCTGTCCCCAATTTACCTGTTTGCCCATCGGTGGTTTAAACTAATTCACCTCGGTAGGTGGATTAGATTAGATTAGAGCCAGACTAGCCGTTTCTCCTTGTTGGCAGTGTTTGTGCCAAGCTAAGCTAAGAGCTTGCTGGCTTTAATTATGTAAATATACAATGTGCATGAGAGTGGTATTGATAGAGGAATGTATTTCCCCAAATCTATCACTATCCCTTTAAGATTAAAATTTGCAGGTTTTAAAGACATTTTCATAAGCTGGATGTAATGTTGTATGTCTTTCCTGGAGTTTTTTTTTTTTTTCATTTTCAAGAGAAAGTGTTTTCTGTCAGAAATATTTTTGAAAGGTTGGTTAGAATTTTGTTTACAATACTTGGTGTTGCAGTGATGTGGGAGTTGTGTGATTATTTGTTGGTTTGTGTATAATGAAACCAGAGACAACCTCAAATATCACTCAGATGAAGACAGAGTGGCAGCAGGGAAGAAAGAATGAAATATTGCTTTTAATTTTGATTAACTTGTACTGAAGTTTAAATATAACTTGACAGTGTAACAAGGGGTTTGAACGGCTCACAGTGCGTTTTCTCCCCTATGATAAAATCAAATCAATTGAGAAAGAACACATTCCTTTTAGAGAACGTAAGGCTGTAATCAGCCAGACTTTTTAATATCACCACCACATCCACTAAAGCAAATGGGTTCACAAATTAGCCAGATGTCTGTGTAATCCCACCGGGGATATCCGAGTCCCTAACACCGCTCAGAGTACTGTATACACTGGCACTTGCCACTGGGAGCCAGCAGAACGACCTCTGCTTTTCATGCTGATGGAGAAGTGGGTTGGCTGGGAATGACCAGGAAGGGCAGAAGTCTGCCATCCTCCATAATGGCGATAATTTCCTCTCTTCACTACTTGAGCACATGCTGATGAGCCGTGGCAGCTGTGGGAACTTCCACACATCGATCTTTTGATTTTCTCAGGCGAGACATCTCGTGTCCACACTCTCTGCACAGCTGCAGCCTCAGCTTTTTTTAACAGTCACTTTGGCCGTGACTGGAAAAAACTACAAAGAGAATGAAAATGGCAGAGGGGGCAAAAACTTGCGTGGAAATAGATGGTGCCGCACTTTTTTGAGAGACGATTGGACCACAACACGAGCCGTTGCTGCTGAACTATTCAATGTGGGGCCTGAAAACTGTAAATATGCTTGTAGTGAAGGGGAGCAACGATGTGAACACTTTGCTTCGTAAAGGCGGCATCATGCTGAACTCGGGGTGTGTTCAGGGATTTCTCACCACAGGAGGTGTTGATGACATCTCGCAGCTCAGCATACTTCCACTTGCTGAGATCATACTTTTTCACGCCAGCGGCAGCCTTTGTCGCCTGCACCTGGGGACCCCTGTGACAAGGAACAGATTGAACGTGGGTGAGAGAGAGCAAAAAGAACTGGGGGGGGGGGGAAAGTACAGTAAGTGTGATGGGGTGAAGAAGATGCCTGACTTGTTCCGAGCCCTCGTCACTGACTCAGCTGATTAAATGTCACGTTAGAGGCTGGTCAGCAGGGGAGCTGAAGAGTTATTCTAATGTTACAACTTGCCAGATGCCATCTTACTGTCCATCTGCTCGCAGTTTTTCTACCCCCCAAGGCTTACGTTAACAGAAATGTAAGATGACTGTAAAAACCAGCAGTACTGCGGTACTTTATAAATCAAACTGATGAGTTCCAGCTCCTTAAACGGCTGCTGCGGCACGTCTGAGCTCATGTCTCCAGCTTCCCTGCTGAGCTGAAGCCGCTAATTCAATAATTCAAAAGGATTTACCTCCTCTATTTACAGACAGCATAGCCGCTACTGTCTCAGCGCAGGGGATTACTGATCTGAGAGACATTGGTCAGATTAGCAAGATAATTTATGTGTAATTCATACCGACTGAAAAGATGAAACAGAGACTTGTGCCAGTGTGTGGTGGTGACAAACCAGGGCTGAGGCAGGAAAACAAGGAAGTGGTAGTGATGGCCAAAGGTGAACATGAAAAAGATGGTTGGAGGAAGATGAAGGTGGCGGGAGCCTGGGGTCTTATGGTCATCCTTTAGTTACAATGCCAACAATGGCAGCCACTGTGTGTACTCGTGCTGCATGCATGCTTTCATGTGCTTCAGGTCTGTGGTGTGCACAGGCGACGCTCTCTTTCCAGAGACCTCCTTTCGGTTGCCAGGGGTCAGCTGACTCACAGGGATAGTGCGTGCAAAGTGGCCCCATGGCGCCTGAGCCAACACTGACAAGATTACCGGCTATCGGATCAAATGTGATTCTGTTTTCACTGGACCCGCAGATAAGGACTACGCAGGTTATAACGAGCACTCTTCCTGACTTTAAACACAGAGCGGAGATGTGGAAACTGAGTGACACAGAGGATGTGTCAGTTTCCAAACTGAAATTAGGATTAAGGTTCAGGACAGTCGTTCTGACTTATAGGTCAGGGCCTCTGAACAGGTCGCAATATTTATTGAAGGGCCCAACAGTTAAAAAAACAAAAACCTATCATATTTATTAGCATTTCCCTGACTATTTCTTTTGAAATATTTTGAAATAATTTGACCTGTCATAAAATCTGACAAATAAAACTGCACACAGCTCATGTCCACACTGAGGAAATCTACTTCTCTAAAAGGGTCACAAGCTGAAATGTTTAGGGTCCACTTATCTAAACTGGTTTTAAGTTTCCAAGACAGCTCTTCTTTTTCCCTGTGGTAGATGGGCCGGTCTGAACTCAATAATGAACTCGGAGGTGTCCTGATATAGAAAATAACGGAGCATTTCCTCCACCTTGTTAGTTATTTTTGTCTCTGTCTGAACACCCTGTTCTGTTTTTGTGTCAGCACCAGTGCTAAGTCACTCTCTACAGCAGAGAATAACCATTGTGTGATTCTGCACAACTGTATTTTTTAACATATTTTTATCTTGGTGGTAAGAAAAACATCATATTTTGAGTTGTTGTCAGGTATTTCATCAATCGTCACGTAAAGAAAAGATTCTGACCACCTGGTAATTAAAAGCCACTGAAATCACTGAAGAGCTTTAAGGTATTAAATATATAAAACAACATTTCCTACTGTAACAAAGCAGTTCTAAAATATATATGTATCCAGAGGACATGAACACCTGACAAGCTACAATGGCTGACACTGAATGTAAGAGACAGGGGAAGCACATACATATTAGTTGAGCTCACAAGCTTGTGTTGTGCACCAGCACTGCAAAGGATACAGACACGATTTTAACCCTGTCAAGAGACGATTAAGATCAGAGGTATCACAAGATCACATTGTGATCCACTTCGTATTAAGATTTACTGCACCATGCTGACAATGATTACAAATAATAATCCTTTTAAATGGCACATCTCTTGCTTCAGGCCACATAACATAACACCGACCATACATCTACATTTGACTGATGATTTCTTAAACTCTGCAGATTTTTTTTTTCTTCTGTTGACTTTGCATTGCTGGTATAATCTTGCATCTATTTTAAGCAGCTGCTGAGAGACTTGGGACTATGATGGAGATTAAGACAGACGGTGAGGGAGGGAGTGAGTGATTATTGCTGGTGTTAGGTATGCTTGGACATGGGCGGTCACGGAAAGCTGTACTGATATCTTACATGGCTCTGGCTGAGGATGAGGAGATGGGAAGATCTGAAAAAGACTCATCGCTGGGAGAAAACAACAGCAACAGGAGAGACGCGGTTACACATGCATGCCGACGTCAACACTGCTTGTTCACTGTGCGCTGCGTACGCCTGCCCAGCTATGTTTCATGC
The DNA here is from genome assembly GCF_022379125.1 of Scophthalmus maximus. Lineage (NCBI taxonomy): Eukaryota > Metazoa > Chordata > Actinopteri > Pleuronectiformes > Scophthalmidae > Scophthalmus > Scophthalmus maximus. The sequence goes on from NC_061529.1 coordinate 10,032,708, forward strand.
ACAGGTGTGCCCTGTGGTCACATGTACAGTATAATACCTGCGCAGGCCTGCGTCCATCTGGCCCTCCTCGGTGATCAGCTCCGCATCACTCTGGGCGATTCTCATGGCCAACTCCCTGTCTCTTCTCTCCTGCTCCACTATGGCAGTGCGTTGGACCTGCTCCTCGCGCTCCAGGGCCAGCTGGACTTCCAACTCTGCCTGCAAACACACACAAAACAAAACACACCACATTTTCTAATGTGATTTTATGAAATCTACAAAAACCCTAGATCCTGTCTAAATGCCGGTGCTGTCATGAGTGCCAGACCCTTCATAACAATCAGAGCTCTGCTGAGCTCTGATTAGACCTAATTATCTGGGTTGCACGGCTGCTAATAAAGCTTTACTGATCATTTGTCTAGACAAAACGGGGCATACAACAGTGAAGCACACAACAACAATCAGTAGGAACATTTTTGATAGGTGTGACCCAGATTCAAACTCCAGCACTTCATAGATTTGAAAATGTGCTAATTATTCTTTGCAGAATAACTCGCAAACTAGCACTTATACATTTATGAATCAACAACTACATGTAAATATATACAGTATATCCACTTATCTCCCTAAAGAGTCACGAATCTAAGTCCACAATGGATCCTTTTCTCTGAGGCGCTTTGAAATATGAATACTACACTCAAGTTAAGAATATATTATTCATACTGGAGAATGGTCCAACCAGCAGTCGTGATACATGACCAGACTGAAGCATGAGAACCACACAATTGACTGGGATGGTTCCAGCCCTGTAAATGTTGGTCTCCATTGTTATTATTTCTATTTTGCCATTGAGATGTTGTACCAGGTTACGTTTAAGTTTGGCGAGAGCGAGATACAGTGCTGGACTAACCTTTGACACAGCAGAACATAGCAGAGGAACACAGAGCAAAGTGCCACTGAAGTCACAGCAGACACCCTTAGAAGGTTAACTTCTGCTGCTCTGAGTCTCAAAGATTGGGGATAAACACACTTTGCTTGGAGTCTCTCGAGACACGTGGCCTATGACAGGATGGTGTCAACACTCTCACTGCTCGGAAAAACCCCCACACACGACAGAATGCAAATGTCCAACTGGCGTTGAGTGAATACAAAGAGCTGTGGACGTACAGAAGGTGTGATGTGCGTGTAACAGAATGGATGAATGGATGTAAGGAAGGGCGAGGAGGAGGGACAGGTGAGTGTAATGAAAAGGCCAGAGGAAAGAAATAACAAAGACATGACAATCAGAAGCGAGTCAATAACATGTGCGCCACGGGTTGAGGTAAGTGTGGATGGGAGCAACGATGTGATCATAAACGACAGGATAGCGTTCGGAGGGATGAAGTGTTTCAGTTAGGGGAAACTCAGCAGGAAATGGAATCATCAATCATGAGCCTGTGGAAAAGCCTCTGGGAATCTGAACAAAGTCATGACCCAGCTGTTGCTGTGGGAGACCAACGAGCAAATGAATGTTTCAGTCGCAGAGAAGAGCAGGCAGAGTTTACTGCTGAGAACCCAATTGGTGGTTTAGCATGTTTTCTTTTTCTGCTTGTAAGCTCAGCGTGGTGCCTGTACACAAATAAAATCCACTGGAAGAGACATGAAATTAGTTTGAAGCTACATTATAGTTATGCTGTTGCAAAAGGGGTTTTGAAAACGCCCTTAGTGTTTCTGGATCCAGTCTGGAAAACCATCTTGCCTTAATGTGATTGTCGGATCAGGGTATGAGCTGCATGGGACTCGGGGTCAGGGGTCATCTTCCTAAACTTCTGTCCTTGGAAATTGCAACTTTTTCAGCAGGAACATACAGCAGTGCATGACTATAGAAAAATTGAGAACAGTCCAAACCTGTATAACTTTCTCTTCTTCCTCTCTCTTTTTTCTATCCACTTCCTCCTGCTTCCTCTTCAGCTCCATATCTGCTTTCCTAAAATGTTTGTAGAAAAACAAAAAAAAACACGACTGATACGGGCAGCTTATAGTGCCAAACCATCTGCCATTATGTCTTCCCGTTTGCCATCACTTACAGTCTCCTGTCCTCTTCCTCCTGTTTGCGTCGTTGCTCTTCCTTCTCCCTACTCTTCCTCTCTTTCTCCATCTCCTCCTCGATGTGCTTCAGCCTCTCACCCTCCTCCTCCTCTTGCTTCTTCTTTTGCATGGAGGAGAGCAGCTGCTCCGAGCGTTTCACCAGCCCCTGGTACTCCGTGTCAATCTCTTTCCGAGTCATCATTGTGGTCTAGGGTTCAAGAAAAGGGTCAGTGTTGCAGGTGGAGGTCACACAATCAAGACCTTCTTTCTCTTATTTCTTCATCCAACTGTTCAATCAATTCACAGCCAATTGTTGGTTATACCAACTGGTATACTATGTTTTTATTTCTAAATGAAATTCAGCCCACTGCCAATTTTACAGGGAGCGACATTCCGACACTCATCCTGACTTGGCACGCACTTCTCTGTTTATGGCAATAAAGGGAACGCAGTGACTGACACTTGCACACAGTGTTCCAACTACACTAATCAGACAATCAGTGGGGAGAGGAGAGGTCACCGTATTGTGAAGATTCATTAGAGTGGCACAGGGAGGGAAGATGACAAGGTCTTGTCCCCAACGTATAGGGGCCTGAATGACAGCTATTGGCATCTCATGCATAATTCACTCAGAGATGCCATGCCGGGAGAAATTTCTAAGCATGCACAGTGCCATAAGTGTCGGCAGTGGGGCTGCTCATAGGCTAACAGAGGAACAAGGGGGGTGATTGTGGTAGAGGGGAGAGAAAGGGTCAGGAGTCAATGGTTCACCGGTGTCAATCAGTATACCTCGAGGAACCTATGAGCATTCCAGCTATACCTGATGATTGCATCCAGGAGTTACAGTGCATAACACTTCAGGATAATCAGCACCGTCGGGATATTCAACACCCAAATGTCTTGAATAGCAACTGAATGTGTTTGTGATGATTCGCTGTAAGGCCCAATAAGGCTTGTGCTTATTGCACAGGGAGAGCTGGGATTTCACTAGTCTAACTAAGTTAGATAATCGAGCAAAACAGCCTCACTAAATTAAATTATTGGACGGGAGAGGGTTTCTTCTTCACCGAGCTCTTCTCTCCATCCGGAGGTGATTGAAAAAATCGATTATGAGAGACTGAATGAGAAAAGGGACACGGGGTACTTAGGACAAGGCTTATCGTACAACGGGAGAAAGACTTGGTTGTGCCGGGGAGCAACAGGTGTGAATGCAGGGAAGCACTGTATGGATCTGATGCAGTCATGCTTAAAGCCAGGAATTTGCTCTGAAAAGTCTTCACTGGATAAACACATATATAGAAGAACAGCATCATGTGTCTGGAACACTCTATTGCTTCTCGCTTGTTCAAAGCCCCTGATTGTAAACTTGAACAGATTAAAAAAATCACCAGAGCGACGACCCCGTGTTTTGAAAGGGGGTGAACACAGGCCACATATCAATGACTCACCTTTATCTTGGCTAACAGAGCGTCGATGGAGGTGGCCAACTCCTGGACCTGTTTGGCCATCTCCTGTTTGCCCTCCTTCAGCACGTTTACCACCTCGTTGAACCGCTCCATGTGTTTCTTAAGATTTCGAACCTTTACCATACCATCAATGCTGTGAGGGGGGAGAAGGAACGCAATTAACAATTAAGAGCATGAGAAGAGTTTCATTCAAATGGACACTGACTAAAAGAAGTGACAACGTTCTAAAAGAATCAATGAAGTGCAACTGACATATTGGTGAACTCCAGTGAAGTAAAAAAAATAGTCCAAACTGTCTGTGTTAATTGTCTGCAAATCATTTTTAGATATAAAAAAGTTTTGATGACTCATGTTGAACTCCGGTGCATATACATAAATGATTCCAATCAAATGCGATTTGGGGGTGACTGGCAACCCACCGTGACGTCGACCATCGGCTCGTGAATTGACTGTTTGAAGCCCAGAGATTGGCATTTTAGCTGATGTCACTTCCACATTGGCTTTACTTTCTGGACCTGGTGACTACGTCCACTTTTGTATAAGCAGTCTATGTATCAGAGGTGTGTGTCTGAATGTCAAGCTAAGCAAAATTTGTCTATATTCTCCCTCACTCTATATATGATGTTTATATTAAGATATACTGTTTTTATGGTTAGGAATAACAACTAACAACCTTCATACAGAACTACAGGTGTGTGTGCATGTGTTTGTATAAAATGTCTTATACATCAGATTCCAAGAAACCGTCTGAAAACCCATTATCTGAACGTCTGCTTTCACCACGGCCATGTTTCCAAGTGCAACCCAACACAGCAAGTCGTGTGGTATTTCCGAAAGCAGTCCAGTGACACATCATTTCACAACATATTACTTTTTAGATTGATTTGAACTCCTAAAATGCACAATGTGGGAAAGCCATCAAACACCATCAGGTGTGAAACCATTTAAATAAAAAGCACACGCACAGAGAGAGTACAGGGTGAAATAAAAAAATATGAGGGTAAAGGGCACAGAGTAGAAAAATGAGAGAGTAAGAGATCGTATGTGTGCGTGCATAAATTTGTGTGTGTGTGTGTGTGTGGGTTGGGTACAAGGAACTCACCGTGGCTTATGCTTCTTCTTACACAACCACATGCGGACAGTCTTCTGAATCTTAATGCAAGCCAATGCTCTGTAACTCATCTTGTTCCTCACTGTTGAAGATGAGGAAAAATAAGACATATAAAATACTTAATTATAAAAGATACACATCTGCACAGCTGGAGATTAATGAATTTCTAAATTCCTGGATCATTTACATACCACAACTATCTATACCCCAAATCGATTTAACGATTCAAATAAAATACAAAATGCAACGGTAAAACTTTTATTTTTGGAAGAGACAGATCGGAGAAGTTTAATCTTAACAAATAATAGAGCTACATAATAATACTGTTATCCAACTGTAATACCGCAGTACTGGTTACGAAGTGATACAGTATGCACAAAAACAAGTAGTGCAGAATATCGTATGTTCACTATACACACTCTCTTTCTCTCAATGACACACACACACACACACACACACACACACACACACACACACACACACACAGGCGCAAATCACACTGTAATTGTAAGGTAAGGCGTTGAAGGATATAAATGACCAGGACCAGGAAAATAAATATCCTCAGGTCAATTATGCAAGAAATGGAGGGTCGAGCAGAGGCAATATTCTGCTATTAACTTTAATGTAATTTCATTTGACGCTTTTACCCAAATAGGCAGAGGCAAGCGTGCACTTTGTTGAATGGTGGAAATCAATACCTTGGCACAGGGTGTAATGGTTCAAGGAACTGCTTTTAAAAGACTATTCCATATTGCTCGAGGCTGCTGCTTTCAATATTCAGAGGGAATTTGAAAAGTGTGAGATATGATTTAGTCTGGCTACCACAGCTGCATAATAAACTGTGAGGGAATGACAAAGGATCTGCAGTGGTAATCATCCACCGGATATTGAAATAGCGTGATTAAGGAAAACATCATGTGCTTTTTGCGCAGAAGTCTCTTTCTACAGTTGATAGGCTTTCTAAGAGGCACTCTTTTCCAAATCTTTTTATCACGTGTCATCTCTCTATTAGAAAGGATTGATTCAAGACAGGTGGCATAGAGACAGAAATAGTGCAGTACATCTTATAACTGGAGCACTGAGATCTAAGGGATGGAAGAGAAATCAAACTCTGTTTTGCTGGTGGATTCAACATACGTTTGATGACGGACAGGCAGCACCACTGGATTTTCTTCCAGCAGCTACACATCAGCCACTTGTTGACTTTCTGCAGCAGCTCTGCGAGATGGTCTGGATCGGACTTCATGATCTGGTCGAACTCCGCAAACTGACGCACAGACAGACAGAGAAGCACAGAAATTAGAGCAGTCATTCTCACAGTCGAAGGGCATATTTCTGTTCTCGAGAGCTGCAGCTTATGATGAGCTGCAAACTGAAGGGGGGAATTCATTTTGTGGACTTTACCTTTCCAGGGCGGAAGAACACTCTGGTCAGTCCAAACTTGAAGTCATTGTCATTCAGTCCCAGAGCTTTGAACAACGCCTGTAGTAGGACAAATTCAAGGGCAAAAAACAGTTTATAATAATAATACCTGACATTTCTTTATAGTGCTTTTCATGGAACTCAAAGCGTCTATGTGAGGTAATCGTTTTACAAATGGGTCAGTTGTGCTGTAGCCTTTTTATGCCCTGAACAAATTCCACCACTAATTCGGATTTATTCCAAACAGATTAGCTTGTTCTTTAAAACCAACAGCACGCTGTGTATTTTTCCGCCAAAGGAAAAAAACCGTTCAGGTTATGTCATCCCACCTTGCAGAAGAGTCGTGGATTCAGTCGTGTAAGTTTATCTGGCATGTACTGTTTATACATGTTGTAGAGTTCGTGGAAGGGGGCTCTGGAAGGGAAACCCCCCTGCATCAAGTCCAACACTGACACCATTCCTGGTCAAGATAAACATGCAAACAAAGAAAAGAATGGTCTTGACACACAAAGAGTCATCGGGGAGAAACAGGATTGTCCCTGAGGAATTTACAGTACACTGTGAAACATGCCCTTACAGAACATAAGAACGTTATTATTCTGTCTTAATTTAGCAAAGTTTAAAGGTTTCAAAGCAATGGCTTCCTTAGATTTGAATAAATTATTGGATTTTTGAGTAAATCCTTAGATCTAATCGCCTCAAAGATTGTGTAAATTGTGAATGGAACAAATCTTTAAAAAGACCATACAGTTCATTTTACACCCACTGTTTTGAGACCTACCTGAGCACTGCAGCTGCGAGAGAATCAGAGCTCCTTCAAACTGGTGGCCGACCATCTTCAGGTTGGGTTTTACACAGCGGATGAAACTCGAGCCCTGAACACACAAAGATTAATCAGGAAAAATTGATCCGTCTCGGCACAGTACTTCTCAGTCTGCACCTGCCGTCTACACAACTGGTATCAGACTAAAATAACATCTGCAATAATAGTACTGCAACAAGTTAACAAATTCCATTGGACACTTTTCACAGTAACGGGTGGTTTGTTTTCACATTGATTCAAAGAGAATGTGAAAAGATTTTTCCACTCACTATACAATGAAACAAGGTACATTTAACTCACCGTGCCGCGAAGCTTCTCGAGCAGCAGGTTCAGTTGAGTCTGTGGATGCAAGCAGAGAAAAAAAGAACAGTTTAAAGATTATGTGGTTTTAAATGTTTGTAATGAAGGCAGCCAGCAAGGAGCCA